>NC_138529.1:30764068-31364068 GCF_964234715.1 Podarcis melisellensis | reverse complement strand
GAGCCTAGTTCTCCTGTGAGTGTGATGGAGAGGATTCGAAGATGCTTTAAGTCAGAGGGTGAATTCCATGATGCAGAGGACACACCTGCTGATCAAAGTGAGTCAGAGGGAACACCTGAGTTTGTGCCTAGGAGGTCCAGTCGCACAACAAAGGGTATTCCACCAGAGAGGTACCAGGCCACAGGTGCGTGGGTAAGTTTCGCACAGTGCGATTCTGAGAGTTGTGAGGTGGTTCCACAGTTGCCTAACAGGGACGCCAAGAGAGGGCGCAAGGCATTGGGGAAGGAATTGATCTCACAGAGTCTTGCTGAGGATGTTCCACAGGTACAGTCGGAATCCAACGCAAGGGGGGGTGTGAGTGATCAGAACTTAAATGGTTAAGTTGTTCTGAGTGTGCGTCACATTCCGATGTCAGCTGTTAGAAGCTGGGAGGAGACAGAAGCTTTTAGAAGCTCAGGAGGAGGAGTTTTTCCCTGTACTTTCACTTCTCTCTGTGTATCTGAGAGAGAAAAGACGTGCCTTTGGATATGGCTGAAAGAAGCCCCGGTCTTTGTTGGTAAAATGTTTCAATAAAGAGCTGTAAATAGACGGAGCTGTCTGTGTGTGCTTGCCAGAAGAAGGAAGAAAGTCTGCTTTACACCGCTGTGTGTTCAACTCTGCTAAGCCGTGACCTGAAGGGAGCAACAGTGGCGCAGCTTTGAAGAAGTGTGCCGGACCCATTATAAACTGCTGATTGACGATCATAAAGTAATCAGGTGTCACGGCAGATCGATATCCAAGACTCCTTGTCAAAGAAGTATTTAATTCTTTTGTATTATTGAGCTGTGGGGTAACACCTACGCATTGCCTTTCCCATTGGGGTTCTAATAGTAACAGGTGCAGGAATATTTTTGAAGGTTCGTTAAGCAAATGTGGGACCAGAGGATTATTTAAAACAAAGCTGAATAGAACCATTGTTTGTGTATTGAG
Source organism: Podarcis melisellensis (assembly GCF_964234715.1). NCBI lineage: Eukaryota > Metazoa > Chordata > Lepidosauria > Squamata > Lacertidae > Podarcis > Podarcis melisellensis. Next base: position 31,363,099 of record NC_138529.1, on the reverse strand, counting down.
GCTCTGAGAGGCTTGGGTAACGGGATTTCGATTTTATAGTTTGTATAGGTGGAAGGGACCACAAAAGTCATCTTTTGCTCAAACCCATGACCTAGATCATGGGTAGGCAAGCTAAGGCCCAGGGGCCGGATCCGGCCCAATCACCTTCTAAATCCAGCCCACGGATGGTCTGGGAATCAGCATGTTTTTACATGAGTAGAATGTGTGCTTTTATTTAAAATGCATCCCTGGGTTATTTGTGGGGCATAGGAATTCATTCATTTTTTTCCAAAAGAAAAAAAAAAATAGTCCGGCCCCCCACAAGGTCTGAGGGACAGTGGACTGGCCCCCTGCTGAAAAAGTTTGCAGACCCCTGACCTAGATTAAGATTCTCCTGTTCCACCCACTAAGCTATCTCCTCTATTTGTCACTTTTTTATTTTCTTTCAGAAACGAAAACTCAAGTGGCTTACAAAAAAAAGAGACTTAAAATACAGCAGTGTTATATATAGAAGAGCAGATCAAGTCATTTCAAAAATTTATTTCGCGAATTCTATGAAGAGGTTGCAAAATCATGGGCATTTCTATCAAAAAGAGGGGATGCTCTGTGCAAAACTGAACGCTGCTCGGTCTTGAAGGAGGAGGACACCCTTTTTTATAACGGGCTGCTCTAGTCAGGAATAACTGTCAGCTTGCGCCTTCGCAATCCAAGAGGAAAAGAAGGCTGCGCAGGTGCACCTCCCACGACTCCCTCCCCCGCGCCCCCAGGCGAGACCCGCGCGCAGGCGAGCACTAGGCCTGGGCCACAAGACCCTGGGCGGTTGCGCGAGATCTGCGCGGTGCATTGTGGGGGACGCCCTGGGCTTGAGGGTGCCGCCATTTTGTCTCTGTCACTCTCGTCAGCGGCGCGGTTTGGGTGTTATTGAAGGAGGGGGGGCGGGCGGAGGCGGCGGCGGGAAGGAAAGAAAGAAAGCGCTGGAGGCCGCGACGGAGAGGCCGGACTTGACGAGCGCGGCATCATGATTTCGGCCGCCCAACTTCTGGACGAGCTTATGGGCCGGGACAGGAACCTGGCCCCGGATGAAAAGCGCAGCAACGTGCGGTGGGACCACGATAGCGTGAGTATGGCCGAGACGCGGCCTCCTCCTCCTCTATCGCCGGCCCTCGTTTGGTCAAGGCCCTTTTGCGCGCGCTTTGGGGGGCGGAGGTAAAGTGGAGGGGAGAGAAGATGGGCCAGTTAGGGCGAGGAACAGGTTTACCTGGCGGAGGTCCTAAAATGGGCAGGAGGAGGAGGAGGAGCCGCTCCGCTATTAACTGCTAGAATAGCTCGCAGGCAAAGAGGTGAGGGCACCTTAAGGCCCTGCGCAGCGGGTAGCGGGCGCGAAGGGCAGGGAGCCTCGAAAAGCCTTTGCGGGAGGAAAACGGGGTTGCGTTTCGCGGCCTTGGGGGTTGAAGGACAAACAAGGAAACGTTGTACCCCCGTTGTGTTCACGCTGAGGATTTGTGGTTGAAGCGAACAAGAGCTAAACCTCTGGATCTGGGGCGTCTGCCTTTGGGGGGCACACGGAGCGGGAGATTTGAGGCCTTTGGGGAGGGCGAGGCACCCGCTGCTCTAATAAAGGGCCTACCGATCCTGTAGTTTCAACTCTTTTTTAAGGTGTGATGCTTTTAAGATCGCTTGTTCCACCGCCTTCTAATACGAAGCACAGCTGCCTACGAGAGAGTGTTAGCAACCGGAAAGCATTGCAGTGCTACTATCTGGCGAAGTGAATAAGGCTGCAAAATACAGGCACAGCTGAAAACTAAAACATGCGGGGGACCGAAATACACTCGAGCATTGATCTGGCCAAAGGTCTGCAAAAACACAAATTTATTTAAAGTATTGTGCGAGGGGTTGGAGATATGCAACACCTGGGGCAGGATGTTCTAACGTCTGAGTGCTGCAGTCAAAGGTCCTGCCACCTGTTCCCGCCAACTGTGCTTCAAATGAGGGCCACACATGGGCAAGAGTCTCAGCACTTGACTTAGTAGCTGACTGTATTTTAGGAGAGGAACTGGCCCTTTGGGTATCCTGGTTGCACACAATATAATGGTAATGGTAGTTGTATCTGGGAAATGACTGGCACCTAGTGATATACAGGAAGAGGTAATATGATTCCCACATCTTCCCCACTCAGAAATCAAAGTGCTGCATTTTGTACCAGCTGCAGTTTTCAGACTGTTGTTTAAAGGCAGCTCCACAAACTCTAATTGCCCAGCCTGAATGTAGCTAAACCATTTGTGGTTGTAGCCAGGTCTACCTTATCCACAAACAGTGCTGTGATTACACCAGCCAAAACCAAGCAATCCCACTGTTGGCCACCATCACATCTTAGAATCAGAAGCAACACTGCTAAAAGGCAAATTTTGCATTTGTAAAGAATGCCAGACAATTCCTGCAGACTTTGCAGGAATTAGGGATTTGTGACCATTGAGTTTCTCCAGAGGCTTTGCTTCTTAACTCCTGACAGCAGTGAACGTTCATTTACATTGAAAGAGTACATTTCCCCCCTTAACAGCCAACACAGTTTTTGATTTCATAATGTCAAGAAGCATTTTGCTCCTCTGTTATGGCATTGCCTTAGGAAACTCTGGGCAGGCTACCTAAAATGTGTTGAAGTCACACTCCTTCTGAAGGAGCAGGTACCTAACTTGAGGGTGTTTCTGGATCCATTACTATCATTTGAGGCTCAAGTGGCCTTGATGGCTTTGAGCAATGGCTCAGCTGCATCACCTTTTGGACAGGAACAACCTAACTTCTGGTGTCTAAGCTCTGATGATCTAAGTTGGACTACTGCAGTGTGTTATACAGGAAACTCCCCATGTTGGCGGAACATGTGTACTGTAAGCCCACCCCGTTCAGCCCCCTTTCAGGGCCACAGTGTGCATGTCGGTGATTACACACCAATCAAACACATGCAAAATAGTTGTTGTCTGTACATTGAAGATGGTTCTGCAACTGGTGCAGAATTTAGAGGCCAGATTGTTGACTGGGATAGAACTGTCTGAACATATAACTGATTTTGGCATGACTGCACTGGCTATCAGTTTCTGGACTCAATTCAGAGTGCTGGTTTTGACCTTTAAAGCCATATGTAGTTGAGGACCACAGTACCTCAAGAACCACTGCTCTCCTGAAGCCCTCAGTCACCATATGAGACCCTTCGTTGTGTGTCCCCCTCCACAGGATATTTGGAGGGTGTAGTATGCTCTTCCCCGAGATGCACGCCTGGCACCATTTTTATCTTATTTTTAGGCTCCAGGCAAATACTTTTCTCTTTACCTTGCCTCTGTTTCCTTAATTTGAAAGGTGGCATTGTGACCTCTTTTAGTGGGGTGGGATCAGTAACTCATCATTCGTTGTATCTGTTTAGCTGTACAGTGGTACCTCACAAGACGAAAAACGCGCAAGACGAAAGAGTTTTCCGTTTTTTGAGTCGTTCCGCAAGACGAATTTCCCTATGGGCTTGCTTTGCAAAACGAAACGTCTTGCGAGTTTGTTTCCTTTTTCTTAAAGCCGCTAAGCCGCTAATAGCCGCTAATAGCCGTGCTTCGCAAGACGAAAAAAACCGCAAGACGAAGAAACTCGTGGAACAGATTAATTTCGTCTTGCGAGGCACCACTGTATTTTTAGATTGTTGTTGGATGTTCTTAATTGGTTTTAATGTAAGTTGCTAAGGGTCGCTCTTTGAGAAAAGCAACTCACTGATATAACCAATATATAAATTGAATAACCTCTGTGCAGTTGGGAAAATGTTTCTGATTTCCATGTGCTAGAACCTAGTGTTTAGGAAATTTCCAGAGAAATGTACCAATATCTTCCTCAAATATCGGCACTACACATGGGCAATCGGTCATCTGCAGACATTGTTTCACTGGCCCCTGTTTATAAAAGCCGTTTAAAGATGGCACAAAAAAGTTTTCCTTGATTTCTCCCCCCCCCCCAGAAGTCAAATAGTGGCTCATATAGTATATACGTTTCTTTAACAATATATTGAAAAAGTGTTATTTCCTGCTCACTTACAGAGCAATCCATTACCTGTCTACTCTGCAGTAAGTCTCACTAAGTTCACTGGTGTGAGCAGAGCAAACCTAGCCAGACAGATACACCAGCATAGTTACCGTATTTTTTGCACCATAACACTCATTTTTTTCCTCCTAAAAAGTAAGGGGAAATGTCTGTGCGTGTTATGGAGGGAATGCCTACGGGTGGCATGCCTACGGATTTTCCTCCTCTAAAAACTATGTGCGTGTTATAGAGCGGAAAATATGGTAAGCTGCAGCCTATCAGATCTAGTCTGGAGGTGGGGCAAGGTTGGAGGACAGTGTAGACATTCATTTTCTGCCTTTCCATTGGCTCCTGTGTGATGAATTTTAGTTGCACCTATATTTTGGTGGCATGCTGTGGAGGCGGAACCAGTGAATGAAAGGATTTAATATGCAGTGTAAATCTGTTGATCCCTCTCCTTGTCCCTGACATACACTCTTTTTGCCCGTTACGCCAACATAACTTCCACTGGCTTATTTTATGCCAAGATGAGTCATTTGCTCAGCTTAAGTCCAGGATAGGGTAATATTCCACATCCTAATTTCTCTCAGATGGTGCATTTAGGAGTTAGGATTGCATTGCTGTCTACTGAGGAACATAGGAAGCTGCCTTATACTGAGTCAGACTATTATCTACACTGACTTGCAGTGACTGTCCCTGATTTCAAAACTGAATTCAGCCTCACCTAGAAGGGCTGGGGATTGAACCTGGAACCTCTATGCAAAGAAGATGTTCTCCCCCTGAGCTACGTTACTGTAGGATTGCAGCCTCAGGTGCTTCCATAAATGGTTTAAATGAGAAGAATTGAGATCAAGTTGCTAGTTTCTTTCATTTTTATGACACCAGAACCCCAAAATATAGCTTCTTGTGTTTGGGTGTAGACAATTCCAGCAACTGGTATTCAGTAGCATCGCTGCCTCTGACTTTGGAGGCAGAGCATAGTCATCAACAGCTCTTGACTGAAATTCTCGAACAGTGTATTGTATAGGTTTTTACTTAATTTACTTGCTAGCCATAGGAAACCAGGAATTGATGCAGGTAGGTGAAAAGTTGTTGGAGAAAGGACAGATTGTGCTATTCCTCTTCTGACAGCCCTCTAAAAGGGCTTGAAGAAATGAGTCCGTACTCATCCATACTGTAAAGCTTACCTAGATGGTTTGTGCTTAGGATATTTTAAATGCAGCCAAAATTAGCACTGGTGGGTAAGGTTGGTTTAAAAAAGAGAGAGAGAGAGAGAGAGAGAGAGAGAGAGAGAGAGAGAGAGAGAGAGAGAGAAAGAAAGAAAGAAAGAAAGAAAGAAAGAAAGAAAGAAAGAAAGAAAGAAAGAAGAATTGGAACTGGAACAAGAGCAAATTACTTAATTCTCTTACAGCTTTGTGTCTGTCTAAATTTGATGTGTAAGGAAAGTAACTTAAGTTTCTTCTTCTCAATCAGGTTTGTAAATATTACCTTTGTGGGTTTTGTCCAGCTGAATTATTCACAAATACCCGTTCTGACTTAGGTAAGTGCCTTTGGGTTTTTTCCTTATATTATAGCAAATGTCAAGGTCATAGATAGAAGCTGCTGTGAATAAATATTTTCTTTGTTTACCTCTTATATGTATGGATGGAGACAGACAGACACACACACACACACACACACAGTCACAAAATCATCTCATTAAGATGACTAAAAATCTTAGATTTGCATAAGTTCAGAGCCATTAATGTGAAATTTCCAGAAAATTTTGTTTTAGAAAGTTTTCCAAAAGAAATTCATATACTGTTTAGGGTAATTTGCCTTAGAACATTTTCTGGTGCTCTAGAGAGTGATATAATTGGTATCTTTATTTTATTTGAAATTAGTAAATAGAGCAAAAGCAAACTGCAAAGCTTACCTAATGTTCTCTACATTCATTGCAGTTGGGATCTGTTCATTGTTTCTAATGAGCTTATAAAACAGAAAATTTTCAAAAGAAAAATGAAGCACTGGGGAGGAGGGGAACATTTTCAATTACTGGAAAATGTTCTGCCTCACATTCCTATTCATAGCAGATTGGGTTACATTCTAGGGCCCCCATGTGCATAAGCGAAAATCATGTAAGTGGGGAGCCCCCTCTAAAAAGCCTATAAAAACTCATTTTTTCCTGCTCTCCAGTTCTATCCACACAACTCTCTTCAACTAGAGTCAAAGCTCGGGGGCTAGCTGAAGGATGCATGGAAAAGCAGTAGCAGCTCCTTAAGAGCTCTGAGGACTCTCTAGCTCTCCTGCCATTTCCCAGTTTGAATCTATAGTATCTTTCTATTTTCTGGTGGCACCTGTATACACAGCTGTGTGTGAGTCAATTGCGCTTAAGTGGACGGACACCTATATATGGCTTCTGTCAAAGAATCAAAATGCAAACTTCCAGGTTCTTGCAAAAACCCTTTAGCAATAGTTTCCCTATCTTTCCATCATTTATGGCTTTACTCCATAGCTAACTATATACTGTCAGCTTTAGTGCTGTCATGCTCTAGTTCACATTTCAGATCCAACGGCAGTGTTCCTAAGACTTCCACTAGCGTTCTGATTTTTAATGTGGATCGTACCAAAATTGTACCAGGACAATATCACAGATATTCATGGGTGTGTATTTTAAAGATGTGCCACCAACAAGGTTTGGAATTGTTGTAGCATTCTAAATTGATAGGTAAGATCTCTTCAGTACATTCTGTTTCTGGAACTCTTTGCCTCGACAGTCATGGGCTTCTGTATTCCAGAGGTTCATAACCAGTCTTTATTAGCTCAGTAAATGTTGCAGGGGTGTGATCCGCTTGTTCTTGTGCTGTCACTGATTCCATTCAAACTTTGAAAAACAAATATGTAGCCAAGTACAGTTGAATCTTCATAGAAATATATTGCTTCACTTTCCTTAGGCTTGCAAATCTGTACCCTACCTCACCCCATTTTGTCTCTGAGCAAATGACTCTTGATTTTAAACCTTAGCCCTGCTCTGGTGTGTCGGTGGAATATTGATCAGGTTACAGTCATTCTGGTACTATGCCAGCCTAATGACAATACGCTAGAAAGTCATTTAGAACTGTTAGTACTGTTGTGGAAAGGCACCCCAGTTTTAATCTTTACATTAGTTTGGTTAAAAACTGTTGAACTTTAGCCAGGTCTTTGTTGGCATAGTGTTATCAGAAAGTCATTTGGATGTATCATCATTATTGCTTTTATTTCTAGGTCCTTGTGAGAAAATTCATGATGAAAACCTCAGAAAACAGTGAGTGTGTTAGTAGTTATAATTAATAAGAAGCTAATAAATATAATTAAGCAATAACACAAGCATTTAAATGAGGTTTTAAAAAATCCTCAGTTAAAATTTCACGAGGTGGATAGCGTATAGTCTTTCGTTGTTAGGTAATATGGAGATGACCTTTATCTGAAGTTTAATGTAATCATTTCTTTTTTAACATTGTCAGGTATGAGAAGAGTTCTCGATTCATGAAAGTAGGCTATGAAAGAGACTTCCTTCGGTATTTACAGAGCTTGCTTGCAGAGGTGGAACGCCGAATTCGAAGAGGTCATGCACGTTTAGCATTGTCTCAGACTCAACAGGCTTCCGGTGTAAGTACAAAAGCAGAGGGCACGTTAAACATATATGGTCTTTTGGGTAATATCCTTTTGCAGAACTGTTTACAGAACATATTTTCCTCTCTCCCTTGCACTTCTGTAATGGGCCCCAAATCTACTCTAGTGTGGGAGCCTGCAGAGGGCAGGGGAAGAGGAGCAGTCTCATTGCACATGCGGATGCCCATTCATGTGATGTTGGATACCACCCTTTGTATTTTCTTATAAGTGTTCTTTAAAGTAGAATAGATACACATACTTGACCAGGAGTTATAGCATGTTTGAATTACCGGTCTTAACTGTGTTTCTCAATGTATATACGGTTCACTTACTGCTTTATAAGTTCCTTAAAACTGAACAAACACAAGAATAGCAGGATACAACATAAGCCACACTTGGATGAAACGAATATATGTGCTGTTTGAAGTTAACTTTTGAACTCTTCAGAATCGAGTTTCTAAATGTGTACTGTTGCTCTGGTGGTTAAGAGATAACTGAGTGGTAGGTGGAAGCCACAGTGTGGAGGGTGAAAGCTTAGCTTTCAGAATTTCCAGAAAGGGACCCTGCAAGTGCAGAACCCATATTTGGGACTGCACAGAGACCATGTACAACAGAGGTGGACAACCTCCAGTCCATGGATCAGACTTAGCCTTTCAGGCCTTCCCCTTTGGCCTTGCAGACTTTTGGGGCAAGCCATGTCTACCTGCCCTACATCTGATGTCATCCTATTAACTGTGGGGCTTGCCCATAGCTGCCTTGTGCACCTCCCCAAATCTCTGACAACCAGCTGGTTTTCAGGAGCCTTCAAAGCATTGCACAATGCTAAGTAGGATCACACTCTTCACATCAGCTGCTGCAAAGGGGGAGCAAGCCTTCTGAGTTCAGACTCAATAGGAATCTCTGGTGCACCCATTTCCAACACTAAGTAGGATTCCCCTTACTGCTGGCCCTGCCCTTTTAACCTTTTAGGAGCAAACTTTAATGGCAGGGAGGGGCTTCAGAGAGCAGTTTGGCAAACCGTTATCTGAAGCAGTTTCATCCCTCTTAACGTTGCTCTAGCAAGGGATTTTGACAGGTAGACAGGATCACTCACCTATCATATTTGGCCTGTAAGACCACTCTTGATAAGGATCTGGCCCATGGAGCCCAAAAGATTCACCACTTCTGATGTAAATGAACTTATTGTGGAATTTTTGCTTCTTACAACTTACTCTTCGATATGAGTTGTGCTGTGGACATGACAAAGCAGAACAGTGTTTTGTTGCACTTGTAACTTTTAGGTGTCTGTTGTCACTTTTATTTTAATATTTAGCAAGCAGCAGGACCTACTGGTAAAAATGAAGAGAAGATTCAAGTATTAACTGACAAGATTGATGTACTTCTACAACAGGTAATTGTCTTGAATCATACATAAATGTTTATAAAGTTGGATCAAGACATTATACTAACTTTGTTCTCTCTCTATTAGATTGAAGAACTAGGTTCTGAAGGAAAGGTGGAAGAGGCTCAAGGCATGATGAAACTTGTTGAACAGTTAAAAGAGGAAAGAGAGTTGCTAAGATCTACAACTTCGGTAAGTAAGAGTCCTGTTTTTCTCTAAGTCTGGAAGCCCCAACAGAATACAGTCAAATAAACTTGACCTCACAAAAGCCTTATTTTTCCAGCTTGTATTCTTCCAACTTGTTGAATAAATAGTTTCTTTGATTGCCACCAAAATATTTTCATACTTTATTAGTCATTGAGCTTTAACCATGCGTATATGAGATTATAGTGGATGCTTGGGTTGCGAACGTGATCTGTGCGGGATGCATGTTCGCAACCCGCAGCGCCGCGTCTGCGATTTGGTGCTTCTGAGCACACGCAAAGCGCCGAAACCTGGAAGTAAGCCGTTCCGGTACTTCTGGGTTTCGCCACGTCCGTATCCCGAAAACATGCAGCCTGAAGTGTCTGTAACCCAAGGTATGACTGTAATAGCCCGCATAAAAGACAAATCAATTTATGGGTCAGAAAAATTGGAGGATTGTTTCTAGTGGCATCGTTCCACTGGTGCAAAGCTCTTTGATCCAGCAGAGGCTTTCAGAAGTAGCAGAACAGGGAGGGGGGCAGTTTTCACTTCTTCCGCCTCCCCTCCCTTCAATTGTTCAAGAAGGTAGGGGTGCTTTCAAGATACAACGCTTTATGTTTAGAATAAACATAATGTTTAGAATAAATAATGTTGCTAGAATGTGTCCCTCACTGGGTTAATATCCTCTCAGATACACAGGAATGCAGAAAACACTTTGAAAGAGGGAGATCTTGGCCAAATCCCTGTTCTTGACCTATTAAGGGATAGAGACCATCTTAGAACTTCAATAAGACTTTGGAATTGAAATGAACCCAGTAGAATTTTAACACCATGGAGGATTATGACTTGTTTTTTATTATCAGATGGCAGCCTTGGGTTTAGAGGGGTTGTTAAATGCTATATTGTGTGCAGCTGGAATAATATGCTTGTCAGTTGCTTTGCAGATAGAATTGCATGAAGGTCTGTTTTAAAGATGCAGCTGCACTTGAATTATAATGCAGTTAGACCAATCTTGTGATCTGCTTTGGGCATGAAATTGTGTGTATTTTTATAGAAATTGGTTAGCTGCTTGCATGCCAAGGGGTAGGTTAAGAATTTGAAAAATAAGTTGTATTGTTGCTAGGTAAATAATAAATAAAGTGTTAATGTAACTAACTGTTTTAACAAATATCTTCTGTTTCCAGACAATTGAGAGCTTTGCAGCTCAGGAAAAGCAGATGGAAGTTTGTGAAGTCTGTGGAGCATTTTTAATCGTAGGAGATGCACAATCCAGGGTAGATGATCACTTGATGGGAAAACAGCATATGGGTTACGCAAAAATTAAAGCTACAGTGGAAGAACTAAAAGTATGTTCAATCTGCATGTATATATAGATCTGTATGTGCTTGGCAATACTGTCAACATATAGCCTGTGTATGTGGTGATGCCACTATAAAAATGATTTTAGAATGTGCCATTATGAACTGAAATACTCAGAACCTTGTGATACCAAGTAGGTGAACTTCTCAGCTTATATTCTTGAATACTACCAACAGTTAAAGTATTGACTTATTTTTATTTTCATCCATGTTATACAAAGGTTAAAGTACATACTGACCTGATTCATACATATCCCTAAGCCAAACCATGGTTAGGCGTGAGCAAGCAAGTATGCAGATACTTACAGCAAAAATGGCAGTTGCTTCTGGTCTGCTCAGAACTACCAGGACTCATGGTTCATTTTCTTCCAGGCACAAACCTGGGTTCCAATCACAAACCTGGGTTCATGAGTAAACTATGATTTATCACAGAATAAACATGCTTGCTCGTGTTTAGTTCTGGTTTGGCTTGGTATTATGTGCAAAGTGGGCCAGTGTCAATTATTATTTATGGGGAATGGGAAAACCAAAAGTTAAACAATATATCAAAATAGCCACCAGCATAGGATGAGAAAGTAATAAGGTAAAAAATAACTGGATTGATATAGGTGTTTGCAGTTTCGGATCTGTTTACTGAGCTAAGACTGACAGAAGTTGGTATTATTCCACGAGTTTCAGTAAAAAGCATTGACAGTCTTAGAACTGTCCCATACAAAATGTTATATGTTCATGGCACTTCTATACATAATTTAGGTACATATTTTGATAAATGTATCCAGATTTTAACCAAAAATTAACCAGTAGTCTTTGAAATGGTTTTGCTTTGTTGATGGCCTATTCTGTGGAGTTTTAAGCACTATACGTACACATAAATGTATACATATAATGCATCCAACTGTAGTTAGCTGAGATTCTAATCTGCCAAATCAAGGTACATTTGAGGACAAGGTGTTCAGTACAATTTTGTTCTTGCATTGAGCAGGGTTCTTCAAAAATATGTTCTTTGTGTGCAGGGATACAGCCTATTGCTCTGTGGTGGATTGCCATCTGTCATGGATCTGTCCTTTCAGCTCTACAGTTCTATGTTTCTATTTGTATATACGTTATCATTAATGTTACCAGATAATGGAGATGCTTTAAATTTTATCTGAAATAGACTGTTAAAGAGTGTTTCAAATTCATGTCATGGTAGTGAGTATTGCCCTTTCTTAAGAAGCATGAAATCTTCCAGTTGGTTTTGGGTTTGAGCCCCACATTGGGCAAAAGGTTCCTGCATTGCAGGGGAGTTGGACTAGATGATCTTCATGGTGCCTTAAAATTCAACAATTCTATGATTCCAGTAACCTTTCTGTAATACTTTCCTTTTTAAGGAAAAATTAAGAAAGAGAACTGAAGAGCCTGAGCGTGATGATCGGTTAAAAAAAGAGAAACTAGAACGTGAAGAGCGAGAGAGGGAACGTGAAAGGGAAGAAAGGGAAAGAAAGCGACGGCGTGAAGAAGAAGAAAAAGAAAAAGAGAGGGCTCGTGATAGAGAGAGACGAAAGAGGAGTCGTTCACGAAGCAGACATTCAAGCAGAACTTCTGACAGGAGGGGTAGTCGGTCAAGGGACCATAAAAGATCAAGAAGCAAGGACAGAAGACGAAGCAGGTACCTGTCTGGGAAGGGGCTAAGGACATTAGATTTCTTTGAAGTTAATTGAATAAATTGAAATGGTTGATGAGTCAAGAGAACATCTAAAGGTGTAGACTTTGTATTCCTGAGAAACTGAGGTTTTTAGTACTTAAAATTCCTCACAAGTACAGTGGTACCCCAGGTAAAGAACTTAATTCGTTCTGGAGGTCTGTTCTTAACCTGAAGCACCACTTTAGCTAATGGGGCCTCCTGCTGCTGCTGCGCCGCCACTTCATGATTTCTGTTCTCATCCTGAAGCAAAGTTCTTAACCCGAGTTAATATTTCTGGGTTAGAAATATTTCTGGTATGTAACTCGAGGTACCACTGTATCTGAAAAATTGGCATAAATAGGGTTTAACCAGTTTTGAACAAACTTTGGCTTACATTTCTCAAGGCAGTTTTACACTAAGCACTGTGCAGCAAAACTGTAGTTTATATCAAAGCTTCATTTAACTGTGAATGTGCCTCCCCCCAATTTTGCCGGTCCATATGTGGATGTGTCAAGTTTTTATGTCAAGTTTACTTGTGATAAATTTAGGGAAGTGCTTTAACTATTATTGGGGATAGTCAACTAATTAACTGCATGAGCAGAATGACTTCTGCTTGTGCAATGAGACACTGGCCCCCCCCCCACCTTGTCCGTTCCCCACACCATCCCCAAATCTGCTCCAGAGAGTTGAGGGAACCCCTGGAATATATCTAGGGACATGGGGGGGGGGGGGAGAATGTCCCATTGTGCAAAAAAGAAATCCTTTCATTGGTGGAATGTTCACATTAGCACCAGGTTGAATTCCACCCGTTCTTCTTACATTTTTAGGAGTCGAGATCGACGCAGAAGCAGAAGCCATGATAGGTCAGACAGAAAACATAGATCACGTAGCAGGGACAAAAGGCGGTCAAAGAGTCGGGATCGGAAATCTTACAAGCACAGAAGCAAAAGCAGAGAGCGAGAACAAGACAGGAAATCTAAGGAAAAAGGTCAGTTCATATGACTGGTGAAGAATAGTTTTTCTGCAGAGCTGTGCCATGATCTTCCAGTGATTGCTGCCCCCATAGATTCCTTCTGAACTCTTAAATACAAACTTTTAAATACTTGATGCACCTTTCCTTCCCCCTTCCAGTACTGTAGCATATTATATATAAAACTCTTAGATTCCAGGTAGATGAGTGTCTTTTGGCTGCATACTACCTCAGTTTTTCTACATCTGTGAACTTAAGTTCAGTTGAGTCTTCTATTACTGCCTTTAGGTGTGTGTTACCAGGGGTGGGGAAGCAGTAGGCTTGCAGATCTACTTGTTTTTTGCTAGAACTCTTGAGATCCACCAACCAAAGCCTGGTTCATGCTGTGCAATAAATAAAATGAGAATTTAAGCATTCTGAGACCAGGTATTTGTTTTGAGTACCAGAAATAAACAGAGCTAATTGCCCTGCCACACACACACAAAATTCAACAGTATATTCAGAACCATGTTTTTGGTGGTGGTTGTAAAACAACCAGGAGTCAGAAATCCTGATCTGTAAATAACCCAGACATTTACCAATCAATCCTGATCTGCCTTCTGCCCACCCCTCCATTTTGCAGACTCAACAATACTAACAGTAAATTGGTGTGATATTTAGATTGTTCCTGAAGACATGGTGCATAAAAATGGTATGTCACTACTGTTCCATGTTCTTACGTACAGTTACAGTTGCTTCCCTTTGGTGAACACTTTTTTCTTCAGCCTCTGTGGCTTATTATTCATCCTCGTCTGCATTTCCAACACTTTAGGAATATGAGAGAGCCTAACTAAAGTCTGTTCTTGGCTTGTTATTTATTTTTCAGGTATTAAGTATATATTTTTTTAAATCAGTGCTAATGAGTGTAGTAGTTTTCCTTATTGTGGTGGATACTGCACTGGCTGATTTCTTGCAGATACACTGTCCATATTAGCATGTAATGGTAATCAAGATTTAGTGCAACATGATGGACTTTAGCAAATTTTGGGCTCATATGCTCTCCTCCTACAAAGCTGAGATAAAGAATTCATAAGCTTCTGCTTTTAGTTAACCAGAGTTTGCCATGTTGTTTGAATATGAAATTGTGGTAAGGACTAACCTTGCTTGGTTTCAACAAGCCAGCTTCAGAAACCACAGTATATCACTCCAGGTGACACATCAGCCACAGTAAGCAAAAGCTTCTGAACTGTTCCTCTTGACCACACAGAAGAGGCGAGCACACAAGTCTCAAGCTCATTGTAAATCATTCCATTGTTTGTTACTTTGTCCACCCAGAAATAACATGAAAGCCCGATTTCTCAAATTAAGAATCCATGTTAGCTTCAATTCCCATTTTTAAATGACACGCACATACATAGCCATGTAATGGGATACTTGCAAAACCTCGAAGGTCAGAGGTACACCTCTTGTCTAAAAGATGTTGAGTAAATTTCTGGCCTCTGGAACAACTTTCAGTGTAGTCTTCTATTGGTAATAGATATGTCTGTTAACCTCCCATTTTCAAGCCCATTATCAAAGTAATTTGGGAAATGGCCTGTTTCACCTGGGGTTGTTAGTATACATGCTCTGCCCTAAATTATTTTATTTGATACACTGGAATCTCCCTTCTCAGCATGTGGGTCACTTACACTGCAATCATATGCCTGTCTACTGGGAAGTAAGCCCCAAAGTTAAACTGAGCTTACTCCCAGGTAGGTGTGTAGGATTGCCGCCTTAGTGGTGAACAATATGAATGTTTAGTGTTCTGCATAACGCTTTGTGGTCCCCACATTGAAAGGAAGCCTTTAAAAATGGTCATCAGCCAGCCAGCCTCTTCAAGCTTCACTCCCTCAATTTTGGATAGTATTTCATAAATCCTTTTAAGGTCTCCTTACTGGATAGAAGCTTGGAGGTTTTTTTTACTGCTTTATGCATCTTTTGTATGTATAGAATGATGGTCATGAATTAGATATGACTGCCTGTTATTCGCCTCTAGAAATAATCTTCATTTTGATATGTTGGTTGTGTATTTCTTTTTATTAATGCAAAGTTGAATGAATTCCTGCTCAAGGAAGTATTACCAAAGTTCCCAGGACTGTGATTAATAAAAGCAGAGTAATGGTAATGGTACAAATATATGGTTCTGACCCAGTGAGGCAAGCCTGATGCACTCAGCTGTGTGTAGGTACTGTTCTAAAATGGGGCATCAGAATAGGCTGCAGAGTCTATTATGGCATTCATTGGTTCTAGAGAAGACAACAGTGACTCAAAATAACAATGTACTTCTTGCATAAATAGTGATTTTATTATCTCCAGGGGGTCCTCCATTTAAACAATCTTAGGCTGCTTCATTCTCTTCTATTCAATGCCTTTTGTCTGGATTTTCAAGAAACTGAGTTTGGGTATAAACTAATGGTTTTGTAGCTTAGTAGAAAAACACTTCACAATTTAATGGTATGCAATGCTAAATAACATTTATCTATACCAGTAACACGGGAAGTCATAACCTCCTAGTTTGCAGAATATACAGCTCATTTCCCCTTTCCCAGTCACCCTGTAACACTAAAAAGTGGTGTGACTCAATTACACTGCACACGCCAGCTGAGGGTGTGTTTAAATACTATTCTTGCTATTTTTCCACTTTCTTTCCTACAATTCTTTTGGTGGTGTGATTGTGGTTACACTTGGAATTTGACTTCCTTCCATGTCACTTGAGCATTGGTAAAAAAAATTGTTAGTCATTGTTAAGCAGCTGTATTAATGTCTGTCCTCCTTACATGTTCTATATTCTATTCTGTTGTACTTATGAAAGCATGCTTTAAGTTTATTCAGTTAATTACACATAGGACCTTTCTGAAGAAATCCTCAGTGAAGATAGGTGTATAGAAATTCTCAACTGGTATAGTATTGAGGAACTGGAATTTTAAGCGAATCTTGCTCGTTTCCTTGCATTAAATTGAAGTTTCATAGTGAGAAAACCCCCCAGATCTGAGAGAAACTGAATATAAAATAAAATGTCAGTTCTATTAACTTGACAGTGAAACACTCCACGCCCCCACCCCGATTTCTGACCCTATCCAGTGAAACAGTTAAGTTTCTCTTACTTAAGCACAGCTAGTCAGTATTTGAACAGATGGCACTGCAGTATTTGTACTGTATGTGTGCCCATTTTATTTCCCTTTTTATGGTCATAAAAGCAATTTTCAAGAAATAGGTAGAAGGATTATACTCCTTGCAGATATGCTATGGGGGTGGGTAACAAATCTTTCAACAAATAGAATTATTCCCTGAGCTCTACTTACCAAATCAAAGATAAAACTACTTTAGCGTAGAGTAGACAAAAAAGTTTTCATAGTATAGCTTCCTATTTTAATTCACAGGCCAATAGGTCAATAACTGTTTAACAGTTGCCAAGAAAAACGCCTCTCTCCCCCATCTGTCCAAACTCAAAGCAATAAAACACCTTCCGGAGAATCTACATATTTTGCCCATTTAAAGGGCTGTTGAGCTCTATCGTATCTACATAGGACAGAAGATAAGCTTATTGGACTGACAGCTAGTCCTCTGCGGGGCAACAAGACTGCTGTTCCTCAGTGGATCTACATGTGAATCGGCGATACCTAATAAAGCAAAAATTGAAGACTTTCAAAAAGGTCAGTTAGTGCAACCTATCCAGGCAATTATTACGTGGAACAGACACCTCTAAGAGTTCCAAAGTTAAATGGACTTTGCTGACTGGTTTTCTCTCAGCTTCAAATATTGAGTGTTTTCCCTTAGGCAGTGGTTCCTTTGTAGTTCCTCCCCCCTCCCCTTTTTTTGGCTGTTATCTGCATAATCAAACTGTTCTAAGTTTTCTTGATAAAAGGAATTGAAACTAACTTCAAAATAATCTTTTGCTCTTGCAATAGGCGATAAGTAAGCCTTTCCAGAAACTTCACCCATACAGCTTTGACAGTCTCTTCTGTTTGTTCCCTGTTCTTTATTCTTTGCTCTTGCATTAAATACAGCCATTCAAAACATCTGTTTCCCAACCTTGGGCCTCCAGATGTTTTTGGCCTACAACTCCCATCATCCCTAGCTAGCAAGACCAGTGGTCAGGGATGATGGGAATTGTAGTTCAAAAACAGCTGGAGGCACAAGGTTGGGAAACACTGATTCTAATATACTTTATTTGGTTCATCATGCTGATGAGAGAAATACCCAAGTGATTTCAGTGTACAGCATACACGTCTTACTCTATATGCATGTTATATATAAATAAGTGCTTTAATGGGACAAAAACCTGGTAACCATGTCTGATACGGAAACTGCCCACCGTAAAGGGCTATGCATTGAATATAAGAGAAGGACACATGGCTGTCTTAAATTTTTATTTTTTCCAGGTAAACTCATGATTCTGGCTTTACTAATTTTATTGGCAGCCAATCCATTGTCAGATTCTCTTATAGCGCTACCTCAGCCTGATGATGCACTTACACAGATTACTTTCTCTCTTCTTGGCAGTGGTTGGCAAGTAGGGAGACAATCCCCAATCCTGGTGAGGTGATGGGGCATAGCAGGCAAATGAAGGTAAAGGAGGTGGGAATGGGCTCTGGAAAAAGAGTGAGGGAAGAGCAGGCACTACCATTTGAGAATAGTTCTTGAAGCCATGAAGAAAAAGGTTTGGGGAAAATGGGTTATCAAAAAGATAAGCATGCAGATCTGAAAAAACAGTACAGAATTTAAATGTCCTTAAAACTTCAGGCAGTAATATGCATAGTTGATTCAAATAGCCAAATCAAAATCAGCTCTGTGGTTTGGATCCAGACTTTGCCTTTCCCAGATGAAAGAAACTCCTTCCATCCATATTGTCAGCCGAGTGGGAGGAGAGGTAACGTTCGCCAATTCACCTCTCTGCAGCCCCCAGCCCCACCTCTCATGTTCTTCCAGAAGATGTTCCAACCCTCCAGAACAGAGTTAGAGGTGGCGCAGGGTGTTGCATTGAGGAGAAATAATTAAAACCACTCCTTCCTCTGTCAGCTGCAGTATCCCCACAAATGAAGTAAGGCCTGGATCTAACCCTATACGTTAAGGTTTGTTACCTAAGATCAATACTTAATCCTGTAGAAATTAAATTGCTCCAAACTGTTCTGTGCATATGCTGTCTGAGAGGTCAAGAATTCAAACATGTTCTGAATACCAATTGCGGGAAACCACAATAGGTAAGAGTGCTTTTGTCTCAAATCCTGCTTGCTGGTTTCCTACAGGCAGCTGTTTGGCCACTGTGAGAACAGGATGCTGGACTAGATGGGTCATTGGCCTGATCCAGCAGGCTCTCCGCCCTGGCCAGCCGATTAGGTGTTGGCATCAGAGGTCAGAGGATGCTGCCAACAGGAGTCAGACAACAGTCCTTCTTGCTCAGTATTTTCTGACCAGCAGTGGCTCTCCAGCATATCAGACAATAAGTCTTTCCCAGCCTTATTTGGATATGCCAGAGGTTGAAGCTGGGACTTTGTGCATGCAAGGCAGATAGATGCTCTACCACTGAGCTACGGTCCTTCCCCAAATTTGTACATGGTCTTGAGCTAAATTAAGTGATTAAAAGTCGTATGCTATGATGAATCTGTAGTTGTAGACACATTTTACACTAGCCTTTACATCAGGTAGTTTTCAGTTAGGTAGCATGTACATGGCTTGTGGGTTTTGACCAGAACTATCAAACAGGTCAGTGACTTTTGCATTGTAATCTTAAGCAGTTCTGCCTCCCCCTCTGTGCTATCCTTTCCCTCTGAACTCAGCAACTCAGTTCTTGTTCTTTCTGGTGGAATATTTCATTCAATATTAGCACTGTAACTTTGATCTCTAGTTTGCAATTTTACAGCCAATTGCTGATGTCTCGGCATATACTTCACCCCTGAAAAGCGTGATACCTTGTGTGTCTTTACTGTGAAGTCCATGGTCAATGTCTTCTTTCATGGCAGAAAAGAGGGGATCTGATGATAAAAAAAGTAGTGTGAAGTCCAGTAGTCGGGAAAAACAGAGTGAAGACACAAGCATGGACTCCAAGGATGGCGATGCTAAGAATGAGGTCAATGGGACCAGTGAAGACATTAAATCTGAAGGTGACACTCAGTCCAATTAAAACTGATCTGATATGACCTCAGATCAGACAGAGGTAAGTGCATTATTTCAAACTTTGATTAGGGCTTTTTGTTACTGTTTAACAGTGCAGCGTAAGTATGTACAGATGAAGATGGAGCTAAGTCAACAAGTAAGAAGAGGTGCTAAAGCAACTTCTGAAGGAAAACACAGTGTAGTCCTGCAAAATCTTTTGAGGTACATTGTTTTGTATCGGCTATTTTGTAGCAGACTCATACCCCCATTAGTGTGCCTCTTGGGAACATATTTGTAATCTAGTCCCTTAGAAGTTAATTATCCTATTTTTTATTTTTAGGGGATTTATTATCTTTTTTAACAATTTGAACTGATTTTGTAATTAAGTCCATATTGTGTTGGTGCATCAGAAACATTTGCTTTAATACTTAATATTAGAGGCACATGTTGGACTATTTTGTTTTTATATAAACTGCTAGTATTTCTTTGTCAAGGATGTTTCTAGTTTTTTTGCTTTGCCTTGCATTCTAATGCAGTTTGTTCTGTAACTCGAGAGCCAGTAGCATTGGATTGATGGAAGTGTAGGGTTTATGAATAATTGCAGCTGACTACCATACCTCACACAGCGTTGGTGTTGTGAGCGGCCCATGAAAAGCCAAATTAAAAATCAAGGATTCAGTCAAACTAAGCAGGTACTCATGCCAGGTACTCCTTTCTCTACCCACATCCATGTTTGAATGCTGTTGCCTGTAATCTTTAAGCTTACTGTTGTGTGTTTTATTTACAAAAAGTGAAAAGGAATCTTTGTGCATATATTGTGAAACTGTTAACCTGATATTAACTTGATTGGAATTTTCTTTCAACTGTGTGTAGGGATGCAGTGCTGCCCAGAATTAGATATCTTTATTAAATGCAATAAATACTACATAATAATCGCCTTGTAACATTCAATGCATTTCAAGTCTTTAAGAGGTATGTGTTTATAATTTCCTACTGCGTAGGAGAATTGCCAGGCAGCCATGGCACACAGCAGCATATACTGGCTGATACCAGACTTGGGAGGCAAATGAAAATAAAGGCCAATGTCAGAAACACCCAATAGGTATATATAAATGGCAAGAATGTATATAACCACATTGTTAGTTAAATGAAGCTAATCTTATACATAAATAATTGCCCCGTCTTGACCTGTGATTTCTCAGGGTCATAAAACCAGCTGATTGATTGATTTCCTTGCAACATAGTTAATATAGTTTCAGCTTATCTTCTAAGAACCCCTAACCAATTACAGTGCAGGCCTATGCATGCTTATTCAGAAGTAGGTTCCACTGTGTTCATTGGGGCTTACTTCCAAGTAAATGTGCATAGGATTTAAGCCATACAGTGCAATCCTCTGAGCACTAATGTTGCACACCCTTCCATTCGTTTCAGTGGTACTTGCATTTGACCTCTGTGCAAGCCCTGTTGGAATACATGGCTTCCCAACAACAGTGGTTGGTGAATTGTGACGTCATGTTTGTCCTTAACTGTCCAATACACAGGGGTGTTAGGTGTAATTTTTATGAGATGATTTTGAGGAGTTAAGCGGGCAGCAAGCAGACGCTGTTTAGGAATGGCAAATGAAAGTAATCTCTGTTCCCGCTATCTGACTCTCTTTTCCCAACATTTTGCGTTATAGGACAACCACGTGACAAGTCTGCGAAGAAGCCTGAAGACTGCTTAATACGAAGATCTGCTTTAAAATGAGGTGAAAGAAAGCTGTAGTGGCATAGAAAAAAAAATTAAAGTTCAGTTAGATTTTTTAAAATAAAAATTAATTCAGGACTGTTGTGACCTCTCAAAATGCAGAGAGAAGTTAATAAGCAAACATGCTACTGAGAATTTTAAGTCCTGTTATCATTTTTTTCCTATAAGACTTTTAAGGTGATAAACCAACATAACCTGAACACATGGCTTGCTCAGTGTTTAATTGCAAGTTTTCATTCTTGAACTTTGAAACACAAGGATAAATGTTTAGTATTTTGTGTGACTCCAACTAAAATAAACCCCATTTTTACAACAAAGCTATACCTGGCTTCTTGATATACCCTAATGGAAATACAGTATCTATGACTTTCTGTTACACATTTGATTGTCATTGAGTGTTTAATATTAAATAGACTTCTTTCCAAATAAATCAAATGTGTTCAAGTTTATTCTTGTCTATCCCCATGCCCCCACCCCAGATCAAAATGAGAGGTTGGAGTAATTCTCTTATCAAAATTTACATAACCAATTACTGTCCCAGTAGTTTCCATAGCTTTTTAAAAAGTGTAAATAAAGATAAAGAGGTAACGCTGCAATTTTCATGTGATTGTGTTTTTTCTTGGATATGCGCTAAGATATATAGTTAAGTATAAAAATATTTGTATGTGTTGTCAAAGTCAAACCTATTTGAGAGAAGTGAAGTATCAAGTTAGAAGCGAGAATAGGAACAGAAGACCATATAATCTGATACTCCACTCATTTTATGTACTGTAACCCACCATTTGTATACAGTGGTGCCCCGCAAGACGAATTGCCCTATGGGCTTGCTTCGCAAGACGAAAGCCCATAGGGAAATCTCCGGGGGCAGCGGGGAAGCGCAGCGTGCCTTCTCCTCTGTTCCCGGACCTGTCCTGAAGGCTTGCGGTGGGAGGTCCGGGAACAGAGGAGAAGGCGCGCAGCGCTTCTCTGTTCCCGGGGCTTGTGGTGGGAGGAGGGTTTTTCCTCCCCACCGCCAACATTCAGAATGCTGTTCTGAATGTTGGCGGTGGGGAGGAAAACCTTCCTCCCACCGCAAGCCTTCAGGACAGGTCTGGGAACAGAGGGGAAGGCGCGCAGCGCTTCTCCTCTGTTCCCGGACCTGTCTTGAAGACTTGCGGTGGGAGGAAGGCTTTCCTCCCCACCGCCAACATTCAGAAGGCTGTTCTGAAGGCTGGCGGTGGGAAGAAAAGCCCTTCTCCCCCGCCATCCTTCAGAAGAGTTCTTGCAGGGCTGCCTAGGCTGCGGATAGCAGCCTGCTGCCCCGCGCGAGGGGCGCTCTTAAGCAGAGCGCTCCTCGCGCGGGGCAAACATTCGCTACTTGGGGAGCCCTGCAGGACTTCCCCGCAGAGCTCTCCAAGCTGCGGGTAGCAGCCTGCTGCCCCTATCCGCAGCTTGTGGATAGCAGCCTGCTACACCTATCCGCAGCTTGGAGAGCCCTGCGGGGAAGTCCTGCAGCCCTGCAGGAACTCTTCTGAAGGCTGGCGGCGGGAGAAGGGCTTTTCTTCCCACCGCCAGCCTTCAGAAGACAGACTGTCCCCGGACCTGGTCTGAAGGCAGTCTCCATAGGAACGCATTAATTTATTTTCAATGCATTCCTATGGGAAACCGTGCTTCGCAAGACGAAAAACTTGCAAGAAGAAAAAACTTGCGGAACGAATTAATTTCGTCTTGCGAGGCACCACTGTACAGGAAAGCATGTAGAACGCATTGTCAGCCATAGGAACCAGAGAAAAGGAAACTAATAACCTTGTCACTGTATTTCTCTAATCCAGTCAGCCAAAAGTAACTAAGGGCCTACATCAACTGTTAGAAGACATGTTAGCAAATGCACACAGCTTCATGACAGGTGAATTATGAGGTGGGTGCCTAAAGCAAAATTTTAATTAACAGCCACTTTAAAACTCTTGGCTACCCTGTTACAAGTTGATAGTGCAAAAATAAAGCTGCCATTGAAAATTGTTCTTAGGTTCACAGGATAAAGCATCACATAAATACATTGTTTTCTGTTGGTTTGGTTTGCATTACATGCCTTTTTATATAAAACTACAAAAATAGTTTTCTAAATGCATAGATTTGCTTAGTTACCAGCATTGCTATATCATCTTTCAAACTAATGTTACTATGCAACAAGCAATATTCTAGAACAAAAACTGGTAACAGGAAGCACTTGTTTAAACCTGTTTCTCCATTGTTTATCTTCTCAAAACAATTCCGTTTTTACAGCATTATATTATAAAGAGCATAGGACAAGAAAACAGAACTTTTACTTGTTCCTCAGTTCATTTGTCTGTCTTAGTGTTACACAGAGAAGGTACCTAGCAGTACTTTTTATATATTAAAAAAAAGGACCAGAGACTACGACAACACTAGTTTTTCTGTGGCAATGTTGGCCTGACAACAATGTATAAAATATATTAACTCAATACATATCATTAGGTGCCAGACACCAGTTGACTGAGGGAACAATTGTGATTAGTTTCCCCCACAAAACAGTTTTCCACTTGTGCTTGTTCATTGTATAGGCTACATATGAGACTGTTGAAGTGCTTGAGCAATCCTAGAGCCATCTTTGAGATAGCACCACTCAAGAAATATTAACCAAAGTTAAGAAAAATGCTGCATATAAAAATATTGAATAGTAAACACATCTTGCTTTAATTTTAACAAGAATAAGGTTTTTAAATACCAACTTCCTAGACGTCTTAAACTTCAGTATGTCAACTTTGCCGCTTTAGTGTTATAGCAGGGTCTTTCCATTAGTGTTGCTGAAGCATTTCTGAAAGGAGAACTGATGCTTCTCACCAAAACCAGCTCTAGCTCTTGAAAATCCTGAAGCCTGGCAACATCTTTATCCTTGAATGAAAGACACAAATGTCATTAACTGATGAGTTGCAGTAACTTTATGAAATCAGCTTAACAAAGCATTGTGATAAGATGTATTGAGATAACCAGATCAAATACATGTAAAGAACTACTTTTAAGTGTCTCCATTATGAAATAATATTCCTTGTGCCAAGTTGTTGAGTAGGAAGTCATTCCAACAAATCTACATTTATAATGCTAACTCACTTCATTCACAGAACTGCATTAGTATGGTGGGTTGCTAGAGTAATAGCCACAGCATGACCACTTAGTCATTACCATATGTGGGAAGATATACCAGCTTTTATCTGATATAAACATCTTTGCTTGGATCTAGCATTTTTCTGAATGTGCTTGAGGAAGGTGGAGGGAGCCAAATCTTGCTGGTTCCTCTACAGCCCACTGTAAAGTGTCTTATCACTCTGTGTAGTTCAGTTGGTAGAGCATGGTACTGATAACACCCTATGGGACAGCTGTGTATTCCAGCATTGCAGGAGGTTGGTCTACTCTAGATGATCCTTGGTGTACCTTCCAACTATGATTCTATGGAAAGTTGGAAACTCCAACAAGCAGTGTAAAGGGCAAAGCAGGATAGGGATCAGAAACTGGAAACCAGCAAACAGCACTACTTCAGGAGTAGTGTTACATAAAAGAGACATTCTGGATACAGCCCCTTGTAAATCTAAAAATGTTTGGCTGTATCCAACAAAGTTGTCCCATTGGCACAGGGATTCTACTTGCACAATGAAACTACCCCTATCTTCCCCCATGCACCCCAAAATCTGCTCTGCGGGTTCCCCTAACCCTCCAGAGCAGATTTTCAGGAGCATGGTGAGAAAAGAGGAAGTTCTGTTGCACAAACGGCGGAGTAAAAGCCTCTGCAGGGTCAACTACAGCAGCACTGAGAATGTGCTGGCAAAGCAGCCCCCAGCAGGACTGAAGACAGCATCCTCTTAGAACCCTAATTAAACATTGGGGCTGGCTCCATAATCTAGGGCCTGGTTCTGGATCAGGTCAGCCCCAGAACAACCTGCGGCTAATCTAGCGCCAGATCAGATGAGGGGGAGGTGTGCACAGCCCTAATTAAAAAGAAGCACCCATTATTCTTCAAGTAGTCCCCTAAAACTCCATATCGGGGTACTCAGCCACTGGATAAATGACTGAATATGCTAAGTGCTTTGACCATTTAAAAGACATGCTGCAAGTATTATACTTTTATCTTGTTTATGCTATATTTTATGTGCAACACATTATCTGTACAACCAAGAAACAAAGATTCTCCCACCTCCTCTTTTAAGTGGTACATACAGTCCAGCAAGAAACTGCATTAAGGTTCTGTAAATTGCATATGTTATTAGAGCCAAACTCTGCATTCTGTTCACTGCTTGAGAGCAGGCTGGCTCTGCATGTTAAAAATTCTGAAGGCTCCCATACCCAAAAACAGAGTGACTTGGAGAGAGGTTCAGCTACACCCACAGGATTGCAGGAGCCACCGGCTGCCTTTCTCCATCAGTTGCTTATCTCTGCTTAGCAGCTACTTTGCCCTAAGGCCGAAGAACTGGGAAGGAGAAGAGGCAAATTTAGTCACTAAGGGTCAAAGAACACCTATGCTAGAGACTGCCTGCTGCCTAAAATTACCGGAAGAAACTAGCAGATAGTTGCCTGTACAAAGCATTATCTCAGGCTACTTTTAAAATTGACCATGTTCTGTTTGGACACAGATTTATTCTAACATCACTGGTAAGAGTGTCAACATAGGAAAACTTGAAGGAAAATGATGGTCCTTACCTTTCTTATCAGTGTATTCGGTAGCTTTCTAACCTTTTCCACTTGTTCAGGATTAATGCCCAATTCATGGCAACTCACTCTGAGCAAATCTTGGTAAGTCAGTTCTTGTCTGTCCAGTTCAATTTCAATGAAGTCATTCTCTTTAGGGTTCTGAACTCTTACTTTAAGTACCAGTTCTATATGTGGAGAGGAAAGAGTATTTTGAAGTTAAATCATTGCCAAAATGCAGAGAAGCGGAAATGACAGCCACAAACCCAAATATATATCCTTAGAAATATACCCTACAAATGTTAACAGATGTTTACTAGACCACAGCCTTTATCATTTGTATTTGCTCTTTGTTTGCACAGACTCAAGAGAATCCAGTGTAAGTCAGTAGCAGCAAACACCCAGTGTAAAGCAGTGGGGCTCTGTCATGAACTCTGCTGTGTTGTGTGGCCACAGATTCTCAGATACATGCATAAGTAATGACTGAATAATAAAGTTGAGAAGTTTAAGGTTGAGAAGAGAACAAACACGAAGAACAACAAGCTATGGCAATGTTGCTACAGGCAGCTGTAGCAAAAATGTCTACCAGTATGCACACACATGCACTGCAGACAAACAGCCCTGGTCCAATAAAATTACTCAAGGAGATCAGTAAGTGTAGAGTACAATGAAGAAGCAAGTGGAGTGGAGGGCTGTGACAGCTGTTTAAAGCTATTAAGAGACTAAAGATGGAAAAGTGATTCACAGGCTACTGCCACAAAGAGATGAGCTCTTCAGCTGTCCACCTTGTCTTCTTACCCATCTCATTCTCTTGCTTAGTAGTGGCTGCTGGGTCTTCACACTGATATTTCCAGCATCTGATTAGTGCCAAGTGTACTTTAAACAAAATATCTGCATCTGCAGATTTAATGAAACCCTAAAGTTAATGATTCTCTACACTTAAGCAATTAAATGTGAAAGCTGATCAGCTTTTTCGTGCATAGAGGATAGGCATGATTTAGTTTTATGGTTGAAGCTAAGTAGGTGGAAGGCTGCCTAGGCTCCACGCATAAGTTGCTCTGGGCTCAGAAGAAGAGCAGGGCACAAATGAAACATCATAAATAATGCCTCAATCCTAATTTTATGTGCTAGAGTTAACCATCAAAAGCAGATTAACGTACTGCTTTGAAATGTTACATTCCAACAATTAAGCCAGTGCAAGTCTCATTCTTGACACCCGCACACCAATCTGAAGTCTGGGCACATGCTTTTCAGTAGCAGTTGTGTAGTTTGGAAGAGCTGCCCATTTCCTTCATTGCAATGTCACCGTTTCCTTCAACCCATTGCACTCCAACCAACAATTCTGCTATTATTCCAGGAAGATTTCCAAATAACTGAGATACAACAACTACTTCCTCAAAAGTTCATTTCCCTCGTGAACACTGATCTGTGACAACCTATGATCATATTACACAGAAGCATGACAACACAAAACTGATCCCGGTCATGTGGCAATTAAGAGAAAATGCCCTATCTTGACAAAGCTCTACCAACTCTTTAAGGAAAGAAAAAGAAGAAAAGGTTCTTAAAGCAGATATGAAGCACTAAAGGTAGTTACTGTGTACTGGAGACACATGCACTGTCTCCAGCTATGCAGTAAAAGCATTACAATGGAAAAATACTCTTCAGTACCTTGCATATTATATGAAAAAGTTCCTGTGAGAAGCAGCGGCTGTAAGGGTGGTGCAGTGCCCATACAGCAGCCATTTGCTTGCTGAGGTACATGTTGTCTAGGTACAGTTGAGGTCAAGAGAGCTCTGTTGTGAGATGTAGATGAGGGATAAACAGGGCAGCTCTGGACTCGAGGCATTGTGCATTCTGATACTCCTGAGCTGATGGGAGAAGGAAGCTCCCCTTCATGCAGGTCTTCAGAAAGTTCAGTTTCAGCGTGCAAGGAAATGGGTGTGCAAGTATTTTCAAGCTGAGTTGCTGATAAACAAGGGCTAGGTTCACTCTCAGATAAATAAGAGACGGCAGTGCTTTTGTCCTCAGGTGGTGCCAAGAGATGAGGGGCATTGTCCTTTTCTTGATAGTCAACGCAAGGGAATGACGGGTTTGTCAGAGAGTCTCCAGCATTTGGCAGCTTCAAGTCATTCACCTCTTGATTGTCACATTCTTCCACTTCAATGGGGGTGGGGAAGAAAAATAGAATTTTTAATAATTTCATTCATTTTAAATAATGGCAAGCAGAATTCTAATGCCACCCAGAACATCTGCCAAATACATATATTTAAAATCATAAACGGCTAGTTTTTAGCTAAAAGAAAGCAAACTTATTTCAGAGTAGAATTAAGTATGGCAAAAAAAATATAGAATCAATCCAGAGAGTTGGATTAGCAAATCTTTGGTTCATGGAAGAAACATTCTGCATAAATTTTATTTACTTATTTGAATTGGTAAGTGAAAAGATGTGTGCACACACATACAGGCCATAGCTGCATTGCTGAAGAAACACTCTTTAATCTGTAACCAGGCTTTAATTTGATGTTCTGGGAGGCTATACTTTTCTGGAGTGAATTGGAGAAGGAACATTTTTAGGTTCCCAGTGTACTCTGCTTGACCATCTGTCCAAATTCCTAGAAGCCTACCATGACCAAAGGAATGGAATCTAAGTATTACAGAATCTGACTGGCACAACAGCTCTCTCATTTAATTGAACAGCTTGTGCAAAACAATTTATTTTAAAATTATTCTGGTCCTATGTACAGTTACTCAGAAAGTCCAAAAAAGGGCAAGGGGATTACTCCAAACTCCTATATCAGCCAGCTCCCCAATTACAGTCAGGTCTGTAAACTCTGGTCATAATTCCACCTTTGTTTTAGATGGCAAGGAGCAAAGCTTTCACTGCCATAGCTCTCAGGCTTTCGGATGCCCTGCCTAAGGTACAGAGCAAGTCTTTGTTGTTGCTGAGATTTCCCAGAGGATGAAAAATTTGTTTTGTTCCCTGACTTTTAGCTGATGTGACTAGTTTTACATTTAAAGCTGTTTTAATTTGTGTGACATTAAAATTGTTGCTAACATCTTTAAGCCTCATAGGAAAACGGCCTCTAAAAGCTTAAAACAAATAAAATTAAAACTGCAGCCTCAGTTTCTCTAGCCCACAAACATCCTCACACAATATTTTCTGCCTGTAACTATAGCAGCGGTTCTCACACTGTGTTCCTAGGAAGTCTTGTCTTCCTTGGGAGCTTATCAGGGACTGATGAAAAGATCAGAGATGGCAGATAACTTGTCTGAAAAATGCAGTGCATCTAATACATTACATTAGTTCATAGTATATTTTTGGAAAGACAAATTCAGTATGTCGAGTATACCTCCCAGAAGCTTTCTGATTTCTTTCTTTGAAGTCAAATGTGCTGCCAGCTCTCCATTAACTGTGAAAATCTCCTTATCTGCTCGAGAATCCAGCAGGTAAGAAACCACTTGGGTATGCTTCCGCTTGCAAGCCCAGTGCAAACATGTCCTGTAAAAGTTAAACATATTTGTTAGCAAGCATCTGTAAAGTTATTATTCTGAAAGTCACTGTTTTGTGTCATTAAATGTCTGCATGATGTGTACCATCAGAGCTGTTAAAAAAAATGCTCAAATTTGTCAGAGATGAAACCTTGTCTATTGATCCAGACAAAGTTAGTTGTACTTATTTTCCACATACCTCAATATAATTCAAGTCATGACCAATTTCTTCCATTGCTTACAAGAGGACCTAAGTTCAACTAAAACCTAGTCTGAATCCAATCTAATATGTTACTACTATGCAAGAATGAAAGCTTTGTGACCAGGCTGAGGTTTATTTTCTGTTGTAAATCAACAGGCCCAATTTAACTGTGCAGTCAAAGCTTGCTTATTGAGCTAGCATTCAACACTATAGGCTGGAGAGGGAAAGAATAATGTTTAAGCTAAATGACAGTTAATGTTTAAGCTACGGTAACTGATGCTCATAAAGGTACAGTTGTGCTTGATGCACATACATGCTTCTTTTGTTTCCTTGGTTTCATTTGCACATCACAGGGAAAGCAACCAGAAGGGTTTGCACCCATGGCACTCGCTCAAAATCCCAAGGCCCAGAAGTATTGTCTGTTTTCAGTATCAAATTCAACCCCAATATCTCTCAAACTGGGCCAATTTTGCATGACCCTTTGCAAACAATAAAGCAGGCACAAGAGTATTGCAGCCAAGAAGATGGCTACATGCCTAAAGGCAGTAGCAGCCAGTGGAGTGGATGGCATTGTGCAGGCGCAGCAGTGGAGCCAATGCAATCCTCCCAACACTTTGCCCCTTCATTCTCGGTTACTGGTAGTGATCACCATGTTGGGAAGCCAGGAGAGGAACACACCCCGCACTCTGCCCCTATTGGGCTCTGCTAAATATCACACACACGTTCTCTCCCTTTGTAGTGGAACAAATATTAGCCATATGTACTATATGCTGCCATCTCATGCCTGAGTGTTACTGCAGCAGTACAATCTCCAGTCCTGAGCTGAACATTGGGAGGGAGGGGGCAGGAAGACTGCTGTCTGCCAACTTGACAATCACCTTACTAAACTTATAAAGCAAATGAATTATACAGCACCAATTAACTGCATCGGAAGGGCATTTTCTAAGCCATATTCACAATTCAAATATTTAGGACTTATAGTCATAATTATAAGACTAATATGTTGCCAGACCACAAGCCCTGAATATGAGGACACTGAAGGACCCAATTGCAATTTTAATAAAAGACACACTCATGGCAACAGTATAGGATTCAGAGAGCAAAACAAAGGCATGCAAACTACTTCAATGACCAAATTACTGTAAAAAGCTTCAATCACACAGTTTGAAAAATCTGAAACCCCACACTTTTAAGCCTCCTCTGCTTGCACTCACACAATCATATAGAGGTAATCATGAAGACACACGTCACATAAATCCTGGTGCTCGCTGGATGTGATTTAATAGGAGAGGAACTGTAGCTCAGGGGTAAATGGTACACTTTGCATGCAGAAAGTCTCAAGTTCATAGGAACAGAAGATCCCTGCTGAATCAGACCAAAAGCCCACCTGGTCCGACATCTTGTTCCCAGACTGGCCAGACAGAAACCTATGAGAAGCCCACAAGCAGCACATGAGCATAACAGCACTTTCCCCATTTGTGTTCCCCAGCAATGGTGTTCATACTGCCTTCAGTACTGGAGACAGTACAGAGCCATCATGACTAACATCTGATAGCTTTATCCTCCATGAATTTGTCTAACCCCCTTTTGAAGTCATCCAAGTTGGCAATCATCACTACATCCTGCAGCAGCAAATTCTTCTATGTTTAACTATGTACTGTCTGTTCTGTTCAATTCTTTGCTTAGGCAGAGGTGTCTAAGACTCTATTCCAACTGGCAGTGGCTCTCTAGGCAATACTGGACTAGATCCAACGGTAGCTCTTTGTATATTGTTGGGCTGTAACTCTCATTAATCCCAGCCAGCAGGGCCAAAAAGCAGGGACAGCAGCAGCTGGAGAACAACATCTGGAGAACCACAGATTAGACATACTGGGGCTGTATAGCCCAGTGCTCTGCCTCTTGCGTAAAGCTGCTTCATGTGCAAGGTTTCCGAGAACATCTGTCATGTGTTCAGATTTGGGGAGTTTTCATGGGAACAATACAGGCACTCTCCCTACAAGAGCATCCACAGACTCATTCCTATACAACAGGGGTTCCCATTTGTTCAAAGCCTGTAAGAATTCTCACATACAAGAATTTTGCATTAGAAAATAACAGAAGCTGTGCTTGATCCTTTGGGGAGAACACGGGATTTTGTCATCTGCTTTCTGTTCTCTGTGACCTGAATAACACAATGGCTAAGAGCCAAACTGCACAACTACATGTTATGCAGGGGATTTTCGACTAATAATTCAAGTGTGTGTGTGTGTGTGTGTGTGTGTGTGTGTCTGGATCAGAACAGTGGCACTGGGCAAGGGTTTTACTTGAACCTCTCCCATCACACCAATTCCCCAAGCTAATAAACCCCTTGTCCTTCAGGGGACTAGCACTGCTGCTCTGATCAAATTAACTCCTCCCTCCCAATCACAATGGCTCATCCTAGAAGTGAAAATCAATGTGCTGGAAGATTCATCACAGTTCTCCTGAGTAAATTGAAGGCTGGCTCTCAGAGTGAGAGCTTGGGAGTCTCCAAATCTCAGCCCCAACAACGTTTATCTCATTTTGAGCAGCACATAGTCATAGGTTCCCTATAAATAATAAATACTATCAAATGTCTGTAATTATAAGAAAATAGTGATCCCGACCTGCCTTGTAGAGCTAAAGCCACTTGAACAGGAACGAACACACACACACACACACCTGGATGTTATTAGGAAAGGTTTGTGACCGACGGTTGGCAAATATGTTATTTGTTCATACTGGCTCTATTTTTCCAGGAGTCTCTAGAACCAAAGCCTGAAAGGAATTTCTGCTTAGAATTTCATAACCAGGCAGCCCACTAATCAGGATGAAGCCTTGACATCTGACCCATCTATTCTTGTCAGATGCTGGAGAGATTTTGTCCACCCCCATCCCCGTGGGGAGCGTTTCTGTAACTTGCCTTTAAGATGAACTCCCAGTAAACACGCATTTCAGAGCCGGGGGGGGGGGTCAAGGGGAACACAGAGGGAGAAAAGATGCTCTTGGACACGGGCACAGAGGGTACACATTCGCTGAAGTTGCATTTGCGTGTAACGTGTTGCTGGCGGTTGCCTCACCATATATAGCCTCTAGAGGGGTGGAAGGAAGTGTATTAGCGACGATGAATGCTGCCCTAATGCTAACCACGGAAATGAGGAGCACAGCGCGGAGGGGCTGGGGGAGGAAAGAGGAGGAGAGGCGTCTTACCAGCCATTGATCTCATTCTGGGCATTCACCTCCACCCCCTTGTCGAGCAGCGTCTGCACCTCCTCTAGGTCACCTAGTGCAGCAGCTTCCCTGAGCCTCTCCTCCAGCTCCAGCGGGCTGCTCATCCTCTCTCTGCCCCCCTTCCCCTTCCTGGGGGGCTGACCCAGAAGTGCCCCTTGCAACCCCCCCCCCCCTGCAGGGATCTCTCGCTCCGGGAGCGGGAATTCCTGCTGCTGCTGCTGCTGCCGCCGCCGCCGCCGCCGCCTCCTTGCCCAGCTCCCTCTCCTCTGCGGGACTCTATTCTCAGTGACACACCAGGCAGAAGCCTCTGGTTCCTACGTGCCCAGGCAGAGCTGGGCCGCTCGAAAGGTGGGCTGGGGAAAGAGCGGGGAGAAATCCCTCCGAAGGTGTCAGGGGGCCTGTCCGCATCGCACCCGCAGGCGAGGGATTCAGGAGCGAGCAGGGAGGGCGGCCGCCTCTTAGAACGCGCTCGGATTAGTGATGCTGAGCCCCGTTCCCCTGGCAACGAAGGAATTCTGAGAGATGATGTGTACCATGAGGAGCCTCAGCCGCGGCCAGAGCCCAAATGCTTCTAACAGCAGCAACAAATTACAGCACAGGGGTTTGAACAATGTGCAGGAGCTCCTCTTGAAGTGGCTTTTCTAAGGTTGTTTCTGAAGGCTTGTGCAGAACCTTGCCATAGCCAACTGATTTTAATTATCCTGGTTTGTTGTTGTTGTTATAATAATAATAATATAATAAAATTTTATTTATATCCTGCCCTCCCCAGCCGAAGCCGGGCTCAGAGTGGCTAACAACAATAAAAGTAACACAATTTACATAAAAATGTTTTTTAAAGGGCAATGAGTGGGTAAAAAAGCATTTCTAAGGAAAACAATTCCTCACAAACCACTTGCTGAAAGCACGAGATGAACGCATCACATGCCAGTGACCTGCCTCCTTATTTACACACTTGGAAGAGAAACCTCGGGCCTGCAATTAGGACCACGATTCAGTGAGCCTTGCCACACTTAAGAATCGTGTAATTGTGGAGTTGGAAGGGACACCCGCCACAAGGGTTATATCTAGTCCAACCCCCTGCAATGCAGGAATCTTAAACAGACCATTGATTTAAATCTGATTTATATCCAACTGTATATGCTTAAGACTGCATCTCTAAGGAACCTAATTGTACAAATTGTAGCAGTGCATTTCAACCCCTAATGTTTACATGGAAGCAAGTCTCATCCTATGGGAGTACATTTGCACAGGGATTGCAGGTTTGGACAATAATATGAAGACGTCAGTGAATCTCTGGGAAAAAAACACACCCATTAACTTCAGTGAGTCTGAAAACATTCCATAATATACAACAATATAAAATAACAGACATATAAAAGTCCAGTGACCAAATAAACACACACACACACCCAAGGGTGTAGAAGACAATTGCGAAGGTTTTTCCACTTCAAACGACGAAACAAAAATGGTTGAATGTTTTGGAAAATGTGAGCAGCAAAAAATAAAATAAAACCCAGAAGCGGTCAGAAACTGCATTATTGAATTGTTTTTAGTTAATTTGCCATTGGCAGGAAATGGGATGGAAGGGGTTGAGATGGATGTTGCTGCTAAATTACAGTTACGTTAATCCTAGATTTCTCCACTGTTTTCTATGGCCAGCTCTCCAACCTGGGGTCAAACAAAAAGTTCTAAAGGAATCAGAAGTTTGTCAAATTGTGTGAGCCTATCAGTTTAGGCTATAGGCAAAAGCGATTAAGGCATGTAAGACCAATTAGGGTGGGGTGGGGAACAGAACTGGGGATTTTCCTTCTGTTCTCATTTGTGAATAACAATTGAATCTTTTCTCTGCTCACACACAGAGAACGAGAACAACGCCATATTTATTTCTAGTTTGTGTTATGTATGGTTTGTCTTTAAAACAAGGGCTACCTTTGAAGGTGACCCAGAAACTGCAATTAATCCAGAATGCGGCAGCTAGACTGGTGACTGGGAGTGGTTGCCGGGACCACATAACACCGTTTCTGAGAGATCTGCATTGGCTCCCAGTACATTTCCAAGCACAATTCAAAGTGTTGGTGCTGACCTTTAAAGCCCTAAACGGCCTCGGTCCTGTATACCTGAAGGAGCGTCTCCACCCCCATCGTTCTGCCTGGACACTGAGGTCCAGCGCCAAGGGCCTTCTGGCGGTTCCCTCATTGCGAGAAGTAAGGTTACAGGGAACCAGACAGAGGGCCTTCTCGGTAGTGGCGCCCACCCTGTGGAACACACTCCCTTCAGATGTGAAGGAAATAAGCAGCTATCCTATCTTTAAAATACATCTGAAGGCAGCCCTGTTCAGGGAAGTTTTTAATATTTAACGCTGTACTGTTTTTAACACTTGATTGGGAGCCGCCCAGAGTGGCTGGGGAAGCTCAGCCAGATGGGCGGGGTATAAATAATAACTTATTAATTATTATTATTATTTTAACAAAATAAAGAGAGTTTAAAGGGAGGAATTGAAGGCTGGCTGAGAGCAGTTAAGACATGGAATGCTGGGAGTGAAAGGAAAATGAGGGGACAGACGAAGAGAGGAAAATGGCCTGTTCACACCCCTAACACCTTCCAGTTAGTTCCTGGAAGTGGGGATTAGGGTTGTGTGAGGATGTGTGACATGGATTTTTCTTTTTTTAAAAACCTGCAATTTCTATTCCAAATGGGAACATTTTACAAGAAAAAGAAAGGAAACTTCTCTTTCCCAGCCAGTCCCCACTACCACGACACAACTGCTGTATATAGCAATAACATACTCAGATTTGTGACTGGCCAGCCTCAAAACTGAACCTTCTATCTTTTTGGTAAGGTATTTATGTAACCTAGAACAGCAGGGAAAGGGCAGGGAAGTATCCTTTCTCCCTCCTGACCTTACAACCACCCCAGGCCCAGGACTAAACAAAAACAGTCCCAGGCTAGCTTGGGGGGTGCAGATACCCTGCAACATTTGCTTTGGTAACATAGAATACATATACATAATGATAATATACTTTCTGGATTAAACAGTGATGAAGTAGCTTTTCCCAGCACTTTGGAAGGAGCAATGAGACTTTCAGAATAAGCCTTCACTGAATAATAATAGCAAGATGCCGTCAATGTGCACGCAATCTCTGTAGGGCAAGGTTCTGTTTGTGGTGCTAACATTGCTCTGTAATGTGCTACGAACAGTGGCAGTGCTATAAAAATAACTGAAACTACAACAGAGTAGTGATGCTGTCATCCTGGGTGAGGTATGTGTGAAAAAATGCTTGTTTTCCAAAGCTATATGAAGGGATTGCAATGTGCAAGTCTCCCTCTCTCTCAAGCCACTAGAGGTCACAAGAGAACAATAAAAAGAGATTCCAAACCACCCATCTTGCTATTTCACCAAAAGCTGCTTTTTTACACTTATTTACATAAGTGTTTTGGGTGGGGGTGAACTCCTAAACAGTTTATAAATGTATTGTATGACCTGTTATAATATGATGGTGCAAACTTATTAGTTCAAATCCTGTTCAATTATTTTAAGATATCAGACTGTTTAGTATTTGAGGAGAGCAGTATTTTTAGTGGTTGGTGGTGAATTATTGAGATTCTTTCTTAAAGGTGCATCTTCCTTGTTTGTATCTTTCAAGTTTTGAATATAATTTTAAAAATAAATTGCAATGTCATATATTTTAAATTCATATTTATATCTCATCAGGAGTCAAAATGTTGGTGTATGAATAGGGTTGCATTAGGTCTCCTGCTGTGACCTTACCTGCAACTTTACCTGAGACACTAAAAAGCAGAAGGTGGAACTTTCCCTGCCACCCATCTCTGTTCCAGGAAAACACCTGGTGATAATTAAATGAAAGACCCGTAAAAATGTGGCCAACTGAATATATCTGATATCGTCCAGATTTCTAATTTTGCTCCCAGATCCATTTTGAAAACTTGAGTGTAAAAAGTGCTCACCATTATTATTTAAAGGATTTTAAAGTAAGGGACTCATATTATTGTTGTTTTTTAATCCTAGGGGTGCTAGATTATTGTATTATGAATCTTTCTCCATCTCCATCTTTTGGGCCTTCATCACAGACTTTTGATCATTCGTGTGTTGTTGTTGTTTTCCATTTTAGCACTCATCTGTGTTTATGCTGCTTTTAAATAAAAACAGACAGCAATTACTCCCAGAGTAACTATTCTGATCTGATAATATGTTCCCTTTTTGGCTCCCTCTTGCATCTTGCCTACAATCACAGCTGTCTGAACTCTTTTTGTCGCCGAGCCACACATGCTCTCACATCACTCAAGCTGTATCATTTTGACAGGGGGACGGAGGCAGAATTGTCACTTCTCTGGGTATATCCTTGACTGTACTTCTCCAGTGTTTTCTTTCCCTTTGCCCAAATCATTTGCCTGTGAACTCCTTACTTCCCTTTTTCCTCGGCAGATGACTTTTTTTATCGGAAAATGCTATCTATGAAAGCCTACTACATCTAGATGCAGGATCTCTTCTGTGGTAATGGCTACCTTGAGCCAGACCATTTGGTTCCCATAGCTCAGTATTGTCTGCACCGACAACTGCAGTGTATCTTCTGGGTGTCGGAGAGGAATCAATTTCCAGCCCTTCCTGGAGAGGATGGAAACTGAACCTTCGACATGCACAGCTAAGGCTCTTCTCGCCCACCTGTCATCAAATGAGTCACTAAAATATACAGGTGTGGACCCCGCCCCCCAGCAATACACATATTCTCTGAAGGAGCACAATACCTTTGAGGTTCACTTTCAGCACCGTTAATTACAGGGGTTTTTTTAGGCAGTACAATTTTCCCGCTCACATAAGTCAGTGTGGGAGAGGATTAGTGGAGTGTTTATTTGACTTCAGGCGGCTGGCTGCCACTCCTGTGCTACTCACTCCTGAGCCTTGATCCTCTAAATGACCCAATATTCTTAAAAACCAGAACTCACAGTACATTCCACAAGTAAGCGTGCCGTATCACGAGATGTTTGTTTCTTTTTTTGTGAGCCTCTTCCCTCCCGCCTCCTTTCCCCCCCTTGGTCAGTATTCAGTTAAGCTCTCAGCCTTATTCTCTAAAGTATTTGCTCCTTACACAGCTCTTTCTTCTAAATGCAATTTATCCATGTGTGCGCTAAACAAACATTGCATCTGCCTTGAATGTGGAATTCAATTTGCCAACCTCCGTCAATCTAAGCTAAAGTCATCAACAGTTCAAAATGCTCTTTCTAGGTATTATCGGCTGCTATGTCACACACCAAAATGAAGATTCACTGGCACGACTATTACGCTAACAAAGAAGTGCTGGACCTCAAACATTTGGGATTGTCATTATTATTATTTAACACCTCAAAAGCTAGGTGGTATAGAAAATGATTTTTTAAAATAAGTAACAGATTCCCAGTTGTGTAGATGTTTCCTCCACCTGTGTGACATGGGTGCTTGAGGGTTGTTTGTTGAACAGCCAAGGGAAGCTGCAATGTGACCAGAAGGTTATAAGAAGGGCATTGTAGAACAGTGGTTAGAGTGCTGGACTTGACCAAGGTCGAATTGTTTCAATTTCCCAGTAAGCCATGAAGCTCACTAGCTGTCATCAGGTCAATTTCCTAAACTATCTCACAAGTTGGTTGTGAGAATAAAGAGAGGACTACGTACGTTCATCAGAGCTTCTTGGAGGAAGGACAAAATAAGAATCTCAAAGATTGCACCATAGCAAATAACATCTAACTCCCCCCCCCCCTAGAATCTGCTTTCATTTTGTCCTGATGGGGAAAAACAGTGGCATAGCGTGGGTTGTCAGCACCCAGGGCAAGGCAAGTAATTTGCGCCCCCTAACCCTAACCCCCAGATGTTGCGCCTGGTGCGACCGGCCCCCCTGCACCCCCCACGCTACGCCACTGGGGAAAAAATCTGGATATACCCATATTTGAAGGGCAAAGGCAGAGTTTGGAGGGATTTTAACAAGGAAAAAAGATCTCAAGCAAGAGTTAAGCCACACTCTCCTCCCAATGATCTTTTGCTCCTGATTGCAGCTTACTGCAGCTGCTTTGGGTAAAACAACAACAACAACAAAAACCTCAGGGAGAACATTGATGTGACTGAGCATCCAGTTTGACCCCAAGTCTAAAGAAAGTGGAAGACCGGCTGACAATACAGCACACCAAGAAAAGAAAATAACAGCTAAAATGTGATGATGCAAAGCCCTTACTGTTTAAAAAAAAACAAGCTTATTGGAAAGGAAATGTCCCTTGTGTCTGTTGTTATAGCAAATGCACTATCCCAAATCGCTGCCCGTTGACATGATTATGTCGGAATTGGAGGCACGAGCATGCAAAATGATCAGGAGGGGCCAGCTCCCAAATCAAGAAAACAGACCTGGATTGCTTCCACACTAGAGCCCTTTAGTGCTGCCAGGGCATTGCTTTCCCACAATTAGCTGGAAGCAGAAATAAAATGAAGGTCTTACGCAAGCAATATAGGGTTATTATCCCCTCCCCGTAGCCATGATTCTCCTACAACATAAGCTACACTAATTACAAGAGTCATGCCTATGTAATTAAAGGGTTTGGCTGGCTAGGTGCTCTTTGGTTCTGTATGCCCCAACCCCCCTCCCCACTCTCCCATTAGTGGGCCCCCTGATATCATTTAAAATAAAATGTGTATCCTGCTTTTCTGTCTGCGAACAAACACCGAAAACAGCTTGCAATACACCATTAAAAACAAATCAACCAAAAACTAGAAGCCTATAAAAGGAGACAGGAACAGCAGCTCAGCCTTCACTATAAATTCCAGGACATAAACCCCCACAGGCCAAATGCCTGTTGAAATAAGCAGATCTTCATGGGTTGAGGGTGGGGGTGAAAAACCATCCAGAAGTGGCTAAGAGAGAGCCATAACGTTAGTGTGGTCACAAAGAAGGTACTCTCTCATGTCCTCTCCAGCTACACTTCCAAGGCACCATACCCATAATGCATGGTAGGAGCTTATGTGGCTTGTGGGCTTTGTGGTCAGGACAGATTCACTTCCTCTGTGTGAGAAACACAAGCAGCTGCCACGTGTGGAGGAAAGGAAAGTGGTTAAGGTCTGAGCCATCAGACTTTCCTTCTTATTATACTGTAAGGAAAAGCAGGAGGGAATCACTCTGTGGTTATGAGTGCTTTGAGTGCACTGACACCTTGGGGGAGCAACAAAAGGTGTTGAGAAGTCCGCGTTTGAACTATGGGCTCCTCTTTTCTGGCAAGACAACATGGCAAGCATTTCTCCTTCCAGGAGAGGAGCTGAGATTGCTGGTGGGTGTTTGTGTCTAGAGTTCTGCAGAAAAGTGTGTGAAAGGATTTGAGGAGAAGATGTGGTATTTGTCTGCCCTTCTGATTTTGTTTTTGGCCTGACTACGTGGAAAGTGCTCAATTTCCACAAAGAGTGCCCTCTCGCCAAGCTCCCTCACAATTCTGCAGGCATGTTGGGAGTGACATAGCCCACTGGCATGCGTCTTAATCTGAACTGGACTTAGCTACTTCAGATGCTATACTGTGATTGACTCTGTGGTTCATTGGAACACATTTGTGGTGGCAGGAGCAGGCAGTTGTCTGGGGCTCCCCAGGAGTGCTTTGATGTACACTATCTCTTTTGCTGGTATAACACTGTGCTATTACTCAGGCAAGAAAACACCTCCATCCTCTTTGCCCTGGTGGTGTGCCACTGGTAGAGGGGTTGCACTTTTGGTACATTTCGTAAATGCTATGCTAGCACAGTTTCATTGCTATACAACGTAAGTTATCCTTCCGCCAGAACAGTTGAATCAAGCAATAGTTACTCTCATCCAAGCAGGCATAAGGCATGGAAAACCCGATTGCCATTTGTTCCAATTCAGCAGTAAAGAATCATAGAATTGTGGAGTTGGAAGGGATCCCAAAGGTCATTTGGTCCCATCCTGGGCAATGTGGGAATCTCAACTAAAGCATCCAAGACAGATGGCCATCCAACCTCTTAAACACCTCCAAGGAAGGAGAGTCCACAACTTCCAGAGGAAGAGTGGGTTTTCTCTGAGGAAAAGCAGCAGGACCCTTGGGTGAGCCCTTGGAGTGGGACAGCACTTGCAGTGTGTGCAAGCCTGGATGGGAAACCATCAATAGTAGCTTTATGTGGTCACTGTATGCATGACCATTTAGCTCTGCAGAAATAGTGTAGGCTGGGTCAATGTATATATGGCCGAGGACAAACACTTATTCTACCAAGGATCACACAGAGTGCTTTACCCTGATCAAGACTAGCCCGGGCCCAAAACAGGTCCTGCTTGTGGTTGTCCCATGATCAACAAAATCTTGTGTATTCACTAACTGTGTAGCAGATGAGATGCAAGCCGATGTAGTCAGGATTCAGACCTCATGATGGGACTGAAACTGCCTTGGTCGCACTGGTAGATGATCTCCAGCAGGCTAGGGACAAAGGTGAGAGCTGTTTCCTAGTTATGCTGGATCTCTCAGCGGCTTTTGATACCATCACTCATAACATCCTTCTGGACTGTCTAGAGGGGCTGGGAGTTGGGGGCACTGTTATACAGTGGTTCTGCTCCTTCTTCCTGGGCCGTGTTCAGAAAGTGGTGGGGGGGATGAGTGTTCAGACCCCTGGGCTCTCACTTGTGGGGTGCCTCGGGGTTCTGTCCTCTCCCCATGCTTTTCAACATCTACATGCAGCCGCGGGGAGAGATCATCAGGGGGTTTGGGCTGGGTGTTCATCAGTATGCGGATGATACCCAGCTCTACCTCTCTTTCAAATCAGAACCAGTGAAGGCGGTGAAGGTCCTGTGTGAGTGTCTGGAGGTGGTTGGAGGATGGATGGCAGCTGACGTGTTAAGGTTGAATCCTGAGAAGTCAGAAGTACTGCTTTGGGGGGACAGAGAGCGGGCAGGTATGGAGTACTCCCTGGTCCCAAATGGGACAACTGTGCCCCTGAAGGACCAGGTGCGCAGCCTGGGAGTCATTTTGGACTCACAGCTGTCCATGGAGGCACAGGTCAAATCTGTGTCCAGGGCAGCTGTTTACCAGCTCCATCTGGTACGCAGGCTGAGACCCTATCTGCCCGCGGACTGCCTCGCCAGAGTGGTGCATGCTCTGGTTATCTCTAGCTTGGACTACTGCAATGCACTCTATGTGGGGCTACTTTTGAAGGTGACCCGGAAACTACAACTAATCCAGAATGTGGCAGCTAGACTGGTGAGTGGGAGCAGCCACTGAGACCACATAACACCGGTCTTGAAAGACCTACATTGGCTCCCAGTAAGTTTCTGAGCACAATTCAAAGTGTTGGTGCTGACCTTTAAAGCCCTAAATGGCCTCGGTCCAGTATATCTGAAGGAGCATCTCCACCCACATCATTCTACCTGGCCACTGAGGTCCAGTGCCGAGGGCCTTCTGGCGGTTCCCTCTCTGCAAGAAGCCAAGTTACAGGGAACCAGGCCAAGGGCCTTCTCGGTAGTGGCACCCGCCCTGTGGAACGCCCTCCCACCAGATGTCAAAGAGAACAACAACTACCAGACTTTTAGAAGACATCTGAAGGCAGCCCTGTTTAGGGAAGCTTTTAATGTTTGATGGATTACTGTATTGTAATATTTTGTTGGAGGCCACCCAGAGTGGCTGGGGAAGCCCAGCCAGATGGGCGAGGTATAAATAAATTATCATCATCATCATCATCAATTGGCCTGTGCAAGTCAGTAGTTTTTATCATAATGCATTTGC
Source organism: Podarcis melisellensis (assembly GCF_964234715.1). Classification (NCBI taxonomy): domain Eukaryota; kingdom Metazoa; phylum Chordata; class Lepidosauria; order Squamata; family Lacertidae; genus Podarcis; species Podarcis melisellensis. Next base: position 31,320,688 of record NC_138529.1, on the reverse strand, counting down.
TGCACGGACCAGGAATTAGGCTGCAACACTGGATACCTGCCAAAATTTGGATTTACCAGCCAGACCAGTGAAATAATATACTTTTGGCAACTTTATGGTCACGGCCTTTGTCATGCTCTGCCCTAGTCAAAGTAAGATCAAAAGAGTCATGGGTGGGAGCAAGAAGCCAATGAACGGAGCAACGAAAAACAAACTGTTTATGAATACATATTACTGTATTGGGAGTTCATAGGATAGGATTAGGAAAAACGGCACCTCTACCTGCCTGTCACTTGCAAATTCTTATAACTGCTTAGAAGCTTACTGGAGGTCAGCACTAAACACCCAAACAGACTAATCTGCATTATAGACACTTAATGAAAGTCACAAGGTTTTACATAATATATGTTGGCGGCACAAGAAATGTTTGTTAGAGTAATTTGTCATCAGGATTAGACTCTGTGAAAGCGCCCATTGTTTGTTAACCTGTTTGGTGATTTTTGTTTTTGTTTTTTTGTCCAACCCTTAGTATACCCAAGATTCTCCAAATAAATTGCATTGGGGAACATGAAAACCAAGTCTTTGATGACTGGCACCAGCACCACCTAACACTAGCATATGGAGGAAAAAATACTGTCATGATAATATCACTGTAATAAATCTACACAGCGCTTTTTTGTGGTGGGGGGAGGGGGAAGTATGCACTAGTACAGAGTACTATACTGTTACCTCTTTTTTTCTGCCTAAGGCAGTAATTTTGTGCTTGCAGCCACAGTACTTTCATCAAGACATGAGTATCGGCACCTCATTTCTTACTAAGAAAGGAAGAAAAAGCACTTGATGTACATCAGATAATTTAAAGGATTTGAGTTATACAGAACGCACATGCAAGCCTTGAAATGAGATGAAAATTGTTTTTAAAATTGTGGAGCTTCTCATGACAACATGTTCCTTTGTAATAAAATATATCCAAGGATAATGGTAATGGGTGTGATTCACACAGCCTACACAGTACAAATAAAGCATATTTTGCCACCCCCACCACAATGGCTCTAAGGAGATGGCAGAGATAGCAAAATCTATAGTCAGGCTTCCACAGGCATAGATGTGCCTGTAATCTGCAGGCACCAAGGCCTAGACGTCTCTAAGGAGACCTAGTGAAGTCTGGCTCAATGGGGAACCGTTCTAGATCTAGAAGGAAGATGCTATAGAATTCTTATTGAATTCTGCAATGGGTTAAGCCAAACAGATCCCAAAATCCACCACAGAATTCTGGAGACTTCCAGGAATTTGGTGGCCAGCCCAAGCAAGTTAGTAGGGTTTCAGTTGTTGTTTTTCTGGTATTCATAAAAGTGTTGAGGCTGACCCTTGAAAATCTTAATATCATTCAGGCTTTTTTTTTTTTACTCTTGTTTGTTCTATCAGCTATCTCAGGCCTTGCAAATTTATTTTTCATACACTGATATGCTGGAATTTTGTATATCATGTATATTAACATAGCACGTGCCAAGTTATAGCTAAAGGGGAAATTCACACACTGGTATGAAATCTGAGTAGGTCCCCTTTCAAATAGTTTAAAATAATTAGACTGAAAAATTAAGGATTTGGTTTCTGGTCTTAGAATACACATTGGTGAGCATACCTCTGCAACTACAAAAGTAAAGTCATTTAATTAAAGGAACACAGAATATTAGAGAAGTCTAGTTCCTCACAGGAGATCAGGGCCACCACACGTTGTTTTAGGGTTTCCATGTTTTACACAAGTCTGAATGTTTCGCCTGCCCCTTCTCAAGAACCAGACTGCTCCTGGTCTTTGCTATAGGCAACTAAAATTTGATAGCAGTCATATTTTTTTGCTCTTGACTAGGAAGCGAGCCTACCATGGCACTAGCCAATAGCTCCCATGCTGATCCAAGCTGCCTCATTTCTCCCCAGCTAGACAGGATTAGCTTTGACACAAGTAATGCATGGCCTTCTTCCCCTCTCATTCTGTAAATATGTAACAGCATCCATTACACTACTGAAACCAATTATTCACTGCTCAGCAGAACCACACATCCCGTAGTTAGAATTTGTAGTCTACTTGCCTCTTACAGTTCTGAAAGAATGAGCCTAGTATTAATGAACCACCGTCCAGCTGGCAAGGACTTCCTTGCCAGGTTATTTTAGCAGACAATGAGAAAACAAATGGTGATTACTTGTAAGGTCTGTTCTCTAAAGATAAAGCTATGCAAGCAGAGACAATCTGCCGGAGCATAAATTATACTGCTAGGAACCGTCTGGCCCTACTAGAATATTACTGCTTCCCATCAAACAATGTGAGTGTGTTCAGGAAGTTCATAACATTATAATAAGTTCTCTGGCATTATAGATTTCCCCACACCACCACCCCTGCCCTGAAAATAGAAAAAAGTTGACAGAGGACCCTGACTTCTCCTTATAGTATCTACATTTGAGTGAAAATGCTTAGGTAGGTGAGCAATGGCAGATTTATGGTCTGTGGGGCCCTGTGTGCAGCTCTTTTGGGGGGGACTCTAGTCATTCACCTAAATAAACAAGACTGTCAAAATTAGTTTCCCACTCCCATCATCCTCCAAAAACCCAAAGGCGTAGCAACTGTCCTATCTCTTCTCTTCCCTCCATCTTTGTCCCGCAATGATCGCCCAAGCAAAACCTTCCCTCTAGAAATGAGGGGAGCAGTTAACATCCTAACCAATTGGAGTTGGAAGCGGGTGGCCCTTTCAAACTCAAGCAAGTTCTCTGTGCTGCAGATCTGGAAGTATCATGGGATCATAGAGTGGAAAGGGACCCTAAGGTTCATCTAGTCCAATTCCCTGAAATGCAGGAATAAGCATTAAACTCACCCCTCTGTTTGTGTTGGGTTGGCAACCAATGGCTTAAAAGTTTGCCTAGATGTTATGCTTCCTAATTACTTTCAAGAATGACTAGAGACATCCTTTTAAAAAATGGAAGGCTTAAAGTCTGGCACCTCTGTTCAGTGGCACTAATAAAAGTGTTCCTAGATGGTGGGTTGGTGACACTCTCCCTGCATGGTCCAGTACCCACTTCAAATGGGGAGTAGGAGAAATGAAGAGGGGATACTTTTTGATTCAGAAGTTTTGACAGACATCTGTATAATCTGCTTATATACAGATATGCAAACTTTTGAGTTACACAAACTATTGTGTATGATATAGTCAATATTATGGCAGAAGAGGCAGCCAAGTGGATGTTTTACCATTCTCTTAAAGGTAAAGGGACCCCGGACCATTAGGTCCAGGCGTGGCCGACTCTGGGGTTGTGGCGCTCATCTCACTTTACTGGCTGAGGGAGCCGGCATACAGCTTCCAGGTCATGTGGCCAGCATGACTAAGCCGCTTCTGGTGAACCAGAGCAGCGCACAGAAATGCCATTTACCTTCCCGCCGGAGCGGTACTTATTTATCTCCTTGCAGTTTGACATGCTTTCAAACTGCTAGGTTGGCAGGAGCAGGGACCGAGCAACGGGAGCTCACCTTGTCACAGGGATTCGAACCGCCGACCTTCTGATTGGCAAGTCATAGGCTCTGTGGTTTAACCCACAGTGCCACCTGCGTCCTTACCGTTCTCTTGCTAGGCTGCTATTGGTGTGTTTTTATTAAATTATTCAATTAAGTATATTAAGGCTAACACTTATTTTCAATAAAATTAAAACAGGGTGTTAATTTGTTTTCCATTAGTATAACAGGTTATCAAGGTCATTCATCTGCTGCTAGTTTGTGCTTTGCACTAAAAAAGTAACCAACCAATGCCAGCACGCATCGTTTTCTGATGTGGAGAGCCAAAGAGCTGCTTTCAAAGGCTCCTTGGGAGGACCTTTGTCAATCTTAAATATGATCTCTTGATATATTTAACATTAGCAAAACAGTCAACAGCAGCAGTGCAGAGAAGGTAGATCATGTTGTTTTAATAATAATTTTATTGAGAGTTTTCAACAAAAGATACAATAAAAACCAAACTAATCTAAAAGGAAAAAAGGAAAAAAATAATAGAAAAGGAAGGAAGGAATATCTATCTATCTATCTATCTATCTATCTATCTATCTATCTATCTATCTCTAAAATACCAATCCCTCTATCACAATTATACCTTGATCCTTATTCAAACACCGCGGAGAGTGAACCCTCCTAGCTCTCATCTGGGAGCTTCCCCCTTTCCCCTCAGCCTCACATCCTGAGGAAACCTCTCTGGCCTGCCTCTCACACAGGTTCCTTTATCCTCTGTCCATCACCCTCCTGTGAACATCCTCATCCATCCCAAACATAAATCTTCAGAGACCAAAACCTACATGCAAATAGAACTAACAGCGAGCTATAATGGAGGTAGCCTGTTTTAGACTGCAGCATGTTGCAAATACTATATTGCAGAGATATATGAACTTCATAGAATCATAACTTCCCAACACTCTGTGAAGTTATCATACTGGTATCGTTTGCTAGGAAATAATAGTTCAAGCACAAGTCCCTCAACCTGCTTCCCAGGGGCATGCCCCCCCCCCCGGTGATCATTAATAAAGTTATGTCACACAACAAGAGGAAGAGAGGGGCTAGCAAAGTTGCGGCAAGGAAAGTAGAGTGACAAATCGTGCCACAAGTATGTACTTGAAAATATGAAGAGCCCTGCTGAATCACACCAAAGGCCCATCAAGCCCCCACAATCTGTCCTCTCAGTGGCCCAAAAGCAGGATATGAGTGCCACAGCAGTGTTCCTGAGCAGCACAACAATTTAATGCAATTTAGATCAATTAGTATAAGTTAGAACAACCTGGGTGCCACCCTAAAATGTGCCTCTCAACTCTACATGGTGCTTCAGCCTCTAAAAATACAGATACCCTGGGGGGGCAGGGAACCTACTTAGGTTGCTTCTATCGTCAAGCCACACCTGAACGCCTGGTTCCATCTCTGTTTCTCATGTAAACAGAGCAAGCAAAGCAAAAGCATTTAGAAGCTGCACTACAAATTGGTTAGTCCCGGAACTGAAACTCAATTCTACCATGCACTCAACTATACAGCCTTGGGCAAGTCCCTGTCTCTCAACCTCAGTCCCCTCTCTGTAATATAGGGACAAAATATTGCACTCCCTGGAAGAATTATAACAATACACTACTTATAATGTAATGTATTGTTATAATTCTTCCTATAATGTGGGACACGGGACTTGCCAATCAGAAGGTCGGCGGTTTGAATCCCCGTGACGGGGTGAGCGCCCGTTGCTCGGTCCCTGCTCCTGCCAACCTAGCAGTTTGAAAGCATGTCAAACTGCAAGGAGATAAATAGGTACCACTCCGGCGGGAAGGTAAATGCTGCTCTGGTTCGCCAGAAGCAGCTTAGTCATGCTGGCCACATGACCCGGAAGCTGTACGCTGGCTCCCTCGGCCAATAAAGCGAGATGAGCGCCGCAACCCCCGTGTCGTTCATGACTGGACCTACGGTAATGGTCAGGGGTCCCTTTACCTTTTACCTATAACGTACTCTGAATACTCCAAATTAATATAGGATTGTTATAGCATTTATTTTTAAGGGCTTCATCCCACAGAGTAGCTGGAGCTGCCTAAGCATTGCACAAAGGAAAACCTGTACTAAACTACCAAGCTATTTAAGGAAAACATAACTATTATCCAAGGAGCCAGAGACTTTGCCATTCAACAGCAGCAGCAGCAGCAGCAGCCTGCCTGATATATCATTTGTTTGGGATTCATTCACACATTGCTTTGCACTGAGAGAAGAAGGGGTGGGTGTGACCTTGCCTGCCTCTGTCCTAATGCCAGGGACATCCATGATGTAATGAATATATATCACTCTGGTGCAAAGCAACAGGAACAGGTGCAGATTCCTTTTCCTCCTAAGCTAGGGAACTTTTAGATCAAATTACCTCCAGCAGAAGGACTGGGGGCATTATTAGCAAATGTTTTATCTCTGAACCAATCATATGGTAAGATGATGGGGAGAAAAGAAAGCAACTGTATAAGTAAGACAATCCCTCAAAGTCGCCAGTGAAGAGGTTTAGAAGGATGACATATTGTGACGTAAAGGGGCAAATAAAACCAGTTAATATCACATATGGCAATGTGTTAGGTTATACGTGCAATGTAAGCTAAACTATTCTGGCTGCCCAATCACACACATGATAGGCAAACATAGCTATGAGTTCTGTGTTGAGTATAAATTCTGCAAGGTAGGAACATTACAAAAAAATAATAACATGTGCAACGCTTTTTTATTACACTTTCTATTTTGTCGGAATTCAAACTATTTTAGAAAGGACTTGGCTTGTAAGTAGAGAAGAATTTGTGGATTTGGTCAAGAGAAAAGAGATTGGGGTACTGTGAGACTAGTGAATGACACAGCAACATAGCTTACTTTCAATTTCTAAGTCTCCAGCATATACCACCCACAACCATGTGGACCAGAAGCTTCTCATTTAAAAAAGGCAGCTCATAGTGCAATCCTATATTTGTCTACTTAGAAGTAAGCCCCACTGAGTTCAAGGGGACTTACTCTGACATAAGTGAGTAGAGGATTGTAGCCTAAGTTTAGCTAAATGAATTCATCTCTCAAATCCTCAGCACATTCTTCTTGGAGACACATGGAGTATGAACAGCTGTTTCTCAGTTCTCCCTTAACTCCATCTCTCTGTTTGTACAGGATCTCGTTCTATAGCCATTTCTCAATCTCAGCAGGTTAACTGGGCCCTGCTGTAGTATGTGCAACGATGATATACTTGTCTCTAATTCCACAGTATAATTCACCAGTCACATTCTACCACAACTCCTCTCGGAGACCGTTTTACGCTATAAAGCATCTTTGTTTAGTCAACTGAAACACCAATACATGCGACTTTGTTGTTAGCAGAGCTGTAAGAATTTTAAGTACTGCCTGGGAATGTGTCATACTGAGCTGCTTTTTTTTTTAAAAAAAAATTAAGCTTTCACAGGATGTAGTAGATATCTGTGCCAAAAGCTAATGAATAAAATATTTGGATTACAACAATGTTTTTCTACATGCGTTTTCTGGGCTTGTAATCTTTCTGAAAGAAGAAAGCAACCTAAAATATTGTCTGATGTCTACTTGTAAAAGTGAGAGGGTTACTCTTTTCAAAAACAACAACAACAACAACAACAACAACTATATGCATTCAATTTACAGTTTGTGGAAGGTGAGCAGAAAAAAGCAGAAAATGTTAAAATGCATTAGAAAGAATGAGTGATGCAAAGTGTTCCACTGATTAGCAGTTTATTCCAAATCTCTTCATATAGGGACTAATTGTTTTAACGGCTTGAAGTCTTTTTGAAGAAAGGCAATTAAAAATGTTTTAAATAAATAATAATAATAATAATAGGACTTAATGAAATGGCCCATCGGTATGTTGCATTGGTTTAAGTGCAGGGAGGACATGCATACTGCAGGATCCCGCGGGGTATGCACATTGCATCTCTGAGCCCAAAGACAAGCAACACAAAGACCCTACTGGAGGAGACTGAGCAACCCACTGCCAGGGTCACAGGAGCGGGGGGGGGGGGGCGGTGTTGTTTTGTCCCCACTGCAACATTATCCACAAATTAGTTAATGGCAGCCATCCGATGGCCATATGATGGCTTCAATGGTGCAAACTGCATTACACACAGTACTGACACTGTTCAGATCATTTACAGCGAGACTGAATCTATGGGATGAGTCGTGAACAAAGGCTGCCTGAGGATACTGGTGCACACTTTGATAATATATGTGCCCTAGCTGGAAATTAACATTCCGTAATGACATACAGTTCCCTTCAAAGCAGCATACTATGCTAACCAAGAAGAATATTTAGAAAGCTGTGAATAGAAAAATGCTCTGTAACCCATAGCACCATGCCCGAAGCCATAAGTCTCTAGTCTATAGGGTACCAGCATTTGTGTAAGCAGCTCAAATTTTACGTTGTTTCGTTTGGTTTTCAACATGTAGCTCCCTACATTCACTTCTTCTTATCGTTCAAGTTGTATAGTGCTGGTAGCTACCTCAGTATTTGAAGCTCAGTTGTTCTCATGCCCCTGTACCTGAATATTTTCTCTCTCTTGAGGTAAACACAACCGGCGTTATTTGCAAAAGGTCTCATGAAATTATTATCTTCAGTAGGTGTCAACAGAAGTGTTCTCAGAGATTTCTCTAAACCTCTGGTTGGCTAGCTGTGTGTATGTGTATTAAAATTAATAAATATAATATTTGAGGGGACCCCCATGGGCACACATGAAGCTGTATTCTATGCATGTATGCTCTGCGCCTCCCTGTGATGCTGACTGGCTGAGGTTTGGCGGGAACCTCCAATGACTACCACAGGGAGGCGGCCCAGCCCAAACAGTTGATGGTTGCCACATGACCGAGGTCCTGCATGCGGTCCCGCAAAGGGTGCCCACAACAGAAGGTGTGAGCCGCTCATTGTCAATAAACTACGGGATCAATGTGTTTTGTGGCTAAGTTGTGTGAATGCAACAGGGGGAGCACAATGGAGTTGGAGTAAGCACACTCGAAGTCAGACTCTGTGTATTTCCACCCTTCTTGGTGTGTAGCACAGCCCAACTCTTAAAATGAACAGTTCTAGTACCTGTACAGGGCCTGTAGCGAGTGCAATAGTGGAGCCTGGAGACAGAGCCAAATGAGACATAGTCTAACAGGAAACTATACTACAGTGGTACCTCAGGTTACATACACTTCAGGTTACAGACTCCATTAACCCAGAAATATTACTTCAGGTTAAGAACTTTGCTTCAGGATGAGAACAGAAACCGTGCAGCAGCAGCGCAGTGGCAGCAGGAGGCCCCATTAGCTAAAGTGGTGCTTCATGTTAAGAACAGTTTCAGGTTAAGAACAGACCTCCAGAACGAATTAAGTACTTAACCAGAGGTACCACTGTATTAGTTAAGGAGTGACTTCACACAGCCAGGGGTGGCATGTCCCACTTCACCGCTTCAGGTGAAACAGGAAGTGCCTCCTTGCCCTGCCCTGCCACTCCCACTGGCGCCGCCACACCTGCTGCTCTTGGTACCCCTTCTCCACCCTCCCAGATGCCTTCCCCACTGGTGGAGAAGCAGTGCCTGTGTCAGCACCAATTTTGGGCAGGATCTCATACTATTTTGACCAATACTTCTGTGCTGGTGGCAGGGCACACACACGGCTGCCACCTTGGGGGTTTCTGCCACCTGAGGCGGCAGCCTCAGTCTGCCTTATGGCAGAGCTGGCTCTGCACACAGCAATTTATTGTGGACCTGGTGTTGCTCCTGCATGCAAGTTTTGCAAAGCATCCACAAAATGCCCTCATCAAAATGCCATCACATATTTTCTCCCATTTAATCAGGTTTGCTATTTCTGTTGGTTACTTACCAGATTTTCCACAGAAATAGTGGATCTGGATTAAATGGGGAAAGTGATATAGAATAGCTTTTAACAAATAAACATGAGTCGAGCTATTCCTTTTAGATTTCCTAGGAGTTTTCAACCAAGTCTCAAGTTTTCTTAGTGAGTCATAGAAAATGACTCAACAACCATGATTCATAACAGATCAACATTTGGTGAGTGATACAAGTGTCTGTCACAAACCTTTCCCCTCCCCCCCTTCCTAGTCAGTTTTAAACTGTTGGAATTAAGCTGTAGCAGTTATAAATTTCTTTGAACGTACAGGAAACACATTCAAAGAACACAATCTATGTGCAAGTGTGCTCAGTGGTTTCACTGGTACAAATCTTTTAATATAATTATGCTATTTGAATCTTGAAGTGGGGCCTTGCAAATCATTTTGCCCTGGTAACCATTAGGTCAGTTTTATACCACTGCTCTCTGCCTACCTCTATGACATGTTTGCTTCTGTACACCACAGGCAAGGTGATTAAGACTGAAATGTACAACCTTCCAGTTGGGGATACCACTTCACAGGCTTCAGAGATCCTCAACCCACTCAACAACACTCAACCTACAGAGGCCTCTGCCTATTTCTGATAAGAAGGATTGTGCTATTATGAACTACCATGAATTGATATACATACAAGTGCTGAGAGCATCCACAGAAAGTCCAGGAAAAATGCTGGAAAAATTCTTCTGGAGCACGGAGTACTTAGGTATCAGAAACTGATGGCTGAAGGTGGATCAAAAGTGACAGGAAGTCATCATCAAGGTGCCAGGCCAAGACATTTTGCTGCCTTAAATGGTATGCCATATGGCACACACATGGTTGTTGTTGTTTAGTCGTTTCTGCCTCTTCGTGACCCCATGGACCAGAGCACGCAAGGCACACATGGTAGGCACACATGGTAGGACCAACATTTTTAAAATTACTGCCGCACCATTCAGACAGTTCCTGCTTTAATCTATTCCTCCTAGATTCTTCCCTCTTGAGACATGTTAGGGCCAGTTCTGGAAAGTTAGTCAAAATCTGTCAGCTTCTGTCTAGTGTGATTTCCTGATAAAGCGCGTTAAGGGGTGGGGGAGAGCACCTGGTAGATTGCCCATTGGATACTGGACCCAATTCTTCTCTTTGTGATGCCTGCCACACAGTGTCACAAATCACTCCATTTAAGTTAAGGCAGACTAACCAATCCCAACCCGTTTTCATGTGATCAGGTCACCAAATGTGACAAGAGGAAGTACGTGCAGACTGGGATCTTGCAAAGTATTTCGTGGAAATAAGAACCAGGATAATAAGCGGTATAGGACGCAAGCGCTGGTGTGGGTGCAGCCCAAGTCATATGGTGGTGCAATAAGTTCAAGAAAATGATGCCTATGGAGACAGCTATATCACCCTACATTGAGCCCTGCCTTTATTCTTCACTTAATTTTTCAAAGAATTGTACTGTTCCCTTCATCCAGTGGATTCCAACAGATACCTTGTCTACAACAGCCTGCAACCTACACGAAAATATGTTTGATGGAGTCCCACCAACAACCACCAATAGAAGGTTTTTTTTAAAAAAATGCCCTGCAGTGCTAAGGGAAAGGAACCATACACACAGACGGCTGGCAATCATACTGGGCCTGAAGTCCATATGTTGCAATGTAATGATCTTACCAGTTAATCTAATCCTGGATGCATTGGCTAGTTTCTAAAGAGAGAGGAGCCAGGTTTCAAGTCTTTGACCTGGCAGTAGAAGGCAGGGAATCTAAAATATGTACTCAGGTATTCCAACTGATACACACAGGACAAGTTTGTGATGTTTCATTTGTCCATATCTTGCACATTTCATCCATTCTTCCTGATACAAGAAGTGATATACAAAACGGGGTACTACTCAACTGGTGCACAGATTATGCAACTGCACACGTACAGAATTGTGGTAAATTGCCATGATGAAGACCAACATCCCACATGTCTCTAAAATTTGCACACAACTGTGCAAATGAAACAAAAGTTTGGCTAGGAAAATGTCAGCAAACTTCTATTTACTCCAAGCATTGTCTACACTTCCACCTATGTATTCAATAAACTTCTTGGCGGCCTTTTTTTTTTTTTTTTTTGCTAATGTGCATTCAACGGAGGACCATAGGAAGATGCAGGAAAATGTATGCAACAGAGGAAGGGAGGTGTAATCATATGATGATACATGCAATAGAAGATCACAGATGCAGACAACAAAATTATGCTTTCAGCAGCATAAACCCAAACTGCACAAATTATAAAGGGGACATCCTTCAGCACTGAATAAATATTATAAATATTATTTCATAACTCTGTTTCCCTGAAAGCTGACCAAAGTCAAAGTATCTTCTAGAAGCATTGTAAGTCTTCCTGATCTGACCTGGACAAGGTCAGGCCACCGGTTAAGGGATGCGGCTGAAAGATACATACAGATTGAGGAAGGAGGAGAAGGACAATAGCACTTCCCCTTGGAGAGCGCGTACATGCTTAAATGCTGTTCTTCTGGCATTCCAGACATCTACTGATGCAAGTTGGCTCACATATATGCACCTTGAAAATGACAGCACCTGTTTTTCAGCCACCCCAGCATACAGAGAAGCAGCTCACCCAAAGCATAATGCCACACTTCTAGACTAGGAAACAGGACATCTAGAACACACATTATTCCTCATTATTCCTTTTGAGTCTGCTGGAAGGGCACTACTAGCAATGCTGCCACCACCATTCCCATCACAGCTGAACCAGAGACAAATGCGTAATGAGAGTTCACTTCTGAGATTTATAAACAACACATTTTAGTTTGGCTGCACCTCCTGCAGCCTACATACCAACATGGTAGTGCACTACGAAGCTCTGAAATCTGAAAAACCATGTTGTCCAGAACTATGCAGAACAGTGGCACTAGTCTGTGATATGGGCGACATAGTGCAGCTGGCCATACATCGTCTCTACCACTGTACACAAAAACACAGTACACTGTGGCATATAGGTAACTTCTCTCTTTGCAACTGTACCATTATGAAACTGTGGTTTATCAGTTTTAGCCTTGTCTTTGGTCTAGGTTCAAGGACAAAGCAACAGCACCTGCTGGATGTGCCCCAGGGACGTAGAATCATATTAGGCAGTCCCATGGTGTGGGGAATACAACTCCTGCATCCTGAGACGTGCTTTTTCACTAGAACCTAAATGCAGCAGAACCCATCCTCTTACTCTCCACCATCTTGCATCAGTTATGAGCTAAAGGCCTCAAAAACTCTAGTTCCCACTAGAAGAGCCTGACTCTGGAAGGTAATATCCTTAAATCCAAAATCAACAAGCCAGAGCCTGACTTGAAGAGGATCGGAACATTCAGGGGAGATACGTTATATGTGTTCCACACCATGCCATCGTGACAAAACCCACACATGAGAAAGCCTCCGATTTCAGCAAGAGAGATGTGAAGAAGTAGCTCTCCTGTGCACCCATGGACGTTGGTTTCCCAAACAACACAATACACAATTCATACAGCCTACCTCCAGGTTAAACAAGCATTTTGTTCAGAATATAGGGACCATTGGTTCTTGCAACCACCGATAAAAACTTTGCCACTGTTAATGTTCTAGCATTTGTCCGGTCTTCCAATAGGAACCTGATATAGTGAGCCTCTGATTTTCCCAGGAAAGGTACCAGTAAGCGTAGTATCAGTTCAGCCCTGGCTTGCTCATATTTTGCATATTTTGGGTTTCCCAAACAGGTGGGTGAGGGTAGGGGAGACAGCATACAGGACCAACTTTTCTTGAAATGGGGCTGGGGTTTCAGAAACTGCACGGTGAGGCTCTGACAAGGGTCTGCTGCTCAATATCAAAAGTCCCACTGGGCATGCACAGGCCCTCCCTGCCTCACCTAAAGCAGCTTCTTGGATTCCATCCAGCACATGCTTTTCATAGCAGGCGCCAAGAGAGAACAAAAACCTCGGTGGTGGTGGGGAGTCGCAGCCACCTTCCCTGCCCCAAACTCCTTGCGCTTGTGTCCTCTCTCGTTGGCCCCTGCGAATGAGATTACCCTTCTTCTTGGTGGGCAATACAAACCCTTCCTTATCAGGATCAGGGCGGAGGGAACTTAACTGTTGATTGTGTTTTTCTCCATGTCTCCCCCTCCTCTATGCAAAAAAAAAAAATGCAGTACATTCCTTTATGCAGGTTTCCATAGAGTTAAACTGTTCCTATTTTTTTCCCCTTAAAGAGGTCAGCAAAAAGTCGTACAATAGGGGTCTCATGTTCGTGAACTGTGAAGGAATTTTTAAAAATTTCCCATGGTGGGGTTGGAGTGCAGCGGGAAAAAAAAGAAAGAAACTTGGGGGGAAAAGATAAATAAAGCAGACTAGGGACTTGGGGCGGGGGGTAATTTGTAAAGACGTATTGCCTTCCAGATCCGACGCTGAAACATGCTATTCCCTCCCTCCACATTTCTTTCTTCTTTTTAATCAGAAGTTATATTTAAGCTTTTAATTGCTTCAGCCTTATTAAGCTGCTCCTTTTAAACAAGCGGTTGCATGTATTTCCCTGGCATAGGGAAATCCCTCCGACTGTAGGTTCATATTATTTAGACAAGCACTCTTTCAGAAGTAAATGCCATTCTTAGCATAGGGAAGTACTTTAGGTCTAAAGGGGTTAAGAAGGCCTCCCTTCCATTCAGAAACATGCAGGGGTCCCACCGTGGCAGTTCCAGCCTTAAAAGTCTTTCCAGCTTTTTTTCCCCCCTTGTAACAAATCTGTACGACTGCCACCAGGACATAAGAAGCGTGTGCCTGTCACAGAAATAGAGTTTACTTTTTCCAACTTGTTGTACAGAGGCAGGGTATAAATACAGCTAACTCTGGCTTGGACTGAGAGCCTTTTGCTTAAAATAAGGGGGCTCCTTCCCAAGACTTTTAATCCAACACGATCCAGAGCAGACTACGCCATCGAGCAAGTTGGAAAAGGAAGCCTGCAGGAACTTAAAGAAAGCAGGTGTAGTTGGGGTCCTTTGTTTTGTTTTTGCTTCATTTTTTTTAAAATCCAGGCACAGACACACCCAGATCCCAATCCAACTGTGGATATTTTATCTGGAGCTGTCCTGAAATGTCCTTTTTCACATTCTTCACTCGATGGATATGGATGCTGTCTGGAGAGAGCCTTATCCTATTGCTTCTGGAGATCCCCCTCAGAGGCACTGCCTTGCCTCCAATACGGTACTCTCACGCTGGGATATGTCCAAATGATATGAATCCCAACCTCTGGGTTGACGCACAGAGCACCTGCAGGAGAGAATGCGACACTGACCTGGTAAGTCATGCACTTTTGTTTCTCCTGTTAAGTTTAAATTTAATTGCCTTCCAAAATATGATAGCGGCTGGGTGTATTGATGCTTTGTTTACTATAGCAGCGCACATTAATTGTTAACAGTCCTTTCAAAACCAAACCTAGCCCTGGCCAGCAAGAGAGGGATGTGTAAGGAGTTCACGTCCTGTAAAAGGCATAGCCTCGCCTACTTGGTTGCTAGTTCAGAGACCTGATTATCTGTTAGGCTGACAGCTCTCTAATTCCAGGCCAATTCCTGTGAAAGCTGAAGATGGAAATCAGTCCCGTTCTGTGGCAAAGTTAATCGCGTGAAGACACATGCTGAGCAATGCACACACGCACACACCCGGCCCCGCAGCAGGGATCCGTTTTTGACAATCACAACAGTGTCAAAAGCCAATCTGTGCCAAGGCAGCACATACCACAGGGCTTGCTGCAGGACTTTTCCCTTTGGCTGCTGTTCACCGTGTGTCCGTATTCATTGTGTCTTGCCTCGACAGGTGCATTTCAAGAATACTAGACACACACACACACACACACAGGACTCCATGGTAATGCATACAACAACCGTGCCAATCCCACCTATTTTTGAAGCCCACTTGCTTCTAAAGGCAGGGCTTTAAATTGCCTCCGTAGGCAAGGCATGGCCCTGACAGCACCTATTTTAAAGCCCAGCAGTGGCAGAAGAAATTACTCAGTAAAAATGACAGCTTGGGCAGGACCTCCTGCATAGCACTTCCAGATCCAAATGCAACTTGAGCTGGCAATAAGAAAAGGCTGCTCATCCAGCGGCCAGCGCTGCCAGCTCATTGTGGCATCCAGGCACCCGCCTGTGCTCTTTCTGCATCACGCACCTGCCTGGAAGAATAGAGTGCACTTGCCATCACTGAGTTTGTGGTCTCTGTCAAATGCCGCTCTGAAAAGAATCCTTGCAGGATGCTGTGAAGTTTGTAGTGTACCAAGAGCAGCGAAAGCTTTCTTGGCACTCACATGCCAAAGAGGTATTGTTGCAGGGCAGTCACCTGTGTGAACTAGTAAAAGCAGCACTCCTGAATAAAGGATACATTTCAATTTGTGGATGGTCACTTTTTGAAAGAGTGACTGAGCAACCTTTCCCCTCTTCCTTTTTGTTTTTGGTAAAGTAAAAACACGCTACAGCCTGATGTGGCTCAGTTGGTTATAGCATGATGCTGATAACGCCAAGGTTGCAGGTTTGATCCTCATATGCGACAGCTGCATATTCCTGCACTGCAGGGAGTTGGACCAGGTGACTCTATGACTCTACAGTGGTATCTCAGGTTACATACGCTTCAGGTTACAGACTCCGCTAACCCAGAAATAGTGCTTCAGGTTAAGAACTTTGCTTCAGGATGAGAACAGAAATCGTGCTCCAGCGGCACAGCAGCAGCAGGAGGCCCCATTGGTTAAAGTGGTGCTTCAGGTTAAGAACAGTTTCAGGTTAAGTACGGATCTCCAGAACGAATTAAGTACTTAACCTGAGGTACCACTGTATATGCACCTTAGTTGCTTTTTCCCCCCCAAGGAGGAAAGTAACATGGCAGTTCTCATACAACTTCTGTCAAACAGATAACATTCACTCCAATGGCACTGATGCAAGAAGAAACACATTGCAGAAACTCCTAAATCATTTGAAAGTTTAACAGACCCCAAGTGTCACTGAATTTCCATGCTATTCATGTATCCAGAATATCTGGTTACAAAGGACAGTTCTGGTGACAAGCAATGTCTCCCATCCCAGATTCCAAGCTGAGAACCTGAGAGGAGATATGACTGAAATGCTTTAGAACACATACACAAAAATTCTGCTGGTTAAATTGTGCTGCTTATGAAATCAAGAGGTTGTGGTTGTGGTTATGATCAAAGTAGATTACCAGGCCAATTTCTTCATTGATTCTTAAGCGATTGCTTGGAATAGGAAGATTTTTAGGGTACAGATGAAGCAGCATGAGATTCAAGAGCTGTACCCAAGAACCACCTGAGTGACTGTGCTTGATGAGGGCCCTGTCATGCAATGCGCCTCTCAAAGCATGCAGTCAGCTAAATGTCTAACTAAGGCGTACCCCCCTTTCCATCAGCTACCCACAAGGAAAACAATTGTCAATGATTCTCCCGCAGGCTTTGCAAAGTGTTTCAAAGAGTTTACTGGCCCCAAAGTAAATAATCAAAAACCTCTTCACTATAAATTTAAATGTACCATCTGCAGACTTCCATATAGACCCTGTCCCTCAGCCCAATTCAAACACTGTCGATATATTACATGGTGCACATGCACAAGCCGCTTTTCGTACTACCTGAAGTTCCAGTGGGATTTAGAGAGCTGGGGCATAAACCCAGCCCCCAAAACAATATGCAATTCCAGTTAAAAGAAAGAAACAGAAAGATTGAAATGGATGTTTGTGCTGCCATTGAATTCAATGGGATTCATTTGTGCCTTTCTTGTGCACAATGGGACAGTTTGCCTTGGGGTCCCTTCCAAATCCACAATACTATGAACATTCTAAGCACCAATATTCTGCATCCGTTGAAGTTCTTGAGCACTCTTCAAAGGCAGCCCACCTACAGATTCACAGAGCTGGAAGGCCGTATGGACATCCTGTAGTCCAACTTAATGCTCAGTGCAGAAGTTACAATACAGGATGCATCTAAAGCATCCCTGGCAGATAACCATGCAACCTCTTTTTCCTTTTCTTTTTAATGATAATAAACAACACTCCAGAGGCAGACTGTCCCATTGTCAAGAACAGGCTGAACTCTTATTGCCAAATTGGCTTTCCTATTGGCCAAAGCCAATTGGAGCATCCTTGTCTTGTCTCAGCTCTTTAGCTCACTTGCAGCTCATCACAATCCCATAAACAGATTGCAGATTTCCATTGCTTCCCTGGCATCAGATAGAAAGGAGAGAGAGGGTGCAGTGTCATCTGCATATTTAACTCCAAATCCCTGGATGATTCCAGCTGCCATACTGAACAGCATGGAGGCAACAAGGGGAAAGCTATGCCTTCCGGTAAGCCAGGGGTGTGGCTCTGCTTTTCACCACCCTTGAGTGTTTTCACCAGGCTAATATGCATAATGCTTCTTGATACTAATGACATTTCCCAAAAAATTAAATGCCCGGTGCTGAAGAGAGGGGATGGGCTGATAGTCATTTGCCCTGCAGCATATGGGGAGGTCTAAGTCATCCCTCTTTGCTGTGGTCTCAGTAAAATTCACCCCCCACCCTGAAATGGCAATTGACATTTGAGCAGGAACCTCCCAATTTACGGCTCTGAGGACAAACTCTCCACACTTAACACCCTATCAGACGAGCCTAAACCCAACAATATAACCGACTGATAATCTCAATCAGTTCCGGACCTTTCTAGTCTCCTACAGGAGCCTTGGAGCTAGAACAATAAGAGGCCACTCACGGATGTTCATGAATGACAGGCTAGAAAGCTGTCATGACTCAGCCAGCGTGGAACATGTGGTTGGCTTGCAGGAAGTTCTGGAAACATCCCCTCAAGAAGCAAACCACTTTGTTCAAGTGGCTAAAGCAACCCTCGATCTAGATTACATCATGAAAAGAAGGTTTGAGGAATAACTAGGGCTTACAAGGCCATACCTCTGTGTAGGTCCTGTAGGACAAAGAAGAATTTTTGTAAGATGAACTCAGGCCATGATCCTTTGCATGGGAGTAAATACCTCTGCTCACAAGACTCAAAGTGAGACGTGCAAAGGGTTACGCCGGTGTGAAGAAGTAAGCAATGCCAAAACGGAAGTGGGAGTGCAAAAAGAGACACCACAACAGAATTGCCACTCCAGATGGCCTGGTGAAAAATGATTCCTCAATCCCTGATGACAGCTATAAGTAGTCCCAGAATACAGAAGTACAACCAATGGGATTTCCCAAGAGAATTTTTTTTTAAACAGCACAAGCCTATCTATGTTTACTCTAAAGTAAGTTCTACTGGGAGGGTTAGAAACTTACTTGATAAATAGTTAAGAGTCTGGGGGCCCTGCTGGCTGTGGGCTGAGATTCTGGGGAACGTGGTATTTTGAAATATCAAAATATCCTTTCAAAATGCCTAATATTAGGTGATCCTAATACTCTACAAATTTGACATCTCTCTTAAGAAGCAGTATAATCCACTTGGGGATTCCAATTAATTTACAAAGATTTTGTCACCGTGGTCTTATTTTTTCTTTGTCTTAGGAATGTGAGACCTTTGAGAAGTGCTGTCCTAATGTCTGCGGAACAAGGAGCTGTGTTGCAGCTCGGTACATGGATGTGAGAGGGAAGAAAGGACCTGTTGGGATGCCCAAAGAGGCAACATGCGACCGTTTCATGTGCATTCAGCAAGGTTCAGAGTGCGACATCTGGGATGGGCAGCCTGTTTGCAAATGCAAAGACAGGTGTGAAAAAGAGCCGAGTTTTACTTGCGCATCTGATGGCCTCACCTATTACAACAAATGCTACATGGATGCAGAAGCATGTACCAAAAGCATTACACTCAACGTGGTGACTTGTCGCTACCACCTTACGTGGCCAAACACCAGCCCTATCCCGCCAGAGACCACAGCTCGCCCCACTACTGCCTACTTAGAGACAACCATCACTGACATCCTTCCACCTGTACTAGTCAACAACCCAGCCCATCAGTCTGTCTACGTAGGTGAGACTGTTAGCTTTCTTTGCGATGTCACTGGACGACCCAAGCCAGAAATCACTTGGGAGAAGCAGACTGAGAGTAACGAGAAAATCATCATGAGGCCGAACCACGTCCGAGGGAACATCGTGGTCACAAACATTGCCCAGCTCGTCATCTACAACACCCAACTACAAGATGCAGGCATGTACACTTGCACTGCCAAAAACCTGGGCGGGATTCTCAAGGCAGATTTCCCACTGTCGGTCCTCAAAGGAGAAGCTACGTCAATGGAAGAAGCCCAGAACAAAACCCACTTTCCAACGGACGAGTGTCTGAAGCAGCCGGACAGTGAAGACTGCGGGGAGGAGCAAACCCGATGGTACTACGACGCCAAGAAAAACAACTGCTTCACTTTCATCTACGGAAACTGCAACAGCAACCTGAACCACTTTGAGACCTATGAAAACTGTATGCTGACTTGCATGAACGGGCCGATCAACATCTGCAACTTGCCAGCCCTCCAAGGCCTCTGCAAAGCCTACGAGCCCCGGTGGGCGTACAACAGCTTGACGAAACAATGCCAGTCTTTCATATACGGAGGCTGCGGAGGCAACGAGAATAACTTTGAGAGCAGAGAGGCCTGCGAAGAGATGTGCCCTTTCCCTAGGAACATGCACTGCAAAGCCTGCAAGGCTTGCAAACCGCGCCAAAAGCTGGTGACGAGCTTCTGCAAAAGCGATTTTGTTATTCTTGGCCGCGTCACCGAACTGACGGAGGACCAGGACTCGGGACACGCGCTGGTGACCGTGGAGGAGATTTTAAAGGACGAGAAAATGGGGCTGAAATTCTTGGGGAGGGAGCCTCTGGAAATCACCCTTTTAAACATGAACTGGAGCTGCCCGTGCCCCAACATAACTGCAGCGGGTGGTCAGCTCATCATCATGGGCGACGTCCACAACGGAATGGCTGTTTTGCAGCCAGACAGCTTTGTGGGGGCCTCCAGCATCCGTCGCGTTCGGAAGCTTCGTGAGGTCATCCACAAGAAAACCTGTGAGCTATTAAAAGAGTTCTCAGGACTGCACTAATACCCTGCTTGTATCTTGTCAGCTTTCCAGATTCCTGTATTATATAGTGCTAACAAAAAAGGTAGGCTAGCCTGGAAACTTTTTTTTTTTTTTAAGAAAATATCTCTGCTGATTGATGTTATGTATTACACAGAAGCTGTATATTAATTCATTAATCATGTGTAGTAATGAGGCAGTAGCCTTTTTTGGGTGGGGAGGCAAGCATTTAAAATAGCAGCAAACCGCTATTAGCAGATCTGATAATGTATCTGCCTGGAAACCACCCCAGCAATCGTCGCACAATACCAACGCAGCTTTAACCGCGAAAGACCAAATCTGTAGCATTCTGTTTGGTTCAGACCTAAATCAACCTAACGATCATTGTTCTCGTTTGGAGTACGGAGACCTGTGTGAAAACCAGCTGAAATGTATCACAAACATTTAAGTAGCCTGTAAGAGAGAGAAAGAAGTGTACATTATTGTCTATAGTTATGATAATTATACCAGTTAAACCAATCCATCGCAGAATGTGTTGCTATCTGAAATGCAAGCCAGAGGGAAAGAGCCACAAATTTAATAGGAATTTCAGATTTCTGCGGATTGTGTCTGATCAAGCCAAACTCACACTGAAGTCTGTTATGCAGCATCATTTCAGTGCCTTCTGTCAGACAATGAGCACAAGGAGCCTAGGGGCAAAACTGCACACAGGACCTGACTCATTGCACCTTCCTACGCAAAAATAAAAAATGAATGTGCCACATTTAACAGGGAAGGTCCTCTGATAGAGGTGGGACACACACACACACAGGCTGGGAGCCTCAGTGGCACCCCTCTGGAGGCTTTGCAAGGCAAAAAAAAAAAAAACCCCTGGCTAGCTCCCCTGTAGCTCTGGCTCATGGTTTCTAGGGTATTTACCATGTTAATTGTCACATCAGACTGCAGAAAACCCCATTTTATTTCAAAAAGAATTATAGAGATGGAAAGGGGTTTTGTAGGCCACCAAGTCCTAACCCATACTTGCATGCATAGAATCCAAAGCTTTGGCATCCCCCAACAGATGGCTGCCCAAAGACCTCCAATGAGGAAGAATGGCCATCTCCAGTAATTGGTTCAATTGCCAAGCTACTCTCGCTGCTGAAAGGTTTCTCCTTATGTTCAGCCAAAAAATACTCTCTTGAACTGAAGCCCATTCCATCTAGTTCTGCCTTCTGGGGCAGCAAAGAACTAGTCTGTGCTCTCTTCTATGGGATAGACTTCCAGATATTGAAGAGTGCTTTCATCCCCACATCAGTCCTAGCATACCTTTCCTCACAGGACATTTTCCATACTCCTCCTGACTTGTATTTGCTGCCCTCCTCTGACCATTCCAGTTTTTCTATATTCTTCTTAAATCATCATATACCAAACTGGCCACAGTACTTTAGACGAGATCTGAATAAAGTGAAACTATTAGGTCTCCTGATAGCTGGGAAACCATGGCTTTATCAATGCAGCCTAAAATCACATTAGTCTTTTTTGCAGCCACACAATACTGCAGACTCACGTTCATCTTGTGATGAACAGCAATTCTGTGGTCTTGTTTTCACACGCACTACTCTCAATACAGGTATTCTCTATTCTATACCTGTGCATTTGATTTGGGGTTGGAGATGAAAAACGTTACACGTGTGTCTGCTGAATTTAATTGTGTTACTTTGACCCCAGTTTTCTGTTTTGTCAAGAAGAGGAGGAGTTTGGATTTGATATCCCGCCTTTCACTCCCCTTCAGGAGTCTCAAAGCGGCTAACATTCTCCTTTCCCTTCCTCCCCCACAACAAACACTATGTGAGGTGAGTGGGGCTGAGCAACTTCAAAGAAGTGTGACTGGCCCAAGGTCACCCAGCAGCTGCATGTGGAGGAGCGGAGACGCGAACCTGGTTCCCCAGATTACGAGACTACCGCTCTTAACCACTACACCACACTGGCTCTCACTATAGGTTATTGTTATTATTATTACCGCTCCAGCGGGAAGGTAAATGGCATTTCCGTGCGCTGCTCTGGTTCACCAGAAGCGGCTTAGTCATGCTGGCTGCATGACGCCGGCTCCCTCAGCCAATAAAGCAAGATGAGCGCCGCAACCCCAGATTCGGCCACAACTGGACCTAATGGTCTGGGGTCCCTTTACCTTTACCTTTAAGGGTAAAATGCCTAGTTTACCTGCCTAGTTGATATTGGGTGCATGTGGTATCCACGTCATCTTCCTTCCCTGTTCAGCTTTCAAAGAAAACCAGTCTAGAAGAACCCAAAAGGCTGCCTCTGCTATTGTACAAAAGGCTAATCCATCTGTGATCTGAACTGAGGCATTTTATAGTTAAAGAGGAAGATGGGGACTGTTTGGCTAGAAGCATTTTTCTGCAACAGCCTCTGCTAGCTTATGGAGGATACAGCAGGAGGCCGCTGGCATTGTTTGCATTCCAGATGGGGAACAGAAAGTGTGTAGGAAGGTATATTGTGTTTTGTGCATAAGGCTGATTCAGCTTATGCATGAACCACGGGAATGTCTGTGGAAAGTATAACTGACTAAATATGTAGTGGAAATGTTTTAACCCCCTCAGGTTATTAAAAAAGCCTATTTGGCTAGCAGCAATGATCACAGACTGAGATTTAAGAGGCGAGTTGTTTTCGTAAAAGGTTAATTTCATAACAAGGAAACATGTTTCCAGTTATTTTTTTTAAAAAATGGCAGTGTCCCGTCAGGGTTAAGACCTCAAGCTTGAAAAATGCGAAGTTGGGGTTCACAACTCAGCAGGCATGTCCTATGATCCACAATTACGCTACAGTGGTACCTCGGGTTACATACGCTTCAGGTTATATATGCTTCAGGTTACAGATTCCGCTAACCCAGAAATAGTACCTTGGGTTACATACGCTTAAGGTTATATATGCTTCAGGTTACAGACTCCGCTAACCCAGAAATAGTACCTCGGGTTAAGAACTTTGCTTCAGGATGAGAACAGAAATCGTGCTCTGGCAGCGTGGCCACAGCAGGAGGACCCATTAGCTAAAGTGGTGCTTCAGGTTAAGAACAGTTTCAGGTTAAGAATGGAGCTCCAGAACGAATTAAGTACTTAACCTGAGGTACCACTGTATACAGAATCACAGATTGTACAAAATCCTGGTGAGGAGGATGGAGAACATGGGACTAGCAAAGATGCCCCATATTGTTCTGTACTTGTATTGCAGTACCGACGCTGCTGGAGGAATCCTCCTCAGCCAATTCAGGCTTACATCACGGCTTGCAGGATGGGTCAAACAGTGGGAGATTGGGGGGGGGGGCTCCTCCAGTGCATTAGAGGCAAGACTGGCACTGCTGTTAATGACCCGGCCTTGTACATGAGCACGATTCCCCCCCAGCCACCAGTTCTTGGAGCATCCCCCCCCCCCCGCCATCCCTCAAAGCCTGGCAATAGGCAGGCCTAGCCTCCTAGCTGAGATATTTCTAAATGGAACCCGTCTGCTATGGGCATTTTCCTTTAAAAAGATTCCCTCTGTTGCCGGAAGGAGGAAATAACATGGGAGCTGGAGAGAAAGGGCTTCAGTTCTCTTCACAGCTCCATTCAGCTCTGGCACGCAGTGGCCGAGGATGGGCCATAATGGGCCACTTCAAACTGCAAAGGCCCAACACAGCTGTCTGACTTGCTCGGTTGTCAGCCCTGGCCGCGAATAAGGCCTCTTTGTTTTACTCTTTGGTGGCTAAGGAAGGCTTCAGAACAAAATTGCTAATTCAGAGGAAGGGGGCAGAGGGGGAGGGGGAGGATTTGGCAGGGGGAAGGGCCTAAGAAAAGAAGCAAGTCTTTCACATGGGCCCCCCAATGTCCAGCCCCCTGGCAGTTTGAAATCCTGATGAAGACGTGTTGCACCTGTTTTTGAAGGGGCACCTTTCCCACCCTCCCACCCCCACAGCACCTCCTCCAAGGGCCCGAGGGTGCAGGTATGCAAGGAGCACTGGGTAGGTGTTCCCTTTCTCCTACATTCTTCCCACTGTCATTTATAATTTGTCATGCCAACAAGCAATGCCGTTACATTTGGCTTGGGGAAAACATATTTGAGTTTAGGGTGCCTCCAGAATGAATATTTTGCAGGAGGGATTCAAGTGCATTCCAAGGAAATTAGGTTCGGGCAACAAAAGTGGATTAAGGCACTCTGTTGCCCTGGCACTTGAAATCTACCTTAAAAAAACCCACAACAACGTAAGACTTTTTGCAGTTAGGAAAGTGATGGGGAAATGTATTGAAAAGTGTGAAATGAATGGACAATTGACAGGAAAACCTGTAAACACTATGTAACCAAATTAGGATGAATGCTCATTGTCTGATCAAATGCTCAGTAAAAACTGGATACAGTCAAAACTCTGCCTAAGTACAGTGCAGACAAATCAGGATGAATTCTCTTCTGGAAGAACCCTCAGAGAACTTGTCAGTTACTTGAGGGTCTACTAAGAAGAAGCTGCTCTCTGGGCCCATCAATAGGAGGTTGACAGGTACCAGGGACAAGGTCTTTCCCACTCTAGTCCCCATGCCTGTGGCATTCACGTCCCAAGAAAATACAGGTGGCCCATCTCTATTTTTAAAAGAAACATTGTCATTTCAATCTGTTTTTTAAAATTGATCAATTATTGCAATTAACAGCTGCAGCTCGGTTTGAAAGTGGCATAAAGTGGTTTTAATTTTATGGTTCTATATATTATTAGGGTTTTATAGAATTTTGTTACACTGCACTAGGAATGAATTGGGTCCTGGAAGATGGTAGCTAAGTCACTTAATAGAATAAATAAATAGCTAATTGATAGCAAGAAAGTTAAACATGATGTTGAGAAGAAGGCAGGAATGCAAGAGCAGCTATTAATTTCCCTGCAAAGCTAGCAGTAGTTGGTTTTTGGGTTTTGTTTATTTTAATGAATAGAGGTTTTTAAGCATAAGACTGATGATCCTTTACCAAGGATGCTGTAGTAGTAAGATTCCTGCATTGGCAGAGGGCTGGATCCCTGAGGTCTGACTGTATGATTCTAAAGAAAGATTAAAACCCTTTCACAGAGCTTAGCCTCTCTGATCGGCAAAGCATGAGGCTTCTAAATTAATAATAATAATAATAATAATAATAATAATAATAGGCAGGATAGCCTGGTTTCTGGTTCATAAAAAGGACCTACCTGGCTGAGCATCCTGTTCCTCACAGTGGTGTTCCAGATTCTGCTGTGGGAACCCACAACTGGCGTACAGAGGAGGCAGGCTGCCTCGGATCCTGGAGGAATAGAGTCATCACGATTGGCAGCCATCGAAGAAAATGGACGAAAACACCACCTCTAAACTATGGGAGATCTTAATCATCACAGCACTCTAGTTATCAAGCCGAACTGGCCCTAAGTAGGCTTAGAACTGCAGCCTTAAAAACTAAACGTGGATTTAGGTAAACAAAATATGGATTCACTCAGGGGATAAGAGGGCATGTAGTGTGTTGTTGGTGTGCAAAATCCCAAAGTGGAAGCTGAGAAATACTGCACACAGAGAAGTCCATTGCAAAAAGGGAAGGGTCATATGCGAAGCCAGATAGCCCAAGAAGAGCTTGTGGGACAGCATGCAGGTATTTCTACCTGTTTACAGGTATTTAGAGACAAACAAACAGAAGCATCGTGGCTGAGAACCTGGCAGGTACCATGGATATAGTTTTAAAGTATGAACTAAAAGGCAAAAGGCCATGTAGCGGAGGAAAAGGCATAGGCTCATGTACATGTGAGCAATGGTCTAGGTAAGGCGTGAGGGCACTGGTGGCTCTCCAGATGTTGTAGAACTCCAACTCCCATCAGTCCCAGCCAGTGTGGTCCTTGTCAGGGATGATGGGAGCTGGAATCCAGCAACACCGGGAGGGCCACAGATTCCTTATACCCCTGGTCTAGTTTGACCCTCAGACAGAGCAACTTGCCTCACGTATGCACCAGGCTTGGAAATTGAGTTACATGTTATAAAAGAGAAGCAGTCGTCCTCCTAGCTGCTTCTTTTCTCATGCTGTTCCTGTCCTGTCCTGCCCCTCCTGCCCCAGACACAGGAAACTACCAACTAACATATATGGAAGTGACCCAGACCAGCATGTCGGGGGGACCTACCTGCTTTTGTTTTCTCCTGAAACAGAGTTAAAAAGGGGTAAAGGGACCCCTGACCATTAGGTCCAGTCGTGACCGACTCTGGGGTTGTGGCGCTCATCTCGCTTTATTGGCCGAGGGAACCGCCGTACAGCTTCCAGATCATGTGGCCAGCATGACCAAGCTGCTTCTGGGAACCAGAGCAGCGCACGGAAACGCTGTTTACCTTCCCCGCTGGAAGCACTTTGGCATGCTTTCGAAGGTCTTGCACTATCTACTTGCACTTTGGCGTGCTTTCGAACTGCTAGGTTGGCAGGAGCAGGGACCGAGCAACGGGAGCTCACCCCGTGGCGGGGATTCAAACCGTCGACCTTCTGATTGTCAAGTCCTAGGCTCTGTGGTTTAACCCACAGCGCCACCTGTGTCCGAAACAGAGTTAAGGAGTTTCAAATTGCCAGCTTCAAATTCTGAGCAGGTTTTTTTAAGACTTTTGCTGAAACAGGAGGGTGTTTCTAAGGTCATTGCAGTGCTGCGATGAGGAAAACCGCACCTGGAACATTTCTCCTACATAGGTGCAGGATTGATTTCCTTGCAGAAAAACACAAAACGCAAGGTGCAAAGTGGCCTGTCAAGAGACTGGACTTTTACCCAGGGCCAGCTGCAGAAGGTAGCAAGGCCAGGCTTTGCTGGGCACTCTCAAGACTGGCGAAGGGGACACAAACCACAACCCCTACTCTAAATGGATAATAATCTGTCCATTTGGGTTACTCTCAGCTTCTCATTGCATTTGCTTGTTTCCAAGAAGACATCACACAAATTCAATGCACATTTCTCCAAATAAACACATGTTGGTATGCCTTATATTCATATATCTGAACGCAACTACCCCCATGTAATTTGTGTGTTGCGTGCGGCAGCCTGTGTTCAGAATGGCAGCCTTCATTTCCCAACTGGGAAGTAGTCGCTGCCTGCTATTCACCTTATTTTCAAGAGCAGGGGAGCTCCAGGGGCAGGAAATGGTTAAACTTGCAATGAAAGAGGCAGCAACGCAGTCCCTCTGGGAGAAGCAGTTCCAGCTCCTGAACTTACTATTCATGCTCTTCTAAATGCCTATCTGTTTCCTCTCAGGCACTGTAAGGCCTGGAAACACATACACACACACAGAGAGAGAGAGAGCACGAGCAAGAGCGCCCAGGATATTTTCTAATTCTAGAACTGCCAGGATCATGAAATATTAAAAATATCCGCCCATGCAATGCACTGTAAGGCTGGTTTCCAAAGGGTGCCAGGGCCCAGGATGGCTTCCTCAATTGTTTAGTTGCTTAGTTATCCCCTGTCAGCTTGTTTACACCCCCAACCACTGCACAAATAAAATGCAGGGTGAGCCATCCTGCCCTCTCTGCTAGGTCACAGGTATTCATAAGGTTTCCACCTCTATTTTCCCACCCCCACCCTTCCACTGCAGGAAAAGAGTTGTATGATAGGAAGACATTCAGCAGGCAAAGTCTCCACACACACACACACACACACACACACACACACACACACACACACCCCTTACCACTGAATTTACAAGCTGGAGAAAGCAATGCCTTTTACCAGCTGAATCTTATGCATTTAAATTACTTATGAGCCATTAAACTCCGAGAGAGCAGTTTGCAAATAAAACCAACGGAGCAACATACAATTAAGAACAACTACAACAGAGCAGAATCAAAGGACAACACAAAACAACATTTAAGAGCAAGCTCTGCTTGTCATACAGCTGTTTAAGGCACTGAAGCTCTGTCTACTGCGGTGGGCAGAGCTATTTCCAACCCTCTACACACACACACACACGCAATACTCACAGTGGTTCACTGTGTCTCAGTTCAGGTCACTATGTAACTACTGTGCTGGTGGAAACAGCAGCTGGAACTAAGGAGGGCAGATGTAAAACAGGACAGGGCTCCTTGCACCTTCAGTTCTAGTCATGTAGACAATAGAAGTTCAGCAGGTGTCATCTGCATGACAAAAAAAAGGATAGTTTGCATGCAATTCCCTTTGGAGAGCCAATGTGGTGTAGTGGTTAAGAGTGGTAGACTTGTAATCTGGTGAACCGGGTTTGCTTCCCTGCTCCTCCACATGCAGCTGCTGGGTGACCTTGGGCCAGTCACACTTCTCTGAAGTCTCTCTCTCTCTTTTTTAAAAAATAATTTTTCTTAACAGACCAATCAAATCAAATCACATTAATTCCAAATTACAGATCCAAATTTTAAATTTTTGTTGGGGGTACCCATATTTCAAGTTCCGAAAGGGATCCAATCATCTTGTTGCTGCTGCTTTAATATCGCCTGCTGTTGCCATAAATCACCCCTGAGTTCGAAAGAAGGGGGTGAAGGCACTAGGGGTGATTTATGGCAACAGCAGGCGAGGCAGTGTTTCCCCATTCCTTGGGGTAACAAGGGAGGCTGCATACTTCTCTGAAGTCTCTCAGCCCCACTCACCTCACAGAGTGTTTGTTGTGGGGGAGGAAGGGAAAGGAGAATGTTAGCTGCTTTGAGACTCCTTCGGGTTGTGATAAAGCGGGATATCAAATCTGAACTCCTCCTCTTCTTCTTTTCTATGCAACTTGCCATGCAGCGTAAATTCCTTCTGCTACACAATTATCTATTATAGGTGCAGGAGTCCTGTGCTTATTTTCAGCTGCCCATCCTGCGCTGCATAAAAACAACAGAGGTTGGTTCAGGGCTAAGTCAAGTAAATGGGAATACTAGATTATGATCTATCAAAATGCCCTGCTCATTAGCTTCTCAGCTCTGTAGCTATTTACATCTGGAGACAAAGCAGTACACTCCAGCTCAGCAAAGCCGTTCTTAAAGATAAGTTAGCCTGTGTGCTTCTTAAGTAAATTGTGCTTCTCCACTTCTGACAAGAGAATCATAACTGTCCATACTGTGAATATAACATGAGTCAGGGGAAAATGTTCAGGGCTTATTCCCTTGGTACATTTGTGCTAGTAAAGAAAATCTCTACTCTCCCCACTGTTCACTTATGACACTCCTTAACAGATTGGAGAACTGGGCCAAAACTAACAAAATGGATTTCAATAGGGACAAATGTACACTTAGGCAGGAAGAACCAGCTGCACAAATAAAAGATGGGGGACATCTGGACTGTACATGTGAAAAGGATCTATGAGTCTTTGTAGACCACAAACTTAACATGAGTCAACAGTGTGATGCAGCAGCAAAAAAAGCTAATGCTGTACAGTGGTACCTCGGGTTTCATATGCTTCAGGTTACAGACTCCGCTAACCCAGAAATAGTGCTTCAGGTTAAGAACTTTGCTTCAGGATGAGAACAGAAATCGGGCTCCAGCGGCGCGGCAGCAGTGGGAGGCCCCATTAGCTAAAGTGGTGCTTCAGGTTAAGAACAGTTTCAGGTTAAGTACGGACCTCCGAAACGAATGAAGTACTTAACCTGAGGTACCACTGTTCTGGGTGCCACAGTTTAAAAAGGATGTTGACAAGCTGGAATGTGTGCAGAGGAGAGCAAGCAAGATGATCAAGGGTCTGGAAACCAAGCCTTATGAGGAACAGGCTAATGTGTCACGACACACATTTGGAAAGCTCTGAGCTAAGAGAATTGAGTATGTGACAAAAATGAGATGAGATATAAAAGCCATCTTCCAATATCTATGCGGCTGCCACATGGAGGATGGAACAAGCTTGTTTTTTTCTGCTCCAGAGGCTAGGGCACAGACTAGTGGATTCAAGGAGATTCCAGCTAAATATAGGGAAGAATTTACTGACAGTAGAAGTCATTTGACAGTGGAACAGACTTTCCCAAGAGATGGTCTGGGGCAAAACCTACAAACCTTACATGCTGTTTGTTACACTCCAGAATTCATTCTGACACCCGATTATAATATACCGGTAGCAATAACTTTCAGACTGAGTGCAGTGCTTAAATACCCTACACTTTTTTTGGGCTCACAGCTCTCCAAGGAATGAAAATCTGGGGCTGGAACCCACACGCGAATGAAACCACAATCCTCCCACAGAGCTCAGATTCACTTTCTGGTCCACTAGCGATAAGCACTTTTCCTTCTGTTCTGCTAAGCCACAAATGCTTGGCTGCCAAAGGGAAAAGGAGGAGCATCTTTACGAAATGCAGTGCCAAGTGCCCCGTTTGCTGCAAATGGTATGCACTGGTGGTAGCTATCTGCAGAATGTTCAAGCGGAACCATTTTGCAGGAGAGAGAAGTGAACCGTCACACAACAGCCTCACTTTATCCCACGGCTCATCACTTAAATAGCATTGGCTGCGTTGAGCTAAGCGTCTGTGTTGTTTTAACCAGCTGCTTCTTGATCTGATCTTAACCACCCACCTATGGAGAAGCAGCAAAATGGCTAGGGCTGAGTAAAAGGAGACGACTTCTGAGGCAAAAACACACTTGGAATACATAGGCTGTTTAAGGCGGGTATGATCACACTTCTGTCACAGAACTCTGTGCAGGACCACCAGATCAAATTGCAAGGCTGGAAGGCTGCATAGACGCCATACATTGAAAGCACACGACTCCCACAAAAACTCCTTGAAACCGTAGTTTGTTAAAAGTGTTGGGAATTGTAGCTCTGTGAGGAGTAAACTACATTCCCAGGATCCTTTGAGGGAAATCATGTGCTTTCAAAGTAGGGGGTGCACACAGCCAAAGCATGTGAGGGGAGGGTATATTTGGGCCAATTCAGATCTACATAGGATCCGCACACTGAAGAATAGGTTTTCAGGTAACTAATGACTTGCATTGTAAAAGGAATCCCATCTACCCTCCCTCTTAAGCATGGAGATGTCTGTCAGTTTCAGATTTAAGGGGATTTAAAAAAAAACAACCCAACCTATAAGGGACAGTAAAATGTATTTTTCCACTCTTAACCTCAATGGATGTCAGGAAAAACTTAAATTTTGGTACATTAGGCTGTTCTGAAAGGTATAGGAGCAGGGCCAGTAATAAACTTGTATATTTATTTCGCAAACTGAAAGCTCCCTGGAACATTAAGTTAAATCTATGGTTGCCAATTCAACCTTAAAAGGTGCTTTGCAATTAATAGTTCCCATTCAAAAGAGCTGGATGACACAGATTTATTTTGAGGGCTTATTTACACAAATGAAAACAATACTTTATCTCACAGTCTGAAGAATCACAAGGGGAGCAATCACATATAGTGGTAACCCGTATAAATGATCCCTCCGTGTGACCCATCGTGGTCAGGCCACAAGACCATTTGCAGTGGCCCAACTAATTCTCAAGGCAATTGTGTGCCTATAGAGGTGCGGAACCTCAGGCCTGGGGCCCAAATGCAGCCCTACAGAGACCTCTCCAACAGACCCTCTGTACTCTTCCCAGGCCACAGCATTCATTGGACCTGCTCTGTGCCCTCCTTGAGTGCTTGTGTTTGGCTGAAACAAGTCTCTCTTTTTTTTTTTTAATAGAAGAGTTTGGATTTGATATCCCACTTTATCACTACCTGAAGGAGTCTCAAAGCAGCTAACATTCTCCTTTCCCTTCCTCCCCTACAACAAACACTCTGTGAGGTGAGTGGGACTGAGAGACTTCAGAGAAGTGTGACTGGCCCAAGGTCACCCAGCAGCTGCGTGTGGAGGAGCAGAGATGCAAACCTGGTTCCCCAGATTACGAGTCTACCGCTCTTAACCACTACACCACGCTGGCTCTCTGAAACATGTCTCTTGAATTGTAATAACACCTCTAACTTTGGTGTGGCTGGAATACAGTTTACTGTACAAATGAGTTTCATCCATTGTTCTGCCCATTTTTGTCTTTGGCCCTAGCTCCCACGGTTCATATATGGTCCATAGGAGGTTTCCCGGGAGGGAATGTGACCACAAGTTATCCATCCCCTGGTGAATATGAACTCAATTATTTGCCCGTGCTGTGAAAGCAAATGGGGTTGAAAAAATGTGACTTGTCTCTTCTATTTTTTAAAGACAAGAGGCAGGGCATACTTTAAAAAAAAACAACCAAATAAATCAAATACATCAAAAGTTATGCTTTAGATATAGAGCATCAAAAAAAGTTGCTTCATTCCATTCCAACCATTTTTTAAAGTGCTGCAGTACAAAAGGGGGCATCTGGCAAGGAGTAAGCATTGCTGATGGCCAGCCCCCCACTACCCTCCAAACAAGAAAAAATGCTTGTACAGGGAATTTTTGTGCTTGGTATTCTGTGCAAGGTACACAAGATGGTGCTTGAGAAACAATGGCCCACATCCCATTGCTTTTCACTAAGTCAAACACCAGGTGGCACTTGACATCACAAGATAGAGATGCTTGGAACTGTTAGAGGAAATTTTAGAACTGCCTATTTTGCTCATTAGCTTCTTTAGCTGATGTTTATGAAGCGAGGGGGAATTCCTCCCCCTGCCCCGTTATGACAAAATACGTGTAGGATGGTCAAGCGCAAAGGATGAGAGCATTGCTGTACCTTTTAACAGCTGCACGGAAGAGGGAAATCTCAACAGATGCTGCTGCCAAACTGCACCTGCCAAAATTCCCTGTTCTACCCAACTGCAAAAGAGCCCTGCCTCCATTTCGTATCTAATCACCAAGAACATACAGTTTCGTAAGACACACTGACTTAATATTCCTTATACCCACTAGCATTGGAGCAAGCAATCCTCTGATCTCTGATTCTTCTTATGCCTCAAAGCAGCTCACACTACGACCTATTGTTGAAGACTATGAACCGTCTGTTTAGGATGAACTATAGTACAGCATCTATTACTTCTGCATGGGACTATTTGGATTTTGTGTAATGCAGCTACACTGATTTTTAAAATCATCCATTTGTGTTTCTTGTGTGTTGGATCGCACTTTTGTCCCTTAGAGTATTTGTTGGCTTGTATTGGGGTGTTGTAGAACTGTAAAACATAAAAACCAGATACAAGTCATAAAGTGACTGGTTATTGTTTTCAGATCTGCCGTATAGAAGAGGACACACATATTGGTATTTGCTGGAGGTGTGAGTGGCAAGTGCAACCAAAACAGCAATGAGGCATCTCTAAATTAATATTTTTCATTATTTATTCAATCTCTTTGCTCATGTTTCATGGTCCCCGTTTATACGACACTGCAATGAAACTGATGAATGTGTCTGTTGGAGTGGGCTTGAATTCAGCAAAGCTTATGGCATAATAAATGTGTGTTGTCTTTAAGGTGCCATGAAACTCAGGCCCAGGACATTCAATAGTTTAGGGGCAGAACACTTCCCTAACAGCCTGTTCAGTTCCTCCCTGGGATGTGAATCCCCATCTCCCCACCTGCTGGGCTCCTTCCCCAAATTCTCCTGCTCATCAGATGTATTCACACTACTAGGTTAAAATGTAGCTCCGTCATTTTTACTCCATTTCAACCAAAGCTGGTTTGTGGGGGTGGAATGCATCAAAACACAGTATTTCATCAGAAACAAAAAGGTAGATATAGGATAAATATGGATTATGGCTAATGCTATGTGTGCACAGCACTGGGAGGAGCGCACTGAATGCAAAGTAATCAGGAATGTGTAAACCGCTTCATGATGAGTTGTGCTCACGATGCTATTGGGGCGGTCGTACCTTCAGTACGATTTGTGCCTGCAAGTCTTTTCAGGCAGTTGTACTTGCTTCGTTTCCAAATAGTGCATACCCTGCAATTTCCTGCTGAGATCCAGTAACTTCTCATACCACAGATGTTCAGGGTGGGTTGTGCTTCTTTGTTGCATTATAGCCCCTCCAGACAGCAACAGTGTGGTAGCATTGGCGATGCATCCCAGAACAAACCAATAAAGCAGAACAAATCCACCACTAATGCCCTATTTTTGTGTCAAGGTTACAGAGCATGTTGCAAAGTACACCTGCAGTAGAAGCCAGTCAGGAGGAACCCCAAAGAAGTTCTCAGAAAGTAGAACCCTTCTCTTTTTATTATTATTTCTCCATCTTTTCTATTTCTATTCCTCACTATTCTCGTATATTATGTCACCAAAAACTACTCATTAAACATCTTGACGCCACTAACGTTCAGGTTTAAGGGGCAGGGAGAGGTCATCCTTTATTTTCCTGCAGCATTAAGGGAATGCCCTTTTAAATAAATAAAACCTGCATCTTAAGCTCCTCATCCTGAAATCCCTTCAACAGAGATTAAAAACCTCACAAAATGCAGTGACCCTCCGTTTCCTGTGCACAGCGGTTTGGACACTGAGCACTCCAGGGTTAATTGCCTTTTTTAAAGGTCCACCTGATAAGAATGTCCTACAGACCTGTTTAAAAACACAGGGGGGAAAGTCCACCTCTGCTGTCTTCTGGACCTTGATCTGGCAGCTTTTCTGGTTCTTCTGGTTCACTAGCAAACCTGAACCTGAGAAGCATGCGGGCCATTTGTGCTTGCTGCCACCAGCATTTTACTTCGCATCACACCGACCTGAATTATCCATGCAAGCAAAGGGCTAATGGGTGCAGCAGTACTGACTAAAAGGGCTGGAGGACTGGATATGGGTGGTGCTGAGTTAAAGGATAGAATGGGGCTAGGACTGGCAGAGTTCCAGTGCCTTTAGCAATGGCATGGTAGGGGGGAATTCGAGAGCTGAAGCTTTCTTCATGGCAAGAATTCTGCATCCGCTGACGTTTGGCCTGGAAAAGGACTCATAGGGAGCTGACTTATACAGAGTCAGAATACTGGTCCATTCAGCACAGTACTGTCCACACAGACTCTCTTAAGGGCTTTGTGTGTAGGAGGTTCTCTGATTACTACCTGGAGATGCTGGTTATTGAACCAGGAATCTTCTACATACGAAGCAGATTCTCTACCACTGAACTACAAGAGTTGCTTTATCGCAGGGTGGGGAGATCATGGTTCCAAGCCAGCTATCCTATGTTAATTTAACACTTCTAATGGAAAAGCAACCCTCTGTTGTATGTTAAATTAGTACTGCAGTAAGAGCACTAATTTGTACAGTGATACCTCAGGTTACAAACACCTTGGGTTACAAACACCTCGGGTTACAGACTTCACTAGCCCGGAAGTAGTACCTCAGGTTAAAAACTTTACCTCAGAATGAGAACAGGAATCGCACGCCGGCAGCAGCAGGAGGCCCCTTTAGCTAAAGTGGTACCTCAGGTTAAGAACGGACCTCCAGAACAAATGAAGTTCGTAACCAGAGGTACCACTGTATACATTTTGGTGCTGTAAAGCAATCTTAGAAGCCTTCTGCTTCCTTACATTTTGTGGCCTTTTCGCCCTCGCCGCTTACAACATTTCCCCTCCGCACCCATGTGAGGGTGTTTGTGTAATCTGCCAAATTTGGGTAATGCTTCATTCATTGGACAAACTTAGCTACGGCCCAGGAAAGCTTCTGGTGCAATCACTCCACTGTTGTTATTGCTGCAATGGACTTAATACGGCTACACCTCTGAGCTTTGTGTCTATGGGAAGGTGAAAGGAAAAGAGACGCTCTGGGCTGCTCTTCCTAATCCTAGCACTCCTCCTTGCAGTGACTCCATTGCTGAGGAACGGGAGAAGCTTGCCCGGCTTTTATTTCCTGTTTGACTGCCAATATAATGAGTTTAGTGACACACAAGGGAAAGCGTGTCCATACTGGCTCCTGCCTTAATTGCTAAGGGCGCTCCTAGATGTCTGCTTCCCCAGCAACAGTAGCTGTGTGCAAAACTGAGAGGAAAACAAGGAAGCGCCTCACATTATCATGGGGCTTAGAGATACCATTTCTAGTTTTGCGCAGTGGATTCTGTTATTGCTCAGGCGCACACACACCAGTGGTCCTTTGCAACTATCTGCATGGGATTTGGAATCTGGCACACAATTAACACCTGGCTTGCAGGTAAGCAACACTACAGTGTACCCAATTATTTGCAAAAGCACTAAAATCAATAGGAAAAGCCAGTATCAGGAAGCACTAACATTACCTTAGCAGCATCCTTTTTCCTAAATGGAATTGGGGGGGAATTGCTCATTTTGACTCTGTTAGATAATTGGGTATGGCAAGTAGTAAATAATTAATTTTAAAGTGCCAAATGATGTTTTTGAAATTTTCAAGCAACCTCTACTGCTCTGTGCCTATCTTAGTGTCCTCAACTTCAGCTACATTTCTGTGGAGAAGGATTAGGCTGCCTGGGTACCGAAAAAGAGCCCTGCACCTTTCATAGCTGTGGAGAAGAGGAAATTTCAGCAGGTGTAGCTTGTAGTGGGAACTGTATCTGCTGAAATCCCCTCTTCTGTCCAATTATTAAAGGGGCAGCAGCCATGTTCTCTTTTGCATTTGGCTATCCTAAGATTAATATTAAGAACATATAAATAGTAATCTGCCATTGGCCCAATCAAACCCAGGACTGTCTTAAACAGAGCAGCAGTCTTTTTTTCAAGCTCTGATGAAGGGATAATTCCCAGCTTTGCTATCTATCTTATATATTTTAGCTGGAGATGCTGGGCAAGAATTGGGACTGAAGTTTAGGGGGAAATATTAAGGTTGCCATTACATATTGTAAACAATTACTTTTCTGTGGAGATTATAACCATCCTTTCCTATTTCCAGGGTCCAGGCTGGGAGTGACATTGTTTACTGTAGCCCAAATGGCACCACCCACAAATGAGAGACGCATCATCTCTGCCTGGGAGACCAGGGTTCAAATCCCCACTCGGTCATGAAGCTCACTGGGTGGCCTTGCACCAGGCACTGCCTCTCAGGGTTGCTGTGGGGATTAAATGGGGGTGGGGGTGGGGAGAGCCATGTCCACTACCCTGAACACCTTGGAGAAAAAGATGTGATATAAATGCAATAAATGAATGAATAAAGTTCACTCCTCCTCCTTAAAAAAAGGAAAAGTATTTGTTTGTTTGTTTTTAAATCCAGCCTAATTGAGTCATTTGAGGCCCATGGGCATGTTTACAACCTTGGGAGTGGGCCATGGGCACCCTCACAAAAATGACTGTTAATGGGTTGGGGGGCTGCCCATTCACCAAAACAACTGCCGTAGTAGGACATTTTTGATCTATGGGCTACTTTTAAAATGAGGCTGCATTTTAAATTGCAATTTAATCTGTATTTTAAATTGGTCCGGCCCCCCCCCATTATGTTTTTACTATAGTTTTTACTGTTGTTAGTCGCCCTGAGCCCAGCTCTGGCTGGGGAGGGCGGGGTATAAATAAAATTTATTTTTATTATTATTATTACATGCGGCCAGCCACACAAACACCACTTTTACAGAAGGCAAACTCCCCTTCTTCCAATACACACAGGCCTAGCAAAATAAAAAGGAACACACACAAAATCACAGACAAAATCAGCCCTAGAGAGAGGGAGAAATTTAAGAGGCAACCCCCCCCAACCCCCCCCAGCAAACCTACAAGCTACACACTCCCTCCCACAATAGCAATGGGTTGTTGGTGGTTACTGCTGCCCTCCCCACAACCTCACCTTTTTCTGTCTGCTTCTTTCAACGTTTATGCAGGCCCCTTCCCCACATTCCCTGGGGGGGTTGAGTCCTGGTCTCAGCCTGGAAAAGGTCATGGAGTTGAGAGAGGAAGTGACCTTTCCCCACTTCCTCCTTCACTTCTATGTGCTTTTTAAAGGGTGTGATTGGCCCCTGCCTACTGCCTGTGATCAGCTGTATAATGTGCAATTAATTGCACCAGGGCCAATGCCTTAAGGGGGCCCAGACTCTGAGCTTTCTTTGGGCGCGGGGGGGGGGCAAACCTCTAACCACACTAGAAGAAAAGTTATAAAGCAAAATGTACAGGCATACTTCTAAGTCACTGTATTTCTGGGAGGGAAGCCAGCCAGGCTGTTCCCTGCCTTCCAGTGTTTTTAACCAATGAGTAAAGTCAGAACTGTGATTGATTGATTGATTGATTTGGCTGACATCCTGCAAGAATCCCTGCAAGAATCCCTTTCTAATTCCTGGAATTGCCCAGATTTCCCCTTTGATTCCTTTTTTCCTGCCAACTTTTCCTATGGTGGTTTCATGAGAGATCAAGTGCTCCCTAGAGGTTATTTCTACTACACAATAAGCAGCTGGGATCCAGGCAGTCATTAAGAATTTAGTGTAAAATTAACAATATTAACAAAGCATCAGTTCATCAGAACAAAGGGAACCACCACCAGCCGCACATGGTTACATCTGGAGATGTTTTGCCTCCTATATCAGGGGTCAGCAAACTTTTCCAGCAGGGGGCCAGTCCACTGTCCCTCAGACCTTGTGAGGGGCCGGACTATATTTTGAAGTGGGGGGGGGGAATGAACGAATTCCTATGCCCCACAAATAACTCAGAGATGCATTTTAAATAAAAGGACACATTCTACTCATGTAAAAACAAGCTGATTCCCGGGCCATCCACAGGCCAGATTTAGAATGTGATTGGGCTGGATCCAGCCCCCGGGCCTTAGTTTGCCTACCCGTGTCTTATATCTTTGCAACAGCTATGTAAGGTAGGTTAGGCTGAGAGCTGATGACTGACCTAAGATGGGAAGTGAACAAAAACAAGTGAGTTTAAAATATGAAACTGACTGCATGTGCTCAGAGTATTCTCTTTTTGTTTGTTAAGATTGCCCAGATGTTTGTGTTTTGCTGAGAGATGTGAAACAGTACAGCCTCAGAGTATTTTTTTTTTTTGGTAGTCAATGCAAGTTTTATTAATAATATTTTGGGGGGGTGTAATTCACACTATGTTGAATGTTCCATCTGTGCAAGCCTATCAGTTACCCAAACAGAATGACCCCCCATCCATGTGCTGTCCTGGGGGTTCCCCCAGTCACCCCAGAGTCAATTATGCAGATGCCTTGTGCAGGGCCTTGTGCAGGGTGTTTGTTAGGCGAATCCTACCAATAGCCTTTAAGATACCTCAATATGGATTTACTGGTGCCTTATTTCATACATTGCTTTTGAAGGGGAAGGAGAGTCCTATTTTTGGAATTCCTCCAGGGCCCCCAACCACCTTAATCTGGCCTTCCTAGTACAGCCAAAGGGAGGAAAAATGGAGGCGCTGCAAAAGTCTCAAGGCCACTGGAGGAGGTCATTGTCACCTTTTGCACCAACAAGCACCTCCCTGATGCTATCAGATGGTTGAGGGGAGACAGAAAACTGGGGTGGGGAGCGGCTGAAACACTGAACAACTTCACCTCACATTGCATCATGTTCTCAGAGTGTTGTTGTTTAGTCGTTTAGTCTTGTCCAACTCTTCGTGAGCCCGTGGACCAGAGCACGCCAGGCACTCCTGTCTTCCACTGCTTCCCGCAGTTTGGTCAAACTCATGCTGGTAGCTTCGAGAACACTGTCCAACCATTCCGTCCTCTGTCGTCCCCTTCTCCTTGTGCCCTCCATCTTTCCCAACATCAAGGTTTTTTCCAGGGAGTCTTCTCTTCTCATGAGGTGGCTAAAGTATTGGAGCCTCAGCTTCAGGATCTGTCCTTCCAGTGAGCACTCAGGGCTGATTTCCTTCAGAATGGAGAGGTTTGATCTTCTTGCAGTCCATGGGACTCTCAAGAGTCTCCTCCAGCACCATAATTCAAAATCATCAATTCTTTGGCGATCAGCCTTCTTTATGGTCCAGCTCTCACTTCCATACATCACTAGTTCTCATAGTAGGCCTATCTAAATTAATAAATCTAAGTTAGTCATGCCCATTAACTTTCACTGGGTCTACTCTGGGGCTAGCACTGGATACAGCTCATTATTTCAGGTCTCATTTGTTATTTAGAATTTGAATTACATTATTTAACATAAAAAGGGAATTTTAAAAAATTGACTGATGAGGAATATACAGACTGAGCAGCACATTTTAGTTCTGCATTCATAAAAGCAGGCAGAAAATCGTCATAATCTAGAAATGGGACGGTATACTGTAGTATTTTTCCTTCTTGTCAATGAAAAGCCAAATGATTCTTCAAACCGAGCGTATTGTAGCAAGTATACAGCTCTTGCTCTCGTAATGAAAACAGTCTGCAGCATCCAACAAAAGCCTAAAAGGCCTCTGACAGGAAAACGCCAGAGTGGCACTCTCCAGTGTCATCCAGGACTAGATTATTCCCAGAGCAGCTTGTTGTTTCCAGAAAAGACAATTTGAAATCCAGTGGGTGGGTGTGACGTGAGCTTCCTAATCATGTGCTGCTCAAATCAAGCTCTCTTGTTCTGGCAAATGGAAATATGCTCAGGGGGGGCAATCTCTTGATTTCTATAGGCCAGCCACAAAATTACTGTGGAACTTGAGTCTGTGTAACAAACAGCCAAAAGCACACCTTAGCCGCACATCCACAGCCATATTCATGAAGCAGATCGCTTAAAGGCTTCACTGTAACGTAATTCCACTCTAATCCTGCGTCATGATTTGCACTGCTTCGTGATCTGCAGGCTAAGAACATCAGTCTCAGGTGCACAAGGGAGCTACTGTAAAGCAGGTCAGACTGCTTGTCCATCTAGCACACACAATATTACCCACTCTGGCTGGCAGCAGCCCTCTTTCTTAACAACGGCTACCTGACGTTTTGAAACTGGAGATGCCAGGGAATGAGATTGGGCCTTTGGCATGAAAACGGTGCCCTCTACCCAGTGAGATACAGTCTTATCTCCAAAACCCTCCTCCAAATTCCCAAGGGAGCCGATTTACAGCATAAGAATAGAGTCAACAGGGATGCAGCCAAACAGAATGATTTATTCAAACACCACTGTGAGTATCTCTCTGTGGATCAATGGCCAACTTTTTATCAGTGGCAAAATAGGAACTCTTGGTGCAGAAGTTAATTTTGACAGCCCCCATAGCCATGGGAGTAGCTGGGAGCAGGGAGGGGCAGCTGCCCCCCCCCCCAGATCAAGTAAAACAATAGAAATATTTAACTAACTGAACAATCGTGTCAGTTCTGCCCCCCCCAACAAAGCCCTGCCCCCTACAACAACAAAAAAGCCCATAGCCACATCCCACAAATAGAGTCCATAGACATGTCAAAAATGTTGGCAGCTGTGTTGATCCAAAACATAGAGAACAAGAAAGAACAGCACTACATGACATCAAACCCAATTTATCAGGCTGAGCTGATGGTGAAAGAATAGTGAGGTTGGTGAGGGTGGTGTAGTTGTTAGAGCACGAATACCCAATAGGATGCTTTCCAAGTGTTGGACTACAACTCCCATTCATGACAGCACTGCCTTTCCTAAAGCTTCTCTCTGTCCTTCCTGCACCTGTCCTCATAGCACCTTGCTGTGATGTTGGAAACAGAGCAGATAAAGGATGCTGTTATTCTCATATTCTGTGTACCGTATGTCCTATAAACAGGCCAGCATTTTGGGACCATCCAAAAAGAAACTTATCCTTTTAAGAGGAAGGAAGGAAGAAAGATCGTCTTCTCATGCTTGGTCATATTTTAACCATTGCCCAGTCATGTCTTTTCCACAAATCTACTACA
This sequence comes from Podarcis melisellensis, assembly GCF_964234715.1. Lineage (NCBI taxonomy): Eukaryota > Metazoa > Chordata > Lepidosauria > Squamata > Lacertidae > Podarcis > Podarcis melisellensis. The sequence continues at coordinate 31,278,706 of NC_138529.1, read as the reverse complement.
CATACATAATAAAGGGCATATATTTTATGGACTGCCCCTTGGTGCTCAATGAACCTGGAAGAGGTTCGGCAAGACCTTGAGATTGAGGCCCCTTGTCGTAAGAGACAGGGCATGTTTTCCTATGGGGCCTGCATTCTACAAATGAGGTCAGCCTAGTAGTTTATCAGATTATTCATCTGAAGCTTGGTTTTTCAAAGTCAGCTACACAAATCCAATCAAAACAGAGCCTGTTGGGTCAAATCTGAAAGTAACAAAACAAGGGCGGAGAGATGGGGGTAAAAGGGTCTATAACTCTGTGTTGCTGCACGCCAAGATTTTTCTAAAAATATTTTACAACTGTTCTCAGCTCTGCACACTGATCATGCTTTATCTGTGAGGTAAATGTCTGAGAATACTGAGGGCAGTGTGCTTTATCCTGCTAAATGCGCGCCCCCCTTCTTTGCAGCAAGCTTTCTCCATTAATATATAAAGCCAACAGGGCAAAAAGCCACAGGAACACAGTCTGTTTGACTATGCCCAGCCACCACTACACTTTTCTGGAACAATCACTTCAGCAGGATTTTACAGTTTAGCAATTATTTTTTTTAATGCTACTCACGAGAGGAATGCAGTCAACATTGTTCATTCAATTTAAATCAGCTTGCTGATGACCAAAAAAAAGGGGGGGAAAGAGTGCTGAACCAGACAGTTTGCTTCATCGGTTTCCAAACGAGACATACAAACTCTGAGGTATTTCTTATTCAAACATTATAGAACAGTACAGAGTTCTAAAACCAACCTGATCACGTATTATGTGCAAACAGATGCTACATAAACGAAGTTGTCCTTGTTTCCAAAGCACCACCGGCTAGTACAGAAGTCAGCTATTTTGATGTTTCAGTTACTGTTAATTGGGATAGCCACGTTCCCCATACACGCCAGCAGATGTGCAGAGGTAGCAGCAGGCAATAGCAGCCAAAGAACTCAGGCAGGGCCCACAGTCTCAAGGTGTGGCTCCTCTAAGGGCCATGACGGTGACCAGAGTCAGAGGAAGAACTTCCCTTTGGCATTTCAACTTCACACCAGCACTGACAGGAAATTCAAATTGTGGAGCAGAGCAAGGGTGGCAGCGGTTCTGCGCACAACAGATGGTGGCACACAGTTCACGGCAGGTGAAGGTGTGCATGCAGAGCATGGCGGGGAGAAGGGACAGAATGTGCCAGTGCAGTGGCAAAAATAAGCGAATGAGGCTTTTAGAGTGGAGATGAGAGAGAACTGGATAGGAGGGGGAGGGGGTTGGAATCACATACGCCTGCTGGCACCTGGCAGTCCTGGTACTGTACTGACCATCAGATTTCTGTACCCCTTTTAGGGCTGTGGAACACGTAAGTGCTGTTGACTAGAATGTGAGAAAAGGCACAACATGGTGGGTGCCCCCCTTCCAAGAAATAAGCCTGTGTCTATGTTATTTTAGGGACACGGGTGGCGCTGTGGTCTAAACCACAGAGCCTAGGACTCGCCGATCAGAAGGTTGGCGGTTCAAATCCCCGCGACGGGGTGAGCTCCCGTCGCTCGGTCCCTGCTCCTGCCAACCTAGCAGTTCAAAAGCACATCAAAGTGCAAGTAGATAAATAGGTACCGCTCTGGCGGGAAGGTAAACGGCGTTTCCGTGCGCTGCTCTGGTTCGCCAGAAGCGGCTTAGTCATGCTGGCCACATGACCTGGAAGCTGTACGCCGGCTCCCTCGGCCAGTAAAGCGAGATGAGCGCCGCAACCCCAGAGTCGGCCACGACTGGACCTAACGTCAGGGGTCCCTTTACCTTTATCTGTGTTATCTTACTGAGTACACCAAGGGTACAGAACTTTGAAGGGCTGTTGACCAACAGGAAGCATCAGTCAGGGACTTCACCTGATGGAAGGCAAATCCAGGGTCAAAGGTGGGTGGATCCACTTATTTTCTCTCTCATTTTCTGGAACAAGGAAGTGAATGGCTGCACAGAAGTGCTTGCTCTGAGTAAAGAATTGGGACAGGAGGGGTTATGGTGGGAATAGCATGGTGTCCTTTTTTTTTTACCATTACCACCAATTTCTGCTTATGCTTAGAATGTAGGCATCAGGTAGGTAGTTCCTCACACACACAAACAACAAACACTCCCTTCTTTTAACACACATACACGCACCACACAGAACAATTTCTGCTTCAATTTAGAAATCACCATCTTCCCTGCAGTTGCCACCATGTACCCAGAATTCATAATCACAATACACAGGCGCTGTATAAACCAGCCAGGCCACCGTAACCTCAACCCTCTCCTTCTCTCAGTTCAGCTCGAGTTTGCTTTTTCTTGGGAAAAACTCACGAGGCTAAAAGAATAGGCTTGTAGGGCAAAAATAGGCCTGTAGCATCTAGAAAAACAAGGGCAGACCTGGAGGAAACTGCAGACTGCATGCAGCTCAAGGGCCACAGATCTGAGTTAGGCAATGGTGAATAATTTGCCCTTCTTCAGTTTTGGCGTATCACTGCCTGTCAATTTTGCATGTGTGTGCTTTCACCTAAAAAAGTTTGGGCTGGAAAATATAATGTACAGGAAATATATTTCTAACATGTATCTTGAAAGCACATCAGGTCAAAAGCTGACACTTCCTGTATTAGGAAATATATTTTATACACTAGACTCAAGTCATGCTAGAAGTCACGTGGCTGATCTATCCTTTTACAAACCTATTTTAAGCTCAGTCTGTAGAGCATGAGACTCTTAATCTCATGGGTCATGGGTTCAAGCCCCATGTTGGGCAAAAGGTTCCTGCATTGTAGGGGTTGGACTAGATGGCTCTCATGGTCCCTTTCCAACTCTACCATTCTAAGATTTTGTTTTAAAACAGCTTGCTAAAAACCTGTAAAATGCCATTATGTACAAGAAAGTGACCTGCTTACTTTGAGCAGAGGTGATGCATGCACAGGCTAAGTAGCCAGATACTCTGAACCACTATACAGTTTTTGAAACACAAGTCACAATTTCTCTCCCACTAATCTTCATAACTACATTTCAGAGCCAAATGGCAGTGATGGAGGTTGTAAGAGAAACTCAACAGTATACTGCACAATCCTGAACTTGTCTTTGAGTTCAGTGGGATTTGCTCCCTGTCCATGATCGGTGCTAAAGACTGCAGTTCTGAGATTACATTGAGATTGATATAACACAAAATTAGTAAGCACATTATTATTATTTTCCGCCAATGATACAATATGCACAGAGAGAGAAATGCAGACTGTTCATGAGATGAGGCCATTGTTTATAAATTACAGGGATACAGCAGTGTTCCACCTCATAGGCAATGTAATTAGATTCAGGACTTGCAGCCACAGTGACATTTGATTTAGTAATCTGGTCAGGTAAGTCACATAATTTTGCAATGCATGATTCAATTTGACATTTCCCATCTCAAAAGTAAGCACTTTCTGGTGCTCAGAGTACATTTTGACATAAGTTCTCAAATGCATTAAGTGGAAACATATTACAAATCAAGTCCTGATGAAATCAACAGTACTATACAGTACTTTCCTGATACAATATGTGTAGGCTAAGGAAGGCATGTTCCACTTCTCTACTGGATGCCAAATTATTATTTGATGCCAAATTATGAGCACATCCTTTAAGTTCAAACAGTTGTGGCCAACTTAAAATTGCATTGGCTGGTCCTGATTTCAGCCTAATTTTATTTTCTACCTATATTGGAAAAGATTTTGCCCAGAAGTCATGGGTCCAACTGAAAAATATCTGAATAATGTGCAATTGCATAACATGGCAAGGACACACATACACACAAATGCAACTGCACAAATGACAAAAGAAAATGAGGAAAAGGGACTTGCCTGACACACATCTCCTTTAACATTCCAATGGAACTGTTTTTGTGTGTTTTAATTATGTATTGATTTTATAGTTGTAAATCACTGACAAGCCATTTTGGTATATAAGCAGAATATAAATACTCCTCCTCCTCCGAACCTTACTTGGGTTAAACAGAAACCCTGCATTTCTTCCTAAGCAAAAACAAAAAACCTAGTAGTACCTATGTTGAATCTAATATGTAATCATCATAGTGCCTTGGTGATTAGTCACACTTCAATTCTGCAGTGACCTACAATAAACTCACAATGCAAGCCCTAAATACTCAAACCTTTTCTTTTTTATTTGAGCATTGATTTATTAAAGGATTTCTAGACAATAATACACCAAGGGTTTGTCTTTAGGAGAAAAATAAAGGCATTCATCAAAACTGCCCATCCTTATCTGCAGTCTTTCTTCCAACCAGATCCACACCTTAGATTTAAAACACATCCAATGTACATTTAAAGTATAAAACTTCACTCAAAGAATCCTGGGACTTGTAGTTTGTTTAAGGTGCTGGGAACTGTAGCTCTGGGGGAGAAATGGTTTGCCCTGAAAAATCCTGGGAACTGTCATGTGCTATAAATGTACGGTATGGATCTGGACAGAATTAAGTACATCAGTTAGAACAATGCCTTCAGTATTAAGAGGGTGAATTATTAAAAAAAACCTACTCCAAAAGATGCAGTTCAACCCTATTTTTGTGTTAGCTCAACTAGGTTGCATGTGCATATCTTGTACCTTGATTATATGAACACATTATCCAATCGTGTCATTATCTGTGTCATGGAAGTTTGTTAAGATGATAGTGATCTTGGTGCTATATGGCAAATTGAAAGGAGTCTGACCTTAATTCCTGGGACATTAACTTCAATTGAACAATAACTGCATTGTTCAGTTAATAATTTAAACACTAACAGAGAGCTCCATCATTTATATTACCGTGTTGCTTTTAGTGGGCAAATGGGAGCAGCTTAATGGGAGTGCAGAAAGGCACATAATTATCACACAGGAAGACGGCCCCAGCTCCATCCATGGCATATGCAGCATAATCTCTGGTAGCAGGATTTGGAAGATTCTTGTGTGAAAGCTATGCCCTGTGAAAGTAGACAATGCTATGCCAGTTCTGATCTGACAAAGTTGCTTTATACATTCAGTACTATTTGCTGGATGTCAAGGTGAAGCAGATCCTGAGGTCGATACAAGCGGACCAGATTGGAGGAGTGATAAAGGGACAAAAATCACAAGCCTTATTACAGCTATCGAACTTTAGCACACACAGAAAGTAAAATCTATGTCAGGATTCAGTCCTCCCTACTTTTGCTGGCCTTATTTTCCTCCACAGCCTCATTCCAGCCTCCCCAAAACAAAGTGTACAATGGTGCTAAGCAGCATGCTTGATTCTGTTCCAAGAACTTGGAAACACCCACCCCCATCCCAACTTAAAACCAGGAGCAGTGATGACTCAAGGCATTTATCTCAATGGAGCCTGCAGAACACCAGAACTTAATTATACATACACATACTACAAAACTGACCCTGGATTGTGTGATGCAAGAATGACAATATGCGGCAAGAAAATGTCAGTCAAATTATTTGTCAGGCTTTGGAAAACCACAGCTGCTATCGTGCTCCATATTTTACTTTTCAAACTGGCTCCAGAAAAATTCAACATTCACCCAGAGCAGAACTAACTTTGTGTTAAGCTGCCTGTGTAAATTTCACTAGCCTCTACAAACCACTTTTTCTTATTATTTGGGGTGGGGAAGGACTGGGGAAGCGTGTTTCTTCAAATACCCATTAAATGATATTTTGCAATTTCTATCTTGCAATATTTATCAGAACAGAATGGATCAAACAATGATGAAATAGATTTATAGAACTTGTTTTCCTTAAAAAGCATGTTTTCAGGTAGCTTTCTGAGCTCTAAAGTTTTAACACAAGATTAAAAAAAACTGATTATTGGATTCACATGAGTTTCATTATAACCCCTCCCCAATTCTCTATAGATTTAATAAACTATTCTCAGAAATCCAGCATTAAATAATATTTAGCTTTCACTGTTTAGGAATAAATGTTTTAACACTAACTGATTGCAGTATGGAAAGGGGATTCATATAGGAAGAGCTTTAGGATGAAAATTAGTTGATGAAGTATAAACTTAATACAACAGTACACTGCGTTAGAATAGTAAGTAGCACAGAAAATTATCAGCTTGCATCAACACAGCAGACTGCTTTATATTATAAGATCCATGTTAATAAAGGCTGCTACCCAGCATTAACACTGCAATGTTATTTGACCATTTAAAAAATCCACAACACCAGTTGAATTTTAAAGAATTTTAATACAAACTTAATATAAACTATTTCAGTCCCTCTCTTTAACATAAGACACTGACTCAAAATACTTTTATACCTTTTTCAAGTATTGCACAATGTAGGTACAAAATTAATATTTACGATTACATTTTTTTCCATAATATATAGCAAAAAATCTTTAAACTTTTTAACAGAAAATACAATTTGTGTTTCTTTCTTGGAAAAAAGTATTCCATACAATTTGAATTCCACCGCTTAAGGAATATTTTGCACACTTTTAGAATTGATGTTTTTTAAGATGAATTTTATAATTTCAGTAAAAAAAATACAACATGAAGCTGCTGCAGTTGTCACAGATCACTGTAGTAAAAAGATAAAAATGCAATACCATGTTGTAGAAACAATATATACTCTGATATTTTACAAACTTTGTACTAAATTAAATTATACAATTAGAAAAGACCAATAAACCCACTTATTAGTGCCAATTTTTTATATATATAAAAAATCAGCCATGTCCTTGCTATATCTTAAATACTGTAAGAGGCCATATCTTGAGTATATTTAATGTACAGTCAGTAAAAAATAACTTTGTGCTTGGTTGGCAAATGAAAAAATGATGCATGTTGTCCTTATCTAACCAAGCTTGAATGTATTCATACTACAAGCTTTTTTTAAAAAAAACTCAAGAGGTGGAAAAGATACACCCTTGGGCACGTGCATTTCAACTTGTACAATATGATTTGTATTTTGTTTTAGTTAGCCATAACAGGCTGGAATTGCTGGTTAGAGTACTGCATGCTATTTAAGCTGAAATTCAAGCCATCCACAAAAGACTTCTCATTTAGACCTCCATAGGCCGCAAACATATCAAAGGCATTACTGTACTGGAGAGGGCTAAGGTTAAGGGGACTGTCGCCAGGGAATAGGTTGTTTGTACTACCTTGGCCCTGTACATTGGGGAAAATGAACTCCTTTGCATTAGGAGAAAGAGCAGACGTTTTCTGCTGCTGTTGTGGTGGTTGCTGCTGTTGTGGAGCCTGCTGGCTCCCTAGGCCAAGACCATAGAGAGAGTGCATGGAGGAGGAAAGAGCTTTCTGTTTCAGCAGATCGTTGACATTTAAGCCAAGGTTAGTGGGAGAAGTGCGGGCGACCTTGTTGGTGCGGCTGCTGTTCTTCATTTTGGTTGAGCCAAACTTGGTGGCAGCAAATGTGGCAGTGGTGAACGTTAAAGGCTGGGTGGAACGGGGCATGAAGGTTGGGCTCACAGTAGCAGAGTGACCAAAGGGAGGCGAAGGAGAACTCGAGACAGAAGATGCTGGGTCACTAATTGGCATGAACACCTGGGCCTCTGGGTTAAAGCTATTCTTGATTTCCTTATCCAATTCACATCCATTTTCATTGGAATCATCCACATAAAGCACTTTCACTGGTCCCTTTTCACCAATTTGGTATGAAACTTCAAACGGGTCAATCCAGACACTAAGATCCTGAGGCAGATTGCCACGAACATCATCAATGTCCAAACCACTCTCTTTGGATGCTTGTTCAATAACTGGGTCCACTTTCTCCCCTACATGTATACATCTAAACCCTGATCCTTTGTATGGCTTTTCTGGATACCAATGCCCTTCATACTTCTTCTTGAGTAGTCTTTCCAGCTCTTCGCCAAAAATGTTCACACGTCGTCTGGGAAGCTTATTGTACAAATACGAAATAATGAAATTGAGTGCTACTTGTATTTCAAGCTGCATAGCTGCTACAGCACAGAATTACAAAGTCTCCGTTTCAAACCACAAAGAATGGGATAAATGTTCAAAATACCACAGGAAAGCAAAAATTTGTTCAAAGTGCTGATTCTAGAAGATTATTATTCTTCACCTTGAGTAGTGTTGTTCCTTTAAGAAAAAGAAAAGCAAAGATCCAAATAAGGAAAGTGCACAAGCAAGTCAACTAGGCCTCTTATTTTAGCATCACACTTTCCCTAAAATAGGTTCTATTTCCCAACTACAGACATTTGCAACACACTGGCACTGTATATGCAACTTAAAAGCTAAGCAGATTAAATACACAGAGAACAAATGCAAGATCACCATGGATGCATTTCAAGTTCTGAGTTTGCAGCTCAGGTACTTAAGTAATGTGGAGAGAAGAGCAAGAGTCTAGGACATAAACTAAACAGTGGTAGTTGTCCTGTAAATGTTTCTGCTACCACCTATAGTTTTGGTGACTGACAGAAGCCAGCCGTAACATTAAGATATTTGAAAATAGTGCTAATAGGCTAAAAAGTAATTCCTCATTTTGAGGCTATAAAACTCTTAGTTTGAAGTGTAACATGTAGTTTTCAATGCTGGTAGAATTTCAAAATTGCTTGAGCTCAAAGAAAAGAGAAGTACTGTAATTCCTATATTTTGATACTTTAAAAAAAATCTACATACAATTCCAGAATTATAATTTTATTACAATATTCACACATGAAGTTCATTATGAGGTATCAAGTAAGAAGTCCATCCTTACCAGACAACCAATTTTTAATTACGAATACATTATACTATAAAAAGAATGTATTAAAATCTTCAGTGTACTGGGAAATTGAAAAAGCTGTTAGCCAAATTCCTTACATAGATGGTATTCTCATTTAGAATGAAATCAATGTAGGAGCTCTATAGAGTTAATAATAAATTGTAATACAAAATACAATGCTAAATCAATAACATTAACATACTACTGAAAAATCATACTGCCCAGATTAAAAAACTGTAAAGACAAGGTTTCTATCTTTAAAAAGTTACTACAAAATTTAATAAAGTTGTGTTTACTCATTAACATTGTTTTTCAACTACACTGCACTGCATCGCAACAGTAGTTTTGAAATCTAGTAAGTTCATAAGCTAGAAAGCAAAAATGCACTCAAAATGAGTAGCTTCTATTTCCTTGCCCTAAATGATAAGCTTTCAGAGGTTAACCCAGCTTTTAAAGACATTTCCCTTTCCTTTTGCCCTCTTTACATGATAAGAGAACTACCAGCTGTACGATAAGGCAACCTTTAAACGATTGCTGGATCAGCACTGGGTGGGGATAAGGAAAGATCAAGGGCAAACAGAAGATATTTACAAATGCAACATATAAAAGTACAGATGATCTGATTGGACTAGCTACATCGAACATACAAAATGATTTATTAATCCATCTGTTTAACCACCCCTGCACGTAGGAAATATATTACCCTTTCAAGAAGAACAGAAATTAAATTGGCATCCTTTCCCTGGCACAAAGACCTGATTAAACAAAACAACCTGGAACAGTTCAAATGTTTTCTAGCTTTAAAAAAAGAACCTTTTAAAATTAATTATATATGTTAATTGCGTTAGTCAAGGAACTGGGAAACAAGAGGGGAAAAGGCGGAACTTTTAAGCGGGGTATATGGGCGTTACATAACCAGGCAGTTGGGTCTCATTAGATTTCTGCTCACAGCTCTTGGAGCTCCAGCAGCAGGAGAAAAAGTGCTTTCTATGAAAAGGAAGATGATTGGCCAAGTCCTCTCTCCCCTGGTCAAGCCAGGCCCAGTTCTCCACTGTGTCACTCTCCCAGTGGCCTTCCCTCTCATCTCCTTGTGCTAGGAACATGATTTTGAGCCAGAAGGGCAACCACTACCTTTAAAAGTGAGTTTTCAACCTGATCGAACATATGTAGGAACAGATATGGGCAAGATTGCTTTATAATCGCTCTCCCATTCTGACCTGGTATTGTCTGAATCTTTACGCTCTCTACTCATGTAAAGACAGGCTGCCGGCACAAAGGTGCCCCCCCCCCGTCCAGTTATAGCTGGTGTGTTTCTCTCAGCACCATACTATAATCTACCTTCTCTCAGCCCCTGCCACCACAGCCTCACAACCACCACATCCATCTTAAGACTGCTGCCAATGCATTGAGTCTCCATCACCCCCCCCAAACAATCTCTCTTCTGGGTGGGATTATGCCGACCCCCTTCTCCCCACCCCACCCCACCCCTCTCCAACTGCACTCCCCTCCCCGAACAGGCTGTGCCAACTACACTTGCGCCTCCCCTCCCTCCACCGCCAACCTTCAAGAGGGCCGTCCCAACACTTCTGCCTCCTCCTCCTCCTCCTCCCCCCACCCCCAGAGGAGGGGCTCTGCCAGACAACCTAAGCAGCCTCTCCCTCCCCAGCCACGGCGGGATTGGGGGGTGGGGTGGGGGGAGAAAAGCTGTGCCAACCAAAAACAACCCCCCCCCACACACTTGGCACCCGAATCCTCCCCCCCTTCCAGAGAGACACGGTTGCTGTACGAGGCTGCCTTGTGCCACCGACGCCCCCCCCCCGCCAGCCCCCTTTCCCCAGCCGCTGCCTCGGAGGGGCTGCGCCTGCCAGCGCCTCTCGCTCGCTCGCTTCCCCGCCTCCCTCTGCAGGGCTGTGTCAACACCCTCAGCCAGCGCTGCCCTGTCAGCCCTTCTGCCAACACCCTCCCTCTGCCTCCGCACCAGCAACGCCAGCCAGCCAGGTCTGGTCCGACGCCCCCTTCGCCGACCTCCGTGGGGCGGCCCCACGAAGGCTCCCCCAGCCTCCCCCCCCCCACATACTCCTCTCCTCGCAGTCGAGCTGCGCCAACTCTTCAGTCTCTCCTCAAGCGGCGCTGGCACAAAAGCCCCCCACCGCCACCCCTCACGCACACCGCCGGCCCTGCTCTATGGGGCTGGGCGAGCAGGCGAGAGGGTGCGGTAAGCCGCCCTCCTCCACCCCCCCCCCGAATCTATCTTCTCGGCCGCTGTCGTCCCTCCAAGCCCCGCCGGCCTATGGCAGGTCGCCGACCTCTACCTCCTCCCTCACAGCCGGGTCCTGACAGAAGCAGCAGCTCCCCACCGCTCGCCCCACACGGAAGGAAGGAGGGAGGGAGAGATACTCACCCGGGGTGAGTGGGGGAAGAAGGTGATGTGAATAGTGCAAACAAATCCCGGTGGCAGTCCCGGGGGTTGGGGTTGAAGGAAAGGAGGGAGGAGCTCAGTACCGAAGCCCCATAACCCCAGGAAGAGCGCTAGGAAAGGGTGGGGGGAGAAAAAGGGAGGATGGCGCTTCTCACACCCCGGGACGAGAGGGACAGCGCGCTCCGCCTCAGCAGCTGCTAGACGCCTTCTTGTAGCGCCCGAGCGCTCGCCGCTCCTCTATATATGCCTTCCCTTGCCCCGCCCCTTCATCCCGTGTGGCTACGCCCACCCGCTCTCCGCCCACAGCTCTCTTTGGCCCCACCCACCCACCTACCAATCGGCCGTCCCCTGTCCCGGGCACTGCTCCTGATTGGGGCATTGGGCTTGCCAATAAGGCACAGTCCCCACCCGCCTCTGTTCCCCCACCTACTCCTAACCCCTCGGTCCCATCACATTCCCACTTCCCCCTCCCCTTGTCTTCGCTCTCCCCCCAGCAGAGGGTTCCTATCGTTGCCCTTTTCCCTTATCCAGGTGGACTCACAGATCACTCCCAACCCCCAGACTAAGAGTGCCCTTCCCATGTCTCTCTGCTGTAGGTTTCACTTTGCGACACACATTTCCCCCTCCCCGCCCAGTTGTTCTATTCTGTTCAATATTTCGGCAGTGACGTAGCTCTGCATTGCATTCGAGGTCTGAGTTACGCCTCGCCTATTCTTTTCTCCCTTCTGCCGTCGTCCTCAGGCTTCCCTCTTTCTCCTCTGGCAGCTGTTCCCTCCTCTTCCCACATTTCTTCTGCTGATTGCTTTTCCTTTAACCCTCCTGCCAACAGCGTCGTCCTCTGCTGCTGCTACCACCGCCTCCTCCTTCCCCATTTTTGCAGATGCTCCTCCCCTGCCTATACGTCCGCTCCGGGTCCCCCTCCCACCCTTCTTATGCACACATCTTTAGTGTATTTATATATTCTGCTCATCGCCATCTTGCTTTCTGTGCCTCCCCCCTCCCCTTCTCTACCCCCCCCACTTTCCTCTCAGGAGCCAATGGGAAACGGGCTCTCTCTACGGCTACGCTCACGCCTTCCCTCATCCCCACCCCCTGCTGCTTCGAGGCTTGCGGTTACGTCAAACGTCTACGTCACTCTCCTTTGATCACACCCCCTCCCTTCCTGGGAGAGCGAAACTACGTTTCCCAGGATGCTCCTTGATTTTTGACGTCATCGAGGGGAAAAATGTCCCCGAACCTGAAAGGGAGAATTGCGAGGCATCAAAGGCCAAGAGCTCCCCAGTCTAAGGTGGCCCGACACTAGCTACACGGGCAGGGAGCACTCGCGCTTCTTCCCTTTTGGGAGGAGTCGTCGTTTTCATACCAATAGAATTAATTCAGTGACATACCTTTAACAGAAAGCAATGCTAGGATTAGATTTACCTGGTTTAACCAGGGATGGCATTTCTCTGCCTGTAATTATTCCCGAAGAATATATCCCAGGCAAACTCAATGCTTCTACATCCAGTCAGGGGGTCCCTGTGCCCCCTCCCCGGAATGAAGGCAAATGGAAATGGAGATTGCTGCTGACACCTTTTGTCTTTGGCAAAGCAGGTTTTGCAGTCTTTTGCGTTGCTTTTAAATTCCTGATTCTTCAAAAGTATCAGCGTGGGTCCAAAGAAACGCGACGGTACTCTGAATGCCTGCGTTCTTTCCCCTGTCTCGACCACTGATACAGACCATTAAATAGTCCTCTGTAATTGAGAAGAGCCTAAACCTAAGGCACAACGCCTTTTAAAAAAACCACAACCTGGCTTATCAAAAAGCGAGGGTGTGATTTGAATCGATAGTTGCTATAGTTACTATCTATATTGGGTTAAAAAAAAAAAACCCAGCACAGCTCCTAACACATCGTCATACTCAGAAACCTGTCAAACAAACAAATCCCAAGGCAGGGCTATGTGGCGGGGAAGTGGTTTGAATTTCACGGGCTGAGTTCCCAAAAGGGAGGCAGCAATTTTATCCTCACCCAAATAGTGCTCCTAAATGCACTCCTTTAATTTGTCTTCCATCCTACCCTAAAACTGGATGGACTGATCCCCGCGGGTGGTGCAGTGTACCTCAATGGGCGCAGCGATGCACTGCCTCACGTAACATACACTATAGCATAATACACTCCCTTTAAACACACCCATGTCAGTCATAGCGACAGACATTTTTACTACCGAGACACCAACCGCAACGAACACTCATAGAAAAACACAAAGGTTTTGGTGTTGTTTTGGAAAAATTGTGTTGGATATATTCAAGTTCTGGCCTTTGGGTCTTGCGAAGGAATTTTAAAAGATGGGATTTAAGTACCCAGCGTGGCAAATAATTAGTGTTCATTATTTACATACCGCTTGATTGTAGTAACAACTCTTAAAACCGTCATATGATGATGATGTTGAAGGGAATAAGTATCCAGCGTGGCAAATAATTTAGTGTTGCTTATTTATATACCGCTTGATTGTAACACTTCTAAAGTGTCAGATGATGATGATGAAGAAGAAGGTAATAGGCACCCAGCATGCCTAGTTAATTGTTGATGATGATGGTGATCTGGGATGGCAAAACAGGAGGAAAACTCGGGGATATTTGTGGTGGTGGGAGTTACCTTCATCTCTAGCTCTTTTTGACGTATAAACAGTGAAAGCGGGAGGGGGGCATTGGGTGGGCAAGCTTCCTACCACAGAGCGGCGGCTGAGTAATCTTAGATCCACCAATTCTAATCCCCGCCCCCTTTGCTCTTATCATTGGTTCCCAAGCTGGTCAGTCACCGGTGACCAGGCTGCGTGCCAATCTCGCATACCCCACCCCGCTGCTGAAACGCATGCGTCTGTGCTGCTCCTGGTAGTCCCTGGGTTTTGAAAAATTATTATTAGGGTCGAAAAAAGCAATGCAAACAAAGGAAGCGGGAGAAGAGAAGTTAAAGCAGAGAGATGAAAGGAAGCGGAGGGGGAGGCCTTGCAGGTAAAGCAAAAGAGGGGATGGGTGAGGAGGGAAACGTCGCTTTGCAATTTTGTCCTTTTCTATAGGCGGAGGCAAAGCGCAATCTTTCCAGTCTGACTGCGTTGGTTGGAGCTGGGAGAAGGAAGAGAAAGTCATTGGGCGCGGGAATCTGCCACTCAAAGGGAGGAACAGCGAAGGGACTTGCGAGGTCCGGTTTCCGTAGTAGCGACGGCGAGGCTTTGCTGAACCAGGCAGGATCTCTGCGGTTTGCCAGGCAGCCCTTCCCTGTGGAGCTTTGCCATCTTCGCAGGAAGGGAAGGAATTGCGTTGGTTGCTTTCTCCACGAAGAGGACTGAAATCTGCCTGAAGTGCTGCATGGGGGACTTATGGGGCTGTGCAGCGTCCAGGCAAAGCACATAAAACCGGGCGAGGCCGGGGGGTGGGTGGGGGTTATGAATCGTGCGACCGTCGCCAACAAGACTGGAAGAAAAACAACCGGATTTCTGCGTTTGTGTCCGATTCCATATTTGAAATCTTCTTTGCCTCTATGCGCATAGATTCCTCTCTTTTGTTTTTCACGGTAATACTTAACTTACTGGGGTTTTTTTTATAATAAAACGTACGCAAAAACGTTGCAGTTGTACGCGCAAAAATACTTCCTTTTGTTTTCTCTCCTTTCTTCTCATCTTCCCGCCGCCCTTCTTTTAATTCCCTTTGAGCTAAAAATATTGCCCACAGGTAGCAACGATGACCGATTGGCTACATTCCCTCCTCTGTCACTGCTTGATTGGTCACTCAGTATCCAGGAGGAATACGTCAAAGTCGGGTTTTTTGGGAGGGGGGTGGCGGCGAATAAGTTAATGGAGGTTACTGTGAAAGAAAATAACCGTGACTGGAGCGCAGCAAGCCATTGCCTCACTTACCTGCTTCAGCAACGTCAAAGGACGCACTTAACTGGGGGCACGTGGTGGAAGGAGGCAGGGAGAGCAAACAGCCCCCCCCCTCCGGGATAGCTGGCCTCAGAGTAATTCAAGAAAAGAAAAATATTTAAAGCACAACTCTCCTAAAACGAGTGGTGCTCCTGTGAAAACCAGTGGTCACCCATATGTTTTTAAGAAAATTAAGGGAGGGGGGATTGTAAAGCTGCTTCCATGGGAAGGGGTACATAGGCAAGCAAACATGTCTTAAGCATAAAGCAGAGGCCAGCGTTCTTAAATGGTTAAAATACTGTATTAGACAAGGCCGCCTAATCCAGCCAGGGAGCTCACTGGATTTGGCCAGCCACTATTGGGGAGTTTATATGGCGCTGTTGGTAGTGGTGGTTGTGTGGGAAGCCATGCATTCAAGGAAAGTGTAAGGGGGTTGTGGGGCACATGCCAGGTTATATGTGCGCACACACAATGTTTGCATGGAGGATCTCTATGTGCATGCATGCCAAATGTGTGGGTGGCAGGGAAGGGGCATGGCTGCTGGGTGTGGTAGTGATGAGACTAGCCTGCGTTGCCCCACAACCCCGCCCCCCGCACAATCCTTGAATACAGAGGGGGGGGGGGTTGTTGGAACCTCCTTTTATCTCAGCCTAACCTCACAAGATTGTTGTGGTGATAAAATGGGGACAGGAAGGAGATGTGTAGCTGTGAGTTCCTTTGGATAACCATATAATCTATTGTACAACAACTTTTAAAAGTTTCCTTTTGTAAATTAAAAAAGCCAACGCTGGTGTTACGTAGGAAGCTGTCTTATACTGGGTCAGACCACTGGTCCACCTGGCTCAGTAATTACCTTTGAAATCCTAAATAGCTTCAGCCCAAGCTACTTGAAAGACTGCTCCAAGGTGAATGTGTCACTCATAAGAGGCCTGCTGTATCAGGCCAAAAGCTCATACAGTCCAGCATTCTGTTCTCACAATGGCTACCAGATGCCTGTGGGAAGCCCACAAGCAGGACCTTAGCACAACCTTGCTCTCCCTGCTTGTGATTTTCCAGCAACCGGTATTCAGAGGCTTACTGTTTCTGAGGTAGAACTGTTGCATCGTCCATTTGCTTTCTGAGCTCGTGGGGTGGCAATGCATGAAAGGGCTTTCTCTATACCAGCACCCTGTACATTGAATTCCCTGCCTTAAGAAATTAGCTTATTTTTCTCTTCTGTTCTGCCAGCCTTTGAAGCCTTTGACTCTGCTGTTTATCTTTTGCTTGCTTGCTTGCCTGCTTGCTTGCCTGCTTGCTTGCTTTTAGCTCTAGCCCCCTGTGTTCTCTGATGATGCTTTTAGTCTTGTTTGTTGTTGGTAATTTGTTCTAATGTTGAATTCTTGTTTTTATTTTTGTGCTTGTTTTTATATTTCGTTAGTTGCTTTGAGGGGCTCCTCTAGGAGGAGAAAATGGGAAATACATTTCTGAAATAAACATTGTTTGCACACAGAATGATAGTGACTGTCCAAGGTTTCAGCTCTTTCCTAGCCCTACCTAGAGATGCTGGGCACCGAATATGGGACCTTTTGCATGCAAGGCAACTGCTGTGTCCCTGAGCAGCATCGGGACTTCCTAAATACAAAACTTCAAGCTGAACTGCAGATAGCAGAAACTCCTGAATTAGTAGGGCTGGCGGGTCATCAGGCATCCAGGTGCCTGCTATATAGCAGGGATAGGAGCCTATGGTTAGACTCCCAACTCCCATGTGCCCCAGCCAGCAGAGCCAATGGGATGATGGGAGTTGAAGTCCAACAACATCTGGAGAGCCACAGGTTCCCTATCTTTGTTTTATACCATACGTTAAAGCGAAAAAGGTCCCTCTTCGCAAGATCTTAGGAACTAAAGTTTGACAAAGAAGAAAATAAGCAGGGCTGTCATCTTAGTTGCTTAATCAAAGAAATTATGCAGGGCAATTCTACTCAGATATGTCCCACTGTCTTCAATGGCACTTGTTCTCTATTAAGCAGAGTTAAGATCTGAGCCTTAATCAATTATATTTGTTTAAATTTGCATATGAATATAACGATTCTGGAAATTTCCCAATTTTTATACCACCCTACCTCCAAGGTGCTGATGGTGGCATATAAGGTTCTTTCCTTTTCCACCATTTTGTTACATCAATACTTTGATGCAGGTTAAGCCAACCAAAAGAGAATGACTGGCGCAGTCAGCTAATGAGCTACCCATATAGCCCTTTTAAAATGCTAATTCCAACTATTTCTTGTCTAGTGGGCAATAAGTATGATATAACTGAACTTACTAGAGGCAGCCTATGATCTGTCACTTGGATTTTCATATCTCTGAACTTCCATACTATGGAAATATGCAGCCACCTTATATCAAACCAGAGGATTGTTGTACTATATATATTGGCGTGCTCTGGTCCATGGAGTCACGAAGAGTCAGACACGACTAAACGACTAAACAACAACAAATATATTGGAGCTCTCAAGGACTCAGCTATGTTTATTTCCTCACTGGGGCTTGAACCTGTGACCTTCTGCATGCAAAACATTTTTTTGTCTTAAACACTGAGCCACCGCTCTTTTCTTGAAGTTTACCCTTTTCTTGAAGCTACCCTTTCCTACCTGGTTTCCCAGATATCTTTTGCTCTTTCAAAACACCTCACAGTCAGGAGCAATAGTGTACTGTGAATACCTTGACAATTGCTCCCATTGTATAAAGTGGGCTGAACAATACATTTTGATCTCTTTATGGAAGAAAAGCCAATGTTGTATTACAGAAAAGGGAGAGTACTTAAAAATATATATAATAATAATGTAAAACTGAACACCCAAAGGAAGTACATAAATTGTTAACTTCAAGTCAACTACTTTAATTTCACACATGCTATGATAACCACATTTTATCTGGCGATATTTCATCATTGTTATTCATCTATGTGATTAATCATGATAGCCATTCTTTTCAGTAATAATATATCAGCTGGGGTCCTTGGACAGTCTTTCTGGTGAACATAGGTGTCAATCATGTGGAGGGAAAATGGCAGTACATAATGTAGTCATCCAAGTTTAATTACCGTAATACCAGTACTTTTTCAAGCTTTCAGCATGCCTCTATGACTGTTGGACTACATGAAGTGTGTGCTTATGCTACCATTCATGATAATAATAACCAATGCCACTAATGACAAACTGTGGCATATGGGAAAGACTTTTCATTTGTCAAGTTCTTAATATACTATGTTATCTCAGGAGTCCACACAAACCAAATATTTTATAATAAAATATTAGTGAAGTTTTTGGCAACAGAATGAAGGGACAATTTATCTAAAAGTAGCTGTGCCACTTCTTCATCCATCAATAAAGACCTTTATAATCATCCTCTCCAATAAGTGATTACTAATTTTGGAAAATATATGGCTTTTATGGAGTTGTTAGGCTTACATACAAGGGCAGAGTGCACCAGGATTATTTATATGGTTGTTTTTTGGAAGTGCCACAAAGCAGCATAGCATTAAGTATTCTGCAGTTACAGTAGCTCATTCAGTTGGTGGAAAAACAGTAACAAATAAGCACTGCTAGCTGTCACTGGTGCTGTTTCTTTTCCACCAGTGCTACATGAATGCCTCTGGTTGTGTGAGTTGAATTGCCAGTGTGCTGCCAGTTGCAACCACCTGATTTAAGAAAGCAGCCCTATTCTAGCCTAAAAGGATACCAACTGTCAAAGCAGGAGAGGGCCTTCTCAGTGGTGGCTCCCAAATTTTGGAACACCTTCCCTAGAGAAGTTAGACTGGCTCCCTCCTTGTCCTTCTGCTGGCAGGTGACCTTCTTATTTCAACAGGCTTTGGGGAACTGACCACTTTTAAAGAAAGAGCTGGTGCCGTGCTGTTTTGATTGTAACTACCTGTGTGTTTTTAATAGATATTTTATAGTTATATATAGTTTTAATTCTATTCAATTGTTTTTAAATTATTGTTCCCCCTCCCAAATATTTTTGGCTGTTTCTATTTATCTATAAGCCGCCTTGAGTCCGTCATGGAAAAAGGCAGGGGATAAATCAATAAAACAACAATAATAACTGATAAGAGGTTTGTAAAAAAAAAGTGCGCAGTGTATAGAAAGTGAAGAGAGATCATTTTTCTTCCTCTCTCATAACAGAAGAATTTGGGGTCACTTGGTGAACCTGACTGGCAATAGACTTAGGATGGCAAATGGAAATTCATATTTGCACAACACATAATTAGCTGACAAAATCATCTGCCGCTAGATATTGTGAGGGTCACTGGCTTAAATGGCTTCAAACAGAGACTAGTGAAATGAATGGAGAACAGGCCAGTTAACAGCTAGTAGCTGAAAAGCTAAATGGAACCTGCAGGTTCAAGGGCAAACTTATGCCTCCAAATACCAATTATTACAGGAGAAGAGGGAAAATAGGAAGAGTAGAGCTGTTACTTACATGTCTTGCTTGTTGGTTTACTGGACTCATCTGGTTGTCCAATGTAGTCAATAGGATTCTGGCTTAGCTAGATCTTTGGTGTGATCCAGCAGAGCTCTTCCTGTGTTCATTCTGGAAAGGTTGAGGGATCAGTCATAGTGATGCTCGCCACAGGCTTCAGGTGTTGAATTATTTCTTCCCTGGATATTAGCAAATCTTGAATCAACCTCATGCTTCATTCATATACATGGTTGTCAGCTCATGGTCCCAACGGAGCCACCCTGCTTTTAATAATTGCATGGTAGGGGAAGATCAGCACACATGTCATCTCTTATTACCATAGCTCCAGTAACCCTTGCATAATGTCAACATCCCTAATGATTTATTGTTCCACTAAGTCATACAGGAGACGAAGGACTTATAGAAAGCAACAACGATAAGAGGAGAGAGGATCTGATTCCTCTTCCTCTGTTCAGACTATACAGCATTTCCCTCACCTTTCTGTAATAATTCATAGATGATATTAGCCCACTGATTTTTCCAAGGGTGCATGTGGTCAATGCCAGCATTCCAAGGATATATCCCACTTGGATCTACCTGCAATTACTTGAATTTCATAACAAGAGATCTAATCAGGAGGTTTGGGCTGGGTGTTCATCAGTATGCAGATGATACCCAGCTCTACCCCTCTTTCAAATTGGAACCAGTGAAGGCCGTGAAGGTCCTGTGTGAGTGCCTAGAAGCGGTTGGAGAATGGATGGCGGCTAATGTGTTAACGTTGAAGCCTGACAAGACAGAAGTACTGCTTTGGGGGGATAGGGGGTGGGCAGATGTGGGGTACTCCCTGGTCCCAAATGGGGTAACTGTGCCCCTGAAGAAGCAGATGCGCAGCCTGGGAGTCAGTTTGGACTCACAGCTGTCCATGGAGGCACAGGTCAGACTGTCTCACCAGAGTGGTGCATGCTCTAGTTATCGCCTGCTTGGACTACTGCAACACGCTCTATGTGAGGCTACCTTTGAAGGTGACCCAGAAAGTCCAATTAATCCAGAATGCGGCAGCTAGACTGGTGACTGGGAGCGGCGACAGAGACCACACAACACTGGTCTTGAAAGTCCTACATGGGCTCCCAGTATGTTTCTGGGCACAATTCAAAGTGTTGGTGCTGACCTTTAAAGCCCTAAACGGCCTCAGTCCCGTATACCAGAAGGAGTGTCTCCACCTCCATTGTTCAGCCCGGACACTGAGGTCCAGCTCCGAGGCCTTCTGGCAGTTCCCTCACTGTGAGAAGCAAAGTTACAGGGAACCAGGCAGAGGGCCTTCTCGGTAGTGGCGCCCGCCCTGTGGAATGCCTTCCATCAGATGTCAAAGAAATAAACAACTATATAACATTTAGAAGACATCTGAAGGCAGCCCTGTTAGGGAAGTTTTTGATGGCTGATGTTTTAATATATTTTTAAGCTGTTAAGGTTAAGCACGACTCAGTATGGATTCAACTCAATGGTGGCTTCTCCCAGTTTAATGGAAACTACCACAAAATACATAGGCTGAGGGTGGCGCTGTGGTCTAAACCCATGAGCCTCTTGGGCTTGCTGATCAGAAGGTCGGAGGTTCAAATCCCTGCGATGGGGTGAGCTCTCGTTGCTCGGTCCCAGCTCCTGCCAACCTAGCAGTTCGAAAGCACACCAAAAG
Source organism: Podarcis melisellensis (assembly GCF_964234715.1). NCBI lineage: Eukaryota > Metazoa > Chordata > Lepidosauria > Squamata > Lacertidae > Podarcis > Podarcis melisellensis. The sequence goes on along the minus strand of NC_138529.1, from coordinate 31,257,546 downwards.
TGCAAGTAGATAAATAAGTACCACTCCAACGGGAAGGTAAATGGCGTTTCCATGTGCTGCTCTGGTTCTCGGTGTTCCATAGCACCAGAAGCGGCTTAGTCATGTTGGCCACATGACCCAGAAAAACTATTTGCGGACAAACACTGGCTCTCTCGACCTGTGAAGCGAGATGAGCACCGCAACCCCAGAGTCTTCTGTGACTGTCCTTAACTGTCAGGGGTCCTTTACCTTTACCACAAAATACATCTGCTTTAAAAAGGGTTGTAATGAAATGTAAAATACCTTAGGCATGAGAACGGAAGTAGCTATAACAAGCAAGCAATTAATATGACAAAACCCTTTAAAAAAATCACCATTGTTAGACTTCAATGGATCTAACCTATTTCAGAACTGTTATGAAGGTGAAACAATACCTGCCTGGAAATTTTAGGAACTTGAATTTTATGTGTTCAACTATAAGCCACAAACTGCATTGTGTGATCATAAAATGCAGATAAATGGTCACAAAATGGAGATCAATGTCTCCTTAGTTCCTAGTGAAAAATAGAAAGCAGTTGCTAAAATGGCTCAGAAGTGTCTCTTTTTCAAAAGGAATTTCCGAGATTGTACAGTTTGTTACTGATTCACTCTTCACATGGTTGAATAAATACAGCAGACTGAATAAGTGTCTTCCACAGCCTGCAATACCGCTTCAATTCCTACCAATACTTAAAGTGTACCTTATCTTACTGCATTGGATAATCAACCTGTCTATTGATTCGCGAGGGACTATAACTCAGTGATAGAATATACGCTTTGCATGCATAAAATCTTGTTTCATCCCTGGCATTTCTAGTTAAAAGAATCAAACATCAGATGAGGGGAAATGCCTCTACTTTAGACCCCAGAATGCTGCTGTCAATCAGAACAGACAACACTGGACTAGATGGATAAATAAGCTGACCTGGAGTAAGAAAACTTCGTATGTGTAACCTGGATCTGCTCCTCAAAGCAGTTTAATCTAGGAACAGATATATTCACACAATTTTAATAAAGGTGAGGCAAATGTTATCTGGCCACAGTTTCACTTTTAAAGAAATGAAAACTTGTTTTCATTATTCTCGCCACATTTTATTTATACTGCACCTGTACAATATATCTATTAAAAGACCATTTTAGGCCCACAGGATCAGTGACAACAAGATAGTGACAATAGAAAGCAGGAGGCTTAGCCTGAAGATAGGATTAAACAAAGCATGAAGAACAAGATGGAACAACAAGGAGAAATCAAGGAAGGCACAAGAGCATGACGGGCCTTAATGGTAAAAATGAGTTTATAGCAAGTATGGAAAAAGGAAAAAAAAGGGCCAGTAAAGCAAAATAAGAAAAGAAAAAAATAGATAACACATGAGCAGAACAGCAGCCCAGACAAGCAGCAAAGCTGAAATAAGGGGAAGATGAAAAGTTAGGAACCAATAGGCATAATGTTAGCCCAATCAAGATGAGAAACAATCACTTGAACTAGTGTTGTAGTTATAGCAAAAGGCAGATACAGTTTCATTTTTGCAATATTAAACAAGAAATAACAGCAGGTCTTTGCAACAGAATTAATGTGCGAAAGAAAAGATTGCCCAGAATCGAATTAATACATTTTCAACTGCAAACAGTAGAATGAGTTGTAAAAGAAGTATGGTTAATAGCAAGTACAACTAGGTTACTAGGAGAAGATTTTGCAGGAATATAATAAATATTGATCTTATTGTGTTTGACTTCAGATGATGTTTCAACCCCGCAATATAGGATTGCAGTTAGTTAATTTAGTATTGCACTTATATCCCACCTTTTGTCCAAAGAGCTGAAGGTGGCATGCACACTTTAACTCTTTTATCCTCAAAACAACCCTGTGAGGCAGGGTAGGCTGATAGGCAGCAACTTGCCCCAAGCCACTTAGGGGGCTTCATGGCATTTATAAGGAAGAGCAAGAAGACAATGATTCTGGAGTATAAAATCCAAAATCGTTAAAACAAAAGGAGTGACTCAGCTGGGCAAGATGGGGAATATACAAGGTGGGGGGGAGGGAGAAAATGTATGTATTTGTTATGGGTCAGTCATACTCAAGGTGGACTCCCTGACATCAGTAGTAGCTTATTTATTTATTTATTTATTTTATTATTGAATTTATATACCTCCCTATAACCCGTAAGTCTCAGGGTTGTTCACAGGATAAAATCACAATATAAAATCACAAAATAACAAAAACAACCCCATAACCCCGCAGAGGGAAAAGAGAATTTAAACACACATGCACAATATTTGTAATAAACAAATAAAAATAAGCAGGTGCCATCAAGGAGTAGATTAAATTATCAATTTAACTGTCTTTCAAATCAAAACATTTTAGCCATTGCTCCCCCCCCCCAATTGTAATCAGTCCTAGAAGCTCTTTGATCCAAGTGGAGGCTTCCATGAAGGATATCAGTTTTACATGGCATTGCATGAACAGGGCATCACCAGTGGAAAGTCCCTCCTCTGGTTGCCATCTTAGATTAGTCTTGTGAAATACTAACAGACAACAGAAATGGAGAAGAGACAGGGTGAGTGGGAACCTTTGGATTTTGTGTGGGACGTCCTGGCTATGCCTCAGTGCATGTGTTCCACAACAATGAAGCTGTTACTGGCAGATGGCTCCAACTTCATTATAATTCAGAAGCTGGCCGTCCATTCCCTGCCTTAGCCTTAACCATTCACAGTGCACTAAACAATTTCCTTCCCCCACTTTCAAACACCATCCTACTCTTATTTCTTCCTGGACACCATGACTTAATGGCTACTGCTTTTCCTCTGCAACATGGACACATAGGGCGGTTAGAGGAATAGCTATGTATCTTTCAGGATACAGGTAGCTAGCCGTGTTGGTCTGCCGTAGTCAAAACAAAATTAAAAATAAAAAAATCCTTCCAGTAGCACCTTAGAGACCAACTAAGTTTGTTATTGGTATGAGCTTTCGTGTGCATACACACTTCTTCAGATACACTGTGCATGCACATGAAAGCTCATACCGATAACAAACTTAGTTGGTCTCTAAGGTGCTACTGGAAGGAATTTTTAATTTTTTTTTAAATCTTTCAGGACTTTAGCATCTGGATAAGCATTTTCTTTAGTTAAGTATAAATTCAGATTCAGGGTCAACCTGTATGAAATCTTCAAGCTCATCTGCCTAAGGATAAGGAGCTCTCTTCATTTTTTGTCATGGCAAACTTTTCAAGTCAAGCTAAACCTTCATTTTTTTCAGTTCCTTATTCCCTTTGTATTTGTTCCCTCACTTGCCCAGCAGTGGCTGGCACGGGCTTCTTAAGAGAAAACTGGGCATTAAGAACTGGTTGGGAATAAATGATGTCTCTTTCTTACCTCAGATAATAATTACATGATTTTGGCTGACTCAATTCTCCCCACCCGCCCCTTTTTGGAGAGAGGGGTAAGAATCTGCTCCCACTGTATGACTATATTATCAGCTGCTCTTTCACCATATTACAGAAAGCTGAATACAGGACTGGATAAACATAATTTATCACTGACTCACCCTGTGATTAGGATAAATAGTGAAGCATTTTAAGCTGTCTTCAAAGTCTCCCCCTCCTCATGTTAGATGAAAGCTCTCTATTTATCTGTCTGTGCTCTAAACAAACACATCATGTACTTTCTTTTGCCACTGTCCCATTTCCTACAACTCAGAATTGGATGCTAAAAATCCACCTACTATCCAGCTAAATCCATCTAAGACATCTCTTTCCCTCTGCAGAATCTTGATCAATTTGCTGCTTAATCCCATATCTGTGGTTTCATCTCTTATCTTTGCTGGTAGAGTTCTATCCCCTGCAGTCTTTCCTTATACCAATTCCAAGTTTATCGTCTTTCTTTGGCCTTCTAACCTTGCAACAAAAAAACCAAAAACCCAGGGCTGCAGTCCTATGCACACTCAGTTAGGACAGTAGTATACACCATATATTTAAAGCCCATGGCTTCCTCCAAGGACTCCTGGGACATATAGTTTGTTAAGGGTACTGCAAATTGTGAGGGGTAAACTACAGTTCTCAGGAATCTTTGGGGGAAGAAATAAGCTTTAAATGTATGTTGTGTAGGCAGACTCACCCAAACTCTCTCCTTCCTCGTTCCAGGATATATTTTTGTAACCTTCTAATTTTGCATTTGTGAAGCTTCTCATTTATAATGGCAGGTTTGATGAGGGTTTTCAATGCTCAAAAACATGAGAGAGAGAGAGAGAGAGAGAGAGAGAGAGAGAGAGAGAGAGAGAGAGAGAGAGAGAGAGAGAGAGAGAATGAGAATGCTTTGCCATGTGAAACTCACATTTAGCTTGGAAATAGCCATGATTCTTATACAATTCAACCTCATTTATCCAAATGACTTGGGTAACATCCAAACCATCAGATCTTGAAGTAAAGCAAATATTGCTTACATGAATGGTATTGACATGGAGCAATGTAAAGGGACACAGCAAAAGTGGCTGTAAGGGAATTTCGAGAATCATGGAGGTTCTGCTGCTACCTTTTGCTTAGAGAAAGGAAAGGATATGCCAAATTTGCCAGCATCAACCTGTCTTTAAAATCCTATATGCTTTCCCTTAAGACATCCTGAATCTGCACATTTATTTATATATATATTCCACTTCCAATTTTGGAATTAAAAACAAGAGACCAAAGACAATAACATAACACCAGATGCTTAAAAAAACACAGGGAGAAAATATGAAGAGCCAAGGCCCAATTAAATGTGACATGTGAATGCCTTTGGCCCTAATGTGGCTGGTATAAAAACAAATGGCATGCAAAAAAGAAAAAGAAGATGAAAGTACATGAGGGAGGGGATAAACTGCATAAGGACCATGATGTGCGGAAAGGGACTTTAGCTTTTGCTTTTGTTGCCATCCTCATTTGAATTGCCCTCCAACTGCAAATTGCAGGCATGGGGCACCTAAGTATGGCTGCAGCAGAGGAAAGGCTATGTTATGCCAGCCATTTTAAAAAGCTAAGGTAAATTGTGCTCTCTTCGGCAGAACATATACAAAAAAGCTAAGGTAAATAAACAGGTTTTTACCAATTGACATCGCTTGTAGGGTTAAAAGAAGTTTTGTAAGGAGTAATTTATAAATTATTGTGAAAAGAATTAAGAATAGATGTACTGGAAATTTGAGTTTATAGCAATAATCATAGTAACAAAATGCATAATTAGAAAGACTTTAGAAAACCATCAGTCGAGGTTGAAGGAAGTCTTAGGCTGTGATAGCCAAAAATTTCTAAATGATGTTTAAAAGGATGTTATGTTGGAAAATATGTGTAAAAACCAACAAAAAATTATTAAAAATGAAATAAAATAAGCAGGTTTTTACCTGGCAGCTAAAAGTTTGGTGCTGAGTAGGTTTCCCTGTGGAGAGCATGACAAAGGGATGTGAAAACAACAGGGTCGTTGTTTTGCTGCCTGAGGAAAAGGCCAAGATAGGGCTCTTACATTCCACATACAGAATCCAACTGAACTGGCAGCTGAATCTTACCTCAACTCTGGTGACAGTATATCAACTTCCACTGCATCTAGGAACATCCTAGTTTAGGGGCCCCAGAGCTTATGGCAGATGCTGCACTCTGCTTCATGGTCGGACCGGACCAAAATTTCCCTTTCCCAGCTACCTAGTAGTCTCTGACTGTAGTTGTAGTCGTTGGACAGGTTAATTGCTGTAATCCACCCTGGGATCTTATGGTCAAGAGGAGGTAATGACAATGAGGATGTTGTTAGAGGAGGAGGTCCGTCTTAGACACTTGGATCCCGTGCAATAGGTGGCTTTACTAGTTACTGAACATGGGCTGTGATGTTGTAAACAAACACAGCAGTGGGAATGCTTAATGTCAGAGACCTTGTGTGTTCCCTTCAGAAGAACATTGCAGTCTGAGGAAACATGAACCCTTGAAATACCTAATCAAGCTTTTGTATGATTCTCTGAATGAAATGAGCCAAACTGGCTACTCTCAAGTGTAATGAAAGAACAAGGTCTGTTTGTTCATCACACAAGCAGAGCTCACTTGGCTGAGAAAACCTTTGCCTTTCCTTTTGTGCTTGGAGAGTACTAAGGGGGCCTCTGACTTATTTTTCTTTTTGGCCTAGGCTTTAATTTGAACAATGTTAAGAATCATGGGTATGTGCCTAGAGGTTGGTTCAGCCAACCTTGATGAAATTAAAGATAAACAGCAAGGACACAGATCTCTGATTCTGCTGGCTGTAGCAATTAGGCATGCCAGCCCTCTGACCTTTTACCTCTCCCTGGAGGCACCTTGTGCTTTGAATGCAGCATAAGGAATGGGAGTGGAAGAATAACCATGACCTTAGCATAATGGAGGGAAGGGGCACCTGCAATCATTAACCAGGAAGCCCACAACCCAATGCACAGGCAGTCAACAGAGAGGTCAGATCTTGGTTGATGTGTATCTTAGAGCACAACCACAGCCGAAAACAGCCATGCTGTACTTGGCATTAATCTTGCCAAGTACATTTGTTGTTGGAAATGCATCACACCAAGGCATTTATCAGCCTGACACTATGGCTGTTTAAATGTGTACAGGGCTACAGTCTTTCCATACTTTACTCACTTGGGTGAGACAGGATCACTGCTACATTCCCTTTTGAAAGTGGAACACAAAAGATGCTTGAAACTACATTTGCATGGCAATATGTTACATGAGGGGGACGCCGGTGGTGCTGTGAGTTAAACCACAGAGCCTAGGACTTGGTGATCAGAAGGTCGGCGGTTCGAAACCCTGCGACGGGGTGAGCTCCCGTTGCTCAGTCCCTGCTCCTGCCAATCTAGCAGTTCGAAAGCACGTCAAAGTGCTAGTAGATGAATAGGTACCGCTCCGGCAGGAAGGTAAATGGCGTTTCCGTGCGGTGCTCTGGTTCACCAGAAGCAGCTTAGTCATGCTGGCCACATAACCTGAAAGCTGTACGCCGGCTCCCTTGGCCAATAAAGCGAGCTGAGCGCAGCAACCCCAGAGTCGGCCACGACTGGACCTAATGGTCAGGGGTCCCTTTACCTTTACCTATGTTACATGAGTGGAAGAGTGCAGTGACACAATACCAGAGCAGAGGGGTGGGTGTGTTATTTATTACGGTATAGTTTAACCTCACCCTTCCTCAGGGTGGTGTGTCTCCAACTTTTATTCTCACAAGACTGCTGCAAGGTGGAGCAGGCCGAGAGAGTCACAGTTTGTTTCATGGCTGAGGTTGGATTTGAACCCAGATTTTCTCAGTCATGTATCTGAACACTAGATCAAACAGTCCTCTCCAATGGGTGGAGCCGGAGGTGTGGCAAAAATGGAATCGTGTTCAGATGAAATCCTATGCCTGTTCAAAGGTAACCCCTGCCCCGTTCTAATGCTGTGTCAGCAAAGTAGGGATTTTAATTCAAAAACTCCTGGTGGAGTCAGTAAAAAGCCCAAAACAACAGCACACTTTTCCTACCCCATATCATCAGAAGTTAGGATTCCTTCATGATCAAGGTTTCTCACCCAAGAATTAATCATGGCACAGCAACAGGAATATATAAAACCTTAGCCATGGAACACATGGAACCTCTTGCATGGATCACTCTACATCACCATGTCCTTGTGTTGACAGAGTTATGAGGACACAGCTGGGAACTTGGTGAAGGACACATAGCGCAGCCAAAAAGAAAAAAGAAAAAGGCTATGTATGCACACTATATCTTTAGAGCACATCCAAAGCATCTTCTTTCCCTAAAAGAATTCGGGGCCCTGAGATCTACCCCTCACAGTTACACTTCCCAGCAACTTTTAACAAACTATAGTACCCAGAATTCTCTGAGGGAAAGTGTTTTGAGTGTGCTTTAAAGGTGTACACAGCAAACTCTTTTTAAAAAGGAGGGATATTATTACGTATTAGTATTTATTAAATTTATATACCACACTTCATCTGAGGATTACAGTTTACAATATAAACCTCAGTACAGTATAAGCTTCAGGATTTTGGAAACAAGCACCTTCCAAACACCTCTGCACCTTTTATCAAACCACAGATATGTGAAATAACGACTGTTTCTTAGCCTGGTTCCACACTGGGCATTTACTGTGGAATAGCCAGGCTTCATTCACTTACTTTTAGGGGAAATAAGAACAACATTGGGGACAAAACATCCAACTCTCATGTTTTCCCAGTTCAGCTTCTGGATTCCCCCCCCCCCAGTTCAGAAAATCTGACAAAACAAAACTCAGTGGAATAGCAGTGCAATTTTTTCAGGTATAGATGTCCTCTCGTACTGCTATTGCAGCTTGTTAAATTGCTCTAGCCATTTCCTGGGTTGTTCAGCTGGCCATTTCTCATGGGGTGGGGAGCATTTAATCCTTTCTCACATATAATGGCTAAAATGAAAATAACTCACCCTACTCCACCGTCACCTCTGATATTTCAAGCAAGGGAAAGGGAGCCTGCCACTTGACCACAGCATATTAGAAGCTTGGAAGCAAAGTTGCTATTCCATTTCCAGCTTAAAGCAGATTAGCAATGATAAAGTGCTGCTAAATTGCCTTCATCTTGAAGTGCCCTTAACAATGCAATCCTAGCCATGTCTACTCAGAAGTAAGTCCAACTGAATTCAATGGAGCTTACTCCCACATAAGTGGGGTTAGGACTGCAGCCCTTACAGAACCCACAGAAGCAGCTGAGGCAGACATGAGCAAAACTGCAATGGGAAACTGAGGTTGTATGAATCCAAGCAAGGGGATAACCTCTGATTTTGCCTAGGGCAGTAACAGTTTCCGCCTGATTCCCACGGCTGTGTAACTTTTGTCAGTAGAAAGGTTTATTAAGAGTTTCGGTATTCCTTCCTCTGAAAGAAACATATATTGGGAATCTTCTCCTTCATGGGAATGTGGGAGCAATAGACCTATGAAGGAAGATGTGTAGACCTTTGGCAATGTTCAGCACACACAGTCCAATCACTGCCCTGATACTACAGTTAGTGAGACTGAAATGCAGACGGACAGAGACAAGGGACTTCAAGAGAATCCCTTCCCAAGGCCTCTTATTTAACTAGAACATTGCTCAGCATCAGAATTTTCTCAGTCGGTTAAATGGCCTTGCCCTGGGCTGACCTTGGAACAAAGACAACATGTGAAATGCAGGAGGCTTGAATGGAGGATCATTTTTGGTGGTGGAACCATGGCAAAGTACTGTCAGGTTTCTAAACGACTTTTAATTTGTCACACACATCAGGTACCTCAGAGGCAAATACCTGCCACTCCAGGCTGCTGCCTGTTTGTTAAAAGCTACTGGCGGGGATAATGAATTCCCAAAGAATAAATGCCTAGCAATTAGAAGAGTAGGTCAGAAAGGGAATGATGACTCAAATAAAGAACAAAACTCATCTCCGTATTTGATGACGTACAGCTCATGTAGACAGCTACATGCATCTCCATGGCACTTTGTAAAATGACTAGCTTTCACAGTATCGCTAGGGAATAGGAAACAAAGCAGATGCTTCAAATATATATATCTGGACCCAACATTTAAGAGTGAAAGCACACACATATATACCCAGGGTTGAGAAAAGGATGCCGGCCACTTCTGAAAATCAGGGCTCATGCAAAGTGGAAAACTAAAGCTGCTCAGCCTTCCATGAGTCACTGACAAAGCATCAAGCATGGAGTTTGTTGCCACAAAATGTGACATTAGCCATGAAACTATAAAAATAATTAAGTACCGTAGTTTTAATGTTTTTACTCCACAGATTAATCAGTCTGATTCACACAACAATGCCATTCACAAGTATAAACAGTGGAAGGGATGTTCAAGTGTGCTTTGTAAAAAAATGCCATATATGTGGGGTGGCTCACTATTTGTGGCCCAAGGGTTGCATAGAGAGTTTGCCACCCCTCCGAAGGCTGCATGCCAGAGATGGACATGGCGAATGCAGGCACACATACAGACAGCACATGCCCCATACAAGCAGCCAGGTGGGTGAGCAGACACACCCTGTGGTGTGTAGGGGAGATATAGGAAGGCAGCCAGCCAAAGATATGCTCTAGGACAGGCATGGCCAAACTTGGCCCTCCAGATGTTTTGGGACTACAGTTCCCATCATCCCTGACCACTGGTCCTGTTAGCTGGGGAGGATGGGAGTTGTAGTCCCAAAACATCTGGGGGGCTAAGTTTGGCCATGCCTGCTCTAGGATCTTCTTGCAGTGGTGCTGCACCAAAGAGAGGAGAGGCTTCTGTGCAAGGTAAGTCAACACAGAGGTGTCCAACTTTTGTTGGTTCTGTACCCTGCAAGCACCTCAGTGGGTACACTACAACACTATGGTGGGAGATATCTCAGCAGAACAGTTTTTAAACTGTCAAATTTATAGGAGTCTGGGAGGGACACCAAAAATACCCTCTGAGGCAGATCCACTCTGTAAGCTAGGCAGCCCTGCCATGTATGAAAAATAGCATCTGGCATTTTGTATAAGCAAATAAGTAAGATGGAACGGGGCATATCACTTTGCACTTTACAAGTGCAAAACCCTCAAAATATATCATTGCATCCATGGAAGTTTTTAGGATTGAGAATACCACTCCAAAATTTTGAGCAATGGAAGAGGCAGTAATTGTCATATGGCACTTTCTGCTGTACTTTGGTAATCATAATCATATGTCTGTACTACCACTCCCCATGCCCTCACATGCATACACTTGAAATAGCTGTTTGCACCTCTAACATCATAGGCCCCTCTGCACTACACATCTAATGCAGTATCATTCTGCTTTCAACAGTCATGGTTTCCCCCAAAGAATCTTGGGAACTGTGGTTTGTAAAGGGTGCTGAGAGTTGTTCAGAGACCCCTGGTTCCCTCTCAAAGCTACAATTCCCAGAGTTCCCTGTGAAAATGGATTGTTAAACCACTCTGGAAATTGCAATTGGGGTCTCCTAACAACTCTCAATACCCTTAACAAACTACACTGCCCAGAATTCTTCGGGGCAAGCCATGGCTATTTAAAGTGGCACCATGGTGCTTTAAAAATATAGTGTAGATGGGGTCATAGGCTTGCTTATTCAAAACATCTCCTCAGCTGCCTTTTCCTATGACTTTGGCAGCTGGGGAAGAAAGTACTGGCCCTACTTGAGAAACATGGATATTTTTTCCTGCTCTTTAGCCTTAGACAACTCCATATGCACAAAGTAATTGATTTGCAACAGTGATGTCTCCATGGCAATTAAACACAATTTAAAAGTAGTTGATCCTTAGTAAAACAAAGCAGCAGTTTTCTCTCAAATGATTTCTGCTCCTTTTCACTTTAATCATGTTGTCCACACATAATCCAGAATGCGGCAGCTAGATTAGTGACTGGGAGTGGCCGCCGGGACCACATAACACTGGTCCTGAAAGACCTACACTGGCTCCCAGTACGTTTCCGGGCATAATTTGAAGTGTTGTTGCTTACCTTTAAAGCCCTAAATGGCCTCGGTCCAGTATACCTGAAGGAGCATCTCCACCCCTATCGTTCTGCCTGGACGCTGAGGTCCAGCGCCAAGGACCTGCTGGCGGTTCCCTCACTGCGAGAAGCAAAGTTACAGGGAACCAAGCACAGGGCCTTCTCAGTAGTGGCGCCCGCCCTGTTGAACGCTCTCCCATCAGATGTCAAAGAATTAAAGAACTATCTGACTTTCAGAAGACATCTAAAGGCAGCCCTGTTTAGAGAAGCTTTTAATATTTGACGAATTATTGCATTTTAATATTTTGCTGGAAGCTGCCCAGAGTGGCTGGGGAAACCCACCCAGATGGGCGGGGTATAAATAATAAAATTTACTATTATTAAGAAGAGAAGAAGAGGAGTTTGGATTTGATATCCCACTTTATCACTACCCAAAGGAGTCTGAAAGCGGCTAACATTCTCCTTTCCCTTCCTCCCCCACAACAAACATTCTGTGAGGTGAGTGAGGCTGAGAGACTTCACAGAACTGGAAACTGCATGTGGAGGAACGGAGACGCGAACCCGGTTCACCAGATTATGAGATTATTATTATTATTATTATTATTATTATTATTATTATTATTATATCCTTTCACTGGCATCTCATACTTTTCTACATCAACATGCTGATGCAGCTTTCCCCAGCCTGGTGCCCTACAGATGTTTTGTAGTACAACTGCCATCAGTCCTAGCCAACATGGCCAATGGTCAGGGATGCTGGAAGTTGCAATCCAACATATGGCGATCACCAGGTTGGGGTAGCCTGCACCAATGCTTATATTTATGGCTCTGACTCTACCAGTCCTCCTAGCCTATCAGTCTAGCAAGAGAAGAGCAAAATCCCCTGCAGCTACAGCCCAAATGATGGGTCTGATAAACATGCACGCTGGTAACTTTTCTGGAAATGAGAGCACTGAATCACATAAATCAGTCCAAGGAATTCATCACAGATTCATTGGACATCTAACTAAAACTCTTAACCCAACACACTCAGCTTTAGTATTTTCCGCCACAAAGGCAGCTTTTGTTTACTTTAGCCTAACAAATTGAAAACCGACAAGCGTTTCTTCTGCCAGCACGCAAGAATATGCCTACCATAGACAGTGTCAGGGATGCCAACAGGATTTCCTAGCCTGGTACACTGTATTTGGAGTGTACGAGGAGAGGAAATACCCATGTGGCTCTGGGCAACTGGAAACAACAGAACATGTATTTTTTCACTGCCAATACTATACAGATATACGAGCTAGGTTCATCTTGCCTATACTACACAAATTCCCAGGTTGCACAGAAGAACTCTATACCTCCCTGTTACTTCAAGATGAAAACACAGGTGTTACATACTGAGTTGCTAGTTTCTGTGCTGCCGTGATGGATATTCACCAAAGGATGGTTTGCGCTACAAACTAGGCCCAAAATGCAAGGCCTGTGCTCCTTCACACTCCCTCCTTTATAGTCACTTTGAACTGTTTGTCTCTGTTTCTATCTTTTTAAGTATGTATGATCTAATCACCTTTTTATTACTAGGTTTTTTATTCCTTACCTGTTTTAAGTCTTCTGTGTTCAGCTTATCCGTATGTTTTATCTTATGCTGGTCTGTGACCAAAATAAAGTTTGATACTGATACTGTATTTGGATGAGGGGCCTTATACTCTGCTCCCACCCCCTTACAATCTATGGACAAGGGCTGCTCCTTATGTACAATTGTTAACTTAGCCTAGCCTACCTCACAGGGCTGTTGCAAACAGAAATGTGGGGAGGGGAGGGAAATGTAAACAACCTTCTGCTCCTGGGCGGAAAAGCAAATATATAGCACACAGTGCATAGTTGAACTATGGAATACGCTCCCATGGGAGGCGGTAAGGGCCACCAAAATGGGTGGATTTAAAAGACAAATTCATGGAGGATAAGGCTTTCAGTGGCAAATGGGTACAATGTTTGTGCTTCTGCCTCCATAGTTAGAACAGTATGCTTCTGAATATTAGTTGCTTAAAACCACAGAAGGGAAGAGTGTTCTTCTGCTCGGGTCCTGGTTGCAGGTTTTTCACGGGCATCTGTTTGGCCATTGAGAGAACAAGTTGCTAGACTAGATAGGCCATTGGCTTCATCCAGCAGGGCTCTTCCTATATTCTTAAGTAATGTCATTTAATATTTTGTTGGAAGCCGCCCAGAGTGGCTGGGGAAGCCCAGCCAGATGGGCGGGGTATAAATAATAAATTATTATTATTATTATTATTATTATTATTATTATTATTATTATTCACAGTTTATGTAAAGGAAGCTAGAAAAGCAGCCTTTGACTACATTTCATAGTCTTGATATTTACAGCAAAATACCCAAACGAACCCTGATTAAATAACAACAAGCAAAAAGTACTCTGTGTGGTTTTACAACTCTGATGCCTGAACTGCCAACTCTCCTACCCAACCCTAAAGGGTTGTTGTGAAGATCAAATGGCGAAGGGGGGAGACAATGTACATAGACTTGAACTCCTGGGAGGAAAATCCAAAACACAAAAACTGAGCAAGTGTATGTGCAATTTCACAACTCTCAGCGAAACATATATATGCACAAAATTTTTGCCAACCTCAGTACAGAAATATAGACATCCTTGGGTTAAAGTACAGAATCTAGGAGTTTTAATTTGTTGCATCAGTAAGGTGTTTAATAATTTTATGATTTTATGTGCTGATTCATTTTGCATTTTTGTTTTATGGTTACCGTATATTAATAAATAACAGCCCAGTGATTACAAGCAGACCACTTGTGGTTGTGTAGAGAACATGGAAAATTCTGGGTAGGGGGAGATGATGATTTTGATGTCACTTAAAAAAAAATCAGTAGGGAGGAAACCTAACTCATTTCAACCTCACTTATTTTTACTTTAAAGTAAATCATACTAAAACCTGCCAGTTGTGTTTTATTCTGTAAAGGCAGCACACTTGGGGAGCAAATGTGGACATCATGAGGAAAGTGCTTAAAGAAATATACCCCAGTATCCTCCCTCATTCAGCTTCTGCTGCTCTGGGAGAGGGGCAGGTGGGAGTGGTCAACGTGCCTTTCGCTGATTGCTTAGCAACAACAACTAAGTGATTAAATGTCCTTAGCAATGGTGCTGCCTGCCAAGTGCTTGCTTCCATGGTTTGCGCACTAACTTTCTTGAGAAACGTCTGGTCAGCTTACTCTCTTTTTTAAAAATGACAGCTGAGAGCCTGGGGCCCCTGCTCATCTTGGGCCCCCAAAACCTGACCCCTTCTATTGACTTGCAATGACCCTAGACACAGTTGGACTTGGTGTTAAAATGAACATTTCCAAATGACCTGCACTTTTAGTGCTTAGAGAGGTCCAGCTATAGTATAAGAGAACATTCATTCAAACTTGTCCCTGAGCACTGCACTCATTGTACTTTGCTCTTTCTTTCTTTCTTTCTTTCTTTCTTTCGTTCTTTCGTTCTTTCGTTCTTTCGTTCTTTCTTTCTGGCTGCTCTGAAACTAATCTTTATTGCAGAGTACAGTACTCTTCTTTGAAGTGCACCCGTGTTTCATGGGTCAGTAGGTGACCAAATGATTTGCCTGTTTGCATTGCACATCCAGAGAACAGGGAGAACTTATTGCAAATCAGATAGAAAACTCTTCTGCCTCCACCTCTATGATTATATTCTATGAAACTGAAACTGAAGTACATGAGGTTTTTTAAAAAAAACATTAGAACTGAAGGGAGCATACTAATAAGGGCTAACACATATTTAATAAATGAGGTTTGAATCATAAGGGGTTAAGTCCCACATTCTTTTTTTAGGGTTCCCAGCAGGCTAGAATATCTTGAGCTGGGCCATCATTTTATCTTCTTATCATAACTGAAGGATGCAGAGCTGGAGAAAAAAATCCAGAAGACCTTCCCCCCCCACTCCACTTTTCCTATTGATACACATTAACACAAAAGCACCGTGTGGGGAGTACCTGAGTGCTTGTATATAGGGCATTTATGTGTTCAGAATGTGTATGTATGTGCATGATGCTACCACATAAGATCAAACCATTAAAAAGAGAAGTATGAAAGTGGCTGATACTGTTTGCAGGTCACATCTGATGAGTGGCTAGGGAAACCTAGCCAGATGGGCAGGGTAAAAATAAAAATAATTATTCTATAACAAGTGTGAACCAAGTGTGAACATTGGTTTACCAGCCAAAGCAACCACCTAAAAGAGAGTCCAAGCCTCTTGAACTTATTCCAGACTGCTTTGTGGCTACTTTGCCCTGGGCAGGAAAACAGAAGTGATGTATGTATGTATAAATAAATAAATAAATAAATAAATAAATAGCTAGCTAGCACCCTTCATCCAAAGATCACAGGACGGTTTACAGTATAAAAACACAAAATACATAACATAACAACAAACAAATACAGATACTGAATACCAGATCTAATGACTGATGACCAGGTAGCTTCTGGCAACGGAAGCAAGGTCAGATTCTTTCCATAGAGAAAACACACTCTGGACATGTTTAGAGGTGATTACCTCAAGGTGGCAGATTCTTTGAGGACAAAAATTGGCAACTCTAACCCTTCTGGAATCTTTGTGTTTGCACTTCAGCCATGACTAGGTTGCACTGCTAATGGGTACATAAAAAGTGGACTTGTGGCATGTGGAGAAGAGAAATTGTTTATTTTCTAGCATGTTTGTATTTTTTAAAACCACATTGCTCCATAACTGAGAACATCTTCCAACCCAAACACAATAGTGACAATGTGGAAGGCCTGCTATGGGGGGGAAATGTTCAATGCCTGCTCAGGACTAGGAGAAACCTGGAAATATATCATCTGTCTCAAAGCATGGGATCCCAATGTCCATCCATTACCAGGCCCACTTGTAGTGGGAAGGACATCCTAGCTGCCAGCATTTGTTACAGCTGAAAAACAATCACTCCCTTGTATCTCCAGGAACACTCCCACAGCACCATCTACTGTTTCTGCAGCCTCAGCATCTGAGAGACACAGAACACTTGTAAGAATAGCAGTGGGGGGTTGTGTGTGTGTTTTCTGCTTCTTCTGTTTGCACATGTGTGTTGCTGCTCTGCAAGAGGCATAGCTTCCCTAAAGAAGCATTTCACACAGACACATGTCTTTCCACAATGGATATTTTTTGCAGCTATATTTTGAGGGATAGGATGTTCCGGTAATGTTTTAAAAAGACTGTGTCTGATGCACTGCCATTCTTCCTAATGCAACTTCGCAGGCATTGCCAGAGTAGTAATAAGCATATGAGCTACGTGAGAGTCATCTATAAATCTGTGATAGGTAATGGGATGCTTATTCCCCAGCAACCAATGCAAACTCAGGTCCTCCCTCTTTTCCCATTTTATATCAAATTTAGTCCTGTAACTAATGGAGCAGGGAGAAGGAGAGAGATTAGTTTCTTAGGCAGAGCATCGTTTCCCTAGCAGATTTTCAGTATTGTTTTTGTATGAACTAATCTGAACTAAACACCCCCAACTCTAGCTCTTCCATCACTGTTTCACCATACCCTCCAACATTTCTCCAATGAAAGCAGGGACGTCCCATTCCATATTAATAGTTTTACTAGTTATACTCCACACATTTTACTGGGTTGCCCCAGCCACTCTTGGCAGTTTCCTTCAGACGGCTCGTAGGTTGGATAACTCCATACCCTCCAACTTTCTCCATTGAAAATAGGAGCATCCTACCATACCCTCCAATATTTCTCTAATGAAAATAGGGACGTCCTAAGGGAAACCAGGACATTCCAGGATCAAATCAGAAACCGGGACGGCTTCTCTAACAGGGACGTCCCTGAAAAATAGGGACACTTGGAAGGTCTGTTTCACTGCCATTGTTTAATACATGCTTAGCAGCCAAAATCATTAACATGGATTAGAATTGCCCTTCCATATGTTGCAATGTATTTTCCAGATGCCCTGCCATTGATTAGTCAGCACCTAACATGCTTAAATCAACATTTTCCTCCACAAACCCATTGCATGCTTGTTTGGGTGTTCTTGCAGTTCCAAAAGGGCTTTCAAAGAAAGCTTTTCTTCTTAATAGTGAATATCCCAGTTGCTAGAACAGCACTGCCCTTCCCAGTCCTAGGCTGTTGCTGTTACTGAGCAAAGTACTGTTCATGTCATCGCAGATGCTCAGATCCAGGGCGGCACCTTCTGTTTTGCTGCTTGAGGCAAAACAGGAATTGCTGCCTTGTTCTGCTGCTGCTGCTGTCGCCAGTGCTTCCATACCTGCAGCTGCTGGCACCGCTTCTCTGCCTGCCCCGTCACCTCTGCCGCCTCTGCCACTGGCAGAGAAGAGGCATTGCCATCGGCATCAGTTTCGGGTGAGATCTTGTCCACTTTGGATGAGATCTCAGCAAAATCGCATGAGATATTGCATGCTCTACCAGATCTTGTGTGATTTCAGCCAATACCAGTACCGCTTATGCACCGGTGGTGGGGCAGACAGCACAGCCATGAGGCTGCTGCCTTGGGGGCTTCTGCTGAATGAGGCAGCTGCCTCACTCTGACTAATGGCAGAGCTGGCTCTGCTCAGCTTTTTAGGATTGACCTGTGAGAAGAATCTCTTGATGCCCACAGTCTATGAAATACTGTTCTGTGATGTCAGATTCACTATTCCTAACTATGCACTCCCCTGCTGTGCTCCTCTAGCAATTAGTATTTTTAAGCTGGAAACAGCAGAATAGTCCACACACACACACACACACACACAGAGAGAGAGAGAGAGGGGGGGGTGTCCACCACTCCAGTCCATTATGTGGGGAAAAGTTGTCACTCACACCACTCATGCTGACTCAGAGCATGTAGAGGTATGATGCTAGGGGTAAAATCCATTTTTAGAGAATGACCTGCAGAGGCCATTGAATACTTTCAACATATCCATGTCATTTTAAATAGGTTCCACTTTTTTAAATACAGAGGACAAAAAGGTTGGCTTTAAAACAACAGCACAAAGTATTTCCCATGCTCTCATATGGCATGCATTGCTTTTCTCTAGGGACTCAGAAAATGACAGATGAGACAAAAATTTCTCAGGGAAATTAGATGTCCACTTTCCTTTCATATCTGTGGCTAGGTGCAGGCAATAATTGTCCTACTGTACCCACCCAGATAGCAGTTCTATGAAATGGCTGCCAATTTTGGTTCAGACAGAAATCACTGTGAAAATTGCTAGGTGTATCTTTGAGAACTAAACTGTCTGCTGGACTAAGTTGAGATGAATCCAATCGCCTCTACCCGTCTGTCACGTTTTCTGTGTGGAGAAACATTTAGAAAACAATGGCTTACCCAGTATTTGGTGACGTTGGGAGTGACACCTCACCCTGTGCCCACACCATTTTGTGACTGTACACTTTAAATAAAACTTCCTTAGAGGCTGAATGCTCATTGTTGAACTTCTCCTGCATCAACAGCTCTCCTGAAGCTCTTAATTTTATTTTTAAAATTAAAAAGGACCTCTGCCCAAAGTTCTAACCAAATCAAAAAGAATGATGTTCTGCTGAGCAAGGAACATGGAGCCTCTGCAGGTATTTCCTTTTAAGTCGAAGAATACATTGTGTGGCCTGCTTATAAATTTGCAGGGGAGGCAAGACAAACAATTTGTAAGCAATTTATATGGACAATTCTGTAGAGTCAATGTGGTCTACTCTAGAGGATAAGGTGCCAGAGTGGAAGCAGGAGGCCTGGCTTTGAATCTGACGTACTGAGGAGATCAAGGACAAATAATTTCATGACTGTGTTTGTGCTTGGCCCTGGTCTATTTTTGGACCTCTTTGATATAGAAATTTGTTTCTCATTATTTGCCAGTGCAATACACTGAACAACAACCATAGCTTTTCAGGAGGTTATTTATTTATTAAAGATCATTGCCTGCAGTGCAGAATGTATCAGGCCCCCTAACCTAGCACAGTGTTCCAACTTTGGGCCCAGCATTCCAAAAAGCAACTATAAAAGCAGAGCACAGGATGGTGGCAGCGGCAATTTCTTAGACAGGTCACTTGCAAATTTCATTCACACAATAAATATTATTCTTCCTCACACAGTGATTTATTTTTATTTTTTGCAGTATTGCTCAGATTTCTCCTTCTGAACTCTGATTCTTCTGCAGATGCCTGTGTTTGATCTTACTAGAAGCAACACCATGAATGGATTTTATTCCCCAAAGGTTATGACACTATAAGACTGCTCTAGAAACATCCCCTGCTGAGAGTTTCTATTTTCACCAAAATACAGGGCGAAGCTAGATGCAACACCATTCATGTAACTGTGTGAATGACCTTTTAAAAAGTAAACAGCTGGGGCAGGAGGCCTGGGGGAGATGGGGGGATTTTAACCCTTTCCTTCTGCTGTGATCACAATCCAAATTAGGGCATCTGTGGGTTAAACCACAGAGCCTAGGACTTGCTGATCAGAAGGTCAGTGGTTCGAATCCCCACGACGGGGTGAGCTCCCATTGCTTGGTCCCTGCTCCTGCCAATGTAGCAGTTTGAAAGCACGTCAAAGTGCAAGTAGATAAATAGGTACCACTCCGGCGGGAAGGTAAACGGTGTTTCTGTGTGCTGCTCTGGTTTGCCAGAAGCGGCTTAGTCATGCTGGCCACATAACCCGGAAGCTGTACGCTGGCTCCCTCAGCCAATAAAGTGAGATGAGCACCGCAACCCCAGAGTCGGCCACATCTGAACCTAATGGTCAGGGGTGCCTTTACCTTTACCTTACCTGCAGTCCATACCTACTAGGATATTAAGCTTCATTGAAGAAAGGGGCTTACATCCAAGTTGTTGTTTTAGTCACATGTTGTCATTAAGTGCTTTAAAGCGACATGCACAGTAAAAATAAACTAACAAAGACATTAAAGTCAGATAACAACAGCAGCAAGCACAAAGTAAAATATTCATTTTACAAAATATTTGAAAGGAATCAATCCTACTTACCCCACTTAAAAGCTGTGCCATTCCTGTCCTGCTAGCAGGCTTCCCACAGGCATGTGGTTGGCCACTGTGAGAACAGGATACTGGACTAGATGGGTCATTGGCCTCATCCAGCAGGCACTTATTTTGTTCTTATGCTTACAACAAAGGCCACTGACATACTGTATCTAACTACCCTCCCAAGTAAAAACCGTGCACTGAATTGTACTGAAAGTTTTCAATGGATCATATATTTCCTCTCATCATCATGTTCATCAAATATTAGCAAGTACAGACCCTCCAAGTGTCCCTATTTTCCAGGGACATCCCTGAATTAGAGAAGCTGTTCCAGTTTCTGATTTGATCATGGAATGTCCCACTTTTCCTTAGAACGTCCCTATTTTCATTGGAGAAATGATGGATTGTATGGAGTTATCCAACCCCTGAGCTGTCTGCAGGCAATCCTGTATAAGTAATTTAATAAATGTTTAATGTTTTATTATTTTTTTAATGTATGCTGGAAGATGCCCAGAGTGCTGGGGCAACCCAATAAGATGTGTGGGGTATAAATAGAAATTTATCATTATGGAATAGGATGTCCCTATTTTAATTGGAGAAAAGATGGAGGGTATGGGAATACGTTTAAAAAAGTAGCTCAACTGCTACATAAAATTCCACATAAGGATGCAGTACAGCATTTTCAAAAGCAAAGAAATTCATAATGTACCTGTCTGCTTCTAAATACCATGCCAAAGGTGTACCTGGGGAGTGGGGAGTGAAGATATGAGTTGGCATGTATAGATTTGTCTGGGTGATTATAGTAGTCAATGTGATCCAAGTTGTAATCAAAATCCACAACAGGTTCTGCAAAGCGGTCGTATTTCAATCGTATTCTCTTCTGCCAGACATTTTCTGGCTTTAAATAAATGCTTCCCTGAATATTTGCTTTTGCTGAAGGCAAATAATAGAGAATTTCAAAGCTCTGCATGCCTGTGTGAATTCTGCACTTTATTTCTATAGTTGGAAGACTGAAGAACACCCTGAGGGGGGCTGGTAGGATAATGAGGCCTACAGAGTGGTACTACCAGCCTATCTAGGGAGGTATCTTTTGTAACTCCAATCATCTACTATTCCACAGACCACCTCTGTTTTGTAAAACATTTCCTCCTGTTCATGTCAAAGGAGATAACCTGCAGTGCTCACTCCTGCTATTGACCATGAGGTTCTGCTTCCTTCCTTCCTTCTGCAGAAGCAAGAAAATTCTCCCACCAACTTTGGCAGCACTTTCACTGCAGCAGCTGATAGAAATTCTCTGTCTTCACACTCACCATTGTCTTGAGTGGAAGGTCAAATTGAGGGTCTGGTGCTATAGAAAGGCAAAGAAGGAACTCTTATTCAGTAAGAGATCTCGGCATGGAGCTCCTTGAGTGGCCTCAAAGGTAGAACTGAGTAAGCCCCAGCAAACTGGGGCTCCCAATGCCTCTCCTTCCAAACTAATGGGGACCTCACGTTTCTTCAGAAAGACTATACAGTGAAAAGCAGATTTTAAAAACAGCAGACAACAAACCATAGGTTACTGTGTAGAGGTACATAGCAAGTGTGCATTCACAGCTAACTCATTTGATGCAAGTTGCTACAGGATGAAACAATTATCTATGGCACACTTCAGTTGAGATTTAGTGGCAGAGCTGGTTCTCAGGCCACAGAGCTGCTTGCATAGCTAGCATGTTGCTTTCTGGCCAAGCAAGATGTGCACAAAAACTTATCTGTGAAGCATCAGGCAAGAGGTTGTATAACTAACCTGGCAACTGCCCATGCGTCACTGATGAAACCCACATCAGACTTGGAGACTGCAGGGCTAGGCGGACCTAGTGCTGTCACCTTTTCTAGCTTACCTCTTTGTACAACTCTTCAAAAGTTACAGGGCCCTTCTCAGGAAAACAAGTCATTCTAAATTACATTCATGTTTGCAAAAACATTCCAGTTTTACTGAATCAGAATTTTTGACAAAGAGGGGGAGGGGGGGAATCTCAGTTTAACCATCCTCACTATGTGAAGATATTTAAATTGTGTTTAATCTGACTTGACTGTTATAAAAACAGAACCAAAGGCTGGTATTCAAGATCAGGATCGATTAAATGAATGTAATATTCACAAGCCGCCCTGTGGTGGTTTTAAAAGATAAGGGGACCCCTGACTGTTAAGTCCAATTGCAAACAACTCTGAGGTTGTGGCGCCAGCGTTTGTCCGCAGACAGTTTCCGGGTCATGTGGTCAGCATGACTAAGCCAGTTCTGGCAAAGCAGAGTAGCGCACGGAAACGCCGTTTACCTTCCCGCCGGAGGGGTACCTATTTATCTACTTGCATTTTGATGTGCTTTCAAACTGCTAGGTTAGCAGGAGCTGGGACCGAGCAACAGGAGCTCACCCTGTCAGAGGGATTCGAACCGGCAACCTTCTGGTGGTTTTACATAATTTTAAAAGGCATTCAGCTGTTACAGGGGGGAGTGTGGCTCACATTCCTATGTTGTTATTTTTAAAACACACACACACAAACACTGGAGATCAGGCAGAAGCACCCCTTTCATACCCCACTCCAATTTTCATTTTATTTCTTTAGTTAGATAACTGAACTTGCTGTTCCTGTACTTCCAGGATTAAATAAGCACCACCTATAACAATGCTTCAGCAAACTTGGCGGAAAATAATAGTTTATTTTGTTAAATTGGTGTCAGTAAAAAAAATACTTCTCTACGCTGTGGTTTCTGCTTCAAAGACTTTGGTGGCTTGGGCATAATTGTAAAGGCATGCAAGAGTTTTAATGAGTTTTCCTGATGCTTTTGCTTTGGAGAGATCAGTTCTTACCTTCCAACTAGAGAGAAGAATTAAGGGAGCATATTTGGTTTCCCAGCTTATATATATAGGCAGCCTCTTTCATGTTAAATGAAGGGCCAAAAGTTGTTGAACCCTAAACAGAGGCAGCATTACATAGTGTTCTTTAAACCTTTGAATTAAAGGCCTACTAAATCAAGGATTGCTATTATTATTTGCCTCAATTTGCATTATTTACTGGCACTGAATCTTAGTTGCCTTTGCTGCATATTCACTAGGTTTGCTTCATGGTTCCTGGATGAAAGCAATCTATGTGTTCTGACTCTGAAGAATATTCTTATTTATGAAGTAGCAATTATCTTTAAAGTGCTTGCAATGTGGCACATACCAAAAGCATTTTGTAAGTATTTGCACTGTGGAATATATATATATATATTGCTGACTGCTCTGAAGGGTTATGAACTTGCACAAGAAAGAGCAGGATGCAAAATGAACAAAATATTAGTAAAGTTATCTTTGTAAATGAGAGATATAGTAGTCATGGGAAACTTCAACTACCCAGATATCTGAAAGTCTGGAAGTGCCCTATATGTGTGAACTGACTCCACTGAAAAGCTTTATGTGGGGTACTACTAAAGTTCTGTCTGAGCATATTGCTCTCTGATGGCTCATTCACACATGCAAATTGCCACTTGAATAAAAGTCGCTTTCCCTCCACACCATGTATTATTTAATATTTGACTATTTTTCCAGTAAGAAATAGTGATGTCAAATGAGATACAAATCAGAAAAATATCTGGCAATGTAATGAAAAACAGGAATGTGAAATAGTTTTTAATCCAAGTAACAACTTTCCGACAGGTAGTATTGAGAGTGCTATTTGCAGCATGCCCAACACCCATAAGCCACATAGGCAATGATGGCAGTGATCACCAGCAGTAATTGGGAGAGGGAATAGTGCCACTCCCCCAGGTTAGGAAGCACCTCTTCCAGTAGCAACTGTTTTCCCCACTACTCATTTGGTATTACAGTTGCTATTCTAGCCACCAGGAGATAGAATACCTGGAAGCTTCCTTCAGATGGGAAAGCACTTCTGAGTGTCCTGATGCCACACAACAGCACTGAAGAACCATGTGGGTGTGACCAATCATTTGGGCCTTTCTCATCCAATTCAACCTTCACCCTGCTGGGAGGGAAGGCAGAGTTTGTGTAAGAAAGATGCATGCCATTGACTATCTCCCAGTGGCGTAGCGTGGGTTGTCAACACCCGGGGCAAGGCAAGTAATTTGCACCCCCTAACCCGTGATTTGCGCCCCCTAACCCGTGGATTTGTGCCCCCTAACCCTAACCCCCAGATGTTGCGCCCGGTGCGGCCAACCCCCCCTGCACGCTACGCCACTGCTATCTCCATGTGGTTCCACTATTCCCAACTGTACTGCAACCATCTAAAATTGCAGCTTGGGGCATAACTGGAAACTGTGTTCTGTCAAACTGAACATTTTGCATTATGGCACATGAAGAAAGTGGAGGAGGGAATATGCAGGCACAAGCCGTGGTTTCTTGGACCAAGATAGCCAGGTTACATCTGAACCAGGCTAAATTTCCTTAGTTTGCCATATTTTTTTAATTTATTGGGCCTGCTCTTTTAACAGAAATAAAGCAAATGAAGCTTTTCTCATCATTTTATCACCATGCCACCCAATCTTTTTCGGTTCAAATCCTGTATGCCAGACTGTTGTTAAAGGTACAAAAGGGGAGCCAATAGAAAAAGTTGTCAAACCTACTTTTTCTTCTAGCTTTCATACATGGGGAAAGCAGAACAGCAGTCCTGTTTTATTCTTCTGAGTGATCACCCCCAGGCATCGTATTCCAGCCAAGAAGGTTCTTCCTCCTCAGACAAGAGGATGACACATTTCAAAATACAGATGCAGAACTTGAGGAAAATACCTTGCCTAATTCCAGGGCCAGCCTGGGGACTTTGCCACTGGGTTGCAACCCTGCGGCTTGGATTTCTACTGACATAAAGGCAGCCGGGTCACTGCATCTGGTGACAGAAGCAAAGCAGGTTTGAGACATTTTGCAGCCTCAGGTGCTGACATGTTTCTGGCACTCTTACTTGACTCTGTTCTGATTAGCAGTTTAATTATTTTCTAGAGCTGCTGCTTTCCCTTATTTATAAAATACAGCTATCCAACAGTAATAACTTTATAAAGTGAAGGGCAGTTTCCCCATCCCACCCCACCCCCTTTCCCCAGCTTTTAGAGTTGTACTCTGCAGGAAGATCCAAAGCTATGGTTTAGCTGGATTGGCTTTCAGCCATTTAACAGCGTCTTCTTCTTTTTTTAAACTGCCTCTCATTCAAGAACTCAATGTCCTGTTAGCCAGGCAGTACGTCAGTGTTTCTATGGTAACCTACCCCAAAGATTCTCTCTGCTCTGCTCTAGCACTGCATATTGTATGACAAGCTTTGTATGCCGCAATTCATTATAGTGCTGTGATGAAATAGGAACAGGTTTGGCCCTAAGGAGTAAGGATTAAAAACAACAACCCATAACAGTAACAATAACAATAAAATGAATATCTGAAGGTGAAGATAGTAGAACTATTTTAGCTGCTGAATCATGCATGCAATCCACTGTGAAGTTAAGCGTATGAATAATAGCTTCCAAATAGTTTGTTCAGCTGAATACACATACACATACACACACACACACACACACACACACACACACACACACCTTCTATTAGGGCATACTGTGAAAGTGAAAACCCATCATTGCAACTTGATGGGAACAGCTTTTTAGAGAAGAAAAGTGGACTGATCCCAAAACATTTGATCTAAACTGCCATTGTCACTGCATGTTGAAGAAATCTATATCCTGATCTAATCTTTAAAGTAGTGATGCACCTGTTGGATAGCCTCCTACCTCCTAACCCCCTACACTTCTTTTCACCCCAGGTTAAATCCCCATAGAAGCTGTCCAGACATGTCTGCGTCCATACATATAGGGCCCCATTCAGTCTGATGTCAACTCTTTATTACTATTGTGCATGTCAGTGTTCATGGGTAGGGTTACCTGGGTGCCTTCTCAGAACCCCCTCACGTAGTTGGCACTAAATTGGGCTATCAGATGAAGAAAACCTATGTGTGAACCAATCCAATGGCAAATCACTTATATTCTTTTATGAAGGAACGGGGGCCAGTTATTAGAACAGTATAGAGATGTGCTTGATCTCTTGGGAAAGAACTCTTATTCTAATTTTAGGTAAAACTTTGCTAGTTTCCAGCAAATGGCAGGCACTGTAAGAAAACAGTGAATGTCTTGTGAGTCTGTTAAAAAAAGACAACAAGTGAGAACAAATGAGCAGTAGGAAACTCACTACCATGTTTGTATACATATAATAGTCCATGGTAGTTATCGTGGGAGCAGAACCAGCTCAATACATTTTACTGCCTGGGGCAAAGGACAAGATGGTGCTGCAACTGAATCTCACTTCAACACTAGCAATGGGCTAGTGCACATCATTACATCTGAGGGCAGCAGGCTAACTTAGGTGCTGAAGGACACAGGAGGAATATCAGTGGGGCTGCAGTCCTCCTATCTGCTGTCTGAGGCAGCTACCTCACTCAGGCTAATGGTAGGGCCAGACCTGTGTGGGAGTTATATAATGCAACATCCAGAACAAGGATTAGTGAATTCAGGATAAGAGATATTTTACTGTATAAGCAAAAACTGTAGATTGGTTTTGGGTTGACTAAAGATTAATATGATTGTATTTTAAGAATGCTTCTAAAGGTAAACTTTAAGGGATTTTATTGTTTCCAAGGGAGGAAAGGAAAAACAAGAGATTACAGATACCCTGCTGCTATAAGCACCAGAGGGAAGTGGTTTTAACAGTTTTTAAATGATTCCACCTTTCCTGATGCCATACGAAAGTATCTTATTAACTTTAATTGATGTTTCTGGGTACATGCTCACTGATTTAATGCAAATGGACTCTTTATGCAAGGAACATTTTATCCCCAGAATAAAATCAAGAGCAGTTTGTAGCATAGCAAACAAAAAACATATTTCATAATAATATAATTTTAGACAAAAGGCAAGCTTATTGGTACCTAGCTGGTGCTAAGGGCTGTCAACTTATAATAAAATGGTGAACCCCCTCCCATTGCAATACTGGTACAAACAAGAACTGTAGCCTGTCAGTTTTGCTTCAGGTTTCTATGACATTATTTCCACTGACCTGGCCTCCCTTGTCAGAGTTTTAGAACAGGGGTCAGCAAACTTTTTAAGCTGTGGGCCGGTCCACCGTCCCTCAGACCATGTGGTGGGCCGGACTATATTTTGAAAAATAAATAAATGAATGAATTCCTATGTCCCACAAATAACCCAGAGATTCATTTTAAATAAAAGCACATATTCTACTCATGTAAAAACATGCTGATTCCCAGACTGTCCATGGGCCAGATTGAAAAGGTGATTGGGCCGCATCTGGTCCCCAGGCCTTAGGTTGCCCACCCGTTTTAGGGCACTTCCAAAAAGAGAGCAGACTGCCACAGGTTTTCTGAAAGTTTCTGTTAGCCCTGTGCTAACATTAGGTATCTATTAGTTGTACCCCATTGCCATCTCATTCAGTGAGAGTTGACTTGTTCCTCTCAACTGCCAGTTTCATACATCATTCCTCTCTGCTCTTTGTACATGCAATGGGTGGTATTCAATTAAGTTTTACTCAGAATAGACCCATTTAAAAGGGCTCATCCATTCTTCTTGTCTGGGTACTTCCTCCCAAGAAAACCCACTGCTTACCACTGAATTGGAACAAACATCAATTGGTCTTTCTGCAGACTGACATTTGTTCTGATTTGGTGATAAACAGCGGGATTCGCCTAGGAAAAAGATTGGACAAACGAAAAACCACTTGGACCCACGCCTAGAAAGCACAGGAGAAGGTCTTAGTCCACCACTAAGGGAAAGTGACAGCCCAAGCCATGGTGGAGATTTGCAGGCCTGGGGTTCTGGAACAAAAAGGTAAGGCAAGGAAAGATCAGGACCTCGGACAAAGACCAAAATGCTGATTCTGGACTACTGTTAGAGTCCTGCAGAACCAGTAAACAAATACAAGCTGTTTCAGCAATGTATTGGAGCAAGTGGTAGAACTTTATAATTTGGCTGAGGTAGTCAAGCTAGAAGCTCCATGCCCCAAGTGCCACAAATGGCCAGTTAAAGAGCCAAAGACTGTTTCTTAACTAGAGGCTTTCTCTAAACCAGTGGTTCTCAACCTGTGGGTCCCCAGATGTTGTTGGACTACAACCGCCATCATCCCTGAGCTCTGGCCTTGCTAGCTAGGGGTGATGGGAGTTGTAGTTCAACAACATCTGGGAACCTACAGGTTGAGAAAGGCTGCTCTAGCAGTGGCGTAGCGTGGGTTGTCAGCACCCGGGGCAAGGCAAGTAATTTGCGCCCCCTAACCCTACCCGAGCCAGGTAGGGGCAGAGAGCTGCGAGTGCGCCCCCCCAGATGTTGCGGCCGGTGTGGCCGGCCCCCCCTGCACCCCCACGCTATGCCACTGTGCTCTAGACAGTGGGGTTTCAAGCTGTGGGGTCTGTTTTGGGGAAAGTTCTTTGGAATTTTCCTGATCCTCTGAAGAGACTGTTTTCTCTTCATCAGCATCTGGTGGCAGATGTGTCTTTTGGGGGTTCAGGGGATGAGGATGAAGTAATAGGGAGTGGATCCATCTTCTCCTTAGAGCTGTTGTAGGAGGGCTCTGCATCTGGGAGGATTCCTGGTCTGTGACCATGACAATAAAATAGAGCAGTTGCTGAGCAGTGTTTCCTTTCAGGTAGCTACTAGATAAATATAATTTTGTTGTTGATGCATGCCTTTGGATATATCTATCTAGTTCCGCACACACATATGTGGCTATCAAGATGCTCACATTGCTTACATTGGGGAAAACACCAGGATCTGTGGAATTCTAGCTCCTGCCCTTTCTTCTAGAGCAGCAAGGCATTCTGTTTCCTGTTCCAGTTGGGCTTCACCCTCCGTTTCCTCCCTAGGAACTTGAAGCTGCAGAACAGATAGTCCCAGAGCTGCTCCGATGATATTTGAAGGGCCTTCAAAGGGCCCTTGTCTAGAATTCACTCAGTGTTTGCTTATCTAAACTATCAAAGAAACAAAGCCAGGAAGCTGAGTGTTGGGGAAGTCTGGCTCCCAAATGAAGGCAATCCTTTTCTCTCTCTTAGGTTATGGCACAATAATTTGGCTAGTCTTTTAGGTGC
The DNA here is from genome assembly GCF_964234715.1 of Podarcis melisellensis. Lineage (NCBI taxonomy): Eukaryota > Metazoa > Chordata > Lepidosauria > Squamata > Lacertidae > Podarcis > Podarcis melisellensis. The sequence continues at coordinate 31,227,998 of NC_138529.1, read as the reverse complement.
CACAAGTCCTTTTGCTGTTTTGGCTAAACAGCAGGCTAAAACAGACATGTCTGTCTGGATTTTTTAAATCTTTTGGTGGTACAACACAAAAGTTTTGCCTTCATGTTCTCAAAGGCAAACTACCACCATCATGCCTATGAGAACACTAAACAGTGATGATGACATCAGGGCGGGACTTTTGGGCAGAGTTCCAGGACCCCCTGCTCAGAAGAATGAGCAAAAAGAAGGCCTCCAAAAACCATAGCATGACTGCCTGACCACATTTTGAAGCAAGTTACGTAGTACACATGACCATTTAAAGTCGGACGGGGTGGGAATCCCCGTAAGATTAAGTCCAGAGTCTAAAATTACCTAAATGTGGTTGAAAGCATGGCGTGAGGAATCAGCTCTGAAGTGTTATGATACACACAAGGGGAAAGTCCCTTGACCTTCATGGCAGACAAGTAACTACTCTGAAATTGGAGTTAATTTGATTCAAGTCAAAATCTTAGGAGAAAATTCTCACAAAACCAATGACTGCAGAGTAAAAGGATTCAGCAAGATTATTAGAAAAAACTCAGGCAGGGCAATACCAATAAAAGGGGGAGATGGAGCCAAAGGCAGGCAAAGCACCTTTTCCTGTATTCTGCTCAGTTTGTACTAACAGGGCAAAAGAGAAATGCATGGAAGGGGGAGTGTTGCATCTTTCCTTCCTCACCATCCAGTTATGACAAGTTTCCCTCACATTGACTCTAATGAGAAGGAAATAAGCTGGCAGGGTGGGGGCAGAGGACTGCAGTATAATTGATAGTCCTTAGTATAGCCATCTGCTATTATTTTAAAAAGCCAGGTAATTCCTTCAAAGTTTCTGTGAGCAGTTCTCTCTCCCCAACTTTTCTGTGGTCCTTTCCTGTTCCTGAAAGTTTTGTCCACAGTTCAATCTCTTTGTTAATGTTATATTTCCCCTCTGCCTCTAATATTTTGCAAGGGGATTTTTTTTGGGGGGGGGGTTGTTTTGTTTCCAGGATTATTTCTGTGCTGGTCTTCAACTCTGTTGCTGTTGACCTCATCTTACTCTTGCTTTCTTAGCTACAATTTTTATATGCATGCTCTGTTTCCTCCTAGATGACTTCTCATTTCTTAAAACTGAATTCAGATGAATTAGAACATGTAAGTTGTGTTCTGTTTGTGTTTGCAACATAATTGTAAGGAAAAAATCCTGTTTTAAAATGAGAGGTTTCTTAAAGGAACAAGAAGCAGGTGTTTCTTTCTTCTTTGTATCTCTTGCAAAATTGGTTTTCCCCAACTGTCTTCAACTTTGAAAGAAAAAAGGCACTGGTACTGTGTACCCTTGAGTACCCCCACAAAAAAGCATATCTAAACTCTCAACATCCAAAAAAGTTTGGATGAGTGATTTTGGCCCATCTGTTTATCTTTCTGGATGCTTGGTGCATTTTCTTCATGCATGTGAAAATAATCTCCTCTCCATAAAAACAAACACAGAATGTGTAATGACTTAATTACATTTAGCATTATTGTTCCATATATAGTTGAGCTTTGATGCAAGTTACATAACTGGGCTGTTAATACTTTTTATACATGGGTGGAACTAAAATTAAAAAAGGAAATTATTCTCCCGATGCTCAACTCTAATCCCCATCTGTCTGTGTTTTTAATTTTCTGCACTTGCAAAGCTCTGATCAAAAGGTCTTGAACAGATCCCAGATTTTCCAATCTAGTATGCTTATGCAACCAAAAATATAATGGTAGCTTTTCCTGGGGGTGATTAAGCATATATTTTCAGTTTGTCTCATTTTCTTAGTTCCAAGAAAGCTATAAATAGAAAGCAGCTTGACTCCAGCCCATTGTATTAACATGACAGGCAACATTTGTATGGTTTTTTAAAAGCAGCAGAATGAGGATGGCCTGAGGCTTGGCCATAAGCCAATATGGTAAAGCATAAAAGAACAAATAAAACTTACCTTTACTTTCAGATCAAATACTTGTGATAGGATAGCCATCTTAATTCATCACAAAAATGAAGGGCGAGGATAGAAACTGGAACCTCACACATACACACATGTATACAGATAATGTGTTGTGCGCTGCTTAAATTATTTTAGCCTCCCTATCTGTCTAGTTGTACTTAGTTGTCTTTGTTTTACAGTGTATTTCATATTTTTTTCTTTTTGTTTTACTGTTTTTTTATTTTATAACTTATTTTATGTTGTACCCTGACCTCCTACCAATGAGGAGTGAGCTAAGAAATAAAATAAACTTTGGAAAGGGAAATCCATTTTAATTCTCTCTTTAGCATTGCTGATACAGTATAAACAGGAACAACGGTCTCTTCTCAGACAGAGCTGGCTCAAGACATTTCACTGCCTGAGGCAGAAGAGCAAATGGTGCCCCCTCTCCCCCCCCCCCCAACAGTAAGGTATAGAGCAACCAAGCCAGCAAGTTCATTTCGGCACCTGATGTAGATAATCCCATAAGTACCTCTCTCCTTGCCTGGAAGTAAAAATATAACTATTAAGTAAGTAGTGCTAGGACTTGCCGATCAGAAGAGCCTAGGACTTGCCGATCAGAAGATCAGAGGTTCAAATCCCCATGACGGGGTGAGCTCCTGTTGTTCAGTCCCTGCTCCTGCCAACCTAGCAGTTCGAAAGCATGTCAAAGTGTAAGAAAATAAATAGGTACCACTCCGGTGGGAAGGTAAATGGCGTTTCCGTGCACTGCTCTGGTTCGCCAGAAGTGGCTTAGTCATGCTGGCCACATGACCCGGAAACTGTATGCTGGCTCCCTTGGCCAATAAAGTGAGATGAGCGCCGCAACCCCAGAGTCAGTCACGACTGGACCTAATGGTCAGGGGTCCCTTTACCTTTACTTTAAGTAACAATTAGCTGCCCTTGCACAGCAGTCAAATCAGCGGCCTGAAGTGGCCACCTCACTCTGCCTAATGGTAGCATGAAGGAGCATGAAGTCTGAGAACCTCAGTGCTAAAGCAATAGGCATTGCTCACTATTGAGTGTCAACAAATTACCGTATATGGGATGAGCTTTGGCACAAGCTTTATGAGACGGTTGCTTGAGCTGGCCTGCTAGGTATGTACACAGTGCTCTTTCCAAGATCCTCAACACAAAATCTTTGACTAGGACCACATTTAAACAGTTCTGATCTGCCTAGAACTTAAAACAACAGACAACTTCACATAAACACAAAGCCCCAAGGAAATAATTAAGCTGAGGGCAAGACATCAATCCAGTTTAAGGAAAGGAAAATAAATGTTACTATTTGATTATTTGGATGTGAATGAAAGATGCCTTTAGTCTAGGCAGATCATGTCTGTCTAGATTGCATTTTTCAATGAGTTACATTTATCAGTGTTGCCACTGAGTATCAGCAGCCCAATTCACCCTTTCTCACATTTTAGCCCTTTGGTGAGGTCCTGAAAGGAAGCGGTTGTTAAACTGCTGGTAATCAATACACACCACTGGTGTGCCGCCCCCTCCACAACTCCCCATGTCAAATGTCACTATTATAAGTGGCAAGCACCTGGTTTATAAATAACTCCAGATAGAATTACTTCCTGACCTTCATTTCTCAGCTTTGGAAAATCCAGTGTGGGCCAACGAAAAATTATCGTCATACTGGATAAATAATCCTCTGTGCTATGAACTCCAATCCCAACACATCCCTGATAACAAGTGCTTTCTATATGGAATCAGAATGTTTACATTGGCTTTGCACAGCTTCTTTGATCAGCTAATGCCACGGGTAAGTAATAGGTACAGAGTGCTTTTTTTTATGAAAGACAGCTTTTGACTGAATAACCTCAAAACACTCATTCACCCATTGCTGGGGCATTTAAAAAATGGTTGTCCTGAAGGCTTTTCATCTTCATTCCCTAATCCTTTATTCAACTTTTCGACTACATTTCGAGTTTCATTTATAAGGTTCAGATTCATTCATATGTTCAAACACAGATATTCTTTCACACTTTTAGGGATAGGAAAATTTGATCATTTTGGATTCTCTTAGTTTTTCATTTTTCCAGTCTTAAGTTCAGTTCTCCACTTTTCCGCATTGCTTAAAAAAAGTCTTCATGAAAATTTAGCAACGTTTCAAAATGCCAATCTCATAATATACACATAGGTATGCAATTTTTCCTAACGTACACACTTTTGCAAAGCAATGTTTCTTAATATAATGCATTTTTGTATGTTGTTTTCACTAATGTATGTATTTTTATGCACATTTTACCCTAGTATATGCTTTTTTTTTTACACATTACTTATCTGGGGAACCTCCACACCCATGGAGATGCCACCAACCTGAAACCACCCCAATCTTGATGCCATCTCACCCATCTTCATCCTGGTGAACACAGCACTGCCACTGAGAGGGTGACACTGCCAATCCACCCTCCTCACATGCCACTGCTGATTCTGAGGTTGCCACATGGTGCTATTTTCCTGATTGGTGATGTTTTCTACACTTAAAAAAAAAAAATATTTCTCAGAGCGTTCTAAGCCTCTCTTCATTCTTAAACTAGGGCCAACCAAGCAATACTTGTGACGCTAAAACAATAAAACCATTCATCAATTTAATAAATTATAAGCACTTAAGCAAAAATTAAGAGCAAAGAAAGCAGAGAAGTTAAAACCACTGAAAACGAGACAAAATAAACCATAATTTTTACTATCCACCTAAAAACTATCCGGGATGGGGCTAGACTAACTTCTTTGGGAGGCAATTCTAGGACCAGGGAGCAACCACAGAAAGTGTCCACACTTTATTGTATGAAACAATATAACTGGAAAAGTGAGATATAAATATTTTAAATGCAGTGGCGCTTTTAATGCCAGCTGATCCTTCTGATATCCTTAAGAATGTCCTTAAGAAACTTTCCTATTGACTTTCCCAAACCATTAACCTGTTCTCTTTCATGTAGAAGCTTTTGCCAGCTGCTGCTAAGGCAAAAAACCAGAAAGGTAGACAGCATGAGCTAACTGGCAAACAATATGTCACTCAGCGCTTCCTCCCCTACAATCATTAAAAAAGCATAGGCTGGCATTTTGATGCCAATGTTGTGTAGACTCCAATACTCTTGCATGCATGAACATCGCCAATTCCACAATAAACTCATGTCTGAAAATACCCTAAATGCCTGGCTGAAATCAATATTCTGATATCTAATGCTGCATATTTCATAGAAGGAACAGCTATTGTGTATCTGTACACATCACCTGCACTATATAAAACATTCCCATGAAAGCATAAGCAACAGCTGGCAAAATGTCCAGGTTACTTATGCTCCAAAATAAAGCTGGCAGAGACTCAGGTTCATTTGCCTTGCATGGGTTTGGGAGCTGGGGGGAAAACTTCAGTGACCTGAAACCGAGAGAAAATGCAATTGCTCAAAATTCACTTGGAACTTGGACATGGCATTGACTGCCAACCTGGTTGCTGAAAACACACGCAGGCTGAAAGAAAGGCTAGTCTTTTTCTTCTGCGGGAGTGAATACTCTTAGAACAAACACATTGCTTTTATATATATTTTTCACATTCTCTTTTATGCTCCCGCAAACATCCCTGTTGGCGTGCTACATCAGTAGAATGTTCAATGGAATGCAAACAGAAGATGACTAGGCAGCCAGTGTTTAAATATTCATGGCTCTTTATAGTGCTCAGTAGTGAGTCTACAAGCAAAATAAACTGCTCATCATGTTGGTTTTGTACATTTGCTAAGAGCAGAAGGGTTGCTGGCTGTTGTGTTTTTTTAAAGGCAGAGCAAGGCCTTAAGGAGGCAAAAATTCAAAGGGGGTACTGCCTTCAGAAAACAAGGTTAGTAGTTTCTTCATATATGAAGTATTCGCTGATGTGGAGGTAAGCCCCAATGTGTTTAGCTGGAGTTACTGTAGGTAAAAGGATATAGGACTGAAGCTTCATCAACACAACACCTAAATACCAATAGCTCTTTGTTGATTAATTTATTCCAGCTATACCCATATTTCATAGTGGCTGCCTTTGCAAATTCCCTTTGTTTATCAGATTATTTCACCTTCTGGAAACAACTTTGCCATTCCTATGGATGAGTGATATATCAACATAATACATTGAAACTATGAACATTGTGACATCTTTCACAGGATGCTCACTTAGTCAAAGGAGACCTTTATAGCAGGAGTCTTTTCCTGTAGTAACACCCTGGGTAAAGTCATAATCTGAAAATACTCAGTGAGCTATATTTGGCAAGGCAAAGCTTAAACTGATTACTGCACTGCACAACTGAAATGTGTCAAATTAACAAATTACTGGCTCTAGACTGCACTGACATGATGAACTCTTACAAGTGAAATGTATCTGAAATGTCATAGGAAATTTTATATGTTATGTTAATATTTATTTGTACTTTTCAGCCAAAAGTACAAATATTAATTTACATTTTCTCATAGCAAGCAGACAAGGAGTTAAAAGTGCATAAAAAATACAGCACTACTAACATCAAAACCAAACAAATTTAAAAAAACAACATAGCAATAGCCTCATTCACAGATTAAACATAGCAAACATGTGGGAGAAAACAAGAGAAAGCCTCAGTCATCGTAAAAAGCTTATCATCCATTGAAGGGGGAAAAAGGGAGGGAGACAAATGCACCACCTGAGGGAAGGAGGTCCAAAGAATGAACAGAGGTGCCACTGCTGAGAAGGCCTTGTCCAGAACACCTAGCCTAACCTCAGACAATGCTGGGACATAAATCCAAGTGATACCCTCAATGGCTGGGCAGATAACAAGGCGGCAAGTGGGCCTTCAGATAACCCTAAGCTGTTTAGGGTTTTAAACGTGACAACTAGCACTTTGAACTGGGCTCTGCAACAAACTTATGTGATTAATTTATTAGAAATATTGCTGCTAAACATCACAATAGTCTCAGGGACAGGGGCACGAGGCAGCCCTCCAGGCCCCTCTATCTGGTCCTTGGGGCTCTCACTTGGCAACACTCACTTCCTGGGCAATACCCCTCATTTGCCTGTTCTTTGCCCTTTTGCCACTTCACTCAAAATCACTTCTTCATGCTACTTTACCAGCCACAAGGGAAAAGACACAGGGTTCTCATATCTTTTCCTACGTGGAAAGAAAAAGTGCTGTGGGGGGAATAGACAAGTGAAAAAAGGGTTGAGCAACTTCCCTTCTCTTCCTGGTCTTGGTTTTAGCATCCAATGCTGCTTTTCATTAAAGAAGCAGTCAAAGCGAAAGATTCACACAACTGCACATTCAGGCATAAAAACTTTATAAAAACAATATATTTCACTGTTAAGAAGCAGACAGATTTATGACTGGACCTGCATCTTGGTCTCATTATGCACTAGAGAACTGGACTAGGCTCATGGACGGCATCCAGCCTAATGGTTTTCATTACATAGCTCCATATAGCTTGCATACTAGTTCTTGCTGCATGGCCAGACAGTCTTGTTGCAGAACATCTCCCCATGTGTTAAACCAAAAATATACTTGGATATGCTTTGCAAGTAGTAAATCTGGTAGCTCAGACTTATATGAACAAAGTATAAATATTGGTAGGATAGCACCATATCCCACAGCTTAAATCATTTCAAATAACCGGGATTTTTGGGGAAAAAAACATAGAGAACCATAGCTCATCTAAAAATATGCTGCCAGTAGTCACTTGTTCAACAGTGGTGGCCTTGCAGATTCAGCTGGGATTTTTCCCCTGCTAGTGTGCCAAAACAAAAGCTGGCAAACAGATTCTGTAACTTTCACTGCATGTTTGGGGATTGAACAATCCACATCATGAGGGCCATTGAAACATTTTTATGTTTGAATTTTAAACCAATTTAGAAAGGATAGGCTATTCTGCCTTAGTTTTGCACCATATGCTACTTTGTGCAATTTCGCCAGCCGGGTGCTCCCTAAATGTTTTGGACCATGATTACCATGAGCCCCATAGGCCACAATAACAAGACTTCCAGTTGAAGATGGCAATGAGTAAGGCTGCTTGTCCTTGAGTTCCTCATCTGTTTTAATTTGTCTTTATTCTGAATAGTCTTAAAGTCAGTTGGCTCAGTTGTCAATATTAGTTGCAACATACAGGCAATATCTGTTTTATCTGCTTTACTTTTACTTGGGCTTAAAAGCCACATATTTTAATTGAAAGACAGGTGCTGGAAGAGAACCTGTTTTGACTCAGCATCTGGCATTTAGCTGATAAGGAAAGGTTAGAAGCTCATCTAGACTGAAGGAGATTCTGCAGTTTTAATATGGTTGTACACCTCCTTCTAGCAACTCTTGCAGCTAAGCTGGTGCCAAAATGTTTTGCTCTGCTTTCCTTTGGACCACAACATGGAGGCCAAGAGAGGGATATTGTCATCTGGGCAGCCAGGAGGACCTCTATACACACTGCCTAGGCTTGTGTATGGCAGACTTTGATAATTATTTTTAAAATACACAGTTCTCACTTATGGACAACTGGAGACCTTTTGTGACTATACCGGAACAGGATTAAAAAAAAACATACAAATGAGTATATTAGGGTATACTAAATATTGTATAAATTCTGTAATCCCCTTTCTCTTTTTTGTTTCTACTTTATATCTTACAAAAATAATAGTAAGAGAAAAACCCTGTTAAAGTGCTACTGAAGCTGCTAAAAAATGGTGTGTTCATAATTATAATGCTGACTAATTCATTGGTTGGTTGCCAGGGTAACAACTGGAGTTTTCTGTTGCAAATGAGTGAATTGCCTTCTGCAATGCTGATGGTTTTTTACAAGGCATTCTGGTACAACAAGCCAATATTTTTCACCGGAGGCAGCTTCTTGATACTATCAGAAAATACTGGGTTGCTGAAGGCACTAGTAATGGATGAGTGATATCACAACATGAATGGCATCAGAGATTCTCCTGACAGTTATCCCTGTAACTACTGAATATGGCCAGCAGCTAAGGTACCTCTAGCGAAGCAGAGTTACACTATATAAAGAGGTACACAATTTATAATATATTAATTTTAGAAGAATGCATAACTGAAGGAACATCACCATGGTATTGTCAGAACTATAGGTGTTTATGATTATGTATAAAGTTCCCACAGAGTATTAAAGGAAGCTAGGCAAAACTCAAGAGTGTAAGTTAATTTTTTAAATCATGGTATTCTATTGCAGGCTATTACTACCCTGCAATTTACTCATTCCTTATTTTAAAGTATATCCCTGCCTGTAGAATATCCAAGGGGGAGGGGGTTACAATACAAGGTGGGGTTGGGAAGTACACTTTGTTTAGAAGTAAATTACAATCAACCAAAAAAACCAGGATAAAACCAACTTTAAAAACATGAGTAGTATAAAATCAGCAAGAGCATTAATGGGATTAAGAGCTGGTGTAGAAATTTTCCAACACATTCCACACACACACACACACACACACACACACACACACACACACATCTGAGGCCATTTCTATTTTGGTGGAGGAAAGTAAAACATTTTTTCATGTTAAAAACAGAAAAGCTGGACAAAAAGTTCAATACCTTGGCTGAAAAAAGCCCACAGCAAAAGGGTTTGTTTGGGTCTCTCATATAGGTGCACAGAACAATGTGTGGTTTTTGATGTATCATGGGATTTCTTTTTTAGGCATTCCAAAGAAGAGTACAATACATCATTAATTAAGTATAACCTGTGGACTTCAGGGTGTGGGAACAAGACCCTTGACAACAACGCTGCTTGCATTCGCAAGAAGAAATTCTACCCTGACAAGCAAGTGTATTAGCAAAACAAGGGAATTTCTGTATCTGTCAGCTTACAGCAGATTTCTCCGACATCCCTAACAGAGAATAGTAGGTTTTATAGGGCTTTCAATGACAAGCCAGTTCTGAACACTTGGCATGATCCTAATTAGTGACTGCACTTAGGGAGTGTTATGTACTAAGCTTGGATCCTAGAACAATAGGCAAGTAGGATCCTAGAATGCAACAACTGATTGGCTTGCGGGAGAAGACCAATCAGGCTCCAGGAGGGAAACAGAACCAGCCAATCAGACAGGACTCATTGTGTAAATAATGTATATAAAAGCCTGAGGTTTGGGGGGGCAATTAAATCACTGTTTTACAAGCTGCAATAGGTAAAGGTAAAGGGACCCCTGACCATTAGGTCCAGTTGCGGACGACTCTGGGGTTGCGGCGCTCATCTCGCTTTATTGGCCAAGGGAGCCGACATACAGCTTCTGGGTCATGGCCATCATGACTAAGCCGCTTCTGGCAAACCAGAGCAGCACACGGAAACGCCATTTACCTTCCCGCTGGAGCGGTACCTATTTATCTACTTGCACTTCATGCTTTCGAACTGCTAGGTTGGCAGGAGCAGGGACTGAGCAATGAGAGCTCACCCCGTCGCAGGGATTCGAACCTCCAACCTTCTGATCGGCAAACCCTAGGCTCTGTGGTTTAACCCACAGTGCCACCCGTGGTGGTTGTTGGAGCAATATTTAACCCTGCCTTGTCTGATGAACAGCCTAGGTACAATTTGGAGCTATCCATGCGCTACATAGCTTGCTTCTTTGCCTTTTGGACTTTGACCTCTGATTTGTCAGACCTTGCTTATATGGACTTATGCTCTGCTGTATTTGACCTTGCCCTGCTGGAACATGACCTATGCTTGACTGAGCTAGTGCTAGTGATACGTGATCTGGTATTCCCTAGTCTCTGTCCCTAGTACAAGCTCCCAGCTGGCTGGAGCCCTGTCTCCCAGCTAGGACTCCTGACTGTGACAGAACAATGCATTCTTTCCAAACTGGCTGTGCTATGCAATTAATTCTCTATCAGTTCTGTCTGGCCTGTTTGTTTCCAGGTCAGCTAGAAGGGTATAATCTTAGAACTATGTGACATTCAGGCTGGCTATGAAATGATCCAGATAGGCTGAGGCAGAAGGAGATAAGGTGCATGTGTCCTCTTGGCAGAAACCCAAGGATCAGATCCACTGCAAGCGTCATCCACCTGTATTTGCTCCTGTCAGTCAGAGCACTGCAGATGGGAATCAGTGCAGATTCCACACCACTTGCTTTATTATTAAAAGTATAGTCCATCTCTTAGGTGAAGAATCCAGTAAAACACTTGTTAAAATACAACATTAAAACAGAAAAGCAGATAAAACACAAAGATAAGGCACATAATTAAACTCCAAACATCCCGTTCCAGCTGAAACATTCAGTTACTTCCCAAAGCCTTACCAAATAACCATGTTTTTAGCGTGTGCCTAAATGAGAACAACCTGCCAACCTAGCAGTTCGAAAGCACATCAACGTGCAAGTAGATAAATAGGTACCGCTCCAGCGGGAAGGTAAACAGCGTTTCCGTGCGCTGCTCTGGTTCACCAGAAGCGGCTTAGTCATGCTGGCCACATGACCCGGAAGCTGTACGCCGGCTCCCTTGACCGATAAAGCGAGATGAGCGCCGCAACCCCAGAGTCAGCCACGACTGGACCAAATAGTCAGGGGGCCCTTTACCTTTACCTTTTAAATGAGAACAAAGTCTGCACTAGACATGGAGGGAGTCTGCACTGCACTCAGAGGGGTGGGAGTTCTATAGCTGGGATACCACTATGGGAAAAGTCCCTTTAGGCATTAGTCTGTTATGGTGTTCCTTCATCTAATGCCATTCCTGCTAAATAAATATTTCTTATTTATATCCTGCCATCCTCAAAGGAGCTCAGGGTGGCAGAGATGAGTTTCCCCCATTTTATTATAGTGACAATGCTGTGAAGCTGAGTGATATTTGCCCAAGGTTCCCAAGTTCTGGCGAGAGTCCCCACCAGATTGGGCTGAACTGGGGCAGGTCTCTGATGACCAGCAACACCCTCTGAGTATCCAGCCAGGATCCTTGCCCAATACTAATGCCACTTATGATTGTAAGTTGTGGCCCTGATTTCACCCACTCCCAGTCTCTTTGTGTGGGTTTTGTTCTGCTTTTTTTGCTCCCAATAGCCTGCATTCCTGGGCCTGGAGCACAAGCCTCTCTGGTTGAAATCCAACACTGTATTCACTATGCCACAGCAACTCTCAGGACAATTCAGTATCACAGTACAAAACATACACACACAAAATAATTACCCAGCACCTGTGCAAACAGATTCTAATAAAAAAGATGTGCCTATAGTGGCTTGTGTGAACGCCACCTTCCCCCATCCCAATCTCTCTAATATACACAATACAGTATAGAGGGTATAACCATGAATAATTTTATGGAAGCTCAAATAGATTTTTTTTAATGAGTCTAGTGTTCATACGGACTTAATTCTTGAGTTGTTTTTGTTACATAAGGAACGTTTAAAAAGGGGGGAAAAATCAAGCACAAAACTACAGCAATCATATTGTTTGCACACACCCACACATTGTATTTAATCCTACAGAAGCCTATAAATACAATGCTGTGTGCACTTCTCTCCTCCTGCAAAACCCCACAGTTAAAAACAGCTGCCAAAACTTTTATATTGTAGTTGCTGCAAACAATACTATTTAAAAGCAAACATTTCCCCCAGCCGACCCCAAAATAGACATTTTCAAAGAAAAGGATGGGGATGGGAGATGAAGGTTAAAGTATTCAGTGCTTGATATAGCTTTAAAAAGTGATTAGACTTGCTTGCATTGTCTTCTCTTAAGGACTGTAACCCAAAGAGATTAACAGAACAAGCTGATACCTACACTCCCGGGAATAAGCCCTACTGAAAACAGTGGGACTTACTTCTGAGTGAGATGTTTTGAATTTTGAGGCATGAAACATTGGTATACACATCACTGTGGCTCCTCCTGTTGATTTTCATGAACGTGGGAGCTGAGAGAGAGAGAAATGTTCTCTATTAGTGATTCCAGAGGCAACCATAAAGCTTCAGCCCTTCTGCAACACATGGGAAAATAAATGTAAAACAAAATTAAATAAAATCAGAATGAGGAAAAGGTAACCATATGGTTCATCTATATCAAGGCTGGTCTGCTTACATAATGGTTTGATTTTAAACAGGGCACCCTTACATTAGCTTAAAAAGAGCCCCCACCCCACCCCAAAGATTTTGAGTTTCATTTTCCTTTCCTGCATAGCACCAGAAAGACCACAACTGGACATGACATACAGTGTGACCTCTGTATACAGATCAGGTAGCAGATTCTGTGAAAGACCTCTGGAGAGCTACTTTCCATTGGAGTAGACAGAACTGGGACTGAGTTCCATCTCCATAGCCTCTAGTACTAAACAACAACAACAAATGGGACTAACCTAAAGAACATTTGCACAAGCAAAAGCAGCCTGAATGCTGATCTCACACGTGCAGAATCTCATTTTGCATTCTGAGCCAGGGAAGAAAGTCTGGGTGAAATTACACTTGATTTATAACAGAGCTGAGCATTAACAAGCTGGACAAATTCAAATTCCAAGCCAAGTAATCACAAACTTCAGCAACTTCCCTAGTCACACAACTAGCTTTAACTGGAATAAAATAAAAATGTGTTTGTTTGTTTGTTTGCTTGCTTGCTTGCTTGCTTGCTTGCTTGCTTGCTTGCTTGCTTGCTTGCTTGCTTGCTTGTTTGTTTGTTTTACTGGAGAGGCACAGTTGTCATGATTTGCTAGGACATGACTGCTGTCAGGCTGGGGAATCAGTGGACTGGTGTGCATGTCACAGTAAGCCAAAGTAAGACATAAACCAGAGCTTACTGTGAAGAAGCAGTATGCTGGTACACCTTGCTCAGTCAGGGCTCATCCAGACTTCCTTTTGCACCACGTTTTGCAGGCACAGGTCCAAGCAGGTTTTTCTTTTGTCCTGGCGCTTTCCTCGGTGTTTTACCAGTGTTTTACCGCTGAATTGGAGCAAATGGCAATTTGCTGAAAACCCTGTTTCTGTTTGCTCTGATTCAGCAGGTAAAAGTGGATTTTCCCAGGGAAAGTGCTGGGACAAACACACACTCAGACACAGAGTTTTAAAGCCCAGACCTGTGTCTAGAAATGCAGAGCAAAAGAAAGACTGTGTGAGTCCTCACTGTCACTGCAGCTACAGGTGGGGAAAACCACAAGGCTTGGCTTAGCATTATGTGTGAACCAGTATTCATGGTTTGTTTCTCTCTAACCCACAAGCAGTAAGCCATTGTTTGTTCTTGCCTTGGTGCTTGTTTGTTTGGGAGAAACAAACCATGAATGCTGTTTTGCACATAACGCTAAAAGAGGTCTCATGGTTTGTTTCCCTCCGTTACAGTGAGCATGGAGCAAAGCAGGAACAACTGAAAGTGTTCATCAGCCTGTTGCTAATTCACAGTGGGCCATGCAAAAGTCAGAGGTTTCTACACACTGTCATGGACTGGCTGGATGCAGAGGAGAGGCCAGAGCCAGGGGATTGGTGGTGGGATGAAGATGAGTGGTCAGAAGGAGAAGAGGGAACAGACCAGGAGGAGCAGGTGTTGGAAGCTGAAAAGGTAACAGGGCTTAGTGAATAGGAAGGGGCTGTGGCAGAAGGCAGTCCAGAATCAGAGGTAGAAATGGAGGCTGGAGGGAGGGGGCAAGAGGCAGAGATGAGGCAGGCTGCTGAAGAAGTCTCTCCTCCTGTGGTGACCAGCTCCTTCCTCCTGATTTCCCAGAAAGGTATGAAGAAGTATGAAGAGGGCGGAGCAAAGGCAGACAAGGCAAATAAGTCTCAGGTGCTTGGGAAGAACCTGGTGGAGGAGGGGACTTAGAGAGCTATGGGAAGGTGGGGGCCTTCAGTCCTCACAACTGCCTTAGTGGGGAGAGACATACAGTCGTACCTTGGATCTCAAACGCCTTGGCTCCTGAACAAATCATCTCCCAAACAATAAAAACCCGGAAGTGAGTGTTCCGGGTTTCAAACATTCCTCTGGAAGCTGAACGTCCCAACATGACTTCCGTAGCTTCCGATGGGCTGCAGAAGCTTCCTGCAGCCAATTAGAAGCTGTGTTTTGGTTTCCGAAATTTCTGGAAGTCGAACGGACTTCCAGAATGGATTCCGTTCGAATTTCAAGTTACGACTGTACAGTGGTACCTCGGGTTACAGACACTTCAGGTTACAGACTCCGCTAACCCAGAAATAGTACTTCAGGTTAAGAACTTTGCTTCAGGATGAGAACAGAAATTGCGCAGTGGCAGCAGGAGGCTCCATTAGCTAAAGTGGCACCTCAGGTTAAGAACAGTCTCAGATTAAGAACAAACCTCCAGAATGAATTAAGTTTTTAACCCGAGGTACCACTGTACTAGGAAATAGTTGCTGTGCTCATGGGGCCTGAGCTGTTTTGTTTCTTTGAATAAAGCGTTAACTTCATTGACACCTTGTGAGTTATGGCTGACCTGTACCTAAGTCCCACCATCCCGCCATCTCTCCATCCAGGCAAGCTTGATCACAGTTAAATGATACATTCCAGCAGTGCCGGTGGGGGGGGGGACACAAAAGGGGGCACATGTCCCTGGTGACAGGTTGGAGGGGCAGCAAAATAGCATATATGAGCACACACTTCATGCATATATAAACACGTTATGGAAGTGAAATTCATGCATTTATTTTCAACCTAGCAAAAGTTCCCCAAGAGTTGTCCTAGGACCTAGGAGATATTTTAGCAAACCCAGTGTGACTGTTTCAAGCTGCTCCTTTCAGGAAATAGTTGCCACAAGGAAGAGTCTTCTACTGAAAATACAGTGGTACCTCTGGTTATGAACTTAATTCATTCCGGAGGTCTGTTCTTAACCTGAGGTACCACTTTAGCCAATGGGGCCTCCTGCTGCTGGCGCACGATTTCTGTTCTCATCCTGAGGTAAAGTTCTTAACCCGAGGTAATACTTCCAGGTTAGCAGAGTCTGTAACCCAAAGTGTTTGTAACCCAAGGTGTTTGTAACCCGAGGTACCACTGTATACAAGGTCTCAATAAACTGCTTTTTTTTTCAGGGTGGGATCTCTCTGCGACTTTTTCCCTTTCCTAGCTTGCTTGTTTCCTTAGCCAAGTTTGTATGTGCAATCACAAATCAACATGTGAGTACACACATGCTTTCCCCAGCAACCATTTTTCTGACAATCAAGTAGTAAGTGTCTTCATGGTGAAGAATCTTTGTCTCTTATTCATGGGTTGCAAGGAAATATTGCCAAGTGCTTTAAAGGGCAGGCAGAAAAAAGGAATATAGTATTTCTAACCAGCTTAAGTTAAAGAGAATCTAATCAATGCAAAGCTTTCTTCTGTTGGTGCCTACCCTTTGGTACACATCCAACCTATAATCGTTCTGCATGTAATTTTCAATTACTTCGAGGAGATGCCTTTCAAGCCCAATGCCTCTGCCATCTTTGCTGAGCACAAAGCATCTTGTGTCTGGCAGCTCTAATCCAAAACCACATTTGTGAAAGCAACAATGTCTTGTGATTGCATCCTCCTTTCGGGTCGCTAAGTTAGTTTGCATAAAGCAGCTTTAATACAACAGTTCTGCGCTAAGGATTGTACTACTGCATCATATTGGCCTGAGCCTTGATGTAGTTCTACTTACTCTGTACAAGCTCTCAAAGATGTACTTATAAAAAGAGGGGTCACTGAGGTTTTACTGCATTGATGCGTGCTCATAATAAGCTTCCCACATGCTTGATTTAGTGGAGAAGACTGTACATCTGCCTAAAATGTGCATAGCACTTCCATAGTGGATTCACTGCTAAATTTCAGTATTTTTTCTCCTCCCACAAATTATAATCTAACAGAATTTTTTTTTTTGTATTTCCAGACTATATTGAAATCAGCTTCCTAAGTGCATTGCTGTGTTGACTGCAATGAAATTTGAAAGGGGCAGATTAACAAAAAGAATTTAATACCGCTGGATCATCTTGATATGGAAAGTGAGCATACAAATGTCCACTCTATCTTATTTCAACTTCACTCGGCACATATGGAATTTGTAACACCTCAGTATTGAGGCTGCAGTTCCAACACCACCATTCAACTTTCTCTTACTGAGACCTCAGGGAGGAACTTCCTCAGTCATGTTCTACAGAGCAGCTGAAGTTAATGAGCAGCCAAGATGGCTATCAAATGACACACATAAGCAAACGAAAATAGAATGCAGATGTCCATAAAGGTTAGTGGCTCATCTTGCCTGTAAAACACCCACTAGAAAAAGGCTCCTTCTCATATCTACAGTGTCCCTCAGATGCTTAACTTCCCAAGTTTCAGAATACTGAATACTACTTTTCTCATACTTCTATAACAAGTGTTCTATTCACATACCCTATTCAAGTGTGTGCTTGTACATAGTTTGATCCCTCCTGGCAAGTGCTGAACGATGGCCCCAACCACAATTTCATGTTATTCACACATACATCCCCTGCAGTGTGGGATCACACCATACAACAGCAGCCACCACAACGCTGGGTACCATGTTCAAAGTGCCTGCAGGTTTACATAGATACGTGTTAAAGGGACCCACAGAAACAGCCCCAATTGTCCACAATTCTATTCTACAACCAATCTATTCAGTCCCCAAAACAGTACTGTCACTGCAAAGAACCAGTGACCTCCAGTGGACAGTCAGGGTGGCTAGATTGCTTATAGGTCTTCTGCAAGACAGGTAGTCATGTCAATATGAAAATGCCAGAAGTAGTACAGTAGTAATATCTGTTTTGTGGTATTTCCTAGGACTAGGGAATTTTTAAATAACAGTTCTGCATGTGTTCTGTGGAATTGTGTTGGCAGAGGACAAAGGATTCTGCAGTTTTTCAACCCACTTTCAAAACTGTTTGAAAGAAATAACAGGGGGTGTAGTCCTATAAATGTTTACCCACAAGTAAGCGTCACTGCATTTACTGGTGCTTACACCCAGGTAGGTGTGTGTAGGATCACAGCCTGGCAAAGTAATCTTAAGCATGTTTATTCAGAGTAAATTACAATCAGCTCAATGGGACCAAATCTCCAGTAAGTGTTTTTAGGATTGCAGCCTAAAGATATTTTTTTTAATATATTTTAAAGATATAAAATTCTGATTTTTCACAGGGTTTTTTAAAATTGTTTTGCTTTCCTTTACACTGAAGCTGGCTTTTAGATGATGAGTCTGTGGTCAAGGATTTGAGTTTAATTAATGTAAAGTATGTAGCCCATATAAGGTGCTTTTATACATAAGTTTCCCATTTTCCTATTTGATTGTTAAAAAGTATCCTATATGCTTGTTTTCATACTGACACATGGAAGCTTCTGGTGTGGACTATCCTTTTGAGTAAAGGAGGCTGCAAAATAATGAGCATGTGCAAGCTAGGTGAGTGTGCATGGATGCGCACACGCACACACACATACAGTATCTGCAATATTTGCATGGGCTGATAGCAAGGAACAGTGTGCCCTCTATTTAAAAACCCATTGTTCTTATCTATATTTACTATTCTAGCTCAGTAGGCTGTATTCCTGAACACCTGGACAGGAAAATAACCAGCTCATTATTCTTGTGGATTGTGTATACATTAACACTTGCTTATATAAATCTTGGCAGTTAAAGGGCACACAGGCCTTGAGCATAGTGTAACTCTGCCATTGTGGAAATTCTCACAGAAACTCTCCCAAGTTTTCTCCTCTTGCTCTCCACATTGTTTTAGGGGAGCCAGACAGGCTCTAGAAACTGCCCCATCTCCCGTACACCCGCTGTCTCAATTGCTCCGGTCACACAACCCAGGGTTGCTTTTATTGTCTCAGGAGCTGGATTCCACACAAAGAACAGCTAATCACCAGGCTATGCTATCTTCATCCAAGCTGATTGTCAGCACAGCAATTCCTGAACTAGGCTTAGTGTCTGGCCTCATGGTGGCTTCAGATAGAAGCCATCTTGGGAGTCACCGACTAGGGATAAGCCATTTGCCACACATGCCTTGAATATTAAACAAGTCTCTAATGGGCCCAAGGGAGATGGATATTTCCTGATTTATAGTACAAGGATCAAATAATGAGGATTTTTTAAATGTGATTTCCAGTTACAAACTTTCATTTTTTATCTGTAAATGTAAGCCCCTTAGGATAAAAGCTCAGTAGAAAGGAGCAACTGGGAGGTAAATTTATGTTGGAACTTAAATAACTGAACGACAGAACATTAGTTTACACAGTGACTAAAATTAGAATCAGCCTTGTCTCCAGAGAACTTGCTTCTGGAAGACAATTTAGATTTTTTCACTTAAAAAAAAGAAGAAGACTAGATGACAAAATCACTTCATAGCATCCTTGGAACATAATACAGTATTAATCTCCCCATAGATTTAAGTGACCTTTGCAGAAAAAGTGCTGAGGTGTTTTGTTCCTAAAGCTATTCCGACTTCAGAATTATAACTGTCTTTCAGCAATCATCAAATGTCTCTCTCCTTTTTTGCAAGTAAGGATGTGTAATCTTGGTTGCTTTTTAGACACTTAGTTCATTGCAAAAGTGAGAACAAATAATCTTTTATGGTATTGCAGAGATGTCTACTTGTAGTAATGTAGCTGTTCATACATTCTGATGTTAACAACACAATGTCTTGCAACCAAGGGGGGGTGATCACAATACAGTACACTGTTTGCCTCCTTCCCCAGAGGCATACTCTAACTCTGGTGAACAATAGTAAGACAGAATCACCTCTACAGAGAGTTTCAAAGCCACTGTAGAAAAGGTGGCCAGTAGTGTCCTGTAATTATTGCAAGAGTTAAACTGTATACCTCAGACTTATGTCTGTGATCAGTCTGGCTGGATTTAAGTTCAACTTCAGGCCACATTAAACCTGGAGTCTCCAACTTGATGTCCTTGGGTACCATTTCACCATCAGGTACATCCCTAAGGCTCACTGCCCCAATCAATATTTTTGTTTAAAAAATAAAGGTTTTATTGCCCCCCCTCCACTTTGGTATGGGTGTCTCTGCAGGCTCTTTTTGTCTATGGAGTGAGGTTGGGGGTAATGTTTTGCCTGGGTTTTTTGAGGGGAAGGGTCTGAGCACTGCTATTTTTTCCTCTGTTTAATGGGTATTTTGTGGTGCCCATGACAAGTTTAACTATTGTTTAACGTGGTGTGCAAACATAGCCCTAGAATTCCAGCTCAGTTGGCAGGATAGCATTCAAAACCGGTCATAATAAAGTTTCTAATAACTGTGACATGTGTCATCCTTTTCAGTAAGTTATAATGTGTCCTGTATCAAGTAGTGTGTGTGTGTGTGTGTGTGTGTGTGTGTGTATACCACTCAGAAATGCACTGATTAGATGTTAAGCATATTTTACTTTTCTGCATACTATGGGGAGATCACTGTTAGCAGCTAATATAAAAGTAAGGGATAAGACCTGCAGACGTCTAACCATATTCTTCCCTTGATAAAAAGAAATGGCATGGAGAATTTGATCATTAGATAGCCTCAATCACTCGACTGTTATGCAATGACTCTGTGAGGGAAATAGTGACATCAGCTGGGGGACACTGGTATCAGATTCACAACTCAGGACTCTCTTACTTCCAAGTAAGTAAGCTTCAAAAGTAGAATTTTCCTCCATCTGAAGCCATAGGATTTTAACAAAATCTGAAGAATATTCTGACAGAAACTATATGACCCTGTGAAATTAAATTGCATTAGCTCCAGTAGTTCAGGTGGGGATTAACAAACAAACTGAATCCAGATGCAAGTACTACTAGTCAAGCATAGATATGATCTAAATAAGGCGATTCAACATGTTCTAGATTGGGGTTGCAGATATATGGCTTGGGAGTACTTCTTGATTCATCACTCCCCCTGGATGTCCAGGTGGGATGCCTTAGAAGCCAGTCTGGAAGCTTCCACTAATGCAAAATACAGCAATTACAGCTTAAGGCATATAACACCTATCTTTATGTCAGCTCCTTTGGCTTCCTTTGTGCTTCTGGTCTCTGTTCAAAATGCTGGTTCTGGCTTTTAATGCTATAGTTGTATTAGGACCAGGTGACCTTAGGGACCACTTGCTTCCCTATAGGCCTACGTAAGAATCGTGTTCAATGCCATAGGCATTGCTATTCAGTTATGGAGATTTGGTGAGCTAGCATGACAGAAAGGGCTTTCATTCACCACATGCATATTATTGTTTGAATAGACCTCCAGTCACAGAGACATCCATTTGAAACCCTAAAATAGCTATTATCCAAATATGATTAAAGATTACAATCTTGAAGATTACATTCAACTAAGTTTTACTCAGGATATACTAATTGAAATTAATGGACATTGGTCATGCTCATTCATTTAATAGGTCTGCTCTTAAGTAAAACTTAGCTAGATAAATCCCCAGTAACCAGATATGTGTGCATGTGCTCAAATTAAGTTGGTAACCTAGTCTGTCCAGACAACAAGGCTGCCCCTTGCTAATTTAAACTGTGTTAAGCTGTGAGTTGAAAAATGTTATTCACCAAGGAGGATTTATTCAGCACTATATAATATGAACAGTTTACTCATGAAAAGGGACTCAATCTCTCAAATGCCTGGTCAGTCTTGTCCTGCTCCCAGTCCACAGTGGTCTTTAACCCGCCACCAAACCATACACTTGGGGAACCAAGAACTAGCCCATCTGCTTCAGTAGCAATGCGGAAACCAGGTGATCTGGGAGGTGTGCAACACATTAAGTTTCATTGTTGTCTTCCAATCATAAATCTGCAATAGGTCAGCACTGCAAACTGTGAATGGACTGAAGCTGGAAGGAACAGCTCTGAGTGCTGGAAGGAACATTGCACAGCAGTTCAACCTCAATTGTTGTTTTAACTCTAAAACACCCCATGTGCTAAGGATTGAAGATTTCATTCCACTATAAATCAACATCTCTCTCTGGTGGATTAAGTGACTAAAGATTGCAATTTTTTATGGGATAATTCCAGAATAAAAACAGACTATATTCCAATTGATTGCAACTAGGTCTGAACAGCTGCAAGGAACGTGAAATATGATCCACTCTGTTGAACTTTTGATGACCTGTAGTAGAAGCTTGATCTTTGACACTCAGCATTTCTTTTTATGTTCCATTATGTCCCAGTGAGCATATTTTTCATTATTTAGCAGTGTATTTTTCATTATTTAGCCAAGAACTGTGTGTGTGTTTGCGCTCTCCCACACTTTTCATCAGTGCTCTCACATAAACACAAGGTTTTTGTTTTTGTTTAAAGATAAAGACTTGATGTGACTAAAAATAAGCCGACAATCCCTTTCAGCTTTCTGTATGATTTTCCAAACCTGCAATGGTTGTCAAAGGATTTGTGGGGCCACTTTGGGGTGGCTTGTTATCTTATACTTGTTGCTTAGCATGGAACATTACATGATGTGAGTAATTCACTCCCAAAGTTGTGGGGAAAACAGTGCCTTTAGATGCATGTCTGCAGTCGTCCGTTGATTCAACGGCGTTGAAACCCTCCTTCAGGTGCTCCCATTACTGGAGGTGAAGTGACCAGTGAAAGGGCTTTAGGGGCTGTAATATCCCATCTGTATTACTTCCTCCCTAAGGATGCTCACCTCAGCAACCAACCCACATCATTATCCTTTAGATGGAGACTAAATTCTAGATATTTCAAAGTATTTTACCATGCATGCTTACTCACAAGCAAATCCAGTGAGTTCAGTGGGGCTTACTCCTAGGTAAATTTACATATGGTTGCAGCCTTTTGAAGTCTACCTCCTGCAACTACAATTCTTTCGTGCTATTTTATTTGTTGTTGCACGCTGCCCTGGAAACAATGGTAAAGGGTGGTATACTGTACAGTTTTTTAAAAAACGAATAATACCAGAAGGCCTACTAGTATGGTAATGAAACTGTCTTCTCAAGTAGATTTGTGCCTCAAATTAGTAAGTGTTGCTTCTACTGATATGTGTGCCAGATTTTTATTCTATTTTTTAAGGAAAGGGCTGCAAGATTTCTAACGGAAGTCGTCACAGTTTCCAGAGTCCACAACTCTCAGAGCTTCCTTCAGAAGCACAGGCTGCATGCATTCTCTTACCTCCTTCCCATTGGACCAGAGAAGCCATGTTCATCAGGGGGAAAGAGGTAGACAACACATCTACCACTGCCTGCAATGGATGGAGGAATCTGTTAGTTTTGGTTTCTTATTTTTTCCAGTCTTAACGTCAATTCTTAAAATTTTTACATCAATTTAAAAAAGAAATCCTCATGAAAATTCAACTGCATTTTAGTGCAAATCTAAAGCCTGGCTAAATTTCTCCCCCAAATCCATTTTCTTTCTCTGTACTCTACCACCTTCCCTTTATAAGCTGTCAGGAAAAGGCTGAAAGTTTGCAGCCTCTCATCATCCCCATATCCACCTGCAGCTTATGCAGGCTGATTGGCTGGGCTACTCACGCGCAAGCAGCTGATCTAGCAGTTTCTTCCCCACAGGAAGTTTTAAAATATCCATGCCAACAGCCCAAAGAGAAAATGACAACTAATTTAGCTTATGATTCTGTAAAAGCAAGCAACAACTGCCCTTTCGGCTCCAATGAGCTGGGAATATGCTGTCAATATGTTTGGCCTTGATAGGAGAAAGCTCAAACGCAAATAACCAATAACAGCACAAGCATAGATTCCTCTTTGTCAATAGCAGTAATACTTATTTTGCCAAAGGTCAAAGGAGTAGTGTGAGCCTCAGTAACCCTAGAGGTGCCAGATGCCACGAATGGCAGCTGCATACCCTGCTTCCATGTTCATTTCCTAAGAATCTGAAAACTCTTTTTTCAATTCTTTGAAACCTTCTAGCTTTTCAGTAGCATCCCAAAGTACATACCATTCTTCAAGTATAGGTCAGGCTAGGTGCCCCGTGCGTCCCTTGGACTTAGTACATAGCAGGGTCTTATTTAATTACCCAGCATAACAAACAGCTCTGTAAATAGGAAAGTTTTAACTACTTGACCTATATACTCAGCAAGGCAAAACTGGCAAATTGATCCTTCTTTCTTTCACTCTCGTTTCCTCCTAGGAAAGTAAATTTTAATGCGTTGTTTTTGTCATACTCCCTAGATGTAAAGGATGTGATTGGCAGAGCTGAATCCAAAGCATTATCAACATCTAGCTTGAGTGGGGAACAAAATCCTCAAATCTCAGGGATCATCAGAAGTTCAAATTGCTGGGATTTCCCTATTTTGCTGCCTGACTGGGTAGAGTAAAGGCTAAAGCTACAAGGATTTAGCATTAAACTGCAGAAATTGCTAGCAAAAGGCTAAAATTATGACCTATTTGAATATTTCTCAAAACGAAGGGGGGGGAATGGTTCTAATAATCAGCTTAATATTTGGTATTGATTTAAACAGAGCTAGACACACAGATCCTTCAGTTTGTGCTAGTATAATGATTTCCATAAAATCAGTGGCAATACACCTATGAATGTCACGGAAACAAGGATTTCATCCTATATAGTTTTCCCTTATTTATTATTAGTTTGAAGAAAATGTGAGGCTTGACATTGTATTTAGAGATCTACAAAATGAATTAAAACAGAGCAATATCATCCTGATTGCAACTTGTTTAAAAAGGGTTTAGTATAGATTAACATGGGCCAATAACTGTCTGGAACATAACATGCTCTCTCTTGTTACTGATCATCTGCCTTGTCTAAATTGCACTACCCATCCCCCAATTGGAACCAAGTTAACACCAGAAGAAGAGGCAGATTTACAGTGGCCAGGGCTATGTCTGCATAACTTGTTACTGTGTTGCACTGTACAGTGCAATTAATATTTATTTGCTTCTTTCAAATATCTTTCCCCCCAAAAAAGTACATATTGATGCCTGTAAACATTAGTGTGAGAAAAATGGGCTGTCCATATAGACTATGTGGACATGGTTATTGTTATTGTTTTACTCCTCAAGATCTGGCATCATTCACATTGGCTCAGCAAATGAATTTGCAGAATTATGCAAATGTCTAAAATGCAAACAAAAAGAAAATGAATTGCCCCAAACATGAAGGGATCAAAGTGGACACGGGGCACAGAGCTGCCATCATTTTATGTGCATACAACTTGCATCTGCACAAATGACTGAAACACTGTAAGGTGAAGTTGAGAATTTTTGCCCATGTGATTATGACCCAATTCACACCATAAATTTACAGCACAATGATACCATTTTAAACAATCATGGCTTTCCCCAAGGCATCATGGGAAGTATAGTTTGTTAAGGGCGCTGAGAATTGTTAGGGAACAGACATCTGTTCCCCTCTCTGAGTTTTCTGGGAAGAGGGATTGGCTGTTAAACCATCCTTGGAATTGTAACTCTCTGAGGGGAATATGGTGTCTCCTAACAACTCTCAACACCCTTAACAAACTACAGCTCCCAGAATTCTTTAGGGGAAGCCATGACTGTTTAAAGTGATATCATAGTGATTTAAATGTATGGTGTGACTTCGGATCATTTGACCAGTGCTTTTTTTAGAGAGAGAGAAAGGATGCTAGTACTCACTGTGAAGTTGTTACAGCAAGTAAGGTAAAGGTAAAGGTACCCCTGCCCGTACGGGCCAGTCGTGTCCAACTCTAGGGTTGCGCGCCCATCTCGCTTAAGAGGCCGGGGGGCCAGCGCTGTCTGGAGACACTTCTGGGTCACGTGGCCAGCGTGACGAAGCTGCTCTGGCGAGCCTGCACCAGCGCAGCACACGGAAAAGCCGTTTACCTTCCCGCTATAAAGCGGTACCTATTTATCTACTTGCACTTAAGAGTGCTTTCGAACTGCTAGGTGGGCAGGAGCTGGGACCGAACAACGGGAGCTCACCCCGCCGCGGGGATTCGAACCGCCGACCATACGATCGGCAAGCCCTAGGCACTGAGGTTTTACCCACAGCGCCACCCGCGTCCCGTTACAGTAAGTACCACACATTTAACACTTGATGTTGACACCAAATCAGATGTGGCAATGCATGCTTCATATCATCAATATATGGTAAAATTCTTCCTAGAACAAAGAGCATAAGTGCATTTGCACCCAGGATGATTCAAATTTCCAAATAATCAATATTCATTGTGGTTGCAAATTCATGAAAGTGAACATTCTGGTACCTGAGCGGAACCTGGGGGAAAGAGCCCAAACAAGCAAAGGGGCAGAACCTGATGGGGTAACGGACAGCACACAGGAGAATTAGGGGCCGGAGCTCATGATAAATCCCCTTTTTGTCGAAGCCGCATGTCTGTTGTATGTTTGCACAAGACCTTAGTCATCAAGCAATACATCTATACATGTCATCAGGCAAACATTATTTATCAATCAATCAATCACAACAAATCTCATTGGTAGAGATGGAAGAATCTGTCAATTTGGGTCTCTCAGCTTCTCATTTTTTGAATGCTAAATTCAGTTCTCTACATTTCTGCAGCAATTTGAAAGTTTTCTTTAAAAAAAAAATCCTCATGAAAATTCATCAGCATTTTGTGTGTGTGTGGATTTCGCAAAATGGACACATGTTTGTATGGGTTTTTTTTTAAAAAACAACAGCAACTAAAGCACACTTTTTTGCAAGCAATTTTGCCTAATATATTGCATTATTTTCACAAATAAGTTCTTTTTAATGCAAACTAATATACGCATTTTTGTAAACACTGATTTGTTGCAGAACTGCATTACAAATTCAGATACAGTGGTACCTCAGGTTAAGTACTTAATTCATTCCAGAGGTCCGTACTTAATCTGAAACTGTTCTTAACCTGAAGCACCACTTTAGTTAATGGGGCCTCCTGCTGCTGCCGCACCACTGAAGCCTAATTTCTGTTCTTATTCTGAGGCAAAGTTCTTAACCTGAAGCACTATTTCTGGGTTAGCGGAGTGTGTAACCTGAAGCATATGTAACCTGAAGCGTATGTAACCCAAGGTACCACTGTAAGTGCAAATTTTTAAAAGGATGGCTATGTTTCAGTTCACATATTGTTTTGGAAAGTGTGATTTTGAGAAATTAGGCTTTAAGTGCAAACTGAATTCAATTTCCCCCTCATCTGTACTACTTGGATGTATAAGGTTAACATGTCAAGGAGAAGGCTACCCTAGAGTCCACTCTGGTGTGCTGGTGGTGTTCCATGAATTGGGGAGAGCCTGTTTTTATGTGAGAAAGTCCATAAAAGCATCCATCTCCTGGAGCAGGGGAAGAAAGAGGGAGCTCATTCCCTTGACTGGTATACTTTACAATGCCTCGTTCCTCCAAATCAAGGTCTTTTAAGAGGGTGCTACTAAAATTCCAAGTCAAGCTGACCTGTGCCTCAGCCTGATTTGGAAACCTGTTACCACACTCAAAAGTTGATACTGATATGCACTGTGTTGGCTTGAGTACAACGTCATTTTTTAAAAACCCTGGGTCTCAGCTTTCATATATTAAAGCTCAATGGGGATATATTCACAGGTGTCCTGGAAAAACCATAGCAGCTGGAGCTAGATCATTTTGTATGTGCAAGGGGAGCCTTTTATACATTACTTCTCAATATGGTCATTTTGTTATATCCTAGGATTGTGGCTGGCTCAGTCTCAGCCTGAAGAGAGGACGAGAGCTAGTGAAGATGAACAGAGGGTGAAAGGGACCCCAAAAGAAGGATTAGCATAGGACCAGGAAGTCTGTTTTCTGAACTAGACACAAGAAGAAAAGCCTAATGCTCTCTTGTGCAAACACTAGACTAGATCTGCATGTTTACAACATAGCGCAGGAATAGGACAGGGAAAATGAACAGTCTGCTGCTGGCTTAGAATAGAAAACAGGCATGAAGGCTTGA
This sequence comes from Podarcis melisellensis, assembly GCF_964234715.1. Taxonomy (NCBI): domain Eukaryota; kingdom Metazoa; phylum Chordata; class Lepidosauria; order Squamata; family Lacertidae; genus Podarcis; species Podarcis melisellensis. Next base: position 31,200,311 of record NC_138529.1, on the reverse strand, counting down.
GGGTGTTATGCACAAATTATAAGTAGTGCTAACAATGAAAAAGCAAAACAGAACACTGGGCACCCACCCAGCACTTGCTAACTAGCAGAGGTTTGGCTAATGACATGTCATGGGAAAGGAAGGACAGCATCCCAGTTCTCCCCTCACATTTCTGTTGAGGAGGGTGACCACAAATAGCTCCATTGTTTTGGCAACAGAAAACAGACAAATTTCATTATTATTCATTTGGTTTATGTGATTGTAGTTAATTTTGGGTGCCATTTCTGGGCTTGGGACTGAATGAGTGAGTTAAAAATGGCCAATACTGTACTAACCAGAGTACACTATTACAAATTTCTAAGCTATAGTCCTAGGTGACAGTATAACAGTCCACGGTCTATTTACATTGAAAGTAAGCTTCCACAGTTCATGCCAAAGGAAATCTTAATAGCAATACTAGTAGTAATAGCCTAAGTACAGCCATTGCCCTAACACATGTTTTTGCATTATAATTATCTTTGCTCACATCTGTCATAGATTCATTCTCAGTTCTTTACAGGCACCTCCTGTCTTGTTGTCTACAACATTCTAAAAGTGGCAAGTCACCCATCCCTGAACGTTCAGTGATTAGAGATAGCTCTGAAGTGTTGTCATAGTTAAATTCTTCCTGATATATTACTTAGCCTGGATCTCCTTTTTTGGGAACACACAGGCTTCTTTACTCTCACAAATGGCTTTTCATCGACAACAGTATATCTTGATGTTGATGAGGAAGGGACAGGGAATCTAGCCTTTGTGACGGAGAGTGATAATTTTGCAGCAAGGGAAAAGGTTTGATGTTACCAAACCTCTCAGGCAAAGACAGCTGGCCATATGGCATGGGAGCCCACAGGCAACACAATCCCCCCCCCCAAAAAATCTGAAACTAAAATCAGCAAATTCATAAAATGGTGCAGGCATGGGTGGTGTGGGTTTGTAATTGCACAGCTCCAGTTATGGCACGTAGCCAGTAGCTACCTATAATACTTGTATAATCACATTCAATACAGCAATTCTAGAATTGCAATGTATGGGCTATCTGTGAGGGCGCATTGCACCCCCCCCCCCCAGAAATCTCCACAATAGTGCAACCTTGCAGGCAGGCGGGGAAGTTATGGATAGTAGATGCAAGAAATGGAAAATAATTGTGCATTGCTCACTATTACTACTATTATTGATAGCAACAATAATAATGAAGGATAATAATCGTGCATGTCATGTTATAGAGTTTCCTAGGCAAAAAAGAGATGCTCTTGCAGAATCTTACAATCTAAACTATACAGTGGGGAAATCCACACAAAAAGGGGAAGAGACTAGGAAATAAAGAGATGACTGTGGCTAAACACACTTAACACCTACTCAGACAGAGGGGCAAATAGGCATGTCAGGAAACTAATTGTATGGATTGCATTTTGCATGCTTGACATCATGACTGCAGGGTGGGTGGATGAAAGAAACTTTAACCTTTACTGCTTCCATGGCCCTGGTCAAGCTCTGAGGCCCCTGCAGCTGCCATTTGTCCAGGAGGAAAACTGCCATTGGCACAAAGACAGCTACACACAGTTTGAAGTGGACACTAGTGGGTCATGGCAAAGTTGTCCAACCCCCCCCCCCCCAAAAAAAACCACCAAGCCTATTGCAAAAAGTGGTCCAGAGGACTGTGATCAAGGCTGGCATCAACAGTTGGCATGGTTGGGCATCTGCTGAGGGCTCCCATCTTGGCAGGGGATGCATGACAAGAGCCACCTATGTCTGCTTCTCTCTTCACTGGTGCAACCTCCTTGATCACCTGTTCCTCACTCTTGACTTTGCAGGAATGTGCAAGAAAGCAAGCAAGCAACAACAGTAGTGAGAAGCAGAAGGAAGAGCTGTCACTGCCTACTTGTTCATTGGCTTTGACTGGCAAACAAGTTGGTGATACGCATGAAACAAGATAAGGCAGAGGAAGTGGAGCCACTAGCAACCATAGCAGCTAGGAGGTAGATTCACTGAGGGAGAGAGGACCACTGAAAGTGCTTTGCCCAAAGGCCCACCAAAACCTGGAGTGAGCACTGACTGTCATAGGCAAAACATGGCAGCTTGTTCTTTCAGTGCCAGAGAATATATTTACCAAGCTGTTTTTAAACTTAGCCTGCTCCTTTCATTCTGCTGGCTCTTAAGATTGTCACGGGAATTGTCCTGCTATTTTTGTGCTTTGATTTAATAACATTCAGCTACAAGCATGTACTCTGAAGAAACACCCCTAAGGACTAAATCTGTGAGACTAGAGAGGATAGCTCACTCAGTCCATGATAGCACAAACTCAGTCCACTGGGTAATATAACATCCTTCTTCACGGGCATCCAAATAACTGAGCACATCAAGTTCTTTTAATTATTAATTGGTCTGTCTAAAACTCCTACATGATGCAGAAGATGGATAAATCTTCAAGTGATTTTGAGGGTGGAGAAAAATCTTAAGCACAGGTCACCCAAACCCTGGAGGGGAAAGGTGAGGCAAGGGAGTGGGTGGCAGGAGCATATCCATGTTGCTCAATGAGTGCTCCAGGACTGATGGTTACGCAATCTGAGAATGCTTGACCTATACTGATCTTGGCAAGGCACCCACAGGGCACCATGAGAGGAATCAGCAAGGAAAACTCCAAGCAAGCCACTTGCTCTAATGAAGTCTAATAATGGATTGTGGGGTTTTGTGTTTTCAGGGCCAGATCACTCCTTCTGGGCTCCTGTTCTTGAGAAATGGTAGGCTTTAAAGGGGCAGACTGCTGATCTGGAACCAGCTCTACTACTGCTTTCTGACATTTCTTCCTATGTACATTGCTAAGTCACCATGGGCATGGGTTCATGGTACAGAGGGGAGTGGGTTAGTTTCTCAGGGAGTCAAGGCTCCAAGGACACAGACTCTGGATGTCCCAACTCAGGAGTCCATGGCCAAAGAACCCCTGAGGCTCAGGCCAGGTCAGGAGGCAGTGGCCTGAAATAGTTTCTAGTACCACTGCTTCTGATGGTTGTGGTCTGGTGGATCTTCCTCATATGCATGGGAGTCAAAGTCGAGGCTGCTGCTCTGGATAGGGCTTGTGACATCACTGACATAATTGTTCTAATAATCAGAGAAACAAATGAGATTGGGGGTTCTTAATACCAGAAAATGAAGACTTAATTTTGGTACTCAAACAGGAGCAAGAACTTAAAGAGAGATGGAAGGCACATGCTTGTGGGGGCAAACTACTGCCAACACCTTACTTGTGGGACTTGCACTGACTGTTAATCTACTACCGGGTCAAGTTCAAGATGTTGGCACTAACCTATAAGGCCCTATATGGCTAAGGACATGGTGAATTGAGAGACTGCCTTATATCTTATGTACCCAGTGGGTCACTGTGGTCTGCAGGAGAGCTTCTCCTGAAAGTTCCAAAGATTTCAGAAACCCATTTCACAGCAACTTGGAGCAGGGCTTTCCGTATGGTTGCCCTTTTCTGTGGAACAGAATTCCTGTTGAGATACGGCAGAATTCTGCACATCACCTAGCTCAAGCAGAAAAACAAAGATGGATGTTAGAACAGGAGTGGGAAATCCCTTCTAACTAGCAGGCCAGATTCAATTGTTGCCAGGCCCTCTAGATCCCAGCTGACACCCCCACCACTGCAGAAAGCAAAATTCCTTTCAGTAGCACCTGTTTCAGTGTATCTGAAGAAGTGTGCATGCACACGAAAGCTCATACCAATAACAAACTTAGCTGGTCTCTAAGGTGCTACTGGAAGGATTTTTTTAATTTTGTTTCGACTACGGCAAACTAACATGGCTACCTACCTGTAATTAGAACTGCAGAAAGCAGTGAGGCTTGCATCCAGCCAATGCTATTTTTCTAGAAAAAGAGGTCCCAGAACTCACCATGAACGCCTCCTTGCTCTCTTATAATGGCAATGGCTCGCACCTGAGAGGTGCTGGAACTGAGTTCTGCTGAAAAAAAAGCCCTGCATCCAGCACTAACTGAAACAGTTCTGAAAAGGAACAATCAAGAACCTTACATTTGGTGGTGAATACAAGTTGCACTATCTATTACAGAGCTCCTCGTGCTTTCAACAGACATTGGATCCATTTCGGAGCTCCTGAATGGATCTACTCCAGCTGTGTGGCTTGCATTGAGCACCAAATGCAAGCTACACTTTGAAAGGTGCAATCAGGAGGGCACTGAAAGGTTTCTGGGGGTTCCTTTGCAGTCACAGCTTCACCTGTTAAATACCTGATATCATATGACATCAAGGTAAGTGACAGGAGGCATGGCAAGGGGGAAACAGCTTCTCAGGCCAAAGTAGGACCTGCTGGTTTGGTATGTAAGGTTAGAACATCCCTTTGCCTTTGTCAGAAGGTAGAATTTCTCATCTTTCTTGATGTTCTATCCAATACATAAAATGCAGAGGCCATGGGCTTTCATTATGACAGGGGTAATAAGAGAAGCATAAAAAGTTCATGTGTATATGGAAAAAGGATAGATTTTTTTAAAAAACGGCATAAAGAAAAACATATAACAATAATTCATGCTGTCAGTTCACTTTGCAAATACAACAGCCACCAGTATTTTCATATAAAATTAAGCATATGTCAATATAAGCCCTCCAGATGTTCAAATAGGTATCTATATGAAATTGGCGTGTATTTAAAAATATGTTCAAATATAGCAAGGGTACCTTGAAGTACAAGTCTCTTGGCAACGAGAAGGGCTCACAATATCCACTTTTGTTGAGACTCATAAAAAGCAACCAGGTCTACAAGGCAGCATGCAGTAATTAGATATTTGGGGTGCAAGGTACAGGACCATATTCAGTTATACGGTAGGCATATCAGCATAGCCATCTGTGCTATTTGTTGCAACCAAAAGCTCAAATGCTGCCTTAAACTAGAACAACCAGATGTCTCAACCCAAAATAAACCTTTTTAAGTTGCAGAGGCGTGGCAGTGACTGTTGTTTTGATCTTCTCCCTTCCCCCAACCTTCTCACAAGAAGGCTGCAGAATGACGGACAGGGAGTGTGGTCTTATTTTCTCCAAATGTTATGTAACTCATACCCCCAAGAGAATTAACCAGAAATAGGTTTTTCAGAAGATGGTAGCACTGATTTTTTTTGTTAGAACTTTTATATTATTATTACTATTTTTGGCTTTCTCCCTAAAGGCACAGGCAAGATGTTAGCAACTCATGAAATGTCTGCCTGCAAGCAGCCTTACAAAGATTTCGAGATGTATATTTTTTTCCTGAAAATTCTAGGTTTAAAATGCAGTGGTACCTCGGGTTACATACGCTTCAGGTTACATACACTTCAGGTTACAGACTCTGCTAACCCAGAAATAGTGCTTCAGGTTAAGAACTTTGCTTCAGGATGAGAACAGAAATTGTGCTCTGGCGGCGCGGAGGCCCCATTAGCAGGAGGCCCCATTAGCTAAAGTGGTCTTCAGGTTAAGAACAGTTTCAGGTTAAGTACGGACCTCCGGAACAAATTAAGTACTTAACCCGAGGTACCACTGTATTTGTCTCTCCATAATGAAGCAGACCTTTTAATGGTTCAGTATGCAAATCCTCCCGTTTATCACACACTACACATTCGTTGAGAATAAATATATCAGCATGTAATATATTCCTAAACTTTTTTAAAAGGTGTGACGAATATTTTTCCCCCAGACTTGCCACAACTCTGCCAATGTAAATTGCCAGAACCAGAACTCCTAAATATATACGCCTAAAAAAAATAATAATACCCGATTACTCTGGGGTACAAATACACACACCCAGACACCTATCCCCTATCCCAGATTCCCCTATCCCAACATCCCAATGCCATGTACAGGCATTGTGTCTCAGCCCACCTGCCCCTGTTTCCAAGATCTAGCTATAACCCCAACTGACTGCCCGCATAATCAACATACAAGCAAAGATAAATTCCTTCTCCCCTGTACATATGCCTATTTTAACATTAACAGGCTTATTGCAGAAAATAAGTTATGTTTCATTTTGGTAGGTCGGTGTCTTCCCTTCCTTCCTATTGACAGGAAAGGCTGTTGGCTGTACCACTCAGTAGTAGAGTGGGCAGTGCTGAGGAAGGGAAAGTTTGAAGCTGCTGATCAGAGGCGAATTTCTCTCAACAGCAGGGCTCTAACAATTACAACAGCCCCTCTCAGTGTGTGGTCATTGTAAGTGCAGAGAGGGTTATTTGTCATTTGAACATCTGAGCCTTACCTAAAGGATAAAGTGGTACTGCCAGCAACAGGTAGATGAATAACATGGAAATGCTGGTTGTGAACATTAACCCTTGGGCTTCAGTCCTAACTAAACACATACTAGGGAAAGTAAGCTCTTTTTGACAAAAATGGGACTTCCAAGCAAACAGGAATAAATCTGTTCTGTTAAAGACAACAGCTTCACATTTATTTCTGGATAAAGTATCACGGAAACAAATGGAACAACTGTACTGAATTGACTTTCACTGCTTAACATCACTACTAATTTTAAATGGATTTCAGCCAATAGAGCTCTCCCTTTCAGTTTATTCTCCAGGAAAAATAACTGGTAATTTTAGTAGACTGGTATCATATCATCAGGAATGTTCTGTGGCTTAGAACAGTGCTACTAAAAGTGGTGGTCCACGGAACTGTGCTGGTCTACAAGCCATCGCCTGCTGGTCCACAGTAGGTCCCACACAGCCCAGATCAGGTGAGACACTTTAGGGATCAAATATGGTATTGGTCCCTGACACATTAGGGGTGGGAATACTGGTCCACCACATCAGATAAATTGAGAAGCACTGGCTTAAAACAGGGGAGGGCAGAAGGTAGACTGGGATCTGAAGGGAGATCTCTGGCTGATTTTAAGGATTTTGGATTCCCAATTGCTCACCAACAATAGCAGCAAAAATCCCCTTTTACATTATATTGCCCAAAGAAAGTGGGGTTGGGGGAGGGAAATCATGTGTTCCAGTACTCAAAACAACATTCTTAGGCTGAGGATTCTCTATTTGTAAATGTATGTCTTTGCACCAGTTACCATCTGGTGGATCTCATGGTTCTAGTAAAGAACAAAGTGGATCCCGCAGTCCTGAAGTCTGCCCACCCTTGCCTTAGAGCCACACTTGAACGCTACCCACACATAGAATGGGCAGTAAGAACCGCTGTGCATATACCAGGTTTCCAAAATGCATCAAAATAACCAAGTGTCTTTCAAGGCATCAGAATAGTAATGCTTAGTGTCAGCCTTCATGTTGAATACCTGAGAGGACTTTCACAACATGCAACCATGACCGCCTTTTGAGTTGCCTCAATAACTGAAAGTGTGGTTACTAAATATGGCAAATTAAATAAACAAGCATTAATTACAGAGGGCTAGGACTGGCAGTGCTGCCAAGCTTTTGCAGTTCTTGCAGTGCTCCTTCAAATCTTACTCTCTGTCTCAATCTCTCTCTCGCTTTTTCATACACACATGCACGTGCGTGTGCGCACACACACACACACACACACGCACACAGCCTGACCTGAGGCTCCTGTATAATATTGCTCCCGTGGGAAAATGAGCAGAGAGGCTGCCCTTGGAGTTGCTGGGTTGTAGGAGTATCTACCTAAGCTTGAAATCTGCCCTGCATGTCACAATGGCCATTATCAAGAGCAATAAGATTCTAGCATGAAGGATAGGCTTAGGGTTCAGGTTCTCCTGATCTCCACAGCAGTCCCCAGGGTGAATTAAGCCAGGAGCTGTTGCAGTTGTTGGCTTGGCTCTGCAAGTCCTGCCACCAGGAGACTCGGAGAAACCACCTAGTCTTGAAAGCAGCCTGCCAGCTATTCAAACTATGTGGGGCTGAGACCACCAAATACCCAAATGGGACCAGACCCCTCTCTTCACCATAGTTTCCATACATGCATACTTAAAAAAATATTTGGGGTCTGCAGGGGCCCCACTTTTGGTATATGGGAGCTTGCAGATTTCCACTTTGCGGATATTTGATGCTGGTCTTACAGAGAACAGTTTCCCCACAACCCCAGATGTGCATTTTAAAAATTCAGACAGAGTATATTAGATTCCTTTTCAGGTAATAATTTGTATTTTTAATTTAATACTATCTTTTCTTCATTAAAGATTCACATAGATTGAGATACCCATTAATTACTCTCCATTATTCAATGCTGCCCCTTAAATTTAAAGAATAAACATTCTAAAAAAGTCCATAATCAAAAGGCTAACCTATACCCAGGGCAGCATTCCTGTTGGAACACTTGTAATTAATAGCTGGAGCTCTTTGCAAAGCTGTTCAGTCTCATTACTCTCTACGTAGTTGAAAATAACAAATGTTTCCATAATCTGTTCTGCCATCTTGATCTGTGTGTTGTGTCATGCATGCTCCTCAGTGAGACCTAGTGCAGCTGTTGGAGATGGTAACGATGAGGGAATACGTTTGTGGACTTTATATATCATCCTATGTAATCCAAGAAGCCACAGCTGACTTTATAGCAAGCCCTGACATGAACATCATATGCCTCTCTATAAAGCAACATGCAAAATAAGGCTAGTTCTGATAGCTACAGCAAAGCAGGGGCACAACTGAAGAATCTTGCCTTAGAACAAGATTCCCTGAAACAGGGAAACTGAGCCCTAGGAAGCTAATATGAAGCCTGCTAGCAGTCTGACATGTTGGAAGAAACTGCACATTCTCACAGCACTAGAAATCTGTCTTAAAATCATGTGGGAATGACATGTAGTGAACGCAGAAAAAAATAAAAATAAAAGGCTAGCAGAGGTCTGCAGAGATCCACTTCCTTTTTTTCTTTACAGGATCTCCACTCTCCAGGATGGGGAGAAGGGAAGCTTTCTGGAAGTCATGGGTATCCAATGCAATCACAGACAAAGTCTTCCTACTTCTAGAAATGCCCCTGAACTGGCATTTGACTTCACTAAGTGAAGCAACGATGTCAGGTACGAATGTCATCTCTGGAACACCCTAGGCCAATGTTGCCGAATAACTTAACTGCCCACACAGTCACAACTCAGTTCACATTGTTGAGCTTACACATGATACAAATAACCTTGGAAGATTATGTTAGGATGTTCCAAAGCCATTTTTGTGATATGTAACAAGAGCATCTATTAGACTGTGAGCCTACAGGCCGGGACTGTCTTAGTTTTGTGACTCTACAGCATTTAACAAAATGTTATGTGTCTTATAAGTAAGTAAGTAAATAATAATAATAATAATAATAATAATAATAATAATAATACATAGAGGACTAGGAGCAGGGAGAGCTACAGCCCAAGTAGGGCAGCATCAATAATAATATAGTTATTAGTATTATTACCGTATTTATAAATAAAATTCTATCTACATACTCCAAGTGTTGTACAATAAAAACCAGTCTTAAAAGTATCATTTAAAACAGCATTAAATGTCACATTCCAACAGGAAAACCACTAATCAACCTCTGAGAGAGCAGGAAAGTCGTCACAAACACTGACCTTAATCTGCTTCCTCCCCACAGACTTTAATCTGCTTCTCTCACCAGCAGGTGGCCTCAGACAAGGCACTGTTCCCCCAGCTTCTGCAATATGGGGGAGATAACCATATTGACTTACCATAAGTACTTCTTTTAAGTACTACTGAGAATGTCTGTGAAGTGCTTTGAACACTCAAAAAGAACATTCAACAAGTTAAAACTTTAAAGTGAAGGAAGCTGTGCAAGGTTTCATATGGCTCTGTTTTTCTGGACTTATGCTCCTTTTATATTGTAATGTGTTCCTCACATCCCAGAGTGGTTAAAAGTTTCAAGGGCATCAGCATTGTCCGAGTTTCTGCTTCCTTTGGAAGATCATTGGTAACTTTTGCTGTATTCAAAATATTTGAGCAACAAATTGAACAAAACTGTGAGCATATACCCAGAGATGCAGCAAGCCTCAGCACTTCTTTCTTCTTCAAACTGAACATATTCTATTGCACTGTCCAAACACTTGCCTATATTGGTCTGTTAGCCTATATGAGCTAAGAAACACTGCAATACTCTTCATAAGTAGCTATAGCTCAGTGGTAGAGCACATGCTTTGAGTTGTAGCCAATGCTAGTCCTACTCAGAGTAGACAGATTGAAGTTAATGAACATGATTAACTTAGGCCCATTAACTTAAATGGGTCTACTCTGAATAGGGCTTAGTTGGTTACACTCTTTGTCTGCAGAATATGTCAAGTGCAGCCCCTAATAATTCCTGTTAAAGGGGGATCTCAGGTTATTTCCAGACAACCTGTTTATTAAGCATTCATTCTGTTCTGGTTTCTGGATAATTAATACAACATTGCATCAAGCATTTTATCCCAATGCATTTTGCTGTTACTTTAAAAGTAAAGGTAAAGGGACCCCTGACCATTAGGTCCAGTCGTGGCCGACTCTGGGGTTGCGGCGCTCATCTTGCTTTATTGGCCAAAGGAGCTGGCGTACAGCTTCCGGGTCATGTGGCCAGCATGACTAAGCCGCTTCTGGCAAACCAGAGCAGCGCACGGAAACGCCGTTTACCTTCCCGCCGGAGCAGTACCTATTTACCTATTTGCACTTTGATGTGCTTTTGAACTGCTAGGTTGGCAGGAACAGGGACCGAGCAACGGGAGTTCACCCCGTCGCGGGGATTCGAACCGCCGACCTTCTGATCGGCAAATCCTAGGCTCAGTGGTTTAACCCACAGCACCACCCGCGTCCCATAACAGTAAATATTTGGGGGAAGTGGGTTTGTTCTGCAAGAGCACCAAATCCATTTCAAATGCACAAACTGGATTTACTGGTTTGAAATTTAATCCAACTTGTGCAAAAGTGACAATCTGGAAGCCCTTTCGGGATCAGGTGAAGGGGAGACCTCGGAGGGCCACCTGCCAAGCAGAGTAGGCAATACTGAGCTAGATGGATTAATAATCTGAGCCACTTCCTCTGTTACCTAAGAAAGCCAAACGAGATGTTGAAAACCAACTATAAGGATGTTGTTGATGCAATGAGAACTACTCCGAGCTTTCAGAACCCACTGAAGGACCAAGTTGCCTTCTGCACCATTAGGCAAGAGCAATTTTACTATTTATAACAACAGCCAGCAGCAAAGTGCACAGTTGGGTCATAAAAATATGGCACTAAATTTAATACGATCAGTCCACAGCATCACGGTTGATTTAAAAAAGGGAGGTGGAGTTGAAAGGAGGGAGGAGGGAAGGGAAGCCAACCCTGCCCTTGAAACTGAAGAAAGGATTTCGTGTTTAAAATTGTGACCAGGCTTCCCTTTCCCTTCAGTGTGATTAGAACATACTGTACTAGAGAGATCATCAGTGTTGTACACGTCAGCCTGTTTTCCTGGCTCTTTCATGTTACTGTCAGCTACACTCTCTTCACATTCCAACAAGATTTTAGGCTCTTCTCTCATCTCTCCCTCCTCCTCCTCCTCCTCCTATGTTGTTCCATCTGCTTTTCCCATCGATCATGGGTTCCATCCATCACCATTCTAAGTATCCTGTATTAATTGTTTGGAGATTTGTTTCTAGGTTAAATCTCTGCCAAATTCCCAAGGTAATTGCATATGTCATATGCCGGCCTGAATGTATTTCCATGCTATAATTAGCACATAGGAAGTCACTGACAAGCCTGGTTAAGTGGCCTTTAAAGAATGTGGTACATCAACACTCACTGTTTCCCTTATCTTATTTTATGGTTCTGAATAGCCCCCAGAGTACTTTACTTAACATAATTTTTCCTTGCCAATTAACATTTTCCAGCAGCTTATACAAGCAACCTTCTTTTTAGAATAACCATTTAAATCTGGAGAGGATTCATCATTTTCTACTTGCTAGCAGTATATGACACATGCGGATTTTACTGTCCAGCAATTTTCTATGCTGTTCCTAAGTACTGAAGCTCAGATTATACCCCCCCCCCCCAAAGTTGTGTACCAAACATGTAACCAAGAATTTAGTTTTACTCATCTCATGAACGAGGTTTTCGGTTACTCACAACAACATTGGTGAGAAGGAGTCACACATACAATAGAGAGCAGTTTCCATCAGCGGTCACGTATGAACTAAACAAATCTTAGTGTTATAAACCATAGCTCTTAAAAATGTCCATATAAAAATCTAAGTCACATAGAAACGTCCTTGGAAATAACTGGCAGACAGAACAGGTGCCACAAAGACCATGGCCACATCAGCAACCCTGGAAGAAGCATGGCAGAAGGTCCTAGAAGCCTTGGGAGCAACACATGGCATATTGCTGGGGCTGTGCAGTGCCCTGCAGTTGTATGTGACACAACAAAGCTGTTGACTGGATTTATAAATGGGCAAGAAATAGTATTTGCTTACATGACTTTTCAGCTTAATTTATACTTATTGCCAGACATGGTAGTATAGTATGATGCATGTATACTAATTATAAATGAGCAACAAAACCCTTCAGATGCTGCTCCCTGTAGTGCCCCTGTTGTATCCCTGTAATCTACTCTACATTCTTCCCTGAGCTCTGAATAGGCCCGAGGCCTAACCTGCATACTTGCCTATGTTTTAAGGCCTATAAAACTTGCCAGTACTAGCTCCCTCTGTCCCTGGTACCTCAATGTCTCTGATGATGATGATGATTAACCTTTCTTCTTGCTGCCAGTCAGCAACCACATCCATTTGGTTCCTCCTGACAATGCACAGGAAATGCCAGGAACTATGAGACTCTTTTGAGAGAGCATCTCACATAGGGTATGTTGCTTGCTCTGTTTTAACACCGCCTACTCATTGGCTCCAGCGAATCTCACAAAATCTAAGAGCATCTGTACAACATGCATAGATGCGGGGGGGGGGGGAGTCTGCATAAACACCCATAAGCAGGATCTGCAATTTAGCCTCAATTCCTTTTCTCATGCGAATGGACAGCTTTGGGGGCCTTGGACCATAGGACACAGGCGACATCCCCTCCCCACCATAATAATGCTGCTACCTGAACAGGGTGGGGCAACAGTAAAGCTGGGACTGTGCAATTGCACTAATAAGAGCACTGGCGCCCCACCTCATCCAGATAAGCAGAAGGACTCCATTGGGCAGAGGACAGCTCCAGCTATCCACATGTACTGCTATTGTTTATCACTAGCCTGGCCTCCAGACATGCAGGCTTTTGCTGGCACCAACAGGTAAGGTCTTCTCAGGTGAGACAGGCACTAACAAAGCCCAAAAGTGGGAGTTTGGATTACTTCCTTGGTAACTAGGGGCTGGTCCACACTTCTACTTGCCCCATGCCTTAGGAAGCATGGGTCTGAGTGGTTTTCCCGTGCTTTCTAGATATGGATCTGAGTGCGTTTGCCCTTGCCCCACCATTTTCCCAAGGGGGAATCCACTCTTTAGTGATAAATTGGAGCAAACATCAAACCAGAGAAAACATGCTTGACCTTTGCTCCAATGCTTCCTCTGGGGTGGGATGCACTCAAGCAAGTGGGCCCAGTTCATAATAATTTATTCCAACTGCGGAACTCTACAGCGCAACCTGTTCTGCAATTCTTAATAGCTGCCAATTGTATGCCTTGAATATGAGGTCTGAGAGTCAACTGCTTTTGAGAAATCTGTTCCACTACCATGCGTTCAGCTGCTCATTCACTACTGCCACACTCACTCACACCCCTTTTCCCAATCTCATTTCACTTTATAGAGATATAAAAATATTTCACCAGCTGCTTGACCACCTGGTGCAAAGAGAAGCTTAGGGCAAAAGAACAAGGAAGCTGAAAATAAACTGCAGAAGAGACCGGTGTATGTGTGTGTGGCGGGGAGAACAGAAAGATAACCCCACCCCAAGCACAATGCTAGCAAAGAGATGTTATTATGCTGCACTAATACTACAGCACAGACGTACCATCTTGATAATCTAAGCCCATGCAGCAGGCATTATGCCTAGCGACAGAAAACTCACATGGTTCTAATGACTGCTGCAGACAGAATGCCCAGCAGTCCTGGCATTCCAGGGCTCAAAATAGAACAGCCATAGCTTGACCCCAAATATACTGATGTCAAGCATAGGTAGTGGCTCCAGACAGAATTCCAAAGCCAGCATTTCCTCCTCCCCACCTTCCTGCCCCCTCCCATTTGTGATTCATCATGATGTTTTAACCCCTTTGATACTAAGAGCAGAAGAGCCAGACACTCTATCAGAGGGCTTTTTTCTTGTAGAGGAAAAGCAACAGATAGTTAAATAGGCCTGTTGGAACAGGTGAGTCCCACCCACCACACAATGAGCCACTGTGTGGAGGTGGTGGGGTATAAGGAGAACCACTGTCACCCCCTTTCTGTTGTTCACTAGCAACAACAGGGGACAAAGCTGGCAGGGGTAGAGGACATAATATCGTATTTTTCCTTGTATAGGAAACCCCCATGTATAAGACGACTCCTTTTTTTTTTAACCTCAAATTAAGAAATCAATATTTTAAAATATAGTGGTACCTCTAGATGCGAACGGGATCCGTTCTGGAGCCCCATTCGCATCTAGAAGCAAACATAACCCGCACCCACGTGTCTGCGCGTGCGTGGGTCACATTTAGGCGCTTCTGTGCATGCGCATGACGTAATTTTGAGCGTCTGCACATGCACGAGTGGCGAAACCCGGAAGTAACACGCTCTGTTACTTCCGGGTTGCCGCGGAGCGCAACTTGAACGCACTCATCCCGAAGCACATTCAACCCAAGGTATGACTGTAGCCCCTTCATGGATCACTGCCTTGCCGTGGTGAAGGGGCTTGAATAACTCAGAGAAGCTATGAGCTATGCCGTGCAGGGCCACCCTAGATAGACAGGTCATAGTGGAGAGTTTTGACCAAACGTGATCCACCTGGAGCAGGAACCGGCAAGCCACTCCAGTATCCCTGCCAAGAAAACTCCATGGAGCTCTGGTCCATGGGGTCACAAAGAGTCGGACACAACTAAACGACTAAACAACAACAATATTTTAAAATAGTGTTGCCAGTGTTAGGGTTGCCATATTTCAAGAGCCCAAGCCCAAGATTTATTCAGGGGTACATGAACCATAACAGGCTAACCTGTGACCCTCCAGATACATTATGGGACTCCCAACTCCCTTAATCTCAGACCACTGACGAATGGTAACTCATTCCTGGGGGAAACTGTTGCTTCAGACAGTACTGCAGAATTGTCCTTGCCATGTCAAAAAGTCTGTATGGAACTAGGGGCCAGTTAAGGGTGCTGGTAGAATCTCTTTACAGAACTAAATATATCTGAGTAGAATCCTAACTTGTGGCTATGTATTTGTGGCACAAATCATATGATACGTCTTTAAGCTTTTAAAGTGTGTAAGCAGCTAGGAAGAATGTGATAGGAATAAACCAATGATGTCACATGGAGCTGCCACAGCATCCTTAAAGCTTTGTAATTTTTTTTTTTAAATTATGTTGCTCACTCCTGGCTGCACAAAAAGCAAAAGAAGCCATGTTGGTCCACTGGGAAAATGCCCAAAGTTTTAGGTGGCAATATATCTATTAGTATCAATGAAAATGTCACAAAAGAAGGAGCAAGCTTTTGAGTTCTCCAGAACTTTTCATCACATTGGATATTAAGCAAAGGATGTGAGGTATGTGGAAAAACCTGGTTTGATGCTGCAGCCACAAAGTCTGCATTTAGTCACAATCCTAGTATCAAGTACAGGAAGAGGCAGCAGTGCAAACATAATTGGATTAAGCTCGGCTACAGGGGTGGGGGATCTGTGGCCCTCCAGATGTTGTTGGACTCCAACTCCCACCAATAAGTGCAATAGGGTCACAATCTGTAAAGACTGACATAGGTTCTGCACCTACAATGTGGAAACTTCAGTTTACGGAGATTCATGACCACATAACAAATTGTACCAGGTTATTGGAGCAGGATCACTTGCCCTCAAATGGGGTGAACCAAACTGATAGCACATCTCTGCATGGTTTGCCTGTATGCACTATTGCTTGTCCTGTAAGTGAGAATGGAAAAGCAGATGGACCCCCAAGGATGTAGCCACTTCTTGTCCTATTGCTTTCTGGACTATCATATCAGATGTCAGAATAGATTGCTAAAGCCATTAAATTAAAGGAACCCATTAGCAGCCTGTTTGTGATGTATTTGGTGCCATACATCACAACATCTGCCTAATTTTAGTTTCCACATTTGCCACTCAGTAGTGAGCAGAACTTCTTAAATTCCAAACTCGTTTGTAAGGTTATAAAATGCTGGGCCTCACTAATTATAGGGGTCTCAAATTATAGAAGTGTAGTATTATGTCAATCCTGAAGCCTATCTGGTCCAATTCCCTGCTTTAGATCAGGATCCTCCAGACCCATCATGATCACCAGCCTAAATCAGGTCCTGATTTATATGAGGAAAGGCAAACCTGACCTAGGTGAAAATTTATTTCTGACAGAAAAGATGCCAATCAGTTTTAGATCTGGAGGCTTAAAGTAAAATTCATTTGCATAAGGAGTTGCAGCTTGTGGTTCAGCATTTGTGTTGTTGAGAGTACTGTGGGCCAGCAAAGCCAAAAGCTATAACGGATTTGGAACTCTAAATTGAATCACAAAGTGAGCAGCAGTCCAGAAATATGTTTTCAAATATGTGTGAAGCACTCCAGATTTCGCTCTCACTAAAACAATGAATGTATGTGTCCAACATTTTCTGCTCATAGCATTCCACAAAAATTATGGCAAGTAAACCTGAAAAACACATGCAGAATAATTTGGAATATCAACTTGACCACAAAGAGCCTTGGCTCTAATTATGGTGTGCAATGCTCCATACACAACACAAGGCTTCTAAAAGCAGCACTTCCCACTGTCTGATAACATGCCCACAACATTTGGAACAACTTTGAAGATCCTCCACTGCAGCACAACTCAAGGAGCTCTTCTTGAAAGTTCCACCCAGAGTGTGAACAAATTCTTACGCTCAGGATCTAAAAATGCTCCAGATTACAGCACATTACTAGGGGAAGGGTTGAAGCTCAGAGGTTAGAACACATGCTTTGCAAACAAAATATCCTTCATTTCTTTTATATTATTCATTATTACATTTATATCCCACCTTTCCTCTAAGGACCTCAAGGTGGCATATATGAGTCTCCCACATCCTTTCAACAAGTCTGTGACGTACCGGTACGTTAGGCTGAGAGCAGTTGACTAGTCCAAATTCACTCAATGAGCTTCATAGATGAATGGGGAATTGAACCCTGGTCTCCAAGGCCCTAGTCCAACATTCTAACCACTATATCACACTTAATCACATTTCCAGGTAGGGTTGGGAAAGACTTGTCTGAAATAATGGAGAGCTGCTTCAAGTTGGTACAGATGATATTGAGGTCAATGGACCAATTTTCTGACTCAGTATAAAGTTATTACTAGGAAACATTACATTGGAATTCTCACATATAAACACAAGTATTATTTTTTTAGTACCTGAGAGGTAAATTCACAGATAAATTATATGGACTTGGGATGGGATTAAGATAAATTGTTGCTTGTATGGAACAAGATCTGCTTGTGCAATGGAACTTCCTCCCCTGTCCTCCCCCCAGATTTAGGGGTCACATAGAGGGAGGACAGAGGGGGAAGTCCTGTTGTGCAAGCAGACCTCGTTCCATGCATGCATACTCCAACTTAGCGCTGTGTTGAATTCCACCCATAAGGTGTTTTTAGGCAGAGGTAAAATAAATTACACTGGATTTGGAATCATGTAAGAAAACAACTGTGCAGAGTGAACTGCCAATATACATTTCCAAAATTTAAAAGGTCTAGTCTGGTCATTCCTTTTCTCCTCTGCATGTGAATCATACATCTACAAATGTACACAACCAACTTTTGGTTAATTTATAAGATTTCAATCTGCCTTGTAGAGTAAGGCAGTCCCAATGCGTAACACTTACACAACAGTGTAACTCAACCTCCACTACTATTGTGAAAAATTGGGAGTTAGACACACTTAAATCATTAATTTCACTCCAGCAGAGTGAAAAATTGGCACGCCCATCAAAATGGGGTTCATAAATATGTGGAAAATGAATGAGAGAACTGGACTGCAGAAACAGTAAATCTAAATTAATGGGCTCTGATTTATTTATTTTAAATCTGCTACAGAAGAATATAGTTCATCCAAATAATGTAGAATACATTTGAATCTACATAAAAAGGTTGTGGGGAGAATTACAGTTCACTGAACAGAGATTCTGAGAGAAACAGCTAACTGTGGAACTGCTGTGCAGTTTGTATCGGACAGCAGTATCTGCACAGAGCTCCCCGACATAGGAAATCTGTTGTGAAACATTAGGACAACAGCAACAAAAAATAGCTATGCCTATTGTATTGTATGCGTGCAACTCCTTAAAAAATATGGCTTTCATGCGCAGGGATGGCTCTACTGTTAGACTGAGTGAGGCAAACACCTCAAGTGGCAGCTGCTGGTGAGCAGGAGTGGCAGCCACCCAGCCTTTCCTCCTGAGCCCCTGTAGGCATTCTTCTCTCGTCATGGACAGAGCTTGTGTCCTACATGGCCTACACATCCCCACTTCGCTTTCCTGCTGCCCTCAAGAGCAGTGAAGAATACTTTCCCATCACCAGTGCCAAAGTATTGCCTATTCAAAGAATGAGGGGAACCATCTTGTTCTTTGCCTCAGGCAAGAAAATGTATTAGCCTGGCCCTGCTAATGGTATCACTGTACAAAAGCTTTTACTCCACTACATTTCAGTTGCAAATGTACAAAAAAAAATAGGGTGGGGGACGGACAATGCACTTTTGAAATTTGATGACATGCAAGGCTGCTTTGTCCATTACATTTTCTTTCCAGCTGTTTCAAATGTGGTCCTAAAAACATAAAGCATGACACACACATACTTGCAAAGAGGTGTCTTGAGCAGCTATGGGCACACTTATTTGGGGATCCAGGACTGGTTACAGCTTCTAGTTGAGTGTACATGCAATGGCAACTTTGGATTTGCCTCCCTGTAGTGTGTGAAACAAACACAAGAAAGTTCTCTTGGGAAGGTTCCATTTTATATAGCCTCCACATATCAGGGGACTGGAAAGGTGAGCGATGATTGAGGATTTAGGCTTAGTCATTACCCATGAGCGATTATTTTTATTCAGTAACAGAACTTTAGCTGACTTGGATTCCCCCAAATCTGACCGTTCCCTCAATAGGATAAGTGCTTGTGCTGTAAACAAAATCTGCCCTTATTCCCTTATGGGGTATACAAGAGCCCTTATAGAGTACTTTGTAGGTTCTCCATCAGTAGGAGAAAATAACAGAGGCCAACCAGAGAATATTGAGAAGCAAAGCAGCTAGTAAGCCCGATCTTTATTAAACTGTTGCAAGAGGATGCCCCCTTCACACGCAGGAGAGCAGAGGAGGACCCAGAACAAAAGTGTGTCTGGGTGGACCCTTAAGTTGTAACCTGGGAGCTTTCCTTTCTTCTCCCACTTTGCCACGCTGGGAGATCTTCCCTTCCCTGCCTCTAACACAAGGTCCTTCACTAACTGTCCATTACCTTCATGTGTGTATAATTCCAATAGTGACCCACAATAAAGAACACAAAAAAGGAAAAGGAAAGGAAGAAGGCAGAGAACAAGGAAGAAAAAAATATAAATAAATAAAACTGACTTCCAATTCACCCGCTTTCAGTTTCATGTAAAAAGATTATTCAAAGTATTCACTCTAGAAAGACATCCAGCTGTTTTTCCTTCTGTTAAGTGATACTTTCCCAATCTATGGACCCAAATGTCTCAAATTCATTCATTTTTCTTTCCACACAAAAAGGTCTAAAAGAGGTTCTATAATAATAATAATAATAATAATAATAATAATAATAATAATAATAACTGTAAACAATAGTTTTATTCTATTCCAACATGACAACTTTGCCTCCAGCAGCTTCAATCATTCTATGATTCTAAGCAGTGCTGATGGTGGGAGAACCCATGTCCTCCAAGGTCCCAGGTTAATGCTTTGGCCAGTCTACCATAATGCCTCTCTTTAAAGCTGAATCATAATTTCTGTTCTCATGGGAAGACTAAAGGCATGCACTCACCTTCAAGGCTTCAGAAACGTTCTGATTTTTATACTGTACCGTACTAACCCAATGTCTTCCTGACAATGATGAAAAAGGAGCTTGGATTTTCCCCTGCATGTGCATTTCCTAATGACAGTTTTTATAGTCCCTGTGCCAATACGTTTGCAAAATATAGGCTTTAGGTAATTTCTACAATGAAAGGCCTCAGAATGGGCAGTAAAACTTGTTGCTCCTAGATACTAAAATCTTTAAACAACCGAGTCTTCAAAATAATGAAAAGTCAGCTAAATTTCTTTCCTCGAAAACAGCCATCTAGGCTTCATGAGCTGCAACCTATTGCTGCTTTCCAAGTATAATTACTATGAGGCCAAGACAGCAATTCCATCCATGTCTCTCAAGTCAAAGGTGATGCATGGTGCTGACCAAGAACCACTATTTCTGACATACACTGATTTAGTGCTGAACTTTTTTCCCTCCTGAACCTTTACTAATGTGAATGGATTTATAGTCTGTAAGCAGAGAAGTGCACTATACATGTTTGAAAGTTAATCGTACAGAGGAAGAGCAGAGTCTTTTAGAGAAGGGTGGTTATAATCTAAAAATTGGAGAACAGGCTTCAAGGGTGATTCTAGTCACACAATGTCTTTAAAAACACTCTCATACATGGAAGCTATAACTTCCGGGAAATAAATCTGGATTCATGGCCTGTAAAAGGGTTAGTTGGAGATGTGACTTACTAGGTTATGTAACTGCCTTTGTATGAAGTTGCTTTTCAGGCAACCTGCTAATCTTATTATCTAGCATTCTGTTTATACAGCTGATATCAAAAGTGCAACAACAATGTTATTTGAAAGATTTTGATAAAGGGCTGTACTGAGGACCAGAGAGAATGGAGGTTATTAGCATCCTTCAAAAAGGATTGGAGTAGGTGGGGAGGAAGGAAAATAGTTGTATTTTTTTCATTTATTAAGTATAGAACCATTCAAATCAAAGATGGTTTGAACATTTTGCCCTTTGAAGTGCCACTCAAACGTTCTGAAGGAAGAGAAACCAAGTAACCTTGTAGTAGGGTGCTGTTACTCTTACTGCAAAGTAGGATGATATTCAAATGTTTTCCTTAGCCCTGCCTAAGGAAGTCTGTAAATTTCTCCTTAAGACACTTAACCACTCTTTCAATCCAAGAGTTAAAATTAGAAGAAACTGTAAAAATACCAACTTCCCTGTATAGTAACATGTGTTTAAAAGGTGACATAACTATCCCAGTTTGCATTAGTTGCTGTTATAACACACTCAGAATTAATTAATCCAAATGCAATCATCTGGAATAATATAGAATTATAAGAAAATTCAGACATGAAGAAAGAATTATGTTTACCTTCTATCACTTGTTAATAACATTGGGTTATGATCAACTAGCTTTTACTCAGAGTAGACAGATGGAAATTAATGAAACAACTTAAGTCCACTAATTTAAATGGGTCTACTCTGAGTAAAAAATACTTGCTGCAAAGCACAGGAGGGGAGAGTGCTGTCCTGCTTGCAGGCTTCCCATAGACATCTGGCAAGTCATTGTGAGAATAGGCTGCTGGACTAAATGGGCCATTGGCTTGATCCAACAGGCTCTTCCTATGTTCTTATGAATTAATCATACATGTATTGACAGTATATTGTGGATTCATGCAAGATTTTTACAGTGTCATCCTCGTTAAACATGCTACCCATATATCACAAATATTTAATCCTGATTTACTGTTGCTGCCTGGCTGGGGGGGCATGTAAACTTATTAGATTTTTCCATGGAAATGGTAAATCCATATTAAATAGCAAACTAATATGTGATGGCATTTTGATGAGGGCACTGTGTGGATGCTGTGCAGAACTTGCACGAATGAGCAACTGCAAGTCTGCAATAAACTGCCATGTGGAAATGCCATTAAACTCTATTGATCTCAATGTGACAGATATGCATGCCTAACTTGATTTGGATTGTGCTCAGTACTTACCATGGCAAATTTGCAGTGTTTCATTCATAGGAGCTCAGTTTCTCTGCTAGTTAGTTCACCTGCTTAGAAATCACTAGGAGTTTTCTGGCACCATGGAACTGCTATGAATTATGAAATTAGTAGCTAATACACAATGGGGAAGTGGTGGTGTTTAAACCAACCTTAACCTGAACTAGGGAAAATAATTCAACAAGGACAGGTTTGTGTACCAAAATGTTCCAGTTTCGTCATTCTTAAAGCACTGCCAGGTGCAATTCAGATGAGACAGAGGAAGAAGAGAATTAAATCACTCAGATCCTAAGGGGATGTTTCCAGTCCTGATAGGAATTGCCGTGACACTGGCTTAGATTAGCCAGCCAGCCAGAGGACAGTTTGTTTCCAGTTATGATGAAAACAGATTTCTTTAGTCTCTCTGTACCCAAAAGATTTGGGCTTTCAAGATAGAAAAGATGGGTCAGGGATTTTTATAGCCTGTCACCGATCTATCAGAAATTATAGGCTATGATCAAAGAAATCTAGTAGTAGGAATCTACTAAAAAATAATTAGGATAGCTACCAGTACAACTCCTCCTAAATTTAGCTGATTGCTGAAATTGGGGCATTGTTAAAGATCTTTGGCTTGCCCAGGGCCAGGTTGATATATTATAAATTATTAAAATCGCTGTTTTGCTGGCATGGAAAGACTGCCGTTTCAATTAATTTCTCAGGGAATAATGTATTTGCTTTGTAAAGCCATTTTGTCAAGCAAATACAAATGGGTACTTTAACTCATCAGTATACACTGCTCATTTTCTTCATGTTTTGGGCTAGACTACACACTATGAGAAGATCCATGACTGGATCAAGACCACCCACCGAGGTTGTTTAAATGCAGGTACTGGAGGGAAAAGGTGGCAATTTTCCAAACAGCAGTAGGATAAGGGACATTTACCGGTAACCCTCTATTGTTGTGCAGTTTTTCCAACCAAAATCACTCACACACATCTTCTGAACCTATTATTAGTAATGTGAGGCCCTGGGACAGGAGAATGCAAGTATAGGAAAGCTAACGTTTATTCACATCTGGGCCCATCTTATCAGATATTAAAAAGGAAGATAGGCAAGGAAAATGGAGCAGATGATAAAATTCAAATCTGGCAAACAAAAGACTCCTTCTATATTATTCTGTAATGGATAAACCCTGCCTTTTAACTAAATGTTGATGTTTCTGGCTTTACTGGAGAAGTGTCAAGGTTGCTATGGTGAACTGACCTTTTAAATACCAAGGAAAGTTCAAAGATTTGGCAGCCAGCCTTGCTATTTCTAGGTGACTGCAGGGCAATTCAATAATGTTGCTACTTTTGTAGATCGGAAGATTTTTTTGTTGCTGTTTCGAATCACAGAGGTAGTGGCACCAAAAGGATTATCTAGGCCAAGAGCTGACCTTATGGAGGCTCTCATCTACCTCCAGCATCAAATTCTAGCAGAGACTTGCCTAAACTTTCCTTAGAAAACTTGAAAAGAAGGAGATCTTTCAACCTCTATGGTTGGTGTGTTGTTAGATAACTAATGCTTAACTTAAGTATACTTTCCAGTCCTTTAAATCCATTGCTTCTTGTCCAGTGGATAGGTAAATAATTGTTCCCTGTGTGCTTCCGATGGCTTTAAACATTGAAAGCTTTCCATATTCCTTCTTATCTTTCCTTTAAAGCCAAGCACACTCAGTTCATTCTGCCCTCCTTTGCACAATTTGTTTTCTGGGTACATTATCATTATTATCACTGTCTAAATCTTGTCAAACATGTTTTTTAAAAAATTATGCTTTTCAGGTTTATACATTTCACTAATTTTACAGTCATTTTAACATTTCAAAACTTGGCTTCCTTCCCCCTCTTTCTGGGGTTCCTTAAATTTATTTTTAATATATCTGCATATCCAAATTAACTTAATTTGGTCATTTATTCATCTCCTTTAAATATATACTCTTATGAAACTGCAGGTTATTACACTAAAAATCTTGTCAAACTTTTTTTTTTACTTTGGGGCCCAAATTGAAACCCAGTACTCCAGATGAGGTCTTATACAAAGTTACTGGCTAACTATATATTAAATGTAATCAAGGCCCATTGGCCAGCTTTTGTTGTTGTTTTCCCTTGCCTGCTATTGCCATTCAAAATTGTGTGCCTCATAGCTTTCCCTTACCTCACAGGGCTACCTCATTGTGTTCACTTGATTTTCAACCACACAATGAAAGAGCCCTTAGGAAGAGATTGAAAGCTAAGAAATGGCAGCTGGGAGAACAGTTAAGAACACTCTCTCTGCTGCTCCTCCAACTCTCCATACTGCTTTTCTTTTTTCATAAAAGTGTCGTGGTGGTGGTGAAAAATAATAAGAGGCATAATTGGGTTGCAAGTGCAGTAAGTACAAAGCTCCAGTCCTCCCCTTAAGTGGTAATATTACTCATGAAATCTTGGAAACTGTTATTCAGTGAAAATATTCCCAAAACAGTATTGACCTTATGTGCCATCATATCACACTGTTGAGGCACGGACAGTCTGTTATCCACCAGAGCTGCAGATCCTCAGACCTGGGGCCATTTGTGGTCATCTTGCTTCTCTATCTGGTTCTTGGGACTTTCTGCAGGCCATGCCCTCAATGGCCCTCTTTTATGCCCCCCCTTAAGTGTTTTGCCTGGCTGGAATATACCCTTGAACTCTGATCATGCCTCTTGCTTGCCTGGATAGGGGATAGAGAGGGGTGTGTTTGGATAGAAACTAGCCTCCTCTTCAAAGATAAGTTTTACATTAATTGCTTCATCCACTTTTTCCTCTGATCCCACCCACCACTGGTGCAAATCCCCATCCTTGGACTGAAAAAAATTATCCACCCCACACTAAATGCCCACTATGGGTACAATCTACCAGGAGTGCTCTTACATAGACAGTCCCTTCCTTTCAGTATAACTTGTATGGGAGCATCTTCAGGACTGTGGCCAGTTAATCTCTAAGACACTAATGGCAACCTGATGCTGGTGGTTCTTCTTTCCCCTGCACATCTTGCTCAACCTCATACTGTAAACAATGGTACCTCGGGTAACAGATGCTTCAGGTTACAGACACTTCAGGTTACAGACTCTGCTAACCCAGAAATAGTACCTTGGGTTAAGAACTTTGCTTCAGGATGAGAACAGAAATCGTGTGGCGGCCACATGGCAGCAGCAGTGAGAGGCCCCATTAGCTAAAGTGGTACCTCAGGTTAAGAACAGTTTCAGGTTAAGAATGGACCTCCAGAATGAATTAAGTTCTTAATCCGAGGTACCACTGTACACTTATAATTAGGACCGATCTGCAATTTCCAGCTTTCAAAGTGATGCCGTATCAGTCATGGATGGTGGTGATGTTGGAGCAGTAGCTCCTTGGATGAGCTGCAACTTTAAACCAGGTTCTCTTTATTCAGTATGCCACTCTAATATTAAGGACAGCACAAAGCTATCATCAAATACAGGGGCTCATAGTCAGAAATATAACATAGGTAGTCTTTATTAAGTACTGAATGTCCCTCTTTAAATGTAAAAGCTATGCAGTAATGTTATGAGAGCAATTAGTTTTCTTAACCACTTTCCAGAACGGAACTGCAGACAGAATGTAAATAACTCTTAATCCTTTTATCCGCTCCTGGACTGCACTTGAGTTTGGAAAGCACAGGAAAAATGCCCCTATGTGGTGCCCGGAACATAAACACACATACATAAATAGCATGTCCATCGTTTCCTACTTATTAATGCTTGCCATAAGCATATCCACTTATGAAACACTGCCAAAAATGTAGTATAATTTTGCCCGTCGTTAAGAGTGATGGTCCTCTCATGTCATCATAAGGCTTGAATCTATTTTTGTGAGTTCCAGGTTTAATCAGATCTCAGCCAAAACTCAAGATATTTAAACATATTTAAAACAACAACATTTTGTTGTTTATTTTTGTATTTCTTGTTATATTGAATGTATGTTTCATGACTTTATACAGAAGTGAATTTTAAAAAACCAATAAATTAAAGAACAGTTATATATATATAATTTTCAGATGGTCGCCTGACCTAGGTGCTAACCCAACCCAGACTTGCTGCTGCATCATATGCCTTCAGACCATACAAAGAAAATTAGAATTAGCTATTAAGTTCTCACAGGGGATATCTATCCCCCATTAGCCTATCCATTATAAGGAAATCATATCCTCCAAGCACAGTTGTCATTGATGACACTACATTTTGAAAATAAACAAACGTAACTGCTTTTTAAGTTTCTCAGAAAATGTTCCTTGTTGAGGGATGTGTGAACAATAGTTTTGTGCACTGCGTTAATGCCAGCTGCACCTCGTGCTCAGTGACCATAATATATGGTTTCCTTTGCCATACTTATGCTTCCTAATTTTTGTGTATGTTTTGAGTACTGGAGAGCTTTTGAACTGTCCAGAGTATTCTTATGGGTAAAGAGCAAGCTAACACCCACCTCCTGCTTGTATTGCCTCAGTTCTAGAAACCTGGTGCAACTCATTCAGGAAGGGACCTTTGAGGCAGTGGATAAGGTGGGGTGGGGAGACTTGAAAAAGCACAAGAGTAGCAAGGCTACTTCCCCAAAATCTGGTACTCCTTCAACAAGACACAGGCAAAGAGTTATTCACATACTCTGTGGCAAATCTTTTGGGAAACTGCAGCTCATTTTAATATTTAGAGACACATGATTAGCACAACTTGAATTCACTGCAGAGTAGTAAATGTCAGGCCATGATGGGTGGATGAATGGATGGATGGATGGATGGATGGATCTGAATCTCTTCTGTGATCCCATATGACCTATGAACCTTTGGCTGCTTCCTATTTTTGACAATTCATTCCCAACTATCATTTAGCTGGAAATTTAGAAAGTCCCTCTTCAGATGTTGTATGCATATGTTGGATTATGATCTGGGAGGCCAGGGTTGGAATCCCCACTCAACCAGGACCTTGAGCCAGTCACTGTTTCTCAGCCTAACCTACCTCAAAGGGTTGTTGTGAGAATAAAATGCGGAAGGGAGAACCATGTACACCATCTTGAGCTCCTTGGAAGAAAAAGGTGGTATATACATGAAATTAATTAATGTACATAACCCGGAAGCTGTACGCCGGCTCCCTTGGCCAATAAAGCGAGATGAGCGCCACAACCCCAGAGTAGGCCACAACTGGACCTAATGGTCAGGGGTCCCTTTACGTTTACTACCTTTAATTAAGTAATTAATTAATATTCTCAGTCATGATAAATTTCTCAAAATTATATGCTAAGCTTATAAGATAATCATATTTTGAAAACAGTAGGTGGAAATTTGTCTTCTGGTTTGTGAGTCTGTTTTCTGACTATTACCCAACCAACAGCCGCAGTGGTTAAAGCAGGATTTAATTTTTAAAAGATCAAATTTCAGCATATAAATTAAGCTTGTAGGCAACATTAAAGTGCTTCAGGGACCGATTTTGCTCATCCTTGTAATAGAGAATTAACATTTAAAGGGTCACAAACAACAGTAGTGACATATAAAGATCTCTATTTAAACAGGCTGGATGTATTTACTGCATCATAAATCTATTAATTCCAGACACAAAAACCAACTTTTTAAAGGTGTTGAACTGTTCACATTAGAATAACACTGACTGTACAATGGCAAAATGTTTCTTTAGTAGATTTTCTAATCATAAGTTTATCTACAAGAATTAATTCAAGTATGCAGATTGATTTGTTCCAACCACAGAAATATAACCAGCACCCCCTAAAAATCCTTATGGGTTTGATGTACTAAACCAGAGCTTTCCAAACTGTGTGTCATGATATGTTAGTGTGTCAGCAGCTGTGTATAGGTGTGCTGCATGAATGTTCCCCACACTCCTTCTAGGGCTGGGAAGGGGTTAGAGTTTAAGCTTCTGGTTTGCTAGTAAAACTGAATTACTATGTCACGAAAGGATGCATGTCTAAAAGTGTGTCACCAACATGAAAAGTTTGGAAAGCTCTGTGCTAAACCTTCATTGGTAGCAAAATATGAGGTTCTTCAAACACCTGCTATGGTATGGGGTAATGGAGGGAGAGCAGGCCCCCAGGAGCTGGAAATGATACATAATGAAGAACTAGAGGTCCTGGCTGCTTTAAGTCCCACTATGACCACCTTTGATGGCCTAAAGCTGCAATCCTATCCACACTTCTTGTCCCGTGCTTTCTAGACAAAGGTCCAAGAGGTTATTCTTTTCCCCACAGCTTTCCCTGGGGAAACTTGCAGTTTACCACTGAATTGGAGCAAATGTCAATCCGCAGAAAACCTGATTTGACGTTTGTTGTGATTTAGCGGTAAACAGCCAGTTTTCATGGGGAAGGTGGGAGTGGAAACAAAAAAGCTTTTGGACTCATGCCTAAAAAGGAGGAGACAAGTATGGATGAGCACTTGTAATGTGCATTTTGGGACTTGCTTGGTAAGACTTGAAAAAATCCCTGCTATCTTCTCCACAACTATAAATTTGTCTCTGATTGTGACAGAAAAGGGCTCACCTTATTTTGCAAAAAGATGGCCCCTTTGGTATGTTAGGCCTGGTTAGGCAAGAAAATGAAGGCGGATGAGGGAATCTCTAGTACTGTTCATACCTTCTCTGAATACATGAAGGAAAGGATCACACCTGCTCGTCCTGCGCCCAGCCTCCACAGGGGTACAATAATACCTTCCTGGGTTTCTGTAACCATGGTTGTGAGAAAGAGGGCAGGGTTGAGACTAACAGACTGTGAGGGGAAAACAGACTTTGTGGTTTCTCACTAAGCCCCCAAGCTCTGTCCCTTCCCCTACCTCAGACATGAGGTAGCTATGAGAAACTAGCTCCCAACCATGTACGCATCTGAAGCCATTGTTGCAAATACTGTACAAAAGACCCCTCTAAGTAAAGAACCATTTTTCTTTACCCATGGGAACTCTGTGTTTTATTTACCTTTTTAAAGCAATGCTAGTGATGTGTGAATGAGGAGTCATAACAGGTGGTGGAAAGACTAAGTGGATTCAGCTTCCAGGCTAAACCAACCAACATGAGGCTAGCTGGGGCGGGGGGGGGGGGTAGCTGATCCCCAATCAATAAAATTTAGTACAAATATGAAGTTCTGCCTCCCCTAACAAAAATCCTGGCTACGTCCATGCCAACCAACTTTATTTTTTTAAACACAATGATTTCTTGATGTGTTCAAGAGTTTGTTTTGCCCTGAGGAAATTTAAAGTAAAAAAAATCCCATGCTTTCTAGTATAGCAACTCCATTTTAACTGGAGTAAGGACCATCTAAATCCCCCATAAATGGATGACAGTCATTTTCTGAAAGATGCTTGGGTAGAGACTATATTACAAGCTAGCTAATCCAAATTTTAATTGGTTTCATGCAAAGTATAATTTGCCCTTTTGTCTCATGATTTTTGCATTATCTCCTATGACAAAGAGCTCTGCTTTCTGTATCATTAGCATGCATGCACACATGAGTTGCTTAATAACCCACAGAGACTTTCTCATCCAACCACCCCTCCTCTGTTTTTTAATGGATTGAGTTACTTTCAATACAGCTTTGTGCTTCAACACCACCAGAGGGATTTTCTAAGGTACAGTCACAATAGATTTATGCATCTCCTCCATTGACCTCATATGTAAACTGAAAATATGCAAGGCCATGAACGAAACTATCATGATTTCCCTGTGAGGAAAGGCTGTATCATTTGAACTTTTTAGATTTTAAGAAAAGCTACATGATAGAGGTTTAGGAAATTACAGAGGACATGAAGAATAGTACTGGAACCTAGAGCCATCCCACAAAGTTGTATGGAAGTAGATCTGAGAAAGACAGAGAAATACTCCTTCACACACCACACATTTAAAGCATGTGAGGGAACTGTGGTTTCTCTCTTACAGAGCTACATTTCTTAGCACCCTTAACAAACTACAGGTCCCAGGATTCTCTGCGGGAAGGCATGTGCTTTAAACGTACGATGTGGATCTGTCCAATGAGTTTATAGAACTTGCTGCTGGAATCTGTTTAGATTAATTTAGAGAACTGTAAAGGGGGATTAGAGACGTTTGTGATGGATAAGGCCCCAGGACCAGAGGCAGCATGCCTCTGAATAGCATTTGCCCCAGGGAACAATAAGGGGAAAGGGCCGTTGCTTTCTTGTTGTGTTTGTGGATCTTCCTTTAAGCAACAGTTGAGCAATGTGGGACACTGGGTGTTGAGACATGATGAGCCATTGATCTAGTCCAGGAGAGCTCCTTTTAGGTTCTTCTTATTCACTCACTTATTTCTGCATGTGGTTGCCGGGACCAGGGATAACAGATGCATTCATTCACTACAACCAATTTTATGTGTGTAGCACTATCCACCACATCTTTATGGGTATACGTATACACACACACACACATTTATATATTTGCAAGAACATTTCCAATGCAATAGTATGTATCTAATCCTATTTATAACAGGAGAGAAAAAAGCAATGTCCTCCCCTCACCTCTCCCCATCCACAACCATACATTATTTGGATATTGTACTGTTAGCTTTAAATAAGGGACTTGCAAAGACAAAGGCCCAAAAATGTATTTAGAGGATACACTCACTGCTCATCTGGGTAAGTCCTCACTCTTTCACCCATTTAACAACCACTGGGCTGCTGATTCTGCATTCTCTCAGCATGAGCTCCCGGCCTCTGAATACTGAAAGGTAGAAGTGAAAAGCAGATGTGGAGTCTGGGAAACCGGCCAGAGAATTAAAATCTGAGATACACTTTTTCTAGAGCTGCCACTTTTAGCATAGACCCCTTTTTGTCTACAAATAGTCACTGGCAGAACGGGGCAAGTTCCAACCAAGAAAAAGGCAAAATTGCCAGCAATTGCTATGTTCCACTTGCTCTGGAGAGCCACATACCTTTCAGCATGGAAAAGACTTACAGGTGCAGAACTTCTTAACATTTTATTGTTTTATGGCCTGAAAAGGAGAATGAAAAATAAACAAACCACCTCTTACCATCAGCGCTGAACTATCTATATATCCCTTGAGTCTAAATCCTATAAACATTATTCCAACAGTTTTTTTAAAAAAAAGTTTCAGAAGAGCAGATTCTCAACTCTTTCCCTACTAGCTGTTTTCCCACTCAAAATCACACACACACACACACACACACACACAGGGCTCGGCTCTGGTGGCCAGGGCTGAGCTGGTGTGCAGGCTCTGTGAACCCTCCATACCCCATAAGCACATACCTGGCCTGGCCCGGTAGATTTTCTGACCCCGGGGGCCATAAAAGGTTGCAATGCCACTGCTTGTGAAGCCTCTTCTCCCCATTAGGCTGGGGTGGGAGGAAGATCTCCTTAAGGAGCAGCCCTTTCCGAATCTCCCTTCCCACCAGCAGCAAAGCTGGACAGTATAACACCTTCCCTTGCTATCTTAGCAGGAGGGGAGGCGTTCTACAGAGCTTTGCCTCTGGTGTCTCTCTGCCCCTAAGGGCAGGGGAGGCCAATGGCAGACCACTCTGCCGCTGCTGAAATCTCCCATACCTGTGTTGCTTCAGTGGCGGCAACAGGGTGGGCAGCCACTTCTGGGGGCACCACCTCTTGTGTTTCTGCCATCTGGGGTGGCTGCTTCACCCCACCTAATGGGGGGGCCAGCCCTGCTTGGAAGAGTAGTTTTGTGGAGGTGAAAGGAGTTCTAACCCTTTAACAGAATCACTGTTCCTAGAGTTTCGTGGCTGAGACAAGAGTTAAATGGTTTTTAAAATGAATAGCACGAGCAGGCTGTTGTGTTCACTGGCTAATCTTTTCCTGTCTGGAAAACGCAGGGGGGCTGGATGGTTCCAGGTCAGGGATAAGGTACTTATGGTCCTGCAAATAATATTGCACTCCAACTCCCATCAGGCCTACTCAGCATGGCCAATGATCATGTGTGGTGAGAGTTGTATTCCAAGCAACATCCAGAGAACATCAGATTCCCTCTCTCTGTTTGAGGTAGAGATCCAGGGACTGTTTGTTTCCTGGACCACATGGTTGGGGGGGGGCGGGAGTAGGGCTGCAACCTACCTACAAAATTATTGTAATTGACCACACAAATTTTAATTGATAATTAAATTTGCTGCCCAATTACCGATGGTTTTTTCAGTCGATCAAAAATACTAATAAATTAATCAAGCACGTTACTTTCACTTACTCCTCCATTATATGAAGATAGGATATGACACTGTAAGTGGCAGTTCAGGCCTGCAATTATGTTCTTACTTTGGGGAAGCGGGGGCAACTTTTTTTTTAATAGCTGTGATGCATCACCTTGCTTTTTAAAACAAACGTGCAAAAAACAAAATGAAAGTATGTGAAATGCACATTTTTAATAGTTTATAACGAGCATCCCTTATTTCTGACATTTTTGGCTCTTTGTGGGGTTTTTTTTAATACTGTTTATCTAGAAATCCCAGGTTCGTCCCTTTGCCCTGGAATGCATGTCGTATGGTGAAAAGCACATTCATGAGATGCCAAAATCGAACAGCCAGCCTATTGACAGCAAGTGTAACAAGAGGGCCCCAGATATGCATTTTGCTGCCATAAGTCTAACAGCCAGGTAAGCTTAGGGAGACCACCTGTTCCCTCTTTCAAGTGTTACGTGAAGGGGGAATGATACAATGATAAGCTTATGCTTCTCCTGAAGTGCTTGTTCTTGGACCACACCATAGGCACGCTTGGATCCTGCTCGTTGGCTAAACAAATATGCAGTATGTTCCAAGTTTGGGATGGCAACCACTCAAGCAGACAAGGCTGTATAAGCTTGTGCCTGACTACAGATGAATAAGAATGGCACTGCTGGATCAGACGAACTATCCATCTATTCAGTCTGTTCCAAGATCAGCCAGACAGATAAGCTCTGAGCACACACAAGCAGGGCACAAAGATGATAGCCTTCCCTATTGTTTATTGTCAGCACCTGCTGCTCAGAAATATGCCGTCTCTGCACACCAAGGTTCCATTTAGCTGCCATGATTAACATACCATTGAGAGACACCATTCCTAGTGCTTTTGTCTAATCTCTTTATTAAAAAATAAAGTAAGCTGGGAGGCTGGTCCATTTGAGCACATGGGACACTGCCCAACCAACCTCAGCCAACCC
Organism: Podarcis melisellensis; assembly: GCF_964234715.1. Taxonomy (NCBI): domain Eukaryota; kingdom Metazoa; phylum Chordata; class Lepidosauria; order Squamata; family Lacertidae; genus Podarcis; species Podarcis melisellensis. The sequence goes on along the minus strand of NC_138529.1, from coordinate 31,167,085 downwards.
CTACTTGCCTGCCTTCTTACATATAACCAGTGGAGAGGGTGGCACTCAGTGTTGCCTTTGTAGAGCTCAGCAAGGAAGTGGATGGGGACAAAACTAGAATGAGTTGGCACTGCCTGTCATTGGCTCTGGCTGCAGCTACCGTTGGTTTTCCCACCTTCTGCCTACTAGTCACAATGCACACCAGCCACCATGAGCCATAATCACATTTTGAGGTAGTAAATTCCAGACATTAAAGTTCCAGTACTGCAAGAGAGAGATCCCATTCCCTGCACTTCCCCTTTCATCATTCATAATTTTACAAACTTCAACACAAAGTCCCTTGCGTAATCTTTTGGAATTAGGAACTATGGACTTTTCAGACTCCCATCATTCCTATGACTATTGTTCCTTGATGGCTGGGGCTGATGGGAGCTGGAATCCAACAATATCTGCAGTGCCAGAGGTTCATAATCCCTGTAAAACTAAAAAGGCCAGAACATTTAATTCGCCTGATAGAGAATGCACTCAGGAAGTTCTTGCTACTTCCTGAGCAGCCAAATCATCCTCAAATGTTTCAGGGCAAGAAATAGGAAAGAACAGGCAGCCTTTATACATGTATCTCTTATGTCATGCCACTAATTATCAGTTTGGATACGCAGAACCATTCTCTCCCTCAAATGAAATGACATAGGAAACCACAGCAGCCTTCAGGGAACATGGGAACTATATATGTACACAAACAAGGCTTGAGGTTGCATACCAGGACACTGTGTGTTGTAACATACTATGCTCTTATGTAATAACGTTGTGTTTTGATTTTTCCATAATGGATAAGAGGATTGCTCCAGTTAATTGAAAGAGGCAGGGTTTCAAACTAAGTGTCCTTTTAATTGCTGATAGTCCTTTATTGCTTTTGCCATTCATGCATACCAGTTTTCTTTAGAATAGGTGATCCAGCTGAAAGATAAACATGTTTATTTCAACCTCTCACCACTATGTTATTTCCAGGCATTGTGTAAACCAATATATATACTCATGTCTTTTCAAACTGGTATGAAGAGAGAGAACATGAATTAGGAAGATTAGCAGAGAAGGAAATTAATATTGAATGTTGTGTAGGAAAATGCAAGAGTGCCATCTTGTGTTCAGCAGGAATGAAAATGATTGTAGTAGTCTAAATCTTCAATATGTATTTTAGGCAGATGGAATCTTCACCTATTTTATGACTGCTGATCTTTGTAGCCAAGGCTCCCCTTGCTAGTAGTTTGATAAATGCATTTGAACATAATTTCTAAAGAATATATATTCCTAGACCCATAAGACTGGAACCTGTCTGAGTCCCTTGATATTATATATATATATATATATATATATATATATATATATATATATATATATGCAGGTTTTGGTGTCCTCGGGTGTCTTCCCGTGTAAAAGTTGGGGTGTCTAGGCGACGTTTCGACGAGGTCTCACTCGTCATCTTCAGGCTGGTGCTTTCGGCTTCTTGTTACTGGAACAGAGCAGGATCTCAGTGTTTGAGTTCCTATAAATACTGTTGAGGGGGTGTGGTGTATAGCCTCCAATGTTCTGGGCAGAGAGGAAGTTCCCAGGCTAGTGTGCCTTTTCTTCTTTTGTTCCTTAATTACTTGAGGGATATCTTGAGTGATTTCTTGAGTGATATCCTGAGTACCACTTAGGTGGGTCATTAGGTGTGGATTAGTTGCTAAAGTCTTTGTGTCTTGACCTCTTGAACTTTGTGAAGAGTTTTTCTGAGAAGATGGCTGTACTGCACTTAGTTGTGCTCTGGCTTGGCTTCGTGTATAGGGGCGAGCTGTGGTTTTGTGGCCTGTGTCAGTCAGATCTGTGTAGGGATTGCAGGGGGGTGCAGCATCCGGAGGTGCCACCATGGTTTGGCTACTGGATGGTGTCTGTAATTTATCTGTGGAGAGGGTCTGGGTTTGGGTCTGGTGTGGTTGATTGGTGATGGCGTTCTGTGTGCCTCTGGATCTGGTGTCAGTTTTTGTGGGGAGGGCTAATTTCCAGATGTCTGGCAAGCGGGATGTGTCGTCACGCTTGTTCATGTTGTGAGGGTGTTTCTCTATCTCGATGGCTTCCATGATTATTCTCTTGTGGTGATGTTCCATGTTAAAGAGCAATTTGGAATCTGCAAAATTAATTTCGTGTCCTGTTTCTTTCATGTGTTGGAAAAGAGAGGAAGTTTTTTCTTCTTTTTTGACGGCATTCTTGTGTTCTGCGATACGTGCATTTATTCGTCTGTTTGTTTGTCCAATGTACGTGGACAGAACGCCATCACCAATCAACCACACCAGACCCAAACCCAGACCCTCTCCACAGATAAATTACAGACACCATCCAGTAGCCAAACCATGGTGGCACCTCCGGATGCTGCACCCCCCTGCAATCCCTACACAGATCTGACTGACACAGGCCACAAAACCACAGCTCGCCCCTATACACGAAGCCAAGCCAGAGCACAACTAAGTGCAGTACAGCCATCTTCTCAGAAAAACTCTTCACAAAGTTCAAGAGGTCAAGACACAAAGACTTTAGCAACTAATCCACACCTAATGACCCACCTAAGTGGTACTCAGGATATCACTCAAGAAATCACTCAAGATATCCCTCAAGTAATTAAGGAACAAAAGAAGAAAAGGCACACTAGCCTGGGAACTTCCTCTCTGCCCAGAACATTGGAGGCTATACACCACACCCCCTCAACAGTATTTATAGGAACTCAAACACTGAGATCCTGCTCTGTTCCAGTAACAAGAAGCCGAAAGCACCAGCCTGAAGATGACGAGTGAGACCTCGTCGAAACGTCGCCTAGACACCCCAACTTTTACACGGGAAGACACCCGAGGACACCAAAACCTGCATTCCTGTACCCGTGAAAATCTACGAAAGCAAATATATATATATATATTGCTTTTATATGCTCTTACATGTTTTTCTACTGCTGTTTTATTGGTTTATGTTGTATTTGTTTTGTTTTTCTATTATTTACCACTTGGAGGTGTTTTAAATATTAAGTAGTTTATTAATGGTTCTAAATAAATAATGTTCACAAGGTTAATTTAATAAAGCCAGAATTACTTGATCTTGGTAGATGTCTCAGAAATACCTTAGAACTCTTGCCCTCCGCGCCCCCTAAACATGCTCTGGGAAATTGGAGGAACACTCAGAGCAAGTTTGGGGGGTGCAAGGGGTGAGGAGTCCAGTTTTGTGAGCAGACCTCATTACCCACCTAATGCTACACTGAATTCTACCCATGGCCTCTTGAATGTCAATTAATAATTTTAGCCTCCTCAATTTAAACACTTTCATTGGGTTACAATTACAAGACCAACTCCCCCCCCCCCCAATTCAAGTTTTGTTGTGATAAAGCTCACAGAAATTGTGTGAAATCTCCTCAAACCTGCCTGTGTTGTGGTCTGCGAGCACCCTGAGAAAAACTGAGTTGCTTTCAGTAATGGTATAAATGGGCCAGAATTTTTTTTTGCGGGGCAGGAGTGCCAATTGACATGGGCCTATGATTTTGAGGGGGCCTACTCCAAGACTCCCTGGTATACCCTCCAACATTTCTCCAATGGAAATAGGGACATCCTGTTCCATAATGATAATTTTATTATTTATACCCCACACATCTTATTGGGTTGCCCCAACCACTCTGGGCAGCTTCCAACATATATTAAAAACACAATAAAACATTAAACATTAAAACAAAAACTTCCCTATACAGGGTTGCCTTCAGATGGCTCAGGGGTTGCATAACTCAACTTTCTCATATGAAAATAGGGACATCCTAAGGAAAAGTGGGACATTCTGGGATCAAATTAGAAACTGGGACAGCTTCTCTAAATCAGGGACACCCCTGGAAAATAGGGACACTTGCCCTAGTAGATGCAAAGGGGGAACACTGGTAAAGATTATTGAAATGGGGCCTACATCTCCCATCTGGCCTGGGCCTATTACAAGGTTTGCACAGTCTTGAGTATAAAGAAGCTACTTACCTGTTCTGAGTAGTCCAGTAGTCAACATGAATGGCATTTACAGATATGCCAAATAAGAGTCCATAACAAATTATTTGCACATGTATCCATTTGACAAAAAGCTGAAGCACGGATAGGATTTTGCAGTCACAAATCCTAAAGAATGGAGTATGATGTGTCTATGTACTCAGTCTAATTCCTACCCACCCATATCTTGTTCCATGTCTCCCAAAACCTCCACTCACTTATCCTGCCTCCTTTATCTCCTCACAGTATCTACAAAAGCCATTTTTAAACTATCTGGCTGCAAGATACTTCCTACATTCCTCAGCTTCTTTACAAATGAAGCCTCTCCTTCAACAATATTTATGTATTTAATAAAATGTATATACCGCTTGGCTGCAAGAACCTCTAAGTGGTTTATGAAAATGGCCTGTTTTAGGAGCCTGTGTAACCAAATGGTGGAAGCTACCACACTTTCTCGTTTCCCTGATCAGTGCTAAGAGTCAAAATACTCCTGCCATAATCCTCTGTCCCACCCACCTCGAAATAATAAAAGGACTGGCTTGCTAAAAAATGCTGTATTTTTATTACATAACCGCAGCTACAATTCAGGTGGAAATCAAACAGCTAAAACATATCACCACACTTGCTATCCCAAGAGAAGCTTCACATGGATTTCAGCCTGTTATACAGATGTCACAGAACATTTAGCCACAAAATGGCGGCAGCTCTTGGTATTAAAACCCACTCCTTCTCCATCCTGCAAACAGCTCTGGAAATAAGTTGCATACACTGAACAGAGCAGTCCAGTTTCTCAGGACAAACCTAGCTTATTTACCAAAAAGTGCGGCTGTGGTCAATGCCTTTGAAGACATTTTCCAGAGCAACTTAGTCGTCGGAGGTAAAAATGAGTGAAATTGGCAACAACAGGAAACAAAATTTTGGACTAATCCTTAAGAGGAGAGAGTCTCCCAAAGCTACCCATTTGTTTTAGAAGGCACTGCGGTAAAGATACTGCACTTTGTGGGCTTTGACTTCTAAAATACTTCAGAAATCAGAGTCTATGGCCCTGGCTTGGTTCCAGGTTTGCTCCTCAGCTTTGAACATCCTGACACCTTTCTAAAAAGCAACCTTAAAGTATTTCTGTCCTTACCTTCCTACCTCAAGTCCTGGAAGAGCAGCTCCTGTTTGCCCCACACGGTCTCCTTTAACAACTATCTGAGAAGCAGTGGCAGCTTCATCTTGTCACTCAACCTCAAACAGGTTGTATCTGTTAAATAATCAAGACCTGTGGGCCCGGAGGAAACTGAGACTAGGGTATTTCCCCCTCTCCCTCTTCAGGCTCTCTAGTTCCCAATCCTCCCCCCGTGTCTTTTATTTAAAATCTGCAACTTTCTCTTTTTTTTGGGGGGTGTCCCTAAGTCATTTAGAAAATTTAATTTTTTAAAATACAGTAAATAAATGCTATAATGCTTCACAGACTACAGCTAGGCCGTAGTCTGAGGCAGATGGGATAGTACCAAACTCCTTAATCTGCAGCCTGAGGTAACTGATGCTGCAGCAGCCATAGTTGACTGTTTTCTAGGTATATTACCAGTAAGATACACAATGCTGTTTAGGTCCCTTCCCCCACTCCAACTGGTGTCTCAGATTACAATAGCACCCATAAGGGGCTGGGGAGGGCTGCTTTGCAATGTGAGAAATGCCAACAACCTATCAGGCTGTCTGCCATAGGAGGGAGAACACCACTTAGATGGGTGAAGAGTCATGCTGAAACCACAAATAACTTGCGACTGCTTCCTGATTTGTTCAAGGGCAAGCCAAGATAAGGAGTGACAGAGGTACATCGGGTTTATCTTTCAACTTTATTTTTAAACCAAAAGCAGCATGGGGGAAGCCTGAGCTTGAACAGAGAAATGGGGGTGGAAGGACAGGAGAGACTCCTTAACCCTTTTATCTTAAGCCACTTTTTCTGGCCAAAATAATCCTTTAGTTCGTTTTTTCTCCCGTGAAGGGAAATATATATATATATAGGCACACGTGTGTGGTGTGTGTGTGTGTATACTGCAGGCAGAAAAGCAGTTGAGAAGAGAGGGATCTTAAATGGAAAGAATGAGGGACAGGATTAAGCAGCCATCTCTCTCTCTGTCTGCTCCCTTTCTCTGTTCAAGCTCACAGCTTCCAGAGGCTGTTTTGGTTTAAAAATAGAGGCGTATGACTGCATGTCCCATTAAGTTCGGCCCTCTGTCTTCACACCTCTGCATCCCTTTTTTGGGGCCAATAAGGTACTGCAAGCCCAAAGAAACAGAAACATCTGGTTTGCAGGAAATGACTTACTTTTCCTTATAACCTTCCAGAAAATATATATTTCAATGTCCAACATTTTAACCGCTTGTTAAAAATCAAAACAAAGCTATTGTGTAACAGGTGATGCCAAACACAGAAGCAGAAACTTTTACTTTTGTAAAGAGACTTTGGTATAAGAGGCAAATCAGACCTCATTCATAGTCTCACATTCTCCTCTTGACCTTAATAAGCTGATTTATATTTTCACTTCAGAGACTCCAACAGCCCATCGTGCAAACTGGCTTAACTGCCAAGTCGAGCAGTTTGGCAACATGGACAGAAAAAAGTAACGCCCAACTTTTCCATCCTAGCTGGAGTCATGAGGGAAATCCTACTCATGCTTAGGCTATGATTCATCAGCTAATTTTTGGCATGTGAAGGCCATCTATTTAATGAAGAGAAATGATGTTGGGGGGAAACAAAGATGGTGGAACTGAGTTTTAAAAACTGCAAACTGGATTTCTCTGACAGAAGTGCCCATGTAACAAACTAAGGGAATTTCCGCCAGATATGGAAATACTTTGCTGGGAACTGACAAAATCTAATTATACTAACTGTCCTCTTTGAACTTTGGAAGTTAACATTTTAAAAAAAATATTAGAGTACTAGAAATACAAATTTTCCTTGGAGGGGAAAAGTTTAACCTTTGGTAATTCGAACACAAAGTATTCTGCTGGGAATCCTATTCTCAAATACTGACACTCAAAAGATTGATCTACGACCCAGTGGCCAATCACTACTTTTGGACATCATTGGGGCAAAGCATGGGGTGCCATAAATGTATGGTATCACCTGAGAATAGAGTATGATCTGTAGTATATGCAGATTTTTCTAGTGAAGTGATGGCAGAATAGCACCATAATTGTCTTCAGATTAATCTTTGTAATGGTTACACCACAGAGCACTTCCTAGGACTCAAAAGGATGGTGAACTCTGGTTTTGAAGTACAATACTCCTTTTACCTGTCAGTTGACTAGTTATAATCCACAGATCACTAGACCAGAATGATGGAACCCCATACACATTCCTCTTGTTGCATCTCTCTCAAAATATGAAGAAAGTAAATCCAGGGTTTTAAATTGCAAGTCTAAGTGATAATAAGACTGAGCTTGGTTTGCACATCTACATTTTTACCACATACCTGCTGATCTTAACCACTTTGCTCCTTCCCAGGAGTTGCAGAAAGTAATCCCTGGCTTAGCACTATGTCTGATCCAAAGCCATGGTTTGTTTGCTCCCCCAAAATCCACAATCTCTGGTTCAAACATAATACTAAATCAGGGCTTGCTGTTTCTTTTGTGCATCTAGTGAGGAAGAGCAAGAGAGCCCAGATTGGTGTATTCATGGTAAACCAGTGTGTGTAAACTGGGATAGAGTCGTTAGGCTTGGACTATGAAGAACCAGTTTCACATCTCTGCTCAGCTATAAAATTCACCAGGGCAAATCACACTCTCTCAGCTTTGCCTATGGAATAGGATTCTTGTGAGAATAAGGTGGGTAGAAATCCTTGAGGGAAAGATGGTAAATGTAAGAACAAAAATAAAATGGCTGATACAACTGTTATCTAAGAGGAATCCTATGAGATAAGAGATTGATATATAAAGCTTTTAGGTTAGCCACATGATATCCTCATTACATACAGTTAATGGCGGGTGCAAGGTACCTGCTAGAAAGCACTGTTTAGGGAAGCTTTTAATGTTTAATAGACTATTGTATTTTAATATTCTGTTGGAAGCCGCCCAGAGTGGCTGTGGAAACCCAGCCAGATGGGTGGGGTATAAATAATAAGTTGTTGTTGTTGTTGTTGTTGTTGTTGTTACAAAGGGTGCCTTGAGTCCTCCTTTCTCCATGCATCTCTTCTACCCAATGACATGAAGATATTACATACTTCAACAATATGAATCAATGGGTGCTTACAAAATGACATTTGGGGTTTTGTCTTTTCATTATTGTTGTTAAGTGGCTTTTACCATGGCCAATTTGGTCAGGTAAAGTATGGGGTTGCATAGGTGTAGTCACCTACATTTCCTTAACCACACAAATCCATGTTGAATACATGACAGCATAAAAGTCAATCTGTGGTCATCTTTGCATTACTCTTGCAAAAAGCTGTTTCTGACAAGATGGAATAAATCCTTAATTATTATAACCTGCACTCATCACAGGGGTGTAAGAAAGACACTAAAGCAAGGATGCGTTTCATATACATATTTATATATATTTCATGTACAAAGTTACATTCTGAACCCCCAAGGATTCAATAATAAATACTGAAATAACTTCACTGCTATATGAGCTTTCTGGCTCACAGAAAGAAGCCTCAAGTTTTAAACAGACAGCAATTTTAATGCTGCAGTATCCATCTCAAGGTTACAGAGGCAATTAAAATTCAGCATAAAGTGTCTAGACAACATTTTCAGAAAAATTAAAGACCATAAAATGTGTTAAAACATGTTTAAAAGATTGAGAAATGTGCAGCAAAGAAATTGTTAGAGGGAAGGAAAAATATTTAGTGGATAGAACAAAGTTTTGAGGTGCAACATAGGTTGTTACAATATGGCATAACCCTGTTAGGAAAATAAAGTTAGCATCCACAAAGAAATGTGTGTTTTTCCACTCTGTGTCATTTTTACAAATTTAGGATCTTTATAAGATCCTTTATGCACAGGGTCAACTGCAAGAGTGCCAAGTCAGTTTCAGTCCTTTGGTAACTTTCATAATACTCACATGGAAATAAATATTCAGTTACACATTATCTTCAAGACACCATGTTCATTAGAACAGTTAGCATATTAGAAGATTATAAAAACATTTTGTAGTTACTAAGGCAGCCTATGATAAAGTGTCTACACTCTGCCAGTTCTAACTGATCCAACGCAGGAAGACCTTACAAAGAAATGAACAGTATGGCAGGATATATAAATTTCATTTTACCTTTTACCATGCAAGACACATCTATTCAGACAAATCATGTGCTGCATATTTTTGTGCTTGAAATGCTCTCTCAAACTATTAACAAACTGTTAACTATCAAGAGATTCATTCCAACTCCTGATTTTAGAACTATGAGTATGTGATACATAAGACATTCTCAAAACAGATTATTTATTCTTTTAGGGAATCATTTGATGCATGAAATTTAGCGAGCTTTACCACCTATCGTTTAAAAAGTGCGCTGGAACAGGGAGTGTTTAAATCTTTGTGAATGGTGGTGACGCCCACCATCTAAACCTGCTATTCTTTACGACAAGGGATACATTTAAAATTGAACAAGGGAAAGGGAACATGTGCCAATCTCTCACTTGCACAGAAAAATAGTGCTGAAGTCTCTGCTGGACCGTTGACTCCTCTGCTGTGAATAGCACTTGACTCAATGAGAACAGAATGGCTCAGTTTACTCACTACAACTGGCAAGCTATTAAAAATGCTACCCAGGTGCATCTATTGTCTGACAGCAGTGGAGCACTTCGGAGAAATAGCTCATTAATTTTTTTTCAAAAAAAAAAATTTAAGGAAAGCACCACACTAAAATGGAAAATAAGTATGTTTTTCCAAGAATGTGAATGTAGCGATTCAGCCACCCATAAAAGATCTGGAGAATACTTTCCAAGAAATCATATCATGAAAGGATTAGAGGTGCCCACAAGAGTGCAGGATTTAAAGTTGATGGGCTCATGAAACTGTGAAGAATTAGTGAGCATTTTCATTTGGACACACAATATTACATGGTGTACATACAGCTAGGAGTGGGTAGTATAAAAGCCAAAATGTGTGTCTTGATACAGTTCTCTGCGCCAAGTTAGGCACATGCAGCAAAAGGCCTTTTCCCCCTCTGAACATCCTCTCCAAATTGAATTGTATTCTCTCCAGTGTTGGATAAGTGCTTGGATTTGCAACACAAATGAGTGTGGTGTATTTATGCATGTGAAAGCATTCTGGAAAACAAAGAAGAGAAAAAGCTACATGCTTTTCTGGATCTTCCATAAGGTTTTTAGATCAGGGTTCTTTTTCTCAAATTTTCTAAACACAGTTTAGCCATTTGAAAATGTTGAGTAAATTGTGATCACTTATCGCTTTTGGCATATTGGAGGAAAAAAATCTATTACCAAAGATATTAGACATTCAATAAATTTTAACCACACATTTCATGGTCTAAATACATACTTACCAGAACTTATCTGTTGTGTACAAAATATGGTGCTTAAAAAGTATTTATACATATAAATCTATAACCAATAGACCTGAATGTTGTTTTACTAATTTTTTTATCAGGTAAGACGCTCATTTCTTTTTTAAAAAGCTGCCTAAATAAATATTTACACAATAGATCTCAGCTTAACATGATTTTAAAAAAATTAATGTTTGTGTGTGTGTATATATATATATTATATAAATACATGTTTCCTTGACAGATCACAAACTGCTCCTATTGCATAAAAATGTTTAGGCAGTTTTTCAAGACTGTTCCTTTTTTTAATTTGAAACGCTTTTGAAATTCTTCCATTCTGTCACTAAAATCTGCTCCCATCTAATGGGAATAGCCACAGTCTCTTGGCAGGTACCAGATGAACATAAATATTTTAATTCATACTTTCCAAGAAATGAAATATTAGGAAGCTGCTACACCTTTTAATGAATTAAAAGGATAGCATTCAATTGGGGAAATCTGTAGCAAAGGAGATCACGCTTTCCAAAGCTTGTAGTAAAACAGAATGAGATGGATGGAGTTATTTTTGTTTCCTCGGACTCGGGGGTAGACTCCCAGACCATTTACAGTGATTCTGTCCCATTAATGTAAGTGACCACACCATTGCAAGTGATCAGCAACTCTCTGCATACAATTTCACATACATAGTTAAATGGACTATAAACAACAATGCATCTGGAACCAATTTAGGGGTGATTTTTCACTTGAGTAGTTAAAAGCTCTCAGCTAATTTGCTCCCTGTTTGAGTCTGTTTACGTCACGTATCATGGACCTGACAAGCTGGGATCCAAGATGATAGGCGTGCAAAGGTGACCTATCCTCTGCCCAAGGAACATATAATCAGGCAGCAAATAATTCCAAGAATGTCCTTTGAGATTAATCAAGATGGGAACAGCTTGATTACGTCCCAAGTACATAGGGAAACGAGGAAAGCATTCTCCCCTTAAAATACCACAATTTTCATTATTAAAGGCAGTACTTTTCATCTTTAGTGCTACTGGCAATTAAACAAGAAAGTTTATGTTATCAGCCCATGGATCTTGATATGAGCAAAGCACATTCAATACATCAGGGCAAACAAGCTTGATAGGATTTAGAAGTGAAAAAATAAAGAACTTACATCTTGTTTTTAATCCGCACAGACACTTGGATATAATTCATCTGATATTTTTGAAACAGTACACCGGAAATAACTTTGCTGTTTTACTCAAATGTGCAGATGAATTCAAGATGCTTCAACTAAATTTGTCGTAAAAGTGACACCATAAAATAAATTGAATTCTATTGCAGTGGGGCATTTGGGAGACCTAATTACTGTACAGCATTTGTCTGGGGAAACCAATTTGTTCTTGCTACGTAACACTGATGCAGTAAAACAGCACAAGCAAATTTCTTGTATTGTTAAGGTTTGAGAGGTATGTGATATAAAGTCAAATGGCAAAGAAATGCTCAAATGTAGTGAAACAGGTTCCACAGAAACAAAATGAAAACCAAAGACATGCAAAAGCTTTTGCAGTCTCAAGCCGCTTTTCGAGGGAGGGGCTTATTCACTGCCGCACATAACCTGCCACACTATCAGGTGGCTCCTCTCAGCTTTGGCTACAGATGGCTCTAGCTGTAGTGCCTCTCCAAGGATTTCTGATTCACCAACTTCATCACCTGGGAAGGAAGGCAGAACATTGTACGTGAACAGGCGATCCCAGGGGATACAAAGAAAGGCTGCAGCAGCCCATTAGAAATGCGAGTCCAAAGGAAAAACAGCTGTCGCCTGAACTCAATGAAAACAGAAAGATTACTAAAATACACTATGTTGTATGTATGCACATAAAAGCACACATATAGCCCATTGCCATCTGCTGCCCTCCATGTCTGCAATGGTACTGCTAAGGTTTAAGAACCAGTGAGCTCTTAAAGAATACAACAGTGGCCTGCCCCTAACACAGACGGGTTTCTCTTCTCATTATTATTTGCGCTTCAAGACCCCCAAGCCACCCCCAGGAGAATAAAGACACAAGGACACAGAATTTAGGTTAGTGTTAATGGGCAAAATTTAGGCCACAGCTTTATTGGTTACAGAATGTGAGCGGTATTGGCTTAGGCACTGGCATCAACAGACTATATCTGATTCCTGCCTGCCTTGCAGGAAGTCTGGAAGGGTAAACCACCAGTAGGGAGAGCCCCACCGATGTGGGTCGACTCGAGCCCCCCTGCGTTCCTGCTTGGGTTGTGACATGGCCCTAGCCCCTCCCCAGGCTTCAGACAAGATCCACACCCCTGGATTCCTTTAACAGAATACCCTTACGCATGATTCCAGAGTTGTGCCGAGGTTTAAATTGGCCCCAGCCACGCCCCCACAGCGTCCTGATTGGTCACCTGGCAAATGGCATGGCCGGGACACCCTCAGTGTGACGCTACCCCGCACAATGCTGAGGCAGGGGTGGGACCTGGTGGCCCGAGCACAACCCATTTGGAAGCGTAACTGATTTATTAAACTTGCTAGACACATTTGAGAAGCAACTCCAAGTGGCTCCCAACAATAAACAAATGACACATATATGAAAACCAGCATAAAACAGTGACAGAGAAAAATCTAAACTCTTTTGTAGTCTCCTGGCATTAATCTGTAACAAGGGCTTCTGGAAGAAGCAGCATACCAGAATTAGGTAAAGGTAAAGTCACCCCTGACCATTAGGTCCAGTCGTGACCGACTCTGGGGCTGCGGCCTTCATCTCACTTTATTGGCCAAGGGAGCTGGCGTACAGCTTCCGGGTCATGTGGCAAGCATGACTAAGCCGCTTCTGGCGAACCAGAGCAGCACACGGAAACGCCATTTGCCTTCCTGCCAGAGTGGTACCTATTGATCTACTTGCACTTTGATGTGCTTTTGAACTGCTAGGTTGGCAGGAGCTGGGACCGAGCAATGGGAGCTCACCCCGTCACAGGGATTCGAACCTCCGACCTTCTGATCGGCAAGTCCTAGGCTCTGTGGTTTAACCTACAGCACCACCCACGTCCCTATACCAGAATTACTAGGAACAAAATTGGAATAATTTGTATAATTCAGTACAATCTGATTTATGAAAAGGGGGAGGGGGAAATCAAATGTTCTGATAAGCACAGGCTTGAATAAATGGGATTTTTTAAAAAAGGGTTTACTAGCTATAAACTATGGAAAGGTGCATCAGGTTCATACCTTCATCGCCGCATTGCTATCAAAACTAGGAACCCAGAGTGGGATTAAGTGGAAAACAGGGGAGGCACAGTGATGGGATTAGTTATCAGTGACTTCCATAGAGTTTTATGGGACAGAGTGAACTGGTTGCAATTTGAGACACAGCCAGAGATGAGGTGAGTAGTACCTGCCACTTGTTGAGGATATTTGATGGCCCATCAGGCCGCAAGAATATTTTCCATTTCCAATCCATTGCTATGTATAATCTGGCCTGTCTAAATTGTCCCTGATACAAGTTCATCAACAATACAGAAATGTTGTTTAGGGAGTTTTGGGAAACCTTCTGAAATCAAAACATCCTCAAATCTACTTATAGTTCAGACGGGGTGGAAAGAAGCGGTCATATCTTCTAGCATTTTATTGAATTGTTCTAAGTTAATAAAAGGGTCTTACCCATTCTGAAGTCAATGTACCCTTCTCCTCCACTTATCACCAACATGGATTTTAAGGGAGCCTGGCTGTTGGATTCCTGCGCAGATACGGCAGCTTTATCACTGGGTGGCTCTGGGCCTCCTCCTGTCTGTGGACAAATAACCTGACCTAATGTTGGGGGGAAAGCATCAACAACATTATGATTTATGGAGTACTGTAGTTTGACAAACATGTTTCCTGAAGTGATTAAGCAGATGCTGGCAAACAGTTCCCTCCCCCCCCCCCAAATAAAAAGAAAAACCCTTCTCGTTGTATTACAAAAAAAACTTAATGGCTGTCACTCCCTGCTTCACTCCTAAGTGTGTCTGACCTTCTTGCCTAGATAATCTTAAACATCTTTGCTAAACTGTTGTCATCTCTCATGAAGCATGAAAAGAAATTGTAAACATTGGGACAGCAAAAATTAAGGTAGCATTCAGTTTTATGACGACTTTTAATTGTTTTACTCTCTGTATGGTTTATTTTTATGCACTCCGCTTAGATATGCTAGTGATTAAGTGCCTTTCATAAATAAATATTTCTGAGTAGTGACACATTGCTTAACGTTTGCACTGTATAGGTAACCCGCTTAAAATTAAAACTATGGCATACTTGTGAAAATAGAGAGATGCAGCAAAGCTGGTATCTCTTTCCCTGAATATCAACAATACTTGAGGGCAGTATTGATGGCTGGGATTCAACAAGGCCTTTGAATTGCACCTTGCTGGTACAATTGGTTCAGCAGTCCGGCTCTTTTGTTGAAGCAACTAACTATAATTTTCCTCCTGCATGAGATGATGGAACTGAAAAGCCTGCCAACAATGCTCTAGTCAGTTCTTGTCTAGACTCTGGTAATCATCTCCTTGGTCTTTCCATCCATTCACCAGCCCGTTTGCACAACAGACTTTCATTGTCCGCAATGAGACTTCCCCTTCCTTCCCTCCCCCCCCCCCCATGCCAAAACCTGCTCCAGACGTTTGGAAGTTCCTCTGGAGCAGATTAAGACTGTCATGGGGAGCTGCAAGAGGGAGGAGCAGAAGGGAGAGCTACGTTTTATCTGCTAGCACCATGTGGTATATCATCCATGACCGTCACACCCAGCACGTTAACTCTAAAAAAAACCCTAAAAACTGAACGGAGGAGTCCTGCACAAAACTTACCAGGTACTGCAACGAAGAATTTAACAGCATCACGATGCCCATGGAAACAAAGCTGTGCGTGCGCCATTGAGCAATAAGGTATAAAGGTCCCGGGTGTCACTTTATCACTGTTTTCGTCACCATATACACGTATTACGCTGCCTGGACGGTTGCCAGAACCGGCTGCTGCTTTGTTAGCTAGGGAGAGAGAAAGGAAATGTTTCCCACTTGAAAGGGACAGCTGCAAAAATGGCAAAGTTCGGTTTCATGACGAAACCGCACGGTTACCAGTCTAGAAGCTAAAGCCAACTTAGATAAATGAAACAAAAGGGCAAGAAGATGCTGTTTCAAAACAGAGCTGGAAAGGAATAAGACAGCATGCTTAGTTATTTGAAATACCTCAGGGAAGAAAGGGAGTAGTTTGCTAGTCTAGCATAAATTGTACGTTTTTGCAAAACAAAACCTATATTCACAAAAAGTGTGCATGTCAGATTTTTCCACAGGGGATCCACGGACTGGGCTTATCAATGAAATATAGACTTCTAACATAGGTAAATGACGCTCAAGAAGGGAATTCCAGAGGATTGTCTTGTTAGTCTGCTGTAACCAACACTCCAAAGTTCTTTGGCACCTTAAAAACAAACACATTTATTGTGACATTGGCTTCAATGGACATGTCCACAAAGGCTTTTGCCCCAATAAATTTAGCCTGCCTTTAAACTGCCACAGTACTCTCCTTTTAAAGAAAATATTTCTTGGCAACCATGATTCTTAAGATCTCTTAAAGCCAAGAGTTGGGAAGGAGAGAGAGGCAACGAATGGGGGCGTATTTTAAGTCCTTAGTTTCAATTCCACAAAGTGATTTTGTATGCTAGACACACAAAACTATCTCCACTCGTAACAGTATCAGAAGAGGGAAAGAAATGTGATTTGTAACAAGAGAAATATGATGTGGATTAATGACACTTATAAGGTTATGATATTACAAATGGTGCTGGAAGAAAAACAAGAAGCCGGCATGAAAAGTTCAGCTGCAACAAAAGATGAAGACACTAAACTGCTCAGCGGGTTTGGTGGTCATTTAGCAAACATAAAAAACTGCAATGCAGGTAACCTCAAGTGGAAAAAACAGTTTAGGAACATACAAGGGGGGGGGGGAGTAAATTTTAGAGAAATGGGAAACAGCCTCAAGAGTGGCTATTAGAGAAGCCTGAGAAAACAGAACTGTTTTTTTGTTTGGGATCAGCACTTACCCCTCAGCCCCAGTAAACGTCCCTGGTGGAGGATTACAGCTAAAGTAAGAAAGGAGGAAAGGGGAAAATGGATAGGTGTGACAGCAGAGGAGAAGGATTAATGAGAACCCACCACTTGCGTTCTGGTTTTTGATAAGAGCTTTATATAGTAAGCTCCTAACTACAAGAAGGTACAATCAGAAGAAGATAAATGAACATCTTTCTTTCAGCTTCAGTGGCCAAAGGAAGTAGGAGCACCTTTAATATTCTGACATATTGGCAAACTGCATTTCCCCTTTCTCTCTTTTCTTCAAGAACGGACACCATCAAATTTGATAGGAATAATCTCCTCCTCCAGGAAAGGGGGGAAAAAGATCCACCAGCTCTGTTTCTCACATTTTAGTTTGTGTGCCAACAAGCAGTGGACATTGTCTTAGGTGAGGGGGTGGGTAGCTGTCACCCGACTTTTTCCCCCCTCCACCACCCCCATACTTACCTATTCCTCTGAAGCTCCACTGATGCTGTCTAGGTGGTAAGGATAATGTCACAAACATTATCGCCACAATCGTTAGAACACCTTATATGGAGTTGGGAGCACCTGTTGCTAAAACAACTGGTGGTGGTAAGGATATCTGTCCAGCTCAGCAATCTCTACATATTCTTGCCTATTTAGTCCTAGAAGCATATATGAAAAAGAACACCAATTCCTCTTTTCTATCCTCTAACAAAAGTTAACTTCGGGAGCATTTTCACCATTTCACCATTTTCGGGAGCATTTTCACCATTTAAAAAACTGTTACAATTCAAAGTAGTTGTTTTTGATTGAATGCACATAATTGCAACGCAAAACCGGACATTTAATGGATGATCAATGTAATGGGACAGCATGGAAAACAATGCATGTGGTGTTCAAAGCAACTGATATGAAAGAATTCATCATTAGCAAAATACACCATGACAACCCACAACAGTCCACCCCAGCATTACACCAATATTATACTAGGAAAGTGTGCATTTTCAGCATAGTGAGAGAAAAATCTGTAGTTATTTAAACATGATTAAATAAGTATTCAAAAATGGAAGCCCCAAGCAGAGAGTATTTGGGCAAGGATTTATGGAATGAAGTGGGCTGGGTATTAAACAAAATAGTATTTTATAAAACTTTCCTTTTCATTTTAGGCAGATCCAGAAAATAGTTAGAAATTGAATCTAGTTGTCCCTAGCATTTACAGAAGCAGTTCCCTCTCTATGTCTGTTTTCCTAGCTAGGGGCTGGGATTGTGGCAGCCAGAGAAGAGAAAGTCATCACCTGCAGAATCTATCAGGAATTCCAGAGCAAACAGAGCAGAAGGACGAAAGCAGCAGGATTACATTTGGGTGGGGTCTATTGAAGAGGGAGAAGTGGCTGATGCAGTGGGAAGATGACGAGGCACAAAGTTGTTAGATAAGCCCCTCATTTGCTATTAAATTAAAAAACTGATGTGTTTTCCAAGGACTTACTTAACATTACATCTAGTGTGCCCACCTCCATCTGCTTGCATTTGTGAATACAGAGGAGTACCATCAAATCTCTGAGAAGGTTTGCTGTTGTTTTAGTATATGAAGCTGCCAGTCCCTGAGAATCCCTGTGAAAACTACAGAATCGGACCAGACTGAAATCAGAAAATTTACCAGAGTTGCTGGAGAACACCAAACATGGGCCAGCACAAGAGGTCTGAAATAGTGGCACTCTTGTTTAATCTACTTTTCTTATTGCACTTACTTTCTGTTAATGGAATGGAGATAATGACGCCATTGCCTGTCCCAACCCACAACCGATTGCAGGACACCATGAGAGCTGTGATTCTCACAAACGAAAATCCCAGTTTTCCAGTACCTGAAACAAACACAGCAGCACTCATTAGAAACCAAAAGATACATATCTGCAGGAAATGTCTCATTTTAAACCTAACTTTACTCCATGTTTTATAAACAAACAAAAAGAGAAGTTCTGGAAACTCTTTGTTCTTTGAATGACTGGGGTTCTTTAAATCTCCAAACAGTTCTTTAGCTCCATGGACATCCCCATGTAGTTCAATGGCAGACACAATGCTCTGCATGCAAAATATCTCAGGTTCAATCCCCAAATCTTAAGTGGTGATAGGAAAAGAACTTCACTGAAAAACTGGAGAGCCGCAGCCAGTGTCAACAATACTGAGCTAGCTGGAGCTTTTAAAGATTGAAATAAAGATGTGAAGAGGAAACTCCCAAAGTTCAAAGTATAGTAAAGTTCAACTTATTTTGCCCCATGAAAAATGGCGTCTAACATTTCCTATTCTTCTTTTCCCAAGGAGACTGTTTCCTCATTTTAAAGCACAAAATAAAGGACTTTACACTCTGTTGACACTGTAGTCAATGGTCTTCTTAGTGCCTCCCCGTTATGCCCTTGAAGGCCTCACATCTCACGTTTTCCTTAGAGGAAATTACACACAAGACCTTACTACTATTTGTAGTGCAAACAATGCAGTAATTTGTAAGGTGTTCAGCCAGCAACATCATTCATCCATGTCTTTTCATTTGTACAAGAAGGTGACTTGTCCGATTCAGGCCAATGACTTACCTAGCATTTTGCTTACATAGGGTTCGATGTCGACATCTTGCAGATGCTGGTAAGTGTGAGCATGATAAAGGCGGAGTGTGGAATCTAAACGGATTGATACCCACACTCCATCTCCCACCCAGGCCAGCTGTCTCACTTGGCTCTCCTTCCTTGGGTGTGCATCAAATGATTTCTGAAATGAATTATAGTTTAATTAAGGGACGCATAATAAAATACTTCTCCAATGCCTCCAGTTTACACATTACTAAGATAAAATAAGATCTCATCTTTTTCCCCTCTCTCAGTAACACTGTTAAGAGAGGATCAGCAAAGGCTCTTTTATTTAGTATGAATCAGTGCTCTAAAATCTGCTTTTTTAAAAAAAGAAAATTGATCCTGTAAGCCCCCTGTGATCTCTTCCAGCCGTCCTTCAATGGATCAAAGGTAAATCTACTGAATTAGCAATATTTACTAATGGCTATCTTCTGACAGTGATTTTTCACATATTCATGGCCATGTATAACTTATGATCCTGCTTGCTTGGCCTTCATAGATGTTCTCTTTATGCCATATAATCTCATTTCCTACTTAACCTCCTTCCTTCTAAATGAGTTCTCCCTCATTATTCACCAATTTTAAATGGTTGCTTTAACTTGCCTCTATTTTCATGGCTTTTGGCTGAACCACATAAATTTTGTTTCTGTAGCCGCACCAGACTTTATCGTGTACCACAGTCATACACCGGATTGAATGGTGAGGTCGGCCCAAATCTAGAAGGTGATAGTTTGTCAAGTCCCATTGCCCATCTGAAGAAGAAGAAGAAGAGGAAGAGGAAGAAGAAATTATTAAGGGGATGAGCAAACCTTGTCTGCAAATGTTAATTTGTGTAAATGACTAAAATATGTATACTACTACATTTCTATTCACTTATTTTCCATTATTCAAATCCATAACTTTATAGGGAACAGATAAAATCCATAATAGCATAAAGAAGCCTCTGTCAACCTGCCCTTAAGATGTTTCAGGTCACAACTTCCATCAATTCTGACCACTGGTCATGCTGGCTGTGGCAGATAGAAGTTGTAGTGCGAAAACATCTGGGTAGCACCAAACGCAGGAAGGGTGACAAAGAATAAATGCCCAGACACACATGCCTTACATTCAAGGAATACTCATTTAAGTTATGTCATGTATTCTTTATAGGCATTCAAGTGCTCTGATAGGCAAAATAAACCCAAAACAGCAATACCACCCACAGAACAGTGAATGTTTAGAAACCATGACACACTGACTTGTACGTAAGGCAATAGTTCAGATATATTTGAACACAAACAAGCAATAGAGATACCTTCACATTTAGGTATCCTCAAGGTGCTGTATGGCACATCAGTTCCTAAAAGGATGCCACACACAGGCAAATGAGCCTCTACCCATCCATTGCTACCCAAAGTACTGCAAGTATGAAGCCCGCAATGAAGCCGCATATTTTAAGGAGAATAGAGATGAATGGGAAGAGAGGGAGGTGAACATTCTTGATGACTCTTTATACTACTTGGAGATGGAATAAAGCTACATGGAGTCCCATCAGAGAAAAGGGTGGGGTATAAATAAATAAATTGATGGTGATGATGGTGGTGGTGGTAATAGTAGTAGTAGTAATAGTAGTAGTAGTAGTAGTAGTAATAATAATAATAGTAATAATAATAATAATGGAGGACTTCATTTTTTGGTCAAAATTATCCCAAGAATTACAAGATTTCCCACTGAGCAGATGATCTGTAAAGGTCTGCAATGTGTCCACATTCTAGAAGTAGACCAGACATATAAATATGTGACAGTTCTAGGGTATATAAATAGAAGGCTTACCTACTCCTCTGTGAAATATTGCTAAAGTTCCATCTGCTAGTGCAACTAATACTATTCCTTTTACGTGTCTAGAAAAGAAAGAAAGGCAAAATGTATATTATGAGGAAACTCTGACCATAGTAATAGATTGTTGTGCTCATTAAACCCTGTCAACACTACATAAAAAAACACAAAAACAAACACATCCTATGTTGGCACCCTCTCCCACCCCTAACAGGCGACCAGTGCATGCCATCTGTCTAAACTTCACATATAAATGAGACTCAACTGAAATTGTTATCATAAATAGCATACGAAGAAATGGTAATAATACTGTATCAAATTTATTCATGGTCTTTTAAGCAATTGTTTTATCTCTTAACCAAGCCCCAAAGAACCTCAGTCAACTATTTCAGAGCAGGAGAAGATTTATTGAGTTTCCTACAAAAGCGCCTTCCTCCCCAAGCTTACACTATGGTACAAACCACTGAAGGAGATCAACAAACAAACAAACACCAAACCACATGCTCATGAAATGTAGCATCACACAGGACATACCCTGGAACAGGTACCAGTATGGTTTTTTTTTGGGGGGGGGACTCCCACAACAACATTTCGTGCTTGTGATGTGGGAAGATAGATTTTTGTGAATCTATCTCTGCTCACAGACTGTCCTGCTAAACCAGTGATATTACTTAAAGACTGTGGGAAAATTTGCTTGCACACTTTTCCCTCCCAGCTTTCAGTTGGTATGACATCCCAGCTACAAACATTCCTAGTAGGATCCTCAATGACAGCTTTATGATTGCCAACAAATACATCACTTTCTATTTTCTTGCTGACAATTCCCAATGTGCCATTCTCTTCTTCAAACCCCCCTCCAAAAAAACCCAAAACTTTTCTGAACCAGCATTTCACAGAAGCTATTTTAGTGTAATTATTTTCTGCTCGGCTAACTCCATTTTAAACTACAGAAATGTGAATGTCATTATGGGAAAAAAAATTAATTCTATAGCAACTTACACTATACTGAGTATAGAATCTTTAAGTTTAATTGCATGAACACATTTTCTCCACTGAGCCACTGAAGAATGAACATATAAGCTGTAACGATAAAGTCAGATTAATTAAAAATCCAATATTCCAAAATCCATGTTAGCATTTAAAAATGGCAGTATTGTTTATAGCTGTTAGCTTAAAAATAAATAAATCAAAAGTTGGCTTAAACAATATTGCTTTGCCCAGCCTGAATTAGGTTATTTCAGTAGCTTAATTCTGTTCAGCTTTGCTGATGCCCTTTTCAGGAATCTAAACTTGCTGTCAGTAGCTAATGGATCATTTAATTCAAAATGCTAGTGCTTACCTTTAAAGATCTTTACTGAGGCCACAAACCCTTTTGACATAGCGGGCACATTTGGGAACTTGATAAATTGTTGTGGGCACCACATTGCGCATTAGCCCCTGCCATCAGCAATAAGGGCTGGACAAAAATGCTTTAGCTTTTTTCAATCCTAACAGGATGGAAGTGGTGCGATCTTCCTGAAAGATCTCCCTCTCCCACCCTCCCTCCCTCTCACATTCATTCCCTCTCACACTACAATTAGACTTGAACAAAGCCTTTAATTGGAATCAATTTCTGAGTCTAACTGCAGCAGGGAATGGGACAAAGTGCCAAGAAGGTGGTTTATTTCAAGTCTACTTGTGGCAGGGACAATTTCAACAGGGGGTGGCGGCAGGGGTGTGTATCACAGCTAGCTAGGGGAGAGCTAACCTCCAAAACCACCCTATCCCTGTTGCAATTAGGCTTGCGGCAAAGCTTCTATCCTGGGCTTTTGGAGGGAGGCAGGGATGTGACAGGCAACAGTAAATATCCACCATGCTTTAAGACTGTTGTTAGGGGCCCTTCTCTTAGTGCTTCCTGTCAAAAGTTATGCAGGTGGCAACCCAAGAAAATCGCCTTTTTGACAGTGGTGCTCTAATTTACTGAATGCTCTCCTCAAGCAGGTTCACTGGACTCCTTTGGGGTGAATGGTGGGACAGAAATGTAAAAAACAGAGTGGAAGACTGTTTTTTTTCTGCCTTCTTTTAGCAGAAATTGGTTTTAGCTGCTGCTCTGCTTTTAAAATCCTCTGTATAACTACAGTGGTACCTCTGGTTGCGAACGGGATCCGTTCCAGAGGCCCGTTCTCAACATGAGCAGAATGCAACCCGTGTCTGCGTGTGTCGCAATTCGCCGCTTCTATGCATGTGTGTTGCGTCATTTTGCGCGTCTGCGCATGCGGCAAAACCCGGAAGTAACCCATTCTGGTATTTCCGGGCTGCCGCAGCATGCAACCTGAAAACATTCAACCTGAAGCAAACGTAACATGAGGTATGACTGTATTGTGGTTTTTTTATTATTGTTAGCTGACCCAACAGTACTCTTCCTTAAGGGCGGGCTATAGAACTTTACTTATTAAAACAAAGGTGCAATACTGTAACAGCAGAACCTCTTATCTAACCTCCCACTTTCAAGTGCCAGGTTTAAGTTATTTGGCTGGGTCTCACATCACTGACTGAATATGCAGATGACTGGGTGACAAGATTAATTGGGGCTTAGTCAACCATCAGTGTTAATTGTTTAAAAATCTCACCTGAATCTGTAATTCAGAGCAAATTTCAAGGTTGAGGTTTCATTTTTTTTTTAAAAAAAGAGAAATTATTTACCAGCCTCAGAAAAGGAAAAAACCTGAACTGATCACTAGAAACATTTCCATTAGTGAAATAGTTTGGAATTAAGGTTCCTGGTTTACCATCCATTCTGGGCTCCAAGCCACATTGTTGGCAAAAGGCTGCTCATTTTCTGTGCTTCTTCTCTTACGAGATCCTGCTCATTTGGCAATACAGCAACATCCTTATACAAATCTGACTCGTTGCTGAGAGGAAGGGGAAAGTCAAATGGTTAAAATATGAAAAGGTTGTTCAAAGTACACTAGGCTTGTTTCAATACTCTTCTACTTAGTCTGCACATTCTAGTAATTCCAATTTAAATTTAGGAGCTCAGTACCACAAGATGTTAATACATTTGTCATTAGAAATGCAGTATAATCTCTTTCTGCCTTTACTTCTCCTTTTCTGTTCATGCCAAGGGGGGCATACCTAGGCTGAAATGCTGGAGAACCCTCTACGGTATCCTGAACTCCCAAAGGATCTGTGAAGACATGTTCTGTGTAGACTCCAGTTTGTGCAATATCTGCAGCTTCTTCTCCTGAGCCAGCATTGACTTCTGTCGCTTCGGTCGCTTCCTCTGCCGTCTGAATGTTCTCGTCCACTGCATCATTCTCAGCTGAAACGTCTAAGGTACATTTTTCAGTTATAGGTCACTCAGTTCCTTACCACAAGAAAACATGCATGAAAATGTGTGCCCTAATGAGCCACTCCTTTGGTTCTTTCTACGTTCCTTTTTGTTTTTTATACAGAAGAGACGTATCTAAACTGAGAAGATAAGGTGATGTATGTAGAATGGCCAAGTGGCAGAATTAGTCTGTGTCAAGTCTGTCTGCTAAGCAGCATCACTGTATTATGTATGCTCCATCCCTGCTACAAAGAACACACTTCTTCTGTAACAAATCAGCATGTTGAATTAATAAGCTCAAATGGACTACAAGCATGTTGTCTGCTCCTAAAGATATACTTTTCCATTCCCTGGACGGATAGATGGATGGATGGAGGTGTGAAGAGGTTCGATTATAATTAACCCTTTGGACCTGCTCTCGGACAGGAATGATCAAATTACTTTAATAGTGGCTGAATTCTTGAGTGCTGTCCATGTAAAAAGACTGGGTCATTATAAAGAGATTTAGTGGTTCTTAATTGATCGGTGATGTGGTAGTGTTATATTGTATTATTTTTGCAAATTGATTTTCTCTGGAGTTAAAGATCTGACTGGGACAAACACTGTTATGCTGAGCTGGTATTTTGCACAATTTGAATATGGTGTCTGTTTGATAGTGTGTGGTTTGCTATGCCTAATAAAGGATATTCGGAGAGAGAGAAAATTAACCCTGTGATTATCACTTAGGAGAAGTGCAAGGCTTCTCCTTCAGACCATGTTTGGATGCAACACTAAACTATATGATAAAAGCATTATGTGAAAGGGCTTCATGCTTGGTGACTTTCCCTCCAGTAAACCATCTTTCCTCCCTGCAAGGAGATCTGAAAGTGTTTGCTTCCATTTTAAAAGAACTCAAATTTTTCATGCTGCAGCAAACTACATTTTGAATAAAAATTGTGAATGTTTCCATACCTGGCTGTTTATTTGTCTCGGGGGAGGCACCATTGGCACTGTGGGCAGCAGAAGGCCCTGTAATACCCTCTGCCGTACAACCAACTACTGTGATTCCTCCTAAAAGACTGTCTGTTTCTGCTGAGCTGTTGCTATTCATACTGCCAGACAAGGATGACTTGTCCACCAGACCAGAGTCCAGTTCTTGTGACCCTTCTTCTCCTGTAGGATAGTCAGTTTCGCGGGCTCCTGAAACAAAAATGTAAGGTTTCATTCAGTACCTTGGATAGTTAACTTTTCAGTGCCCTTTGCGGGTTGGTGATCTTCATAAAATAATTGCAATTTGCTGTTATCATAACACAAAATCTAGCGAAGCTAATGCATGCCTTCACATAGCTTACCCACCAGATTTCAGTGAAATTTAAGAACAAGTCAGAAGCAGATGTGAAAACAGGCATTAAGAAGAGGGAATTGTTATATGTATGGTTGCTATGATGTAAAAGGCACAAACAAAGCAATTAATTCTTAGTGTTCAGAAATAAAAGGGAGAGTTCCTAAAACATACTTGTTGAGCTTGTCTAGTTACTACGATTCTACTTGTTTTAAACAGCCAAAACAAAGTAGCATTTCTGACAGCAAAGGTTTTAATTGTTGGTGCAGAGATGACATATCCATGACTAACTTAACTTTTCATATTAGCTTCTTAGGAAGAATTTACAGCACTGCTTTAATGGAGTTAGGGCTTCATGCACAGGTAGAGATAAAAGACTGTATAGAACACAATGTAATAGCACCACCAAAAACTCCAAAATAGATAATGTAAATGAAGTATATATTTGTCTATCCTATAGCAGCAATTATTAGCTTCTTTTAAAAATACAGGGCAGGATTGATTGATTATTTTTATGCATATTGTATTATTTATATGATGTTAGCTGCTCGGAGCCCAGCTCCGGCTGGGGAGGGTGGGGTACAAATAAAATTATTATTACTATTATTATTATTATTATTATTATTATTATTATTATTATTATTCGATAAGGATTTCCACTTACACAACCAGACGTCCACCCTCCTCCCCCACACCCTCCCCAAATCTGCTCCTGAGAGTTGGGTGAAGCCTAAAACTGGTTTAGGGGAATAGGGGAGAATGCTCCATTGCACAAGCAGTAATTCTTGTCCTGACAGAACACAGGACTTAGCACTATGTTATATTCTACCCTCAGACATTAAATTGAGGGTTTTCACACTTTACATAGCAAGTTACACCTTGGTTGTGCTTGCAGGTAATGCACATTTGTTTGTTTTAACCATAGTTGGTTAAAGAAACCAGGCTTAACCTTACGGATCATAGCGAAGTCGATGCAGCTTGTTTTGTCTGGATGTACAAAAAAAGTGGGTATGGATGTACAAAAAAAGTTGTAAGTTAAACAAATCATGGCTTAGC
Organism: Podarcis melisellensis; assembly: GCF_964234715.1. Taxonomy (NCBI): domain Eukaryota; kingdom Metazoa; phylum Chordata; class Lepidosauria; order Squamata; family Lacertidae; genus Podarcis; species Podarcis melisellensis. The sequence goes on along the minus strand of NC_138529.1, from coordinate 31,140,393 downwards.
CACATTTTGAACGAATCAGGTTGTTCAGTAACAATCCATAGCAAAAGCTGAATTGACTTGGAGTTTACTGGCCAATTTACACACATTATGACTACCTGAAAAAGGCTTACTGCCCAGCTGAATTTTAACAGCAGTTCCAAAACAGACAGAAGCAAACCCATGTTAACTCAAGTCATTGCCCCCCTCACCTGAGTCTCTTACCTGGTACACTAGCTATACAAAGCACATGAGAATTACAAACAATGAAACTGTCGAGGATGTTTCCTGGCTGGTTGGCATCTACAATGATGACTTTTGTAGCAGAGTGGGTGCTAGTACAGATCCACACAAGGCTTGACAATTCTTCCTGGTTTCTCAGCTCTTTCTGCTGGTCCTGTGTAGGCGGAAACCAAGACCAACCAATGTAAACGTTACACAATATGCAGGCCTAGTATGCATATAACACTAACCTAAACTGTTTATTAGTGTGAATGAGCAAAGGTGTGGGATTCCCAGAAAGAAGATTAAGACTACTGAACTCTTCCCCTGGTTCTACTGCGCTACCCAGAGCTATGCCATGATCCTGCCAAGGTTATGTACAAACCCAGGCTGACAACTGCTTTCCATCAAACAAACTGCCCACAACCAAGAACAAGCCTCAGATACAGTTTGTCTGAAGTGAGACAACTAGCCTTGCAATGATCAAAACAATCCCTGGTTCAGCCCTGGGAAGAAAGGCACTAGCAGGATGGCGGGAGGAGCACTACAGCCACAATATTCTCTGCTAGGAATCCCTCATGTTTGCCTGATCATCTGAAGCCATCACTGGGCTTTGCCAACTGGGTCACAGTGTCATTTTAGAGTTTACTAGTTCAACCTTATTTTTATTTGGTGGGGGGGGGGGTGGCAGAGAATCACATTGTGAATTGCTAGGTGCATTTTCTACAAATGCAGACGAATAAACAACCAGAATTACTAAATACCAGGAGTGTTGCAGGTAGTTTTACACACAAACTCCCCCACATTATTTTCATAGCTATGCAAAATACACTTTCATGAACTAAACCGAACAGGCAAGTTTTCTGTCACGCCATAAACATGCTGGTCTTGTGGAACTAGATTTTTTCGTCTTCTCCAAATGCTCCACCTGGCCACTATAAAAGCTTTGGAACCAAGAAGCGTCTAATGGAACCTAGACGTAGATGGACGGATACAATACAAAACGTGTTGTAAAAGCAAATGAATGTTTTTCCATGGAAATCTGGGGTCTAATGAAGACTAGTGAACTAGCAAGCAAATACTGGTTCTTGTTCATGAGCAGGCACCGAAAGGTTTTTGAACCAATCATGCCATAATTATTGAATTATGAACACAATATTGAAGTTTTCTATTTTCTTGAAGTGTTAATAGATTTGAAAACAGTTTCACATTTTGATTATACCTCTGACCTTACCTTGAGTTCTTGATCTAATCTATCCAAGCTGCTTTGTGATGCGCTCCTCTGTTTGTTGCTCTCTGCATCTAGAGTCGTCACATCATTGTAAAACACACTGGCACCAACCACTGAACCACCATCTCTTGTCTTCCCTCCTGATAAATTAACTCCTACAGCACACCAAAGCTACAAAACAACAAGTGAACTTTATCAAAACCTACTGGGGAAACCTGGTTATCGTTTCTTTTTATAAGACATAAAAAGACAGCAAACATTTGTTGCATCCTATCATACATTACGCTTTTAGGGAAATAACAATATGACAATATTTAAAAACCAGAGTTTCTCAAAAGTATTTATTCAGCACCTGCAATTTAAATTAAACTAGGCGTTGCTCAGAACCTAACAAGGATATAACTTGCTCATGCAGAATTAGGCCTCATCTAAAAATCACTACTGGGGCATTCTTTATTTGAAAAGAGGGAACTGGAGAAAAAGGAAGACAGGTGTACCTTCATGGATGTATCCTTTTCATCGAGTGGCCTTAGGTAAACAGGCACAGGTAAGTTCTTCATTTTGTTATCACCCTGGCCACCACCATTTACAACCTAAAAAGTGAGAAAGAAATATTTGCTTTGCTTCAAAACATTTCTGGCATCTTACAGACCAGTTTGTCACAAGCCCTTATCAGAATTTGATAGGTTTGCCAAGATGACCAGAATATTAGACTGTCTGGGAAGAACAATCATAGATCCACTCAGTTTAAAGTCATACACTAGTGAGATCAAAGCCAGAGGGGGGCAGTATTGTAATTTTAAAAGTCTATCTTGCCAGATTAGCTAAGAGGCCCTTCTCAGCAGCTAATATATAAAAAAGGGGGGGTGTATGCACAAAGACTGGGAGGGGGTTAAAGCTATACTTATCTATGCAGATCATAGTTTAAGACAGGGGTAAGCAAACTTTTTCAGCAGAAGGCCAGTCAACTGCCCCTCAGACCTTGTGGGGGCAGACGATATTTGGGGGGGGGATTGAACTACTTCCTATGCCCCACAAATAACCCAGAGATGCATTTTAAATAAAGCACACATTCTACTCATGTAAAAACACCAGGCAGGCCCCACAAATAACCCAGAGATGCATTTTAAATAAAAGGACACATTCTACTCATGTAAAAACATACTGATTCCCAGACCGCCCGCAGGCTGGATTTAGTAGGCGATTGGGCCGGATCTGGCCCCCAGGCCTTAGTTTGTCTACCCATGGTTTAAGACCTTGAAACATTTTCCATAGAAATATGCAAGGTAGCACACATGTTCTCAAACTTCAGAAAAATGTGCAGTAACAACATTCCATTACAAAGAGGTTTGAACACAAAGCCATCCCACTCTTCCCACAGCTCAGTGACCTTTTATTGCTAGTTGTTCTTTCTGAACAGCAGCATTTGTGTTTAAATGGGAAAATTCTGCCTTTTAGTAAGAAGGATAAAGAAAGCCCAACTTCCCAGTTTAAACTAGTTCCAGATTTCATGTTTACAAGTAAACACGATAGCTCCACAGATCACCAACACTTTGTGATCACCACAAAGGAATTGCCTTCAACTATTAACCAGAAATCCTTTGTGTAACATGCAGGTCCATGGGTTCAGATGGGACCCTGCTTAAGGTTTCCTTGTTTTAGGTCTCCTTTCAGCAGCAGCCCTGGAATTTCAAAATGCAGTGCTAAACTGCTTTGCTCAGTCCCATACCTGCACTATGTTAATCCTGCCTTCATTTTACTAGGCTTTTAAAATCCTTTCTAACCCTTTCAAGGATGCTTTAGTTTTCTGTGAAGCTGTAAGGTGGCTTTATGTAATACTTGGTTTTAAAGAAAGACTAAAATGTGAAACTGATGAGAGGTTCAACACTATCAACTTGTGGAGATAAATGATTTTTATCACTCTACATTTGTTACTTGGCTTACCAATACCAGGATGCCTGTGTTTTTAACATATTTTTAATTTCTATGAATGGCCACTCTTAACATTATTGCCACCCACAAAAGCTTGTGCCACAATAAAGTTGCTAGTATTTAAAGTGCCCCAGACTTGCTGTTTCTAATTGTCGATTTTGCTTTAGCTTTGTCAGGGTATTATTCTTGTGTGGTGCCTTCATTACATGTATTTAGGCATCAGGCAAAAACATTCGTCTTCTCCCAGGCCTTAGGCTAATTAAACAATTTATGGCCTTTAAAACTGGTGTGTGTGTGTGATTTTTCTTTCTTTCTATACAGTCATACCTCGGGTTGAATACGCTTCAAGTTGAGCGTGTTCGAGTTGCGCTCCTCGGCAACCCGGAAGTAACGGAGTGTGTTACTTCTGGGTTTCACCGCTTGCGCATGCGCAGACGTTCAAAATGATGTCATGCACAGAAGCGGCGAGAAGCGGCGCATGCAGACGTGCCGTCGCTAGTTACGTTTGCTTCTAGATGCGAACGGGGCTCCGGAACGGATCCCGTTCGTATCTAGAGGTATCACTGTAATATGCATTTTTGCGTTTTTATACTGTAAACTGTCCTGTGATCCTCAGATGAAGTGTGGTATAGAAATATAATTAATAATAATAATTCTATATGGCAATTTGTAGGCATGATAATATCTGCACAGGTATTTTAAATAGCTCCATGTTTTGGCTGAGGTTGATGGAATTTGGAGGGTTACAGGTTTCCCACCTTGCTGAAAATGAAATTGCCTTCGGTGACCTGCCACCACAATATCCCCAAACTAAAACACATGAACAGGGATGAACAGCTGATAACACAATACCTGTTTATATTTCTGAGGAAGGCTCCAACCAAAAGCTTGCACTCTACCATCTTCCTTCTGAACATGGGCTTTCACTTGGCGGTACTGTTCTCTCTTCTGCTCTCTACGTGAGGCAAGACTGGCCTCAGACCTTGGCAAAAGGGAAGGACACTTTTGTAAAAAATTCCAAGTTCCTCTATATCTTCCAGAAGAGTTTGGATTTGATATCCCGCTTTATCACTACCCGAAGGAGTCTCAAAGCGGCTAACATTCTCCTTTCCCTTCCTCCCCCACAACAAACACTCTGTGAGGTGAGTGGGGCTGAGAGACTTCAGAGAAGTGTGACTGGCCCAAGGTCACCCAGCAGCTGCATATGGAGGAGCGGGGAAGCGAACCCGGTTCACCAGATTATGAGTCCACCGCTCTTAACCACTGCACCACATTGGCTCCAATCCCCATTAGCCCAAAAAAACTTTTCAAAGTTATGTAGGGGGTGGCAGAAGAGGTTTTTCAAAGTTAATACGCAAGTGAAATCTGTATTACTCCCCGGACACCATACTTCCTTCAAGGTACTTGTTTTTTTCTCTCAGTGAGAAACTGTCAGCACAATACTTCTAAGGTTTCTAGGGCAACATGGCTCTCTGGCACAACCTGCTGCTGAAGTCTGCATCTGGTAACATATTTGGATGAAGAGGGAGAAGCAACGTCTGACGCTGCGACCAAACTGGTATGGTCGAAAGCTTTAATTTGAAGGTCTTTTTAAATTACCAATATTCTGTATTCCACCCAAAGGCTAATGTAACAATCAGGCCATATGATATGAGGATTTGGGAATTCTAATCATGGAGAGGATTTTCCATTCCACCTCTTCATCTCTCACATTAACAGCCTTAAGAGGCTTCTGGTTATACCTGGAAACCCAGGATGCCTTCTACCAACCCCTGAAGAGAGGACAGCAACACTTTTATTTGATGAGGACTTGGCGATGCTGATTCAGACTTCTGTTATCTAAAGGATAGACTACTCTAATGTTCTCTACATGAAGGTGCCTCCCAAAACTGTATGGAGGCTTCAGTTAGTATAGAACTGGCTGGTATTTGTCAGTGTAGTTTTATGATGGGAGAGGAAAACAGCACTTTCCTGCCCCCCCCCTCACTTTACTCCACAACCACATTCTTTTGCTTGCTGAAATATTTGCCCAAACCAAGCTGGGCAACTTTTTAGCGATTTCAAAAGTTGTTAGGAGGTTGTGCATATCCTGGCAAACTTTTCAAAGGTCCCAGTTCAGTTCTCTCTTGGCTCATTTGGTCTAATAAGATCATAGGGTTCCTAATGGGGTACCATGGGAGGAGACTGTCCCTGAACTACTCTGGTCCTAAACCATTTAGAGCTGCATAGATTATAGCACCTTTCACTGCGCCGGGAGGAGCCAGCCACAGATACATCCGAGCACCGGTGACATGCGTTTCTGGGCCTACGTCCTCTGATTCATGTTAACTTTGCAAACACAGTTAACAAAAGCTCTAGCTGGGCAAAACATACAAACTGAGCACTGTGAATGGAAACACTGTTGAGGAAATGAAAGTCGGTGCTGAAAGGCACTGAGGGATTTTAAGCACAAGTTACATTAGTTCAAGTAAGGCAGTAAAGGGCATTATACTTAAGGTATACCCCTCTCCAAAGGCAACATGCCACATTAGTGTGTGCTGTATGGATATCATGGGTTATTTTACACAGAAGTATCATAAAGGGACAAGGGTACTGCTTAATTCCATGTTTGGACCAGATAACTAGATAAATACGGGCGAGGATATTTCTGAGAACAAGCAAGATTCTGGCATGGCATGCTAACTAGTTATGCAGCCCCCAAGCATAATAATATAATAAGTTGAATAAATTGTTGTAACTGTTATGCAACAGAGGCTACCACATTTAAGCACACAGTCTTCTTTTTGTCCATAAAAATCCAACAGCTACTATCTGTTATTCCAATACTTCAAGGTTTGGTCAACCTGAACCCCGGTTTTGATATTTCTACTACAATACATGCTGGCATTGCTGATATATTCAAATAATTCTATATTGCTGGCATACTTTTCGTTTGTATAAGCAAAGCAAGTCTTACTCTTCACTGAGGAAATCGAAGGCTTTTGATTTGTCACTGGGTAACTGGGATAAAGTGCTGCTTCTTTTCTTGACTGATGGAGTGATGTGGGAGGTTGGAGCATTGTACTTAACATTAACTGGCGGTTCTGGTTTCTTAGCAGTATTGCCTGATGAGCTGAATAGTCTGCTAAAACTGGAGACCACAAAAAAAAGTAGAGGCATGTGAGTACAGAGACACACCCAAAAGCCAAACTGGCTTCAAATGTACAGCAATGAGTAAGGAAACATAGTAAGAAAAGAAATGGCCCAAACACAGCAGCCATTAACTGTCCCACACAGCTCACACCATCAGAACAGCAGCATTACGCTTGCAACACTCATAATAACTATTCCATGCACATTCAAGCCAAGAATGAAGATAAAGACTTGGCATTTATGCAGGGACTAGAGAATGCTCTGGTGGTGTTAAAAACAGCTTTCTATAAAATACAGGGCTGGTACCAAAAAAAAAAGTGATGCTGGCTTCTATTTTTATTTTCATGTATTTACTTTTATTTCCATCTTTTATTGCCTGCCCTTCATCCTGAGGTCCCAGGGTGGGTTGGACTCCTCCACCTGAAAATTTGAGATGCTTCTCTATCTGTATAGCAAATTTCTAGACCCGAGATAGTTAAGGCCACCATAGGCAACACCACTCAGTAATTCAGGCTCTGAAGCATTGATAAACAGTATAGTTTCCCCAAAACTTATAGGCACACAAGCAGTTTGATCATTATCTCAGGTGATGTGCCATAGTGATTAAAAGCATGAGCTTTGCTCTGTAAGTCACACAACTCATCACAGAGCTTGGTAAATGTTCCTTAGGCAGGATGCTGCCTCCATCTCACCATTATTTATAACAGGGAGATAAATCTGGCATAGCCTACATGATTGTTGTAAGGATTGCAGGTGGTTTGCCCAAAGCATTTAATATAACCTAAATATCATTGTGTATATCATGTGTATGCCACAGAGTACAAGTTTACTAGACTACCAGACTATGAGTCCAGATATAGAGGATCCGTAATTTCAATGAATTCTGTTTCCCCACAGCAAAAGGAAGGGATGGACAAGATTGGTTTCAGTTCAGAATATGAACTACAATAAAGGTAAAAGAAGCACAATTCCACAAGAATCCAGCACCTTCACACCCAAGTCCTGCAGATTCACTACTATTTAGACAGGAGCCCAAAGATTTCTATTAAATCTTAAACCGCAAAAAAGTATTAAATAAAATAACTTCTGGGATCCACAAGACTTTAATATTTAATCACACAACAATTAATCTCTCACAATTTTAGTAGTCTCTCACATTTGGTTTCAGTAATTACGTTTAGAACAAGGAACATAAATTAGCACTTCACAAATTCTCACACCAAGTTCTGGGGTACTTGAAATTATATGCAAACCACACCAAAAGCTACCCAAACTTCAGTTTACTTTCATATTCATAGAACAGCTGCTAACAAAACTCTTGTGTCAGAATTCTGGTTTCTTTTTTTTAATGCCACAATTAGATTAAGGCAGTTATGTTTCTCGGCCAAGTGCATAACCAACATTGCAAGATGCATCTTACAATCTGTCTTTAAGGTCAGTCTTACCCAGTTGGCATTCTAGATGGCAAAGAGAAAATAGGTTTGTTGTTATTGGTTCCTTGCGCAGTAAAGAAACAAAAAAGGCTTTTGTGCATAATACCAGCATCTGATTGCGTTTCAGTACTTACAACTGCCAAAGGCTTGATCTCTTCTTCTCTTGCATGGCTGGATTTTCTCGTGATGCCCTAAAGAAAAAAATCAAAAGCTAATTAGCTGAGCAATAGGATGACCTAGAATGCTCTGCACAACACATGAAAGTAGCAAATGGCTCTTGTCTGATTGCAAGATACAATACTATTAAATTGATGAGGTGGGGGGGGGGGATTGCTGAATAAACAGGGTGCAATTTAACATAGTGCTAAGTGGGACATGTGTGTGCAAAACAAGGCCTGTTTGAGCAGAAAGACATTTCCATTCTTCACTTCTTCCTGTGTATCTGCCACATGCCCTCTAAACCTGTTCGGGGTTTAGTTGTACATGAAGTTAGATTACTGTTCAACAAAATTAGTATCTGGATATTCTAAAAATTCAAGTTAAAACCTCAGCGCCTAGGACTTGCCGATCGTCAGGTCGGCGGTTCGAATCCCCGCGGTGGGGTGCGCTCCCATTGCTCGGTCCCAACGCCTGCCAACCTAGCAGTTCGAAAGCACCCCCGGGTGCAAGTAGATAAATAGGGACCGCTTACTAGCGGGAAGGTAAACGGCATTTCCGTGTGCTGCGCTGGCTCGCCAGATGCAGCTTGTCACGCTGGCCACGTGACCCGGAAGTGTCTGCGGACAGCGCTGGCCCCCGGCCTCTTAAGTGAGATGGGCGCACAACCCTAGAGTCGGACACGACTGGCCCGTACGGGCAGGGGTACCTTTACCTTTACCTTTTATTTTGACCGCTCATCCCCTAAAAACACAGAAACATATATCTGGTGAAGGGTATAACACACACACATATATCTGATGAAGTCTATCTGGTGAAGGGTAAACAGTGTAAGGGCATCAAGCGCTTTTCAATCTGTTTTTTTGTTCACTGCCGATTTTACAGAAGGTTAAGTTCCTGACAAGATCATCCACTGCTCGATGACGGTTTTGTCCACCTCATGCATGCATTAGGAAAGGAGTTCCAAACAGCCAAGTGTACAAAATACCGTATTTTTCGCACCATAGGGCGCACCGGACCATAGGGCGCACCCATTTTTTGGGGGGGAAATAAAGGGGAAAAAATTATTCCCCCCCCCCAGGCGCGGGGCTGGGGCGGGGGAAGCTCGAGCTTCCCCCGACCCCAGCCCCCAAACAGGCAGCTCTCTGCAAGCCGTGGGAGCACTCCCGCTGCTTGCGGAGAGGTCCGCGAAGCCTGGGCGCGCTGAGCTCAGTGCGCGCAGGCTTCGGCATGCTGGCAACTCTCCGCAAGCAGCGGGAGCGCTCCCGCTCCTTGCGGAGAGGTCCGCGAAGCCTGGGCGCGCTGAGCTCAGTGCGCGCAGGCTTCGGCATGCTGGCAACTCTCCGCAAGCAGCGGGAGCGCTCCCGCTGCTTGCAGAGACTTGCCAGAGGTCTGCGAAGCCTGGGCGCGCTGAGCTCAGCGTGCGCAGGCTTCAGTATGCAGGCAACTCTCCGCAAGCAGCGGGAGCCCAGCGCTGGGCTCCCGCTGCTTGCGGAGAGGTGTGTGAAGCCTGGAGAGCGTGAGGGGTCGGTGCGCACCGACCCCTCTCACTCTCCAGGCTTCAGCGAAAGCCTGCATTCGCACCATAGGACGCACACACATTTCCCCTTCATTTTTGGAGGGGAAAAAGTGCGTCCTATGGTGCGAAAAATACGGTAATTTCATCAGAGGAAGTACCAAGTATTATGGCTGCAAAAGCTGCATGTGCAAGGAATACAGGGACTGCTCCATAGCAGAACGTGGCTCATGCAAAACAAGTCAACTTAGTCACAAAGAGGTCTAAATATCTTTCCACAGTAAAACTAAACTGCAGCAATCACATCCAACCATTAGGTGGCAGCCAAATGAGATGTTAAAAGTACAGGAGTGCCTAGGGAAGAAGTTCAAAGTGAGAGGCGCAGTACGCCCCTCCTACTGCTGCAGATCATCTCCTTGGAGTCTGTCTGCCAAGCACCATCTCTTCATTCAGAGATATGATACTAAATGTGTGCCCAGCTTTTTTGGGGAGGGTGATGCTAAGAGCTAAGCAATGGGTGGGGAGGATAGGAAGCTGCCTGGTCCATCTAGATCAGTGTTTCTCAAACTTGGGTCCCTAGCTGTTGCCAGACTACAACTGCCATCATCTCTAGCTAGCAGGACCAGAAGTCTGGGATGATACGAGTTGTAGTCCAACAACAGCTGGAAACACAAGCTTGAGAAACACTGGCTCCTTATTTTCTGCCCTGACAGGCAGCAACTCTCTGGGGCAGCCTTTCTCAACCTGTGGGTCACCAGATGTTGTTGAACTACAACTCCAATCACCCCTAGCTAGCAAGGCCAGAGCTCAGGGATGATGGGAGTTGTAGTCCAACATCATCTGGGGACCCACAGATTGAGAACCACAGGAAGTCAAAGTTGAATGAAATACAGTGGTGCCTCGCAAGACGAAATTAATTCGTTCCGCAAGTTTTTTCTTCTTGCGAGTTTTTCGTCTTGCAAAGCACGGTTTCCCATAGGAATGCATTAAAAATCAATTAATGCGTTCCTATGGAGACCGCTTGCCAGGCTGGCGGTGCGGAGAAGGGCTTTTCTCCCCACCGCAAGCCTTCAGCACAGGTACCGCAAGCCTTCAGCACAGGAGGAGCCTTCCGAAGCCTGGCGGGGGGAGGAGGTCTCTCCGCCGCACCGCCAGCCTTTGGAACAGCCTTTCGAAGGCTGGCGGGGGGAGGAGGTCTCTCCGCCCCACCGCCAGCCTTCGGAGGAGGTGCGAGGACAGTGGGGAAGACGCGCTGCGCTTCCCCGCTGTCCTGGAGATTTCCCTATGGGCTTTCGTCTTGCGAAGGAAGCCCATAGGGAAATTCGTTTTGCGAAGCGCCTCCAAAACGGAAAACCCTTTCGTCTAGCGGGTTTTCCGTCTTGCGAGGCGTTCGTCTTGCGGGGCACCACTGTATTTTGGAAGATAAAAGGGGGAAAATATTTACTTTCATTATTATCATTTTGTGTGTGGGTGTGGGTGTGTGGGTCTCTGCACATATGTGTGTTTTTGTATGGAATGTTTGGGAGGAAATAAGACGGTAAATAACAAATAACAAACTAAATATTGATGTATGTAATTTTTATTTCTTAATTATATTTAGTGGTAGTATGGTTGCATTGTTTTTTGTAACATAAAATCAATCAATAAAAATTATTATAAAAAAAAGAGAGAGAACCGCTGCTCTAGGCTTTCAGGGAGGACTCTCTCTCAGCCCTACTTGGGAAGTTAACCTGGGATGTTCTACATGCAAAGTATGTAGAAGGGCTACAGCCCTTCCTCTTTGATGGTCCGGCCCCCTTTACTGTTAAAAATAATCTACTCTCCACAACGCAATACAGTGGTACTTCGGGTTACATACGTTTCAGGTTACATACGCTTCAGGTTACAGATGCTTTAGGTTACAGACTCTGCTAACCCAGAAATAGTACCTCGGGTTAAGGACTTTGCTTCAGGATAAGAACAGAAATTGTGCTCTGGCGGTGCAGCGGCAGCGGGAGGCCCCATTAGCTAAAGTGGTGCTTCAGGTTAAGAACAGTTTCGGGTTGAGAACGGACCTCCGGAACTAATTCAGTTCTTAACCTGAGGTACCACTGTACAATAATAGCAGCAGTTTCACAGATTGGTAGAGTTGGAAGGGACCAAAGGATTATTTAGTCCAACCCACTGCTATTATGAGAGAGAGAGAGAGAGAGAGAGAGAGAGAGAGAGAGAGAGAGAGAGAGAGAGAGAGAGAGATATCCAGCATTGCAACCATAACCATAAAATACTATCAACAAGCATAAGAAAACTGCACTTGCCGTATCATCTCAGTCCATCGCACTGCTTCTTGGAGCTCCATTAGCCGCTCTTTATACTGATTTCTTTCCATGAGGACACGGGCCATTTCAACCCGAGTGAATCGCTTTCTCTGAGCAGTAGGAATGTCACTCTGCACACGGGGTGGGGGGGAAAGAGAACCAAGAATGCTTAACGTAGCAAATTATGTACAGTTTAAGGAGGAGTTACTTTCTCTTCCATCACCAATGAACTGCACTAAGGGCCCAAGACAGTCGTTCCGAAATAATTTACAGGTGTTTATGGCTATATATAAAGTGCAGTAATGGGCGGGAAGAAACAGTGCCAACAATGGAAGCAGCCCCTCACAGCCCCTTGGTGTCCAAAGGAGGGGTGGGGTGGAGGAAGCAGTCTAATTCAGCATCCCCCAGATGTCATGATCCACTCTACAACTGCAAGAGGAGTTGCAGCAGATAAAGAAAGGACAAGGGCACACTTCTTCTCAAAAACTCTTTCAAAAGGTCAGGGTATTTTAAGAGCAATGTTACACAAATAAGAAACAGGATTACATAAAAAGCTGCCAATGCAATTACATACATCATCCTCTTCCTTTGCTTTTTGCCTCGCTTCTTCTGCTTCCGCTCGGGCTCTAAACAAGATGCAAGAGTTATCAATGAAGTTAGTTGCAGAATCCCTGGTAAGATCTTCTCTGCTGTACATGAAACAAGCGTATTACACTCACTTTCTAAGTTCTTCTTCCAATTCCTTGTTCTTCTCTTCAAGCTTTTGTTTGGCCAGTTTTACAGCTTCCAGCTCTCCTTGCAGCACATCCTTCTCGCAGGTGAGCTCATCTACTTTTGCTATTAAGTCATTCTTCACCACATTCAAGGCATTTCTGAAGACAACAAAGATAGCTGTAATTAGGTCATTTCTACCAGTATCACCGGAGGGGCGTAGGTGGTACTGTGGGTTAAACCACAGAGCCTAGGACTTGCCGATCAGAAGGTCGGCGGTTCGAATCCCTGCAACGGGCCCCCCGTTGCTCGGTCCCTGCTCCTGCCCACCTAGCAGTTTGAAAGCACGTCAAAGTGCAAGTAGATAAATAAGTACCGCTCCTGTGGGAAGGTAAACGGCATTTCCATGCGCTGCTCTGGTTCGCCAGAAGCAGGTTAGTCATGCTGGCCACATGACCTGGAAGCTGTACGCCTGCTCCCTCGGCCAATAAAGCTAGATGAGCGCCACAACCCCAGAGTCAGCCACGACTGCACCTAATGGTCAGAGGTCCCTTTACCTTTACCAGTATCACAGAAATTGATCTATTTATTTTTACAACCGTTATTTCAATCCTATCATAGGAATTCAAGCGACAAAGAGTTATACCCCTCCCCCCACTTACAAAACTAGCTTTGGGCAGTATGAAACTAATGAGTCCCACTAGCGGAAGCCTGCACTACGCCTTCCACCAGGAGAATCCCCAAGGCAGTATGGGGAGGGTGCATCACCACATCTGGCAAGCTGAAATGTTTGCACTGATGGAACAATTGTTGCAGCACTACGTTGGCACTGGCTGCCCCAGATTCCTATTTTGTGTTCCATTTCTTTCACAGCGACAGCTTCAACAGCTTGCACAAAACATAGTTTGCAACATTTGTTTTTATTCGGCAAATAGTATAATATGCCATATTGGACTAGCCCAGGGTTGTCTAACCCTCAGTTTTGGTGGGGGGTGTCTAATATTGCCCCCCCAGGACCCCTCTAAATTTGATAGCAGCAAAAATGATTACTGTATTTTTTGCTCTATAAGACTCACTTTTTCCCTCCTAAAAAGTAAGGGGAAATGTGTGTGCATCTTATGGAGCGAATGCAGGCTGCGCAGCTATCCCAGAAGCCAGAACAGCAAGAGGGATTGCTGCTTTCACTGCGCAGTGATCGCTCTTGTTGTTCTGGCTTCTGAGATTCAGAATATTTTTCTTCTTGTTTTCCTCCTCCAAAAACTAGTTGCGTCTTGTGGTCTGGTGCGTCTTATAGAGCGAAAAATACAGTAAGTGAACACAGTACTGGGCAATAACCCACCTCCTTATCTGATCTGTACACTTGGGGGGGGCAGTATGCCTGTGGGTGTCTGCGCACATGTGAGAGTGCTGAGTGGCCACACCCTCTTTTGGCCATGTCCACAACTGCGTGTGGCCCCAGAGGGTTGGTGAACCCTGTGCCCCAAAAACGTTAGCCCCACCTAAACTAGTCTAGCTCTGCAACATCTAAACAGATCCTCTTGGACAGTGCTTTTTTCTGGGGGTACGCATACCCCTAAACATTTTGTGAATCTAAGTTTGGCCTCATTGAGGGGCAGTATTTCAAGTAGGAAAATGAGAGCACCCCTAAACATTTTTAAAGAAAAAAAAGCACTGCTCTTGGGAACAAACAAATTAGTGAATGAGTGAGAGTTGTTTCTGATTGTCCTGAAGCTATTGATGGTCAGCTACACTTAAGAAACCCAAGCTCTAGTGTTCTGAGATTCCCTGTGCGTTTTGTAATTTTATACCTTTCATGAACTAAAGGAATATGTAAGGTAAAAGGTAAAGGACCTCCAGATGGTTAAGTCCAGCCAAAGAAGACTATGGGGCTGCGGCACTTTAGGCCGAGGAAGCTGGCGATTGTCCACAGACGGCTTTCTGGGTCATGTGGCCAGCATGACTAGACAGCCTATTATATTAATTATATTAACCATTAGAGATCAGAATAGTGCAAACACCTAAAGCATCAACTAACCTACATCTGTCACCTAGATATATGGAACAAGGGCCTTGGGAATAATTGATTATATCCTTTATGAACCAGCAACCAGTCTCATGATCAATTTTAAAACAAGTTTAGCAGAAGTAATTCTATGTTCAACAGCTGAAAAAGTTACTCACTTGGTTTCTAGCAGTTGTGTATTTTCTAAGATAAGGTTTTCAACTTCACGACCCATTCCTTTCAAAGACAGAACAGAGTAAACAGCTTAAAAACATTGAAATTACTAGTGCAAGTGCCAGTTCTCAAACTTATGTACCCTGATACAGAGTTTAGTGTATGCTGCTCCGAGGTTCATGTGGGGCTACTATGTAAGTGGGACTCCACATTAATTTCAATGGAAGGAACTGCACTGCTTGCACATAGATTAGCTTCCTCCACTGAAATGTATTCAATCATTTATTTAATAGTGTTGCATACTACTTCTCAAGCCACCTGTCAAACAGTCAATAAAATATAAAAATGGAAGAACAACCTATGCAGGTAGGATAGTTCTTGGAGTTTATCAAAGCACCTGATTCCTTAATAGCTGAAAACAACAGTTTTCAAAACTAAATATTGCTGCTGGACTTTTAAAGTGTTCGACAGGTAGGCTCCCTGAAGCCCAGAAGAACAATGCAAAATATTTTCAGTCCAAGAATCCAAGGTTTAACTGCTCTTGCAGAATATAAATTGTATTAAAACAACAAGTGTTGAAAATCGATTAAAGTTGACACTACAAATTTAAATTACGTATATTTGATGCTGAAAGCCGTGTCACAACACAGAGAAGAGATGCAGAACATGAAAAAGCTCAAAGACAATGCAACGCCCTTGCAAATGTTCCCCAAATGAGATGACACCTTACCAAAGAAATTATGGTCTTTAAAGCCCATGAATCCCATGAAGAGCAAGAAGAAGAAGAAATATTTTATGTAAGGAGAGCAGTATGAGTGAGGTACAGCACAATACTAGAGATATGAGTGATTTCAAAGCAAAGCCAGCAGTAAACGCCTGAAGCCAAATTATGCTCTGATTTAAAAATGACTCATATAGTAAGACAAAAACAGTTAAAAGAGAGTAGTGTCAAAAAGTATGGTCAAGATCTAGGAGAAGCCTCAGTGGACCAAGCATTGCTCTAGTCCAGCCTCCCATCTCTAACATTGGAACCTCCAAGAAACCCATAAAGAGGCTAAGAGGCCTTTCTTCTTCAGTTTGTCCCCAGGAATCTAAATCCCAAAAGGTAACACTGCTGAAACTAGGGGTTCCATTTAGCCAGGGAGGTTGTAGAAAGACCTACACCCTTCAAGACTGACTAATCCCCACCTCCTGCCACTGCCTCATGAAGCCACCTGCCCATGGCCATCACCACACTTTAAAATAGGGAATTTAATCAGTTAATTATGGGCTGCATGTCAGCCACGCACTTCTTTCTTTGGTTCGTTTTGAATTACTTTCCTTGGTTTTTTTGATGAAGACGTGGGTGTGGGTGTGAACACACACACACACACTCACACACACACACACACACACATATGAAAATAAGGTAGTGCCCAATTTTACTGAATGACCCCAAGGCAAAGCCAAAAGGACACACCCACCCATCTAGTCTTTCCAAGCCACACATAATTTACCTGTCCCACATCACCCCTTTTTCTTTTCCTAAAGTCTCAAATGCTTAAGGGTTTCCACAAAGCAGAAAATGTTCTTGACCATTTTAGTTGCCTTATTCTGCACTTTTCCCATCTCTGCAGTATCTTTTTGGGGAAGGGACAGTGGAGACCGTACATGGTTTGTTCGTATAAATCAGGCATCCCCAAACTCGGCCCTCCAGCTGTTTTGAGACTACAACTCCCATCATCCATAGCTAACAGGAACAGTGGTCAGGGATGATGGGAACTGTAGTCCCAAAACAGCTGGAGGGCCGAGTTTGGGGATGCTTGGTATAAATGGTGTTACAAACACTGGCAGCTGTTACTTTGTTAAAGTGTGCGTGGGGGGGGGATGACCTTTACAGCTTATAATATACCAACAGTTACACATTTCAGACCTCTGAAAGGTATCTAAAGTTATAACGTTCCAATAATATTTTGGGGAAGCGGCAATGTCATAGCTACATTCTTGATGGCTCACCATAAAAAAAAACACGGGTGTTTAAACTGGGCAACCCTTCTTACATCAATCTTAGAACACAGGCCAATAAAAGGTTAGAACACAGGCCAATAAAAGGTTTCTGGGCAAATCTAGGAAAATTAAGACCCTGCTAAAATGTGTATAGCGTTGGAACGTATTTGCTATTTACACATGTATTTGCAAAACTGAGCAAATGAGACCAACTCCTCAAACAGAATAAGCACATAGTAATTTAGGGCTTCTCCACAGCAAATGGGCTGCTCTGCTCACCTGTCAGAAGGCAGGGAGGGCAAGTCCATATATTTACACCACAAGCTGCCCACTCTATTGAAATGAACAGGTAGTACCTGCACAAGGAGGGGAGCTCTGTGCACCCACTGGAGTAGTGGACGAAGTCACTGGAACAAGGCCAATACCTTGCTCCTCGATTCCGTAAGCATACTGAATGTACTCTTTTGAGAAACAAGGATCATATTCTCTAAAACACATGGAATGCTGACTGATGCCAGTTAAACAAGGTATCTCGCTTTAATGTGGCTGCTCTCACAGTGCTGATGCAGATGCACAGATCAAAACCCACCTGCAAGAAGTCTCCCTGTTGGAGAGGGGCTGCAGCATTTATTTTGCATGCAGAAGGTCTCAAGAAGGTTCAATCTCCAGGTAGGGATGGGAGAGAACTCTGCCTGAAACCCCGAGGAGCTGCTGCCAATGCTGAGCTAGGTAGACCTGTCGTCTGAATCAGCATAAGGCAGCTTCCTATGTACTGCACTTGCTGCACAGGAGAAAGGAACCCTGCCCTCATTCTGCCAGGATAGCAGCATCACAATGCATTCTTCATGCCCTCCAACTAGCCAGCTCTTCAATTTACATCCTACAATGCGTTTGACATGTGCTTGTGCTTTAAATACATAAGAAGGAGGCCCTGTACTCAGTGATCAGCAAACAGTCATGATGGTTTCAGAAGGTTTGTTTGTTTGTTTATACTGCCCTTCATCCGAAGACCCCAGGGAGGATACAAAATGAGAATACAAAATACTTCAAACCCTGTTCTTATTTCCAACTGCTTCTCCATGTTTGGGTGGTTTCACAAGACAGTACAGTGGTGCCTCGCAAGACGAAATTAATCCGTTCCGTGAGGCTCTTCGTATAGCGGTTTTTTCGTCTTGCGAAGCAAGCCCATTGACAGCTTAGCGGATTAGCGCTACAGCTGTCAAGCGGCTTCCAGCGATCAGCTGTTAAGCGGCTTATCAGCGGAACAGCTGATAAGCGGCTTAGCGGCTTAAGAAAAGGGCGGAAAAAAACCGCGGGGGGATGCAAGATTTTTTTCGTCTTGCGAAGCAACCCCATAGGGGAATTCGTTTTGCGAAGCGCCTCCAAAACGGAAAACCCTTTCGTCTAGCGGGTTTTTCGTCTTGCGAGGCATTCGTCTTGCGGGGCACCACTGTACCTGGGCCAGTATCTGCCTATATCTGTAGAAAATAATGGGTCTTTTCTTCAAAAGTGGCTGAAGTTTGAGTTTGTAGAGGATTTCAAAAAGTGCTGTTCGTAAAGATAAACTTATTTGCACTACACTTTTAACTGCTGGTGTCCCTAACAGAGAAACGATTATCAAACAAAATGGTTGGGGGGGGGAGATACCAAGCAGGATAAAAACCAAAATAACAACATATATTATGATAGCAGCAGCCAAGAATATTGAACTTCAAAACAATCACTTTCGAAAATATAAAAAGCATACACACCAGAATATTCCCCTGGGTATGCAGCCCAAGAGAAAGAAAATTGGAGAATCCCATGTAAACTAACATTGTGGAACCATGCTCCATAAGTCAAACAGCAGATATATTGCATATCACGCTACAAAACAAGGCATTTCATACAAAATGCACACTTATTTCAAATTGAGTCCCACTGAACTCAGTAGGACTTCTGTATAAACACATTAGGATTATTCTGCCGCATTTAGTCATTTCCCTTCAAATCCTAGAAGATCCAGGCTAAAGCCTGGGATCCTCCTACCCATCAAATGTTGGATTCTATTCCCATCCAGCCATGATGGCCAAAGGTCAGGAGTGATGGAAACTGTGCTCCACCAACATCAGGAGGGTAGAAGGTTCCTCATCCCTAATCCGGGATATGCGAGTTGTCTTTGCAACCCTCTCTTAAAACAGACATCAAGAGCTTTAAAAGCAACTCATTAATAAACCTATTAAAAGGACATCAGTAGAGTCAAGACTCTCCATTTCACTAGTTAATGCTGTCCATCGTATATTCATTCAAATCAGCCAACTTAATTTCAGAGGACAACGAATGGAGAAGACTGATGCTATTCACCAAGCTACATATGTGACCCCCCTTTTTCGAAAGCCAAACAGTGGCGTAGCGTGGGGGGTGCAGGGGGGGGCCGGCTGCACCGGGCGCAACATCTGGGGGTTAGGGTTAGGGGGCGCAAATCCACGGGTTAGGGGGCGCAAATCCATGGGTTAGGGGGTACAAATTACTTGCCTTGCCCCGGGTGCTGACAACCCACGGTACGCCACTGAAGCCAAATACTTGTAATGCTTTTTAAATTTTTAAATAAAGTCAAATCATAAATGCTGTTTGAAATAGATGAATGAAATTTATATTGCCCACCACAAAGAGAATAAAATGTACTTGAGTATCTGCAGCACATCTGTTGAAACGCTTAATTCTAGCTGAGGCTACATGCAGAGTTTTGTAATTAGGGTAACTACCTTCCAATAATAAAAAATAAAAAAATCCTGGCACCTGGGCTATGCCAGGGCATGTTTCCTGCTCAACTCCAGAAAGAGCAGAACTACTACTGAAACCTTTATTTTCATTCCTGTGACTGCAGCGGTGCCTGGCATATACCGTGCTGTGCTGACATTGTAGCATAAAAATGAAGCTGCGCCATAGGGAAACAGACAAAACAGCAATCCCACTAGCCGCAGTTGCCAAGTGATATTGGCCTATCTCAATTGCTCAACAGAACCTGGAGTGTGTGGTATGGAGAAGGCACACATAGGTGCTCTATCAGGGGGAGCACGGCAGTTGAGCTCAACCACCTGGCCCTTTAATGCTTGTGCTTGGGTTACACAGTTCAGGCATGTACACTAAAAGGAAGTGAGGATTCTGGCTAACCTGAACAATTCTAGCTGTAACCAGCCCAACTTTCTGACATTTTCACACAAAGTCATGGCAACCATCCCAGAGATGCGACACAACTGGGTAGCTGTCTATTTTTCTTCCTGATCAGCTGGAAACACTCCCTTGTCAACATTGTTTCCTTCTGTGAGTACTTATAGATTACTATTCCATTTGCTGAATTTAAATCTGCATTCAAGGTCTTGCTTGTAGCTCTGCAAATATGACATTTTGCAAACTTGGCCTACAGCTGATTTGGGGCAATTCCCTCTTCCCACTGCAGCCCATCACTCCTCATCGCATGCTCTTCAGAAGGGGCCACTGACCCTCTAGAGACTTTTCTGGAAGCACAGGAGAGAGGGGGGCAGACGACTACCATTCAGCTTGAGTTTTTCCACTCAGTAACCAAACCTTCATCTTCTATTGTGCCCATGGCTAGCTAGAATCTTAGGCTCACTGTCCAAAATAATATTTTAGCAATACAGACAAACATTTGCCTTTTTCTGATCCTTTTAAATGGGCCTCTTTGGTCTTCTTCATGACCCAAAATAGAAAATCTGCTTGGGGAAATAGTGTACATTACAAAATGTGCCCCTCTTACAGTGGAGCATAGGGCTGCTATAGAGGCATCTGGCTTACTGATTCCATATGATGCCAATGTTTGACACTGCAGAAGACATCTGCTGACAGCCTGCAAGAACCAACCCACCAAACTGCTATTGGGCCTTGATTTGCTTCAAAATGGAATCTACAAAGTTTGAGCAGTGCTAGGTTTATTTATTATGTAGGTTTAGCAATCCTCCTAATGGGGATATTCTTACATTCTTTTTCAGAACTTACTGTGGAACTGGGCTCATCTCCTTTAACTATAGCTGGTGGAGAAGTTCCGATCTGGAAAAATCATCTAGGCTGTAATGGATCTGGATGGGGGTCATTAGAAAGGGTATCTAGAGGGACCTCTAGATGAATGTATTTCAGAAATGAGGCCCCTCCTGCCCTTGTAGGCTGATGACCGAAAGAGACAGGAGCAGCCAATGAGGGCTCTATTTTCAGCTTGCTATTTACCAAATTAAACTGGTTATTTCACCAGTCCTTAAAAACTCAGAGCAAATGCTAGATTCACTTCATATTTGGGTAGTCTTGTGCCTCTGCATATTATTGTACAGGCTGATGGTTCTGGGGGCTGTTTCAGGTATCCTCCCCATGTCACATGACTTCCTTCTCACCTGGTGAGTAGCTGCTACACCTGCTCTGAAACCTTACCCAAACCTATCAGGGACTCAATGGAACTTACTTCTGAGTGCAACCTAGGACCGCACTAAAGCAGAGATCTGAATAAATAGTCGAAAGACTCCCTTTGGTAAAAACCTCATGTAGGAGACTGAAAGTTTTCAACTTCACCATATTTAATTAGTAAGCATTTTATATATAGAACAAACTTACTTAAAACGAAGTACTGAACATGAATACTTTTCTCAACAACTTCATTCCTCAACTCTCACAGAACAATTACCTTCACAGTTCTTAAGCTGAAGAAATGGATGGAAATCAACAGGATTTTTTTAGAATACCCACTTACCCAGTAGGTCTGCTCCTTCATCCACATCCCCTATCAGACCAGTGCCAGCAGAAGATAGTTCTTCGAACAGTGATTCTGTATTACGATCAAATGCTTTGTTCTCTATGCCTTTGGTAGGTGTGCTGCACAACAGAATTGGAATTTAAAAGTCAGGAGAATAAAAGTTTTAAAAATATGTAAATGTACACACACAAATGAGTGTCAATGTGTGTGGGCACATGGTCTTCTAAATCACTTCATGCATCTGACAATGTGGGTTCTAGCCCATAAAAGCTAACGCTGCAATAAGCAGCGGTAGCCAACGTGGTGCCCTCCAGATTTTGTTGGACTACAACATCCATAAACCCTCAGCTAGCACGGCCAACAACTGAGGATGATGGGAGTTGTAGTCCAACAACATCTGGAGGGCGCCACATTGGCAACCGCCAATATAAGGCAATACAGTCAGGTGTGGCTCTAGAATTATGTGCCAGAAACCTACCAGTGGGTGCTCTTAACTGTCAAGGGGCAGAGACATAAGGCACATGTGCCAAGGTAATGCTTCTTCCCCACTTCCCCCAAATGCACAGCTCATCACCTGGGTTACTCCTCCTCTCATCCACTTGACTGGCTTTCACTCTTTTCCCCTGGCCCACCTCCCCACGGCACCAGTAGGAGATCAGTCCTCGTTAACTTCTCACTCCAAGAGTCCTCTGCCCTTGCATTCTGTAGCACTTAGGCAGATCAGAAGCAGCACAAGACTCTCTTGCACTGGCGGAGGAACAGGGTGCAGAGGGCGCGGACCACCCTTGGCACCACTATTCCAGCAGGGTGCCATCATGGCGGCCTCGCCGGACATGCGGCGCGCACCCACCTGCGTGCCGGGCGCCATGCCCCCAGAACGCACACGCCCTCAGGATGCATGCCACACCCCTGCGGACAGCATGCCACGCCCTCCGGGGTGCCAGCCACACCCCCGCCTGCTCTCTGCCCCTAGTAGCAGAGCATGCAGCTTTGCCACTGCTCTCACACACACTGTTCTTAGCTCTCCTGGAAGACCCTGAGTAAAAGGACAATGACTGCTGCATAACACACTGCTCTGATCTTCTCGGCAGATCAGGACCCTTTGCACTGGGCAGACAGGCAGTCAAAAGCAGAGCAGCAGCACAGTGGACAACTGTATTGCTTCAGACATTCCCAAGCGTCCTATGCAACGTGGGCCACGTATGGGCCTTTGGGGTCCTGGCATCAGCCCAACAAGACTGTTGGGAGCTTATAAGTGGAATTCAACATAGCATTAAGTATGCATGCAGGGAACAAGGTCTGCTGCGCAATGGGACTTCCTCCCACCCCCACCTTCACTTAAACCTGTTCTGGAGGGTTTCCCCAGTCATACAGAGCAGGCCTAGTGGGTATGGGGGTGCACAGGAGGAGGGGGGAAAGGCCCATTGCATGAATGAACCTCTTCCACACATGCAACAACTTAGCTGAACCCTCCCCTTTACATTCCCCCACCCCAAGTTCTTTACTGATGAGAAGTGTTCAGCAAAATACCTTGATCCTTTATATCCACTAAGGTCTTTATCCATATCCAGCTCTGGAGTGGATTCGATGATTGCCTGAACTTCAGATTTGTCTTCATTTTCATTAGAACCTGGGGAACAGATCAGAAGTAACTATTTATTCCCATTTCTTTTTCATCCTATCCCAAGAGCTTAAGGGAACTACTAGGTATCTTATTTTAATTTCACAGCAACCCAATGAAGCAATGGCTAAATTATGAGATTAAGCACTGCCAAAGACCAGAGAGATTCACGGCTGAACAGACATCTGAACTATAAAATTACACTGGCAACAAGTTAAATGGCCACTCCATTGCCCCTTAAATGTTACAGTAATTTTTTACTGCAAGGGTGACTTCACAAAGAAGACACTTTCTGCACAAAACACATTTCCATATAAGAAATAGTTTTTTCCAGTTTATAGATCTTTAACATTTTATTAATTCGTTCTAAGTACATTTTATTAATTTAAGTACATAAAGGAGGTATGAATATTTATACTTCATAGACCATACAATGGATTTGGAAGCCATGGGGACAATTTTGTCCCCAACCCCAGTGTGATAACCACACCCAAACATACTTGCACCTTATTACACAAGAACACCATGTTTCCTAAATATTAATCAAGAACATCACCCGTTCCTCTAAATATTAATCAATAACTATTCTTCTGGAACTTAGGACGCACACGTATTTACACGTGAGACAGGAAAAAATTCAGTTTTAACGTGCGCATAGTATTGGCTCTAGCCACACAAGCCATTCTAGGAACTTACCAATAGACACATTTCTTGTTTCTTGGGCTACTTGCACTTCAATGTTCTTGTTCCCTATATCGGAGTCCTTCTCAAGCCCTTCCTTGTGTTCTTTCGAGGGAGATTCAGCAGGCGCAAGCACATCTGAAGCAGCAGTTAAGAGTGGCGTAGTACATTTGGAACCTGCTTGGCTAACATCAGAAAGTTCATCCTAAAGTGTAGAGAAATTCAAAGTAATTACAGAATTTATATGATAACATTCCCAGTCACCGGATGGATACTAGACTTGTTGGAGCCAGTTCTCCTCCTAGACGTGTCTGCATAACACCATCTTAGTTACCTTTCAGGAGTGAGGAAAAGTCTTCCTATTCTCCCATGGTTGTAATAGTATTCAACATCTCTTTTAAAAAAATTAGATACTGTTTATACTGTCTCTGCTGTTTCTATACGTGTGATTTAAATGCTTTTTGACAGTGCATTTTTGTCTGATTTATTTGTTTTTATTGTTGTTGCAAGGTGCTTTGAAATCATTTACAGTGAAAGGAGGGAGGAGAGAAATTCTATAAATTAGGTAAACAAATAATGGTCAACACAGAAATTGTACTGCTTCTTCTTAGTATTCAGATGAGCAAACTGTGCCATGGAAAGTTCCAAGATCATTCTCAATGGCTCAGAAAACGTACTTTTTCCAGGAACTAATGTAAGAACTAAGTGTATTACAAGCAGAAAACATAGCTGAATTTAAGAGACATTTTGCCTACACAAGTCCTTGTGATCCTCTTTCATACTGCAAAATAACGGGTTACGACCATATTGTTGAAACAGATTGAAACTACAAATGCAACACTGGGCAATCCAGCGTTAAATTTCAAAGCTTTACAGAACACTTGCTTAGCATTTGCATAAAGAAGTACATCAGAGTGGCATTTCAACAGATCCATTTATAGTGGCATATGACAAAAAGAGAAAATCTCAATTTCAATGTTATGTCAAGAATCCTCTCACGACACTTCTCCAAGGTCAGATACGTGAAAGGTGAAGGGTCAAGCAACTCCTTGCCTATGCCCCTTTTGAGATTTAAATTGTATCCCCTGCTTTACATATGAATGGGACAGACCCTTGCTTAAAGCACTAGTTGTCTGTATCATTATATATAGTATGGCCCCAACTGCAGACAATAAAATACTTAGCAAACGGACATAATTCTGATCCAAGCTTGGGCGTCTGCCAAGAAATTGGTAAGAGAGAAGAACAATAGCGGTAGCACATTCCTCTGTGACAAAGATACTACATATGGCAGATGCAAATATCAGTGCCTCACCTTGAATAAAAATCCTGTACACTGAAGCACTTTTGCCAGCAGCAATCTTGCAGCATCAGGGCAATTCTGGGACCTGGTGAACAATTCTACCATAGCTCTTTGGCCTTGCCCAGAAGTACCAGATTCACCAACACCTAACCGAAGTCTCATCCAAGCATTCTGCTTCACTCTTCCATCATTGCAACCACCATCACAGATTGTTCTCTGAATCACACCTGTGTTTTCCCTTGCTCCTGCCAGCAGGCTGCCTTGCTCGCCCCTCCCCCCAATTTCCTTGGCACTTGACCTGCCCTCTCAACACTTCTTTCAGCTTCCAGATTTGGGCCATGTGAATTCCGTCCTTTTAGCAAAGTGTTTTTGCCACAATATGACTATCCTTCTAGCTTAAGCTTGACAATTCGGAGACTGCAATAATAATAATAATTTATTATTTATACCCTGCCCATCTAGCTGGGTTTCCCCAGCCACTCTGGGCAGCTTCCAACAAAATATTAAAATACAATAGTGCGTCAAACATTAAAAGCTTCCCTAAACAGGGCTGCCTTCAGATGTCTTCTAAATGTCATATAGTTGTTTATTTCTTTGACATCTGGTGGGAGGGTGTTCCACAGGGCGGGTGCCACTACCGATAAGGCCCTCTGCCTGGTTCCCTGTAACCTGGCTTCTCACAGTGAGGCTTCTTCTCACCAGAAGGCCCTCGGCACTGGAACTCAGTGTCCAGGCAGAACGATGGAGGTGGAGACGCTCCTTCAGGTATACTGGACCGAGGCCACAAACATCTTTGGGTCTATATCCTTCTAGTTTTGTCATAAAGTATCTTCCCTGGTCCAGCCTGTAACAAACCCACTCAAGGAGAAGCTTGTACTTTCATGCCTTTGTGGAAGGAGGCAACATTTATTTCAAAACTGCTTACGAGGAAACAAAATTGAGGGTTTACAGTACAACCTTGTGTGTACTCAGAAGTCAGTCCCACTATGTTAAATTCAGCTTACTCTCTAGTAAGTGCATTTTGGTAGTAAGTACATCAGTATGAAGCAGAGATAAAGACCACTTTAATCATTAAACCTTAATAAATACTACCTCCTAGGGGAAAATGTAGTGAATTGATAGCAGCATGTTATATGGATTGATTTTCCATCCTATTTCGAGGAAATTATCTAAACCATATTAAAGACCAAACTCAAGTGATAAAATGTTAAAATAAAAGGAGAGCTCTAAATATAAACTATATATACATTGCTTCAATGTCTCACTCTGAACTGGCTGAGAAAATTACTAGATTCTGGTCTAGGACTGCAACCACTCAGCCCGGAGCCAGTGTTCCTCACTCTCTCCTGCAGATCAGATAACTCCATGCTAGAAACTGATGAGCATCTCCATCAAGTTGTGCCTCCCAGTCCAGGGCATACTAAATGATAATGGTCAAGCCTAGTAACATGTCTTCATAGCCTGCCCCAGCCAGAAACTCATAGAACATTTTAAAAGTACTATACACTATTTAAGACAACTGCCCTTCTCCTCTCCCAATTTCTTGGATCTCACCCACTCTTCCAAAAAAAGCCACACAGTTCCGACACTCCTCAATAATTTAGCCTAATCACTCGAGGAGAGGAAACTGCAGTCGTAACCAAGTGCATCCACAGAGCTCCGCACTCAAGCGGAAGAAGAACTTGACTTTTGTTTAAACATTTCCCAACGTCTGTATTCCAGCTGCATCCAGGAAAGAATGCAGCACACAGACCACTCACTGACCTTAGCAGACAAAACGCTCACAACAAATGGCCCAACTGCCAACAGAATGGGGCCAAGGAAAACCTCAGAGCTTAGTTTGAATAGTTTAACAGAGAAACAGATTAGCCCAGTTTCATAATTAGAATTCTACTGATCTACTGCAACTGCTGCATTTCTGCTCCTGCACTTGAATTATCCAACTGCCTGGGCAAACATTAGCTAATGCTTCATCCAAAACTGACTGCGGGTATTAATTTATTTTTCCTTACTTTCTCATTACGATTTTAAGTGTTGTGACATCTATTCTGGCCTCAAAAATCCTGCGTTCTCCTACTTCTCTTCCCTTCCTCTATTCATCTCAGGCAGAAGGCACAGTCATAGGCAAACAGCGGGTATGTTGGCAAATAGGGGCGGACATTCAACCAAGATTTACTTAGGCTCATTGATATTAATATGGCTAAGCTAGGTTCATTAATATCAGTTGGTCTACCCAGAGTATACCTTAAGTTGACTACCACCAAGAATATCAAACTTGGAATAGTGAAAAGCCTGGGTTCAAATCCCCACGTGGTAGTGAAGCTCACTGGACTAGCCAAGGGACTTGAGCACATAATGCAAAACCATTGCCTATTTAGCCAAAGTGTGATCCTGGCCCAGCAGACTAACCATTTTTGTTTTCTGGTAACAAGCCACAATGCAATGTTATGGTTTGCTGTTTGCTTACAAACTGTGGTTCATTTTAATTACAGTTTGGTGATATGTCTGAACCTGCGGGTAGCGCTGTGGTCTATAAACCACTCTTGGGCCTACCAATCAGAAGGTTGATGATTTGAATCCCTGCAATGGAATGAGCTCCCGCTGCTAGCTCCTGCCAACCTAGCAATTTGAAAGCACGCCAGTGCAAGTAGATGAATAGGTACCGCTGCGGCGGGAAGGTAAACAGCGTTTCCGTGAGCTTTGGTTTCCGTCACGGTGTTCCATAGCACCAGAAGCAGTTTGGTCATGCCGGCCACATGACCCTGAAAACTGTCTGTGGACAAACGCCGGCTACCTCGGCCTGAAAGCGAGATGACCGCTACAACCCCATAGTCAGCATTGACGGGACTTAACCGTCCAGGGATCCTTTACCTTTACCTATTCTTTGCCTTGTAGTTCAAAGTTACCTTCCACACTCATGTGTACAATCCACTTTACAACTGTGAAGGGATAGGGAGACACTCTATAAGGATGCAACTCACCTAAGGCCTCCTATGGGCTACATACATAGGATCTAAGAAATGTGGGGGCACAGAATGTACTGGCACAAATTGTGGAGCAACTAGGGGTTTTAGAGCTGTGTCAAATGGCACACATGATGAAAGAATAAGCATCAGGCACAAGTTCAGAGACATTGTTTTTCTCAGTTTACTTTACAGTACTTTAGTTTCTACATTTCAGAATAAGGTTTCACAGTGTCCCAAGAGTGCAAAAGATGTCCCTTAACCAGACAGTTTGACTTGCACATAATCCACCTAGCTGTACACAGACATGGAAGAACGATCAAGGAACATCACATTTTGGTTGCTGGATAATCAACCCCAAGCTGTAACAACTGATTAAAGATTTTGATATTGAACTGCCGAAAGAATTTTAAGGAATTTAAATGGAAATGACTTCCGACTTGTACTCAGTGGATTTTAGTAAACCACTTCAGAGCTTAACAAATGTCTGCTAGGTGGATACTGTACAATCTAAAGGTTACGGACATTATGCAACAGTTATCTGAACAGTATAGTGTAGTTGAAAAAACCTAATACATAACCGTCTACCCATCTAGAAAACTGGTGAAAAGGAGTGTGGTGTATCTGGAAAACCAGAATTGAGATCCTGGTCTTCCCCCAAAGTCCAGTGCAACCTGAGACCCATTCATCAAAACATATAACAGAAAAAAGACTCACCTTCAACTCACCTGGAAAGACGCTCATTTTAAGAAGATTAAGAACTAAAGAAAGATAGTTTGGGGTTTAGGTTTCAACTAGGCACAATGCATCATAGGAAACATATTATTAAAACCTCACCAGATGGGGAAAATAAAAGCACTAGGTCACCTTTAAACTGGTGCGGGAGCGTGGCTGACTTAGTTCACGGAACTTCCAATTATCTGACCCAGGAGTTTCCACTGTTCCTCTGTGATTATCAGGTGTGAGAAGTGCATCTCCTGGAGGTAGTGGGAAGATGCCCAATGATATGGGAGGTTCCTTTCTGCTGGGAAGGAAAAACCAAGTTATTTGCTTTCATTTCTTACACTGAACAGACCTTCGTATCTCAGCAGAAGTAGTAAAAGCTGATATTTGGTTCCTGTAACCAGGTCTTCACAATATTAATTTCTCTTTTTAACCAACTGCTATCTGTTTTATTGACTTTTTAATTATGCTGTATGGATATTTATGGAGTGGTTTTATTATATTTTGTATGGTGTAAGCCACTTTATGAAACTGAAGATTAGAAATAAAAGAGTTAAGAATAATTAGCAATTTCAAAGTACATTTCAGATAACTGTTCTCTCACAAGTTTCTACATGTAAGTATTAGATTACAGCCACTCGTTTCTCAGGGTGCTGTTTGTAATGATTTTTACTATAATTAAATTGACTGTCGGTAGCTATGACAACAAAGCCTTAGCTTACACCAGTGCTGTGGAGGTGGGGCTTAAAATTTGCAAGCATCCGCAAAACAATGTGGGCAAAGACATACTTCAAATGTATGGCAGAATGTAAAAGAGCTAGACATCAGATTTGAAAACAGCAGATTTTGAAAGATAATAGAATAAAAGCATTCGGGTCTGATTAACAAGACAATGCAAAATACCTGGATCTCAAACAGATTCAGCTTAGACTGTATAATGAACTGGGGACAGAAAACTACCAGAAGGAAAACAAAAGTGTAACTGAGCAAGTGATTAAATATTAGCCATGTACACTATCATGCATATACAATCAGCAAGAGTGCAAGTTTCTATCCAATGCTGTTTCGTTAGGAGAGTGTTAAAACTTCTAAAAAGTCTCTAGTTAGGCAGAGAAATCCAAGAAGAAGAAAATATACTGTATGGTCTTTCAACCAATGCAGGAACAATTAAAGGCTCTTTTTGGACACAAATTTCCAAAAGTGGAAATCCCCAGTGCTAAACTGAAGCAACATTCCTTATTTCAATACTGGTTTGTACATATGATCCAAGAGTTTACTTTGACAGTACAAACATCTTCCCATCGTATAATACAAGGAGTCTCTTCATATTCCTCCCCAGTGGAGAAATCTATCCCTAGCATGATGCAGTTGATCCTCCTCTGTAAAACTCACACAGAATTGGTGCTATGGAGAAGCAATACCTATTTAGCATCATTACTAAGCTTGGCAATGAAGAAATGATAAAACACATCTTGGTTAACTGGCCAATGGAATCTTTTATTTAAACTTTAATTTACTGGAACAGAAACAAAGGAGAGATAATTAGGCAAATTCTTGTTTATGTGACTTTACTGTCTGCCAATCTGTCTAATTTTGTAACTGTGCAAGCAATGATAATAAGAGGGTTTTGGTTGAGTGACAGGTTCATTTTTCTACTATGCATGGATGAATTACTGAAGCAAGTATCAAATCACCACAGCAGTAAAGGTCGCTGCACTGCAAAGCTTGTAAATGTAACTATTCTGTAGGAATTGTGGCACAACTGACCAGACTTTTTGCTATGAGTGTTAGGAATCATTCAAGTAGCTTATTCAGTATTCTTACATTTGTAAAAAGCAGTGAGGGGAAGGGGAAAGTGAGGGGAAGGGGCTCCACTTAAGCCTGTGTCATTGATGCCTTCTTCAAATTATTTTGATAAACTTTCACTACACTACATTTTAGGGTCAAAAACAGGCGACTGGAGAATCCTGAATGAGGAGGTGAGAATTCTCTCTCCTTCTGGGTTCAAAATGAAGTCAACTCGTTTACACACAGGGCGTGTTAGAACGCCAATTTCTGCAATGTATTTTTTACCTTTTTAAAAAAAGATTTAAAGATAAGGGACCAGGACACATACATTTGAGATTATTGATCATGCTAACCAATGATCTTCCTACTGTGCATGTCAATTTTTTTTTAATTAAAGGAAGCTCTGAGGTCAGGGAACTTTTCATCTACTTTTAATATTAATTTTCATGTTTGTCAAAGAGAGAAAAGATTCAAGATGCACAGACTAGCATCTGCTAAAGATGTAGAAACCAGAATGACCTTGGAAAGATTTGCCTGTTGTACCCTGCTACAAAACTACTTCCCAAAACTAATTACTCTTGATGTTTTCTACTGCTGTATAAATATTATTTTATAAATATTTGAATTCTACAAACAAAATATTGTAATAAAAATACTCAAAATAAGCAAGTACTGTATACTAAGGACTTCTTAAATGCTATCTCCCACACAGCATTTTCCTATATACACATGCCATGCCATGAAAGAACATTAAGAGCTCTTTTTATTCTGTAAATGCCATTATCTAAAAACATACCATTGATTCAATACAAAGTCACACATTCATTGTTAATCCACTAAACCAAGTAAAGGTTAGCGGTCAGCTACTGAAAATTACAGCTATGAGGGATTGCAGCCAAAGTCACTATAGTTCTAGGCAAACTTACATGATCTGAATTTTCTATTTACAACAAAACCTTTAAAAAGTACTTGCAGATAACCCATATTCAACAACAGGCAAAATACTGAACACACCAACATACGTGGCTGGTTTGGATGCAATGCTAAACCATAGTTTAGAATTACAAAAATGAGCCAAACCTTTCCCTGGGTTTTTGCAAGCTCCCTTCTTTCCCCTCCTCCTACAGTGAGGAGTCTAGAAACTTTTGCATCTTTTTAATTATCTGCAGCTTGCCATGTTGTCTGAACCTGAACAAATTGTGGTTAATCTTAGCTATGTTTAGCAGAAGCAAACCAACAATTCTACGATTCTATGACCATCACACCACAGTTAATGAAGTCGATTTAAATCTAGTACGAGCAGAAAAAATTAACTACACTTTAGGGTATGAATGATATTCCAAACTCTATATTCTAAAAACCTGGTTTAGCATTATGTCTAAACATATGCATTCGAAATATTAAAAGCTTACTAGAAGATAAAACACCAAGAGAACCACACAGATCCTTGTGAATAAAACTTTACATTTTCTTCTACTGCTAATGTGAAATTAACTCGAATGAGATCGGATTCTTGCATTCCCTTGGTGGTGTTCCACCTCATCATTCCTTCCTGCACTTAGAATCATAGAACTGTTGAGCTGGAAGGGACCACAAGGGTCACTTTGTCCAACCCCTGCAATTCTGGGGTAACATGAAATATTTGGGAATCCTCCCCCAGCAGAATCTAAGAATCCAGAGGTAAAGCAATGTCAATTTGGTCAACAATGCTGTTTTAAAGACATGGATGAAGCTCACTTTACATAACAACATTGTTTTTACGTAACAACAAAGGTAAAATTATTCACAATGGGTAGTATGGATGCTACTAATTATATTAGCCATAATAAAGTTAGAAACAGTGTTTGCTATATTGTAAAAAGTTGCACTTTGATTTTTTACTTTTGCTTACTAAGCACAATCAAATTCTGCCCTGATGCATCAAAGTACTGGATTACATACTTTTAAATACATAACAGAAGTTTTCAGAAAGCCATATTACTGGTCAAATTACAATCTGCTATGAAAAGAGTTTTGCCATTGCTCTTATAATTAAAGATATTCAAACCCTATTTCTTCACTCTACAGTGTACACCTTAGCTTGTCAGCAATCGATTTACAAAAAGATGCAAAGGTGCTATTATAATAGTTTCACAGACTATCCGCTAGCAGATTCTGCAGAATTCTCTGGAGTAAAACACAGACCGAATAAATGAAAGGCCTAAACGACCACAGAAGCAAGGCTGCCCAGCATTAGTCAAGCACCTGACAATACAGTGAATACAAGCTTTGTCCACAATGTATTCACATAGCACTTTTATGCCATTTACAGGATTCAGCAATAAAAAGAGAAAAGCGAATAGCCTTCAAGAACACAACTGACTTTGTAGTCTCAAAGAAAGCACAATGAAGCCAATTTTTACATTTTAAAACAGGCATTTTATGATTTTTGCACAGCCTATAGACACCGAGACTAGATTCTGCCTGAAACAGACACTTAAGAGATTAGCATCGTCCCACCCTCTCCTTCCTGCCGCCCCTCCCAAGAGAAGAGAAATAATGGGAAGCAGAGAACAAAGAATGCAACAAAAATGACAGAAGGCTCCGTAGTTCAGGGTACCTGAGAATCCTTGGTAAGTTCTGCGTCAGAGCTGGCACGCCAGTGGATATAGAAAAGTGCACAAGCAGCAAAACAGAGAGAGAGACTAAAATAGCTGAATTAATGACCACCGCCCCGCCAACGAAGCCAAACACCAATAGCAGCATGCATCCAGGACTCATGGCGCTGCGCTGGCATGGTGAATTGCAAGAACCAAGGCTACGCAGGGGACAAGGGAGTATCTTTGTAGTGAGTGTCTGTCATTCACTTGCTGCCACAAAAACAATGCCATCAGCAGCAGCTTTCCACTCTCTTCCGCAGCCGCTCCAAAGCAAAATGACATCACCTCACTCTCCTCCCCCACCTAACCGGGAGAAAAAACCACCATGGAGCTGCTTCTCTTCTCCCCAGCATCTATGCAGCAACCTAAAGATACAAGCAAGCTTGCTCGCCTCTTTCTCCTCCCCACTACTTCAAACCTCGGCTGCTCAGCTCCAGTTCATTGGATGGGAGGCCCCGACATCTACATAATGTAGTCACAGAGCTTCCGCCAGAGACGCCCTCTCACAGACATGTGCCCGAAGGTACACATCAGACCATCGCGATTCAATTATTTCAAAACCTTTAATTGCTAATCCTTTCGTTGCTGCTTTTTTTGAAAACGAAAAGGAGGGACAGCTTGCCATACCAGATCTATGTGTACAAGCTTAAACCTAAAATATTAGTGGATAGCCAATCTAGGCCTTGAAGTGTCCCAACAGCTAAAACATTATCCGCCCCTTCCGATAACCCCTCATATACAGTGGTACCTCGGGTTACATACGCTTCAGGTTACAGACTCCGCTAACCCAGAAATATTACCTCAGGTTAAGAACTTTGCTTCAGGATGAGAACAGAAATCGTGCTCCGGCGGCGCAGCTGCAGCAGCAGCAGGCCCCATTAGCTAAAGTGGTGCTTCAGGTTAAGAACAGTTTCAGGTTAAAAACGGACCTCCAGAACGAATTAAGTACTTAACCCGAGGTACCACTGTACTGCAATAGTGAATAATTCCACCCCATCATTCAGCCTAATGTTTGAAGACAAAGAACAAAGTCTTTAAGATAAAATATAATAGATTATCTTCAGCCAAAGATCAGTAAAGCTTACCTAGTTCTACTGTGCATGATGGGTTCTAGCTGATCACCCCCAGTCAGTTGATGAAGTTTGGCTCTTTCCAAGTGCTCCATGTAATTATGAATCATCTGTTATTAAGAAGGAGGGGGGATTACTTTAGAAAACTATTCATATCTGTTTAAGCAGAATGGAAATACAATATATGCCTCCACCACCTGCCCCAAAGAATAAACCTTCTCTTAAGGTACTATGAGTATTTTGTTTTCAGATCATAAACTTAATTCCGTTTATGAAGTAACCCAAGTATCAAAACATTTTACCATTAAATATATTCTTTACAGCCATGTTATTTTCCCCTCCCAGTATGCACAGAAATTTCACCTTGCCAACACACCTTGAGAAGGCTATTCGTTGATCTTTTACACTGCCTGTCTTGATTATTCCAAGGTCCCCATTCCAGCATGTGCAAACAGCAATCTGAGCAGCACAATACAAATACACACCAATAGTTTTTCACCCGGGTGCAAATTGACAGAATAGACAGGAGGCCCAGTGAGTGGAAGAGATGCAAGAGTAAACTGAGAAAACACACAGTACACACATCTTTCATGTATTTTGCAAAATGAACAGGTTTCTGCAGTCAGGCACGACTCCTATGCATTCTTTCATGTACAAAGGGCAGAGCAGGGCAGATATGAGCCTGAAACCTGCTCCATACTGAAGTGGGGTCCCAGGTGCATCACATCTTAAAAGCAATAAGGAAGAGGTAAAATGTCAAATAGTTTCTGATTTTATTCCCCTTGAACTTGGCATGTTATCCTCCATCACATCTCGTCCCAAATCTGTTGATTTTGTGTGGCTCCATAATCAGTCATACTAGGCTGATTCCAGACCCAGTTCACCCAGTTGTACTCTCTAAAGTTTTCAGCACAAGGAAATGTACTCCAAAGGATCCTAGCAACCCCATGGACTTCTTTTTAATCTGAGAATTAAAGGCACCACCACAAGGGTCTGAAATTGTGCCCTACCTGTCCAAATTCCAAGGTAAGGTAACTTAATTCAAGAGGTTTGTTAAGCGTTTTTTTTAATCTTCTCTCCGAAGATGTGTTCTAAATGTGTTGTTTCCCCTAAGTGGCTAGGAAGGGGGTCAACGAGGGAAACATTGAACATTTCTGGCCATGACGGAGGACAAGAAGATGCAGAGAAAAAGTACATGTCCACAGGATTCAGATGCACCTTTACAAGAGGTACCTAAAATATCTCTGAGATTAAAACATATAGAAGAAAAAATTCTCTCAGTCTCTCTGAAGGAACATATGACCTTAACATGAAAATACAATTTTTTCAATAGGCAACATTTTAATACAATTCCCTCCACAGCAGAACTAATAACTAGCGCAAATGAATCCTTCTGAGTTTCAACTATTTACAGCTGAACAAACCATCACATCAAATAATATCACACTGTGGTCACTCAATATGCCACATGATTGTTTTTTCCAGCCTTCGGGGCCATTTTAGATTAAGCTCTAAGCTGCAAGCGGTTAGTTCTGCATTACTAGTGCCCAAATAATGAAGGAAGCAGAAGAAATAATGTTTACCATTAATAACTACCAACGGAATACTTTAAAAAATGTTAACATTGTTATACTGATGATATTGTGAGGTCTTGTTTGCACCGTCAGCCAATTTGAATGTTTAAGTGATTTGTGAATATTCTGCATCTCAAACACATGTGACACAGCTGCCACTCTTTCTTTTTAAAACACAGTGGGAAATATAATGACAATTATTTATCATTTATATTCCACCTTTAAAATACACAACTATTTCCAATATGACTTACAAACAAACAATAAATAAACCAACTTCAAAACATTAAAATACTATTTCTTTACATTAAGGACAGTATCCAAACTTGTTTCCCTTCCTCTCCCTGCATGTCACCAAAATCTACACTGGAATAAAATGGCTGCACTGGATACAACATTATTTTTCCCATTAAGGACTGGCAAGTGCAGTTACTATACAAATGATTAATTTATTCATTTTCCTCATGTTCCACTTTTCTGCTATATATGCCCACAAGATTGCTTCCGATAAAAAATAATTATACCACAACTGAAACTATGTGTACCACCTTCTTAAATATCTGATTTTAAAAATGTATTGAGTCAATTTGTTACTGGGTCTAAAAAAACTTCAGGTACTTAAAGTTCTTCAGCTTACAAATTGATTTACTCATGGCCCATAAAGCTTGTAAGAGAGTTCAACCGGATGCACAGTTAAAAGGAATTATAAATAAAATTTAAATGTATGCCATTTTATATCAGATTTTAGAAGACACAGCCAACCATATCAGAATAGAGTCATATATTACAATTCAGATTTATGGAGGCATAAAGATTACCTTCATTGTTCCTCAAAAAATGCATCTCTCCCTGCCCCAACCCATGTAACCACATATGACTACAACACCCTCAAACTATTTCTTCTTTACTCCAAAATTGGTGGTGTGTGTTAACTTGTCCCTGACATTTTGGGAAGAGAAGAAGCCGTAAAATTATGCACATTCGTATTGCTCCAACTTCAATCATCTCAGTTGTGTCTGGGAGACCAACACCTTCATAACGGATACTCAGGTGATGCTTCTCCTGGGTCTTGAATGGGGTTCCCAATTCCCTGGAGGAGCTTCTGCTGAAATCCTATACAGTGACAGATTTTCTGTAGTAGGGAGAAATCATGCTTTCTACACAGCAGGGAGTTGCATATGTTAAAGTTAGTCTTCTCAAGTTACAATGGCTCATGGTTGGAACCCTGCTTATTTGCTACCCCCATACTATGAACCATTAAACTCGTTCAGTATTACAAATAACCATTTTCAGCTGACAAGCATTGGAAGAGTAGCAAGACTTTTTCAAGACAATAGATAAGTGACACAAGCTACATGCACAGCAGAGCTATGTAAGAATAGTTACAATGGCTTCCACTTGCTCTTTTTCTTCAATTGTCTTTTCAGCACCCCGAACAGCAACAGTTATGACGCTATTGTTGACTTTTGCTTTGCCAGTACTGATAATGTAATGGCTTCAATTAAGTTAACCTCACTGGGATATTTGCAATTGTTGCCCAAACTTTTTAATGCTGAAATGCAGAATATTAAAGAGCAATAATTTGTAACCCACTCATCATTCAAAAACAATCCAACGGAAGACAAAGTTTACAAAACAAATACATAATTATCCTTCTGGTTATCCTTTCATAACCAGTGATTTATACATACCTGCTATTATTACAAACCACCCTTCCAAATTAAGAATACATCAGCCTCCCCAACCCAGCACCCTCCAGATGCTGCTGTACTAGCAATTCCACCATCCCTGGTCCCTGGCCATAGCAACTGGGGCTGACAGCCCAAGATTTTGAAGAGCAACAGATCCTGCATCCTTGTAGTACAAGATATTTAATGCATCTAGTTCAATATATTGGGGAGAAAGGTCTGTGTAACTTACAAATAAGCTTTTCCTACCAGGATCTGGAAGGAAATTCCATTTCAAAAATGTGTTTATCCTTTTTTTTCATTAACATGGTGGTTCTGTTGAAAATCAAATTGTTTTACACATGTTCAAAAGGTGTGATGGGACAGGAATCAAACTTAGGTTTTCCAAGAGTTGAAGCATTAACCACATTTGCTCATAAATAATCAAGTTATGTGTTTCCCTGGCTAATAAACCAGGAATAAAAATTGATTTAGCTTACTGTTCACAAAAGTCAAAATATTATCAAAAGTAGCACATAGACTGCCATGTAGCCAAAAGAGCCAAACATGATCATTAACACAGAAATATTCTGTTTTTAGACAATCTGTTTCTCTCCCAAAGACATATATGTCAGTGTAAATTTATCACCTTCTTGACCTGAAGTAATCTATGACTCAAGCAACAAGGATGGGTGGCCACATAAAGTCAAAACACAGAGTGTTGGTCAACAGTCACGAAAAGGCAGAGATGGATCAATGTGAACCACTGGACAGTGGTACACAATTCCTCCCCCACCCAAAATATAATTGCTTCCAATCATATCTTAAAAACTAATGCTTCAATTTTACCAGCATTCATTCATGTGCTTGCAACCAATTATTCTGTTCATACTTGGCTGCTCTCCAGGAGGGAAATCTATGACAAGTAGCCTAGAGATGAGTCCTTCTAATCCTTGTAATTACTCAATATCTGTTAAAATAGCAGGTTTTGCACTGCTGCAACTGTTGAAGGAAGAGCTGAACCAAATCAGCACATGTAACCAGACATAGCAAAGAAAGCAAGCATACTTAAAAAA
This sequence comes from Podarcis melisellensis, assembly GCF_964234715.1. Classification (NCBI taxonomy): domain Eukaryota; kingdom Metazoa; phylum Chordata; class Lepidosauria; order Squamata; family Lacertidae; genus Podarcis; species Podarcis melisellensis. The sequence continues at coordinate 31,101,782 of NC_138529.1, read as the reverse complement.
ATAGTAGAGATGTTAGTTTCCATTATTGAGATCAAATGTGATCTTTCAATATTCTAATCCTATTCATATCTTGGAGCTGTAGAGTTGTTGCTCTGTTCTTTTTTTTATAAAGTCTTGATCATTTAAGTTTTTCAATTACACTTGCCAGGCTGGACGTACATTAATAATAGCCTTGAATGATATCCAACTAAGCCATACTTGGAATAGGCACATTGAAATCAATAAACTACTATAACTTGCCCATTGATTTCAGTGGGTCTACCCAAAGTATGACTTAGCTGGCTATCACACCTTAAGTCCTCATAAATCACAACTGGTTTAATGTCATTTTTTTGGTTTAGAAATTTCTATTCTCTCTTTTGCTTCTAAAAGGAGCACTAAGGCAGCATCCAAATTACAGTTTTCATTGCCTGAATCAGCTGAATCAACATGGAGTACTTCTACTAGGATGTCATATGCAATACCTAATCAGTGTCAAGAAGACTACTCTTTGTTTTGCATTAATGATTTACAGAATCAGGATGAGAATTATGGAGGATATTGACACAAACTGATTTGACAAGATAACCAAGTGATCCAAGGTGGCTTTTTCATGTGTGCAGTTCTCCCATCATTACAACCATTTCTTTCAGCCCATTCTTGGCTGGTTGTACAGAAGCTACCACAATGGTTTTCCAATACTGTTCTTGATTACAAGCTAGCAAACATCCATACCTGAATGTTTCCTTCTTATAAAATGCAACATAGCTTAGAGCAGACAACTCTGAAAAACGGGGTACTTTCCCAAATACTTTCCAACATGTGTCCCTGGATGCCACGATGTCCCCACCAGTTGGGCCACAAAGACGGCTAATGGTCTAATTAACTCACTGGGCACTAATGAATCTAAGAAACGATGCTCTGTCCTTGATGTGTATGAAAAGTGAAGGTAACACCTGTGACTGATTCTTACTGGGACATGCAAATACACCTCAAAGATTGAATATGGGCAGAAAGTTCTGTTCATCTATTGCTGGTGGGATTGCTTCTACCATGAAGTGATTCTTTTTGAAGAACTTGTTCTGCCACTTAAGGTCCACAATAATGATAAATTCCCCATTCCAAAGGCTTCTCTTTTGCTTGTTTACGGTAAGCCATAGTTTGCTACAAACTATAACTCACAGTTAACGTGCAAACAGGGCCATGAGTCATATTGTATGGTGGGAGGTTAAGCTACTCAGCTTTCAAGACCCTCTGAAAAACAAATTAAAAAAATCAGAGAAAGGCAGGATAAGAGACTTTGTGTGCGTGTGTCCTGCAAGAAATGAGAGTAGACAGCATTTGAATCTGCCCTTTCTGCCTTGTTCTCACTAAATCACGGCATAAAGAGGACTTAGCTGTAAATATATCAGTAAGGATTTTGATTTTTGTTTTAAATCAGCACACAATCCTGACTCTGAACAGCTGGGTTTACCTCCTTCTCTGACAGTGTATCAATCATCTTCCCAATGAGCCAAAGCCATAGATGCTTTCTGACTTCAGGGATAGAGTTTGTTGTCCACCAAGCCCTGGATCAGATTGCCTTACAGCCTCTAGGTTCCTAAGTACTGAACTACATGTAAGTGAATGAGACATATCAAGTGTCAGGGTGGGAGTCATAGACACAAATCAGCGTGAAAGATGCAGGGCCCTGTTGTCAGTGAAGTTAACTTTTTATTCCAGGAAATGGCATACAATTCAGCAACATTTCCCAGTAGGTCCTGCCCCTATGGAGCAGTTGCCAGGACAGAGGTCCCTGCCTTCCGCCCTTACTAAGGGCTCCTCCTTTCCTGGATGTTTCCCTCTGGTCTCTGTTCTGCCCTCCTCATTATCCTGCACTTGTTGCAGCAGGAGAGAGACTCTCTCTGGGTTCTTCAGAAGTCTCTTGACCTCCTGCTCTGCTGCACCTTTCGAGTCTGAACTGCTCCCTGTCACAGGCTCTTCCTGCTCGCTAAACCCTCATTTTCATTTATGTTCAAGCGCCAGCTACCAGCACTGTATAGAATTATTAGCATATCCCAGAGTGACTCACAACTGACGTCTGAAAAAATGGATTAAAAATAAATATGGTCCTACACAATATTCCTGAAGAAGCCAAATGTGCATTGCTATCTTAATCACATGAAGTGAAAAACCTACAGATCTTCATCCTTCTTTATCAAGCTGAATATTTATCTTCTACTACTGTGTACTTTTCTCTATGTCCACTCACATAATGTCAAGATCTGTCAACGAGCGACTCAACATATAAGTTACACAAGTAGTTGTGCGGAAGGAAAGGGTTTTGCTGGTTGCAATCAACACCAACAGTACATGTATTTTCCTTTCACAGCCTTTTTCATTGCCAAGGGTTTTTCTAACAACCAGAACCTAGTATTGGCAACAATACTATTTCAAAAGACTGCTTTCGCTCTTTAAAGCAAAAAATATAAAGCTGTTGTACCCTGCATTTTTTCTACTCGTTATGAAGTTCCAGCTGACAACACTAGGCACACAAAACATCTAGAGTTGGCTTGAGGAATTCAATCAATCTGCATTCAAACGTACATACTGGAACATGGTCAGCCTTCGAGTTTTTATTTTAAATAAATAAATAAATCACTTTCCTTTATGCAAGGGTCCAGAGGGTGGGTTACAATATAAAAACATTTAAAAAACATAAAATAGTAACAAACAAAAACAGTAACGCACACAGTTTAAAAGGCCTAGACTGTTAGATTAGCCATAGGTCTTGGGAGAAGAGAAATGTTTTTGCCTGGCGCCTAAAGATATGTAATGAAGGTGCCAGGAAAGCCTCCCTGGGGAGAGCATTCCACAAACAGGGAGCCACTGCAGAAAAGGCCTGTTCTCATGTTGCCGCCCTCTGGATCTCTCACGGAGGCGGCACACGAAGAAGGGCCTCAACTGATGATCAGATGTTCCAGGTCAGTTCATATGGAGAGAGGTGGTCCTTGAGGTATTGTGGTCCTGAGCTGTTTAAGGCTTTGAAGGTCAAAACTAGCACTTTGAATTGGGCCCAAAAATTTATTGGTTGCCAGTGCAGTCGGGCCAGAATTGGCATGACATGCTCAAATTGTCTTGTCCTAGTGAGAAACCTGGTCACTGAACCAGCTGCAGTTTCCAAGCTGAGAGGTCGAGGAGAATTAACAAGGACACATTTCCCCTGTCCCTCACCCGACACAGATCATATAGAAATGTTTTTGCAGTTTCTGTGACAAAAACCAGGCCTAAACCCCCGACTGAAATGGATCTAGAAAATCAGGTTTCCTCAAAGAGCTCCTGGATCTGATTTTTCAAGTTTTCCGAATACTGACACTGTTATGAAGTTCTCCAAATGCTACCATTTCCATTTTTCTTCTTCCCTCACAGGTAATAGCTACTCTAAGCAGCTAAAAATTGTATCTGCTACAACAGCACATATTGAAAATTACAACATGCTGACTCTGCCAAGAAAAATACATGGCTGCCCCTACAGAACCAAATGGGCAGCCATTTTATTAGAGGGACTTAGTGCAGGGCGGGGAGATGGACCAGCCACCTCAGAATTCCTCATCCTCCAATTTGCTAATAAGTGACATCTGTTACTGAGCACGAGGTGTTGGAGCAAATACTGAGGCCTGGTGTAACTCCCACTTGTCTTTGTCTAGAAATGCCTAAGCAAGTCAGAAGGCCTTATAATGAAACATGCCTTAGCCTACAAAATCATGCATGTTTGCTAATGAATACTGGTCGCAAAACTTGGTTTTTTCTACTGGTTTCCATGCGACAGAGAGGGTTTTTTTCTAATACAAATTTACATCAACTTGACCATAATTACATTGGCCAAATTGTTCTGGCAAACAAGCAGTTCGATTTATCAATATTTTGAACAAAGAATATTTGTACTAAATTCAAAATGCGTAATACAATAGAGAAGCTGTAGGGGGGAAATAAAATAAAATAAAATAAAAGTAAGTTGTACTCCCCAAGGAGGGTCTTGGCATACCTCAAGAAATTTGACTACTAATCATCAGGTATTTCTCTTAAGTCACGTGAAACATAATGGGTGACATGAATAGCTAAGGTGACAGACTACCTTTTCAAGTAAAGAAAAAGTTGAAACAAACTACTCTAATAAGGTATGGAATTAATGTGACACCCTGGCTAGCTGTAAGAGGGAACTCTGGTTTCCCACTATGCTAATAAGCCTGCATCCCACCCCTGCCCCTCAATTCAGTCATCTCAGCAAACATCATGTTAGGATCATGCATGCTGCCAATATCAATCTGACTCTGCCCTACAATTTAATATAAAGGATTTCAATGAACACACCGAAAACCTTCCAAAAGCTCACAGCAAAAGCTTTAGAGAGCCCTCGGCAAACACTGGTGCAATAGAAGCTCCCTTGATGCCCTGCCCACCAAGTCCCTGATGCACAGCTGCCCTCTCAAAGCACAGCTCCAAGGAGTATCTCATTACCTACCTCTGTATGTCTTGAATGAAGAGCATTGTATTCTTTCTTCAGTTCTGCTTCCCTCTCTTCCAGTCTGGTAACTGAAAAAGATAATTAATTCACTCAGAAACAGACATTGACAACCACAGTAACAGAGTCCACAGACATCATCTCCGGTTTCCACAATTCAAAGCTATTCATACAGAAACCAACTCTGCTCTGTTTTTTAGAAAATTATGCTCTGGCTTTTCTTCCTCTTCCAAATGCTTTCTCAAGAGAGCATTGAGCAGGTCAGGCTACAGCCCAGGGCATTTGGAGGGAACACCGAACCTAGTCCCAGAGTCAGGGCCTAATCCAATCTCCACTGTTCTTGAAGAAGTTCAAGTTGCCCAACAAGAATCAAGGAACTGTGCTCACTAAAGCTCTCCAGTCAAGGGCCTGATTGACATGGAAGAAGCATCCTGCCCCCTCACATTTAACAAGGAGGCTAGCTGCTCTTCAACAAGTGGACAGAGCTATACCAGACTATTCAACCACCAGGGTTCTTGTGATGCTAAAAGTGCACTCCCAGTACTGAAAATTATTAAGGGAGCCAAGATGTACTATAAAGACAATCAAATCAATAGGTTACCAAGAACATACCATTGTCAGCCCACACATACTATCAAGAGAAGGTAAGACATTAAGAGAAACTGGGATGGAGTGAACAAGTTTGCATGACACAATAGTACAGTGGTACCTCGGGTTACATACGCTTCAGGTTACAGACTCCACTAACCCAGAAATAGTACCTTGGGTTAAGGACTTTGCTTCAGAATGAGAACAGAAATCGTGCTCCGGTGGCGCGGCAGCAGCAGGAGGCCCCATTAGCTAAAGTGGTGCTTCAGGTTAAGAACAGTTTTAGGTTAAGAATGTACCTCCGGAACAAATTAAGTACTTAACCTGAGGTACCACTGTACCCACCATCACCTAGTATTCCTAATTTTCAAGTGTTTCCCCACCAGCTGGAGTCCTGTTTCACCAAATCAATTGAGATACCAAATTGGATTGCATATAACTGTTATGGCATATTTAGGGAATACAGCAGTACCTTGGTTCTTGAATGGCTTGGCTCCCGAACAAATTGGCTCCCGAAGGCTGCAAACCCAGAAGTAAGTATTCCGGTTTGTGAACGTTTTTCGGAAGCCAAATGTCCGACACGGCTTCCGCTTGGGTGCAGGAAGCTCCTGCAGCCTATTGGAAGCCATGCCTTGGTTTTCGAACAGTTTTGGGAGTCAAACGGACTCCCAGAATGGATTAAGTTCGAGAACCAAGGTACCACTATATTTAGATGTATTGTGCTTAGGCTCCTAGGATTCAGGAAATAATTTACTAAACCCATCTCTATTATAGCAACCATTATATATTAAGATGCCACGTGACACTTTTTTCTAGAATGTGCTATTCATTCTTTTTTTTAATATACATATTAAGAAATCATAACAGACCTATAGTTTATATAGGACCTTAACAACACCCAGAGTACATTTACAACTATTAATGCATGTCCATTTCAAGCCACTTTCCCCACTTGGCAGCTACAAAACACAAGAAGAGGCAGATCTCTCCCATTCATTTCATTTTAGTCCACAGCTGCAAAATGTAACCATTCCTATTTACTGAGCCATCCAACAACTATAGCTTCTGCTCCATCTAGTGGACTACTAATTTGCCAACATGTAGAGACACCTGCAGAGTAAAAGGTGTCAATAACTTGCGTATATAGTCAACAACAGATAACTTTGCCTTATAAGCAGGGCTGGTGTTCTTTAGATATCTATATAGTGTTAGTCAATTTACATCTAGTTGCATAACGGGCACCAATTTTCTGAACATTAGGTGATATTTGTTGCCCAATCACATAAGCACAAGAATCGCCAGTGCTGTTCAAAATCAATACTTTGTCTTCCACAGGCCCAGGTCACACATCACATAAAACAAAACCATAGTTGTTGTTGTTGTTTTTAAAAATGGTTTATTGTGAACAAGTACCTCATGTTCAGCTCGCCATTTGTGCTTTCTTTGGACAGAAACAAAGCACAAGCCTCAGTTCAGACAACACGACAAGCCAGACCATAGCTTGCTTCATGGCAGTGTAGCAGCAAGAGGAGTGGGAGAGGAGAGAAGCACCTGCAATTTCAGCAGTGTGCACCAGCAAACTACTTGTCCCCCTTAAGCCAGTTTATTTTAGCTACAGTTTAGTGTGTCATGCAAACCAAACCATAGTCAAAATTGCAAAATCAGCAGTACCAGCTAACAACAGGTGAGGTCAGCATGAATTAGGGGAGAAAATTCAAATACATGGACACAATCTCTGGAGTATTTTGCTTCATGATCCAATAGGTCTAGAGCAGAGGTCACTAACCAGTGGCCTCCCAGATTTTTTATTTTGTATTTCACATCTGTGGTGAAAAGCAGGCTACACAGGTTATTAAAAAATAATAAGTAAAAATTCCATCATGATCTTTGGCCATACTGGCTGGGGCTGATGGGAGCTGGAATACAACAACACCCAGAGAGTCACAGGTTGGCTACCTGAGGTCTTGAGTATAACATTTCCTTGCTAACAAGATAGCAATCAGAACATCTGCTGGTCCACTGAAAGCAGACACTGGGGAAGAAACAAAGCCCTGCTACAGTGGTGCCCCGCAAGACGAACGCCTCGCAAGACGAAAAACCCGCTAGACGAAAGGGTTTTCCGTTTTGGAGGCGCTTCGTAAAACGAATTCCCCTATGGGGTTGCTTCGCAAGACGAAAAAAATCTTGCATCCCCCCACGGGTTTTTTTCGCTTTTTTCGCCTTTTTCTTAAGCCGCTAAGCCGCTTATCAGCTGTTCCGCTGATAAGCCGCTTAACAGCTGATCGCTGGAAGCCGCTTGACAGCTGGAGCGCTAATCCGCTAAGCTGTCAATGGGCTTGCTTCGCAAGACGAAAAAACCGCTATACGAAGAGCCTCACGGAACGGATTAATTTCGTCTTGCGAGGCACCACTGTATTCTAAAGTCAAGTCAGAAACAGATGGGCAAGTCTAACTTAGCACCCTGCTAAATTGGCTCTGTTGCCAGGGCAGATTCACCAGGTACTTCAGCCAGTTAAAGCTTTCCCTAAAATGAAACTGCTCAGAGGAACTAACAGAAGCGTGGAACAAAAATGAAACAACCTATTGCTTCCACTTCCTTCCACCTGTCTGAAGCAGAGGAACTGAGTCTTTTCACTGCTGCCTTCTAAAAAAAGATATCTGCAACAATACAGATGCAACAATGAACGGTACACTGAGTCTCTTTCTTTTCAGGCGCTCATGCAGGCAACAACACACACTTATAAGATCCACTTAATCTAGTCCAATCCCTTCTCATCCAAACTAAGACAGGTATCCACAGCTAAAGCATTCCCCCATACTTCTCAAAAGCCTTCCACGGCCCCTAAAGTTTCCATGTCCCCTAAATGGTGTTTTATTAGTGGCTTAAAAGTAAGCACCCTCTAAATTAGCCAGTTGTCCCATTCTTAGTCAGTAGGGTAAACAACCTTTCTTCCTCCTAAGAGTCCAATGGTGAAAATATTTCACCATTGCCAGCAGGGTTCAAAATTAGCATGGTACCAGGCACATTTTGTGCCTAAAGATTCTCCATTTGCGAGCACTTCAAGAAGTCTGGGTGTCATTTTTTTGCGCATGGCTGATACTCAAGGATTACTGCAATGTATGTGCTTTGAAGCCTCGAAGTTTATGTTAAGGATAGAAACATGTTAAGGAGTTTAGCAATAAAGAGCAGAGTGTTTTGAAAACCAAAGTATGGTACCAATATTTTTATTGTAAACACCAAATTAAACATGCATTAACAATTTCTGCCAAAATGTGATATTAACAATATGTCACTTATGTGAATTGCAGATTAATTCATGCTTATTAAAATAATAAATAAGAAGTGTTGCCGGCCGACTCCCCCCCCCCCCCACCAGTGGCAACTAGACATTCTGTTTTGGCATCCACAACCGAGATCCCAGAAGCCCTTTGGCTCCCAGCTTTTCTATCCCAGTTCTAACACTGAATGTCAGCACATACAAATAGGCATGTATGCCTCTGTATAGGAGTCAGGAAAATAAGCTGCTGTTTGGGCAAAGGTAAGTTGCATATTGTTATGCCTATCGGCGTGGTTGCTCAAGAGCGAACAGGCAAGATCTCCACTGGTCTTTTCAAAGGCTTTATTACTGGTGCAAAAACATTTACAGTGCAGAACGCCTCAATTCCCTGTCTTGCTCAGTCACTAGCAGAATCTGAGAGTGGACGGTCCTTAATCTTTCCCCAGCAGAGTAGTCTCTTGACCCCCATCCGACGCCTCCCCTCTCTGCGCGAAAACCTACTGCAAAGGGAGGGCTTGGGTAAAGGGGGACCTCCCCCCCCCCCGCTTTGCTCATGCACTGTGTCTTGGCTCTTTCTTTTATCCTCCAAGCCCTGCAGCTCTTCCCCTCTAGAGGCGGGGCTTCCCTCCTCTCCTTAGGAAGTGCTGCTTCCTGTTGGAGACTCCCTGTAATCCAGCTGCCCTTCCACCTCTTGCCTCTGAGCTGATGGCAGTTCCCTGACACATATTTTTTGAATAACCCACTGCCCAAATCATCACCATCATCATCCACTGGCTGTTTCAACTGCCATGACCTGAAAGCTACAGGATATATAAGATCACCTTTGTTCTTGAGCAGTTGCTCTGACTCTGCCCACCCTGGTAATCCACCAGTACAACTCCACCTTAGCCAAAAAGTGATTTGTGGGTGGTTGCTTTCAGGCAATGCTATTTGAAAGCAATGTGGGAGAAAGATGCATTTCATTTCATTTAGTAACGTTGCATCATTTCTTTCTGAACACCCCATAAATCAGGAGATGTTCAAATGTAACTGGAAAACTGGAATGTCATTCTCTGGAGGCCTTCACAGAGAATCAAACAAAGGTAGCAAGAGAGTTAACGGAGAGCAGCAGCAGCAGCAGCAGCAGCACACAGAAATCTCCTGGGAATGTTCAGGGTAATATGAAGAGTTTCAAAGCACTCATTGAGAGCAGAAACCCCTCATTTACATTATGATGCATTATTTATTGACGAAGCATCTTGCAAATCTGAGAGAGGGAGGGTAAACATTTTCTAAATAAATTATTTAGCATGGTCTCAACAGAGGTTCCCTGTGTTTAAATACAGCAATAAAATTTAAAAGTGAGAGATCCAAATAGATGAAGGTCATGTTTACATTCACAGGGCCATTTCCAATTTCAAATGTTCACACTCACATTTGGGAAAACAGGGATAGAGTAGGTTTAATATGTTCCCCTAAAGAGTCCCAAATGACTTGGGACCGAACTGAAAATGTGCCTGGGCAGCACCCCAGCTACAGAACCCCCTTTCCAATGGAAATCAGTCTGTCTCCCACTTTATATGCATTCAGGAAATGTGTCAAAAGACTTCTGTTTATCCATGCTTTTGAACTGTAGTTTTATGAAACTTTTACATTGCTGGTACTAACTGTCTACATTACCTGAACAGTGTTGTTTAATTTTTTTTAATGTAATTTTATTGTTGTGATCAGCGTGTGAAACTCCTCTTGTTCTAGGCACATTTTGCGACTGGGAATTTCATTAACGTGAGCAATTTCTGAGCTCTGGGTGTGGTACTGCACCTAAGATTTCAGATTAAAACTGCCACTATTGCTGTCACTGAGGGTGTGGGAGGAGGAATTCCTGCCTGGTCGACTTCCAAGAAATCACTGCAGTGTAAGGCAAGCTGATAGGTTCTGACATTCCATTGTGGTGTCCACAACTCAGGTTTAAGGTGCCATTTAGCTCCTAGCTTTCATATATTGGTTGTTAGCTGCCCTAGGCTCCCTTTGGGGGAGGGTAGACTATAAATTTGAAATAATAAATAACAAGCAGATGTCTTTAAAGCACATAGCTCTGAGTAAAATCTCCAAGCAAACCCGATAGCTTTCTTTAAGAGATAGTAGAGATACATAGGATTGACTAGTCAATCAGTTCAGATCTGACACCAACAATCCACTCTGGGGTAGTGTGGAGGCAAACTCTGCTACTTCAATCCTCCAAGCAGATAAATCTATACTGTCAAAGTTGATTATTGGATCAGGAAACTAAGCATCTGATTCCCAATCCATAAACAGAAACCACAAACGTAAGAACCACACATACATGGTCCCTAAATCAGCCAAAGCACATGTGTGAGCAGGCCTACTGGCACATAAAAACTGCAGGTGTCATAAAACCTACACAGTTCCTAGAACTAATTCCACAACTGCAACAGAAGTTCTCTTAAAGCTATAGACCGTGAGGACCAAAGAAGGCAAGTTTGACTAATGTGATTGCTTTCTCAAAGTATTAATTGTCTATAAACCTAAACCAAATGGATTAACAGCATAACCAATGATGAAACTCCAGTTTTATAATAAGGTACATCCATGCAATATTCCAAAGTAAATTTCATAGCTCAAAACTAATACTGCAAACAGCATTTAAGATCAACCGGAACAGCTAGCTGCTATGGTATCAATGTGCTATTGAGGATATTCTGCACTATTTGTGTCCTAGACAATTTGATAAACCTGAGGCCCTCCACTGCATATAGGTCTTCATTTCCCCCTTGTGTTTACCATGTATTTGCTGTGAGATCTGAAATGCATCCAAATATTTAAGAACCTGCTGGGCAGCTTCAATGAACAGTGGACAACTTATTTACGATTTCATGACAAATATGTTTCTTTTTCCCCGTGGATGACCGTGAGAAACAGCTCTCAGCATTACAGTTTTTGGGCTATAGTTCAAAGCTCTCCAAATTTTGGAAATTCTTAAAGCATTAGTTCATCACCTTACTTATAACCTAGCAAAACAAGTAATGGAAGCCAAAAAGATATCCCAAGTGGCATTTTGAGGTAATCCAGTGCATAAATTCATAGTAAGAGTAGCTTTCAAAAAGCACAAGCCTTGGGCAATGTCTCAAAAAGAACTGTTGACTTCTCAGCACGAAGATGAAGCAGCAAGCAGTTTCACAATCCTGTGTTCCCTTCGCTATTACAGCATGCCGACAAACTCTGTGGCGATCTTTAGAGAGGATTCTTCTTTATTGGTTAAAACAAGAATGAGACAAGATGCGAGAGGAGATTTAATTTTCTCTAATGGGATTGGGTGATCAAGCCACTCAAGATACATTGCAGCAGTTGGATTGATGATTAGTGCCAGTTACAGCTGGTTCTGAAATAAGGCAGCTGTACATCAGTGGCTGCTTCCACCATCTGACTCCCTCCTGTGCCCAGGCTCATCACAACCCCATCCATGCAACCACAACACAATCATGCTGGTGGAGGGGGGGAGGGGGGCAGAGGTGGGTTGCAATGGGCAACTAAGGGTTAAAGGCTAGTTTTTCCATCCCCTTTATTCATTTTTAAAATCCATGTCAGGGACTGCACATTCTGGATTCATGTGACTGGGCCATTCTATTACAATGTTTTACACTTTACAGGCAACTTCCCATTCACTTGGGGGTTGCATTCCGGGTCACTGTTTTGGGGGCCTGCAGACTTATTTCAGCACCAACATTAACCACGGTTAGCACTAACCAGAGTTCCCTCTTATAGAAGATTTTTAAATGAGATTTGAAGCTGTTTACTGTATTTTTCGCTCCATAGGGCGCGCCGGACCATAGGGCGCACCTAGTTTTTAGGTGGGGGGAAATAAAGAAGAAGAAAAATATTTCACCACCACCAGCAGCCCCAAAGAGCAAAGAAGCCAAGGCAGCTAGCAGGATGGATCCCACTAACTGTCATGGACCCCGCTAGCTGTCATGGCTTCGTTTTTAGCCGCGGGGCTGGGGCGGGGGAAGCCCGAGCTTCCCCTGACCCCAGCCCCCCAGAACAGGTCCAGGAGCGGTGGCAAGGTTGCGCACAGCGTTGCCACTGCTCCTGGAGCTTGCAGGGCTGGGGAGCGCTCCAAAGCCCAGGGAGTGCAGCGGGAGTTGGCGCTGAGCTCCCCGGGCTTCAGGCTGCAGGCTGCTATCCGCAAGCCTTTGGAGCGCGGAGGGAACTCCCACCGCGCTCTGAAGGCTTGCGGATAGCTGCCTGAAGCCCCCAAGCGCAGCGCCAACTCCCGCTGCGCAACCTTGTGGGCAATCTATGTGGGCAACCTTGCCTCCACTCCCAGAGCTTGCGGGGCTGGGGGCGGGGGAAGCCCAAGCTTCCCCCGTCCCCAGCCACCAGAACAGGTCCGGGAGTGGCGGCAAGGTTGCCCACAGCCTTGCCTCCACTCCCACAGCTTCCAGGGCTGTGGGCGGGGGAAGCCCGAGCTTCCCGCAACCCTAGCCCCCAGAACAGGTCGGGGAGCGGCGGTCCCTTCTCCCTCCTGGGGAAAAGCCCACAAGAGCCACGCGAAGCTTGTGTGCGGCTCTTGGGGGCTTTTCTTGCCTGCCTCCCCCCTGCATTCGCTCCATAGGACGCACAGACTTTCCCCCTTAGTTTTTAAGAGGGAAAAAGTGCGTCCTATGGAGCGAAAAATACAGTAGTAATCCTAGCAAACCCTGGTTAGCATTAAAACAGCAGCCATATTTAAAGCTGCCAGGAATTCACATGGAAAAACCAGGAGAAGGATGGGATACAATCTTATCATATGCTCCGTTGACCATAGATAAGGATGTTACGTATGACTATCTCCCAGAATTAGTTTGAGGCTAATAAACCACTCCAGTGTCCTTAGAGAGCAATTATAACCTTGCCAATTGTGTAGCAGCAAAATATTCGCTACTGGTTGAATTAAAAACAAAAACATACTTGAGCTGCATCCAAGGAACTATGAAACAAGTTCCATCAGCTGACAAGACTTCAGGCTTTAGCAATAGCCTCACCCCCCATCCCCTCTTGCCACAAGGTAAACTGCTTTGAAAGGGGTTCCAAAAGTAGTTTGTGATATGATAAATTCAGCTATACAAATAATAAATCCTACAAGGCTAGCTAGACCAAGGCCCTTCTATCAGCTTAAGAAACTCTGAGCCATAGCCAACATTAAATGAACAAGATTCCTAGCCACTTTTGCATTCTAAGATCAGTAGAATCAAGGTTGCTTTGAAATTTCTGGACATAGAATGACAGAATCATAGAATTGTAGAGTTGGAAGGGACCACAAGATTCTGTGAACCGCCCTGAGACCTCCGAGTATAGGGCAGTACATAAAATCAATCAGTAAGGACAATAATAATCTAGTCCTGCACAATGCAAGAGTCTTCTGCTCTAAACACTCCACAGCAAATTTGTGGGGCTGCAGGGGGAAAGGGGGATATCCCATTTGCACGTGTTGAAGTCTATTGTGCAAGTGGGCCTCTATAGTTGGATATCACCCATTGTTGTTCAGGTGAGAAAAGAAGCTGAAACTACTTCAAGAAAGTCTTAACAAAGTTAGTGAGAAGATGGGCTTGGACATCAGTCAACACAAAACAAAACTTAAATCACACATACATACATGAAAAGACAAACACTCCCGCTAGTGAATTATACTGGTGCAGTCATTTTATGCTCTTTTCTATTAGGAGATAAGAGTGAAAATATCATGCAAACCATGCAATGGTTATAATTAGTTATAATCCACTGATAAAGTCCCACTTACTTTGATCAGCATAGTTTTTTGCTTTCAGTTCAAGCTGCCGGGTTTGCGACTCTAAAGCTTCCACTCTTATCTGCAGATCCTTTTTTTCTTGTTCTTGAGAATCTTCAAATTCAATAAATTTCTTCAAAAAAGAAACAAAATATTCATGGGCATGTGCATTTTATGTGTTGCTTAAAATATTTTTAGGCCTCTTTGGGGGGGGGGGCAAATGCCCATCCAAAGCAGCTTACGTGAACAATGAAGGAAAAAATAATATATACATATATATTTTAAAAACCTAAAATCTACCCCACACACCCCAGAAAGAACATAATTCAATCAGAACATCACACAACTAATTAACATTAAGCCTGGGAGGTCAAGTGGGGTAGAGGAGGAGATCTTTGGGCCTTTCTGAAAAGCCTAAGATGCAGAAGTTTAATGTAGGTCCATTGGAAAGAAAATACATAGTCAAGGGGCCACCATAGGGAAGAAACTTTCCCTTGTGGCAACCAGCCTTCAGAACATAAGAAGCATCCTGCTTTCACAGTGGCCAACCAGATGCCTATGGGAAACCTGAAAGTACAATAGCATTCTTCTCACTTGTCATTCCCAGCAACTTGTATTTAGAGGCATGTAGAGGCATGTAGAGGTTAAACCACAGAGCCTAGGGCTTGCTGATCGGAAGGTTGGCGGTTTGAATCCCTGCAATGGGGTGAGCTCCCATTGCTCGTTCCCAAATCCTGCCCACCTAGCAGTTCGAAAGCACGTCAAAATACAAGTAGATAAATAGGTACCTCTCCAGTGGGAAGGTAAACGGCATTTCCGTGTGCTGCTCTGGTTCGCCAGAAGCAGCTTAGTCATGCTGGCCACAGGACCCGGAAGCTGTACACCGGCTCCCTCGGCCAATAAAGTGAGATGAGCACCGCAACCCCAGAGTCGTCCGCGACTGGACCTAATGGTCTGGGGTCCCTTTACCTTTAGTCTCTAACAATGGAGGTAGAACTTAGCCATCATGTCAAGTAGCCACTGATAGCTTCAACCTAATGTAACGTCAATCTGTCTAGTCATATTTTAAAGCCATCTAAGTTAGTGGCCAGCAATGGCTCCTGTGGAAGCAAGTTCCACCATGTGAGCAAGTACTTTGTTTGGTCTGCCCAAAATCTCCCAACATTCAGCTTCAGCAGCTGTCCCCCAAGTTCAGGCTTCCTCAAACTCGGCCCTCCAGGTGTTTTTGGCCTACAACTCCCATGATCCCTAGCTAGCAGGACCAGTGGTCAGGGATGATGGGAACTGTAGTCTCAAAACTACAAAGGGCCGAGTTTGAGGAAGCCTGCCCAAATTCTAATATTATGAGAGAGAGGAAGGAAAACCTATCTCTGGCCACTTTCTCCACACCATACATGATTGCATACATTTCTATCATGTTGCCTCTTTCTCGCCTTCTCTTGAAGACTAAAAAGCCTCCAAAAGCTGTAACCTTTCCTCAAAGGGGAGTTTCTCCATCCCTTGATCTGTTCTGTTGCCCTTTCCTAAACCTTTTCCAGCTCTACAATAGCTTTTTTGAGGTAAGGCAGCACTGTAGACTTGCATAATGGCACTGTGACATTGCCAGTTTTATTTCCAATCTCTTTCCAAATAATTCCTAGCATGGCATTCAACTTTTTCTCAACTGCTGCACTCTGGGCTGACATCTTCCTTGAGCTATCCTGTATGACTCCAAAGTCTTATTGTTGCCAGTTCAGACCCCAAGAGTCCGTGAAATATTTTGCACTTGCTTATAGTAGCTTGCATTTCCATTTTACCACCAGTTTACTCAGTCTGGAGAGATTGTTTTAGAGCTCTTCACACACCTCAACAACTTTGGCCTGAACCCCCCGAAAACGGAACTTTCCTCCCTAAAAAAAGCTTAACAACTTTGAACTGAACCCCCCCAAAAGGGGTAGATCACTGTCATTTTTTCCCCCCTGTGAGTAGATTGCAGTGTCTTGGGAGTTGGATGTCCCTGCTCTAGATCATTCAGGAACAAGTAAAAAAGCACAAGTCCTTTATTGTTCTATGGGATTTACTATACCTTGCATGGGCACACATAGGGATGTCTACTAAGCTATTCAGGATGCCCATTTTGTCTTCCAATGTTTAAGATATTGTTCTATGATTGTGTTTCTAACCTGCTTATCATGTGACATACTGAGATTCAGGATATAGATAATCCAAAAAGGAGAAAGAAAGGCTTTCACATGTTAGTCTACAACTGAGCAATTGAGACCATTTATTCAGCTATTTTAGAAGTATTTTCAGATTTGGTTCTACATGTACAGTGGTACCTCGGGTTACAGACACTTCAGGTTACAGATACTTCAGGTTACAGAGTCTCCTAACCCAGAAATAGTACCTCGGGTTAAGAACTTTACTTCAGGATGAGAACAGAAATCTGTATCCATGAATCACCATATGAACAATTCATACAACATAACTATATACATAAGACACTAAGAAGTAATCTCAGCACATGTCTGCTTGACTCGTTTTGGCCTAGTGACTGAAGAATTAGTTATAAAGAACTATTTGCAAGGCAAACCAGGAAGGTAGTTCTACACTACTTGAAAGTCTTCATCGAAAGCTTTTATCACATCACCTACTTCCCTCTGACCCTGTCATTATCACACTCTATACCAATAAAAGCAACAGATCCTACACTTCCTTAGTGCTGCATAACTTCAGGTCACAATAAAATTACCTGAAGCTACAAGTCAGAACTACCACAAAAGGTACACGCTGAAACTGAATAATTGCTAACCTGAAAAAAAGTTTTTATTTATAAGTAAGCTGGACTGTTCTCCCTTAGCTATCCCTTACTCATTTTACATTGAGTCTTTAACATTGTGGACCATTCTGGCATGGGCCTATCTTAATTCTTCATACATATTAGCTGTACAAAGGAATGCCATTGTTAAGGCATACAGTATTTACTTTTCGAAGACCACTTCATTTTTGGTATTGCAGAGTAAACAACTCTCAGTGCAAGTGTTCTTCTGAAATTAAGAAATTTAACAGAATAAATGAGCTCTTGCCTCCACCTCCTTTAAATACTATTTGTATTAACATACCACTCCATTATTGTCAAGCTGGTAGCCATTCAAGTCTCTCTCTATTGAAAAAAGCAGAACATTCAGGGAAACTGTCATAATTCAAGGATGTACTAGACCAATAAGACCCCAAAAACTTGTAAAATATACAGTGGTACCTTGGGTTGCATACGCTTCAGGTTACAGACTCCGCTAACCCAGAAATATTGCTTCAGGTTAAGAACTTTGCTTCAGGATGAGAACAGAAATTGTGCTCCGGCGGCACGGCAGCAGCGAGAGGCTCCATTAGCTAAAGTGGTGCTTCAGGTTAAGAACAGTTTCAGGTTAAGAACAGACCTCCGGAATGAATTAAGTACTTAACCCGAGGTACCACTTTACACCAAATAACTATTCAGGCAACCTTGTGATAAAACCATCGCACTATTACTGTACCAGACAACTGTGTGTAAAAGTGGTTTACGAGGGTTGTTTGCCAACAAACCACAGGCGGAAAAGGAGGACTTCACTTGCAATAGTTGTTCCATGCAGGCCCATGCCACTCCGAGACATCTATAACATGCTTCTGATTTATATTTTCCTGCACTGATCAACATCTCAGAGCCTCTCCAAACACAATGTTATGATGGCTCAATACTGAACTTGCTTAAAAATAAATAGGCATGTTCTCTGGTTTGGGGCTTCAAATCAAGGATTCACATAAAGTCCCTGCACCCCTCCCTTTCTGAAAGCAGGGAAACAAATCAGGAAGCCACAGTGAACCACAGCCTCCCATTACATTGGGACTGAGAAACTATGCTTAATCACAGAGCAAGCCAGGATATTAAGCCATGGTTTCAAAAGCTTCCTGGCCTGCTTTCCTATTCACCCAGAGGTGCTTGTGGGTGCAGAAGGTGCATTTATATCTTGGCTTCTAAAGCCGAGATTCGATCCTCCAAATGCAAACATTGCCAATTGCCAGAAGTGGTAGAGGCTTGTCATTTCTTTGTAGTCCGCCTTCTCTCACTCCCCCTCTTTCATGTCAAGTTCAGTCCAAGAAGCAAGGAATGTCTGTGGGGGATCCTTCACAGATTGCACAAAATACGCAATTCTCAGGAGATTTAAAGAGAGGAAGGAGACGAGGAGCAAGGCTAACTCTACTACACACCCCGTTCATCCCTAGAGACCCCTTAAAATAACCAAACATTTGAAGATAAATAGGAGTGTCTAATACAGGATCACTGGAAGGAACAAATGGTCAGATGATTCATAAGCAATGCAAGCCACCACTCAAAAAGTAGCAAAGAAACCTGCAGGGCACAGGAAACACAGAAGGAAGAGCATCTAGATCTATTTTTTTTTTGTTTTGGAACATCTTAGATATAAAGATCCCTTTTCAACTGAAGTTATTTTTCAGAATGCTCATTTTGGAAAAAGAACGTCATTACTTAGCAGTCACATGCAAACCACTGGCTGGTCATTTGATTCTTCCATTGCCTGAAACTTTCTAGTACACCAAGATTATACCTCACTCTCTGAAAACTCTTATCAGTTATGAGAAATCAACACGTGCATTAAAGGAACACTGAACAAAAGCAAAGACCATCATGACTGATACTTTGGCATCACTATTTTTAAAAAAGGCACACATGTATTTCTATTTGCACACACTTCACCACTACATACAGACATAAAGCATTCAAAGGGGGGAAATTCAGATGCTTTAAGTAATAATAATAAAATTATTATTATTATTATTATTATTATTATTTATTTATACCCTGCCCACCTGGCTGGGTATAAAAATATTAAAATACTGTAATACATCAAACATTAAAAGCTTCCCTAAACAGGGCTGCCTTCAGATGTCTTCTAAAAGTCTGGTAGTTGCTGCTCTCTTTAACATCTGGTGGGAGGGCATTCCACAGGGAGGGCGCCACTACCGAGAAGGCCCTCTGCCTCGTTCCCTGTAACTTGGCTTCTCGCAGTGAGGGAACCGCCAGAAGGCCCTCGGTGCTGGACCTCAGTGTCCAGGTAGAACAATGGGGGTGGAGGCACTCCTTCAGATATACTGAAGGATTAATTTGAATTCATTGCAGAAATAAAAACCCTACAGGAGTAAATGTGATGGCACCTTAAACCTAGGTTCTGGGCACAACAACGGAATGTCTAAGCACGCTTTTTTACAACAGGAATATAAAGCTGAAAATGAATGAACTGCAGCTAAAATATTACATTCATTTTTCACACCCTCCCTTCAGATGTCAAGGAAATAAACATCTATCTGACTCTTAGAAGACATCTGAAGGCAGCCCTGTTTAGACATCTGAAGGCAGCCCTGTTCTGATATATACTGTGAGCCACCCAGAGTGGCTGGGGAAACCCAGCCAGATGGATGGGGTATAAATAATAATAATAATTAATGTTATTATTATTATTGAGTGTATTTTTAATGGTGGCAGTCAAGTAGCGGAATGCCCTTTCCCTAAAAGGGCTTTCTTGGCACCTATGCTCCGGTCTTTTGCAGCGGCAGGTAAGCATTATATTTTTATTTTCTCAAGATTTTAATATTAATAACATACTTAATAACATAAGCTAATAAGATATACATAGTTTAAAATCTGAAACTTTAGATGCTGCTATGCATTTGTTTTTATTCCTGTTTCTGATTTATATCCTATATTTAAACACTTTATGATTGTGGTTTTATAATTCTATGTAATTTTTATCTCATTAAGCTCCCCAAAGACTGTTTTTGTCATTGGGAAGGATAAAAATTTATTCATTCATAACAGTTCTAAGGTCTCAAGCAGTCATTTTTTCCAGGCCTGCTATTCAACATCCATTTTACTTGAAAATGCCTGAAGTATATCTAGGAACCTTGCCACATGCAAAACATATACTTGGAGGAATCCAATGGGCAAGCAACAAATCACCAATATTTTACAGCAAAATATTTAACTATAAGCAACTAAGTCTCACAAGTTGCACAATTTTACTCCGAGAAGCCAATCCTGGGCATTTGTTTATGACATCTACAAGTATATTAACTTTGTACATTAGGACCACATTTTAAAATTTTGGCTTAACATAACTGGAAAACACAAGTTCATTTTTTCATTTGCACCTGCAGTAGAGTCAGCCAAGCATGTGCAAACAAGGTATAAATAGATTTTGCTGCTTTCCAAGCCACATGAACAAGCACTGCATGCATCTACAGTAACCCATTCACTTTATGGAGAGCAATACATAATGGCTTAACAACTAACTTCTACATGATTACTAAATGGTACATACTTAACACAAAAGTAACAAAATAGTGAAAACACTACAGCAACAGCATCTATGCATAGGTGCTGTTGCTACTTTGCCTCCTGGTGTACATTTGGAAGTTTGACACACTAGCAGTGATGAGTAAAATCTAAGTGAGAGGATCCTTACTTAAAGCAAGTCAATAAGTAATATGCAACCAATAGCTGTCACTGAAATTTCTATTTAAATCACAATTTATGCTCCACACAGCATCTTTATGAAGCTGGTTTGCCACACACAAAAATATATCAGGCAGGGCCAGGAACTTTATTCCCATCTCCTAATCCTAAAGGACTGACCACTTAGTAATAAAGATGTTACTTGCTAATTAAAAGGTAAAACCTGAGGTGTACATATACTATGTACAAAAAGCATACTAAAAATGTGTGTAGCTTACCTATCTTGATCCAGTTACATTGTAGCATATTATTGATTGCCATGGCATTCAATTTATTTTTCAGTTTAAAGCCACACACTGCACTAGAAAAATATTTCTTGTCCCTAGGCACCAGTATTAAACAGAATAACCAGGTGCTTGGTACACAATGCAGAGATATTTTTTTTTCTAAATTGAAAGCAACACTAATGATACCCAAAATTACTTCTGCTTGTAATAGTATAAATTGTTACTCTAAGTAAACAAAGCACATGTGAACTGCATATCAGCTGTGCAGGGTCATAGTCCTGCTCATATTTTAAAGTAGGCTGCTGTAGGGGAGAGAGGAGAAAAGATGCAATGCCACTATCTGTCCGACTAAGAAGCCAGGCTCTTCCCTCCATCAATTTCTACCTAGCAACAGTATTTACATCAGGTAAATAGGATGCAGAGGATGAAAGAGAAGGGATGCAGGACTACTGTATTCCAGTAGCCCAGCTGCGAGACTGGTACTTTAAGTGCTTCCTCTCCTTGGACTTTTCCATTCCTGTAGGTCATTAGATCTTTTATGTCAGAACTTGAACCTGACTTTGCTTATTTCCTCCTCCCTCCCGGTTTTCCTTTTGTGTTGTGTCTTATTAGACTGTGCGTTTGAGGCCAGGGACAGTATTTTTCATGATATGTAAAGCTATTCTGGGAGCCTTTTTTGCCTGGAGTGTAGGAGGGAAAAAATACTTTAATAAATAAACTCCATGCATTCAAAGCATCAAAGGGCCAACCTGCACGTGATGCTCAGTTGTGTGATTCTTCCCCTTGAAGTTTGATTTTGGTTTTGTTGTTGTTTTAATGAAAAGCAGCCTTGAAGATTTGAACAGAAGAGATGTGTGAGGTGGTCTGCTTAACCACTTTACTTCTTGCTCTATGTCCAGTCAAAATCTGCCTTCCTAGCTGCTTTCCCAACGCAGAGGAAATATACCAAGCATGGACTATATTGCGTTTATCACTGAGCACACTATGCTTGTTCTCAGCTTTTCTAGAAATTGGGTAGATACCACTGTACACGCTCTTCAAAAATCAGTAATATTATGAACGGTGGTATCTACCCATTTTCTAAAAAGTGCACAATTTGATAAGTAACAAAGGCAATAACATGATACGGTAGCAACAAAGTCTAAAATGTGATATAAATAATGTGGCACTCACCACTGATGTTTAAGATGCTGACTTTTCAGTGAAGGACTATTTGGTTACACCACCTGTTGCTCTAACTGACATTTTCATCCATCAGTCCTGAAGACAATCACTGTCCAATTCCAGGGAGTACAGACTATCCACATCTTAGGCATTTATCTAGGCTTCATGTTGCATGATTAACATGTGACAGCTACCCACTAAGGAAGTTACCATGCTGCCCCAGAGAAGAGGAGCGTTGAAAACAACACAAGGAACCTTTCAGAAGTCCAGGCATTACTACAGCGTAAGAATCACCTTGGCCAGAATTCTAGAGTTTAACAGCAGCCCAACCAATTCCGTGAGGAAGCTCCCAGGCAAGATACTAAAGCCCTGCCACATCACCCTCTGCTCCACACACAACAGCATTTATCCTCTGAGTTATGGAACACACCAGGCTCTCCTGCAGGTCCTGCCCTGGCAGCTTCACACTACTGTCACTGTGTCAGCCTGCTCCCTCAGCGTTTTCCTTCCACTTATGTCCACTTCCTTCCACCCCACTTGCATTGACATATGCCACATCCATGGGGGCTCAGTGCTGCTACAGTGGTACCTCGGGTTAAGTACTTAATTCGTTCCAGAGGTCCGTTCTTAACCTGAAACTGTTCTTAACCTGACGCACCACTTTAGCTAATGGGGCCTCCCGTTGCTGCCGCGCAATTTCTGTTCTCATCCTGAAGCCGAGGTAATATTTCTGGGTTAGCGGAGTCTGTAACCTGAAGCGTATGTGACCTGAAGCGTATGTAACCCGAGGTACCACTGTACTTCTTTGTGTCGTCGTCCCCCAACTGCCACACCCAAACCTGCACCAGCGAAGTTGACTCATCTCCCTCCCCAAAACTTTCATCCCGCCAACACCCCCAGACGCCACTCCTCCAAAACACATACACATCCCCCTCATTTCTTCTTCTTCTTCTTCTTCTCTCTCACGTGCGGAAGCGGACCCCCTCCCCTTGGGACCCTTCCTGGCGGCCCTGCAGCAGCAGCAGCAGCCCCAGCCCCCCGCCCCGCTCCTCACTCACCTCCTCGGCCTGCTTCCGCAGCGCCTTCTCCCGCTCGTACTGGGTGAGGAGCTGCTCGTTGTCGTCCCGCAGCAGCTCCAGCTCCACGCTGGTCTCCTGGCTGTGCGCGCAGACCGAGTCCAGGTTCTCCAGCACGGCCACCACCAGCGGCATCAGCTCGGCCACCACCTCCTCGTCGTAGCGCCCGATGAGCCGCTCGAACTCGCGGTAGATGGAGCCCGCCAGACCCGACACCCGCTCCGACATCATGGCCGGGCCGGGGCCGCCCGGGTCCTCCTGGTACACCACGCCGTCCGCCAGCTCCATGGTCTCGCAGCGCAGGGCAGCACGGGCCGGCCGAAGAGGAGGCGAAAAGCCCCTGGCAGGAGAAAGAAGCAGCAGAGGAGCAGCAGCAGCACCGCCCGCCCGCCTGCCTCCCTCTGCAGCGGGGCCTTGATTACAGCTCAGCGCGAACAGGAGGGAAGCTTGGGTGACAGGCGCGCGGCACTGACCTCACCCACGGCGCCGGAGTGGAGGGAGGGGGCGCGGGGCAGTGACGTGTATCGGTGGGCGGAGGCACCGGCGCCCCCGAGTATTCGAAGAATTGGGGCGAGGGGCGGGACTAAGGCTGACTGACGTGTGGTGAGCGTGGGACTGGGCGGGGCCCCAGGACACGGGCGTGGCCGTGGCGCTGTCAGTGAGAGGGAAAATAGGGCAACGTGGGAGGCTAGGCCTCCTCTGACATCCTCAGGTCCAGCCGGTGGGTCTTTTTTCTTCAGGCGCAAGCACCACAGGGAGGTTTGCATACACATAAAGAGTGACAAGAGCGTTGTGGCACCGTGAGGACTGGTCTAGGATGATGACACGACAGCCCAACTTCCTCAGATGCAATCCTAAGCATGCTTCTTTGTATATAATGAAAACCTATTTATACTGGCTTTTGCCCCCTTGCAAGGGGATCCCAAGAAGAAAACAAAATAAGAATTTTTCAAATTGTGTATGTGTTATGTTGTCGTGTATGTTAATATATTTATTGCAGGCAACTAAGAAAATAAGAGATATTCAAGTCTGAAAACATTTCAGCTTCTGCTTTCTCCGGTTGCTCCGATGGGAATTAAAGGGTGCTGCCAAAAGGAAAATACAAAGAACTGTAGAATTGGAAGGGATCCCGAGGATCATCCAGTCCAACCCATTTTCAGTAGAGGTGGTCTGTAAGGGGATTGAACCCACGACCTTGGCGTAATCAGCACCACACTCTTAACCAACTGAGCTAAATGGAACGAGTAAATTAAAAACCATTAAAAGTCCAGCAGAATAAAAAATGTTTTTTGTTGCCTGCCTAAATGTAATCAGGTAGAGGACCGGTCTCATGTCTTTGTAAATGGTATCACTGAGTTTAATTATTCCAAGGTAAATGTGGCTAGGATTGCAGTAACCCTCACAATGTGTGTTTAGCCCATGCTATTTATACATCACCATGTGTATACCACACTATAGAATGATGTTTTGAAAATAAAGGTCTCAGCCCCAAGGTGCTTGCAATATATGTTTTGACACTGGGGATGAAGAAGAGAGAAAAACAAAAATAATGAGGAATGAATGTGAGGAAAATTTGGTTGGGGTCGTTTTGGCTCCTTTTGGTTGGGGTTAAAACAACAGATTCAAGAGAAAGTGGGATGATGTAAGAAACAATGAAAATCTATTATGCTCTAAAATGTCAGAGGGCAAAAGAGAAAGGTACTAAAATACAGTTTACAGGATTTTATAAAGTATAAACAGCCAAGAACAGGAATGAGCATAGCCTGTAACTTGTTAAAAACATTTACAACTGTTGTCTGTGAAGAAAATGACATGTGCTAAACGGAGTGGAGAAAAAAGCCTTTCGGACTTCTGTGGAAAAGAAGAACAAGAAGAAGAAGACATATCTGTCTTTTTATAATTATTATTCAGAAGCAGCAGAGTGGTAGCAACAGAGGAAGGAAAATGACGGGTGTGTCCAAACTTAAGTCTTGTGATGTTCTGAATGCATTCCAGCCACTAGGTCAAGTCTGTCGCATGGGCGTGAAGCAGAGATTATGTATGTGGCAATTTTGCACTGTAGTCAGATTCTGCTTCCTTATTGCCTCTGCTGGAAACTTCCTGTGAAAACAAAACTCAGAAGTGCTAAAGGCATTATAGCCAAAACAAATTATGGTACTGATGCTGCAGAGAATTCTTTTGGGCAACTGGAGAGCTCAAATAATTTTGTTTGTTTGTTTGTTTGTTTTCTTGAATGTTGAAATCTCATTCTCTAACTCTCTTAAGTTTGCTTAAGTCTTTTAAACTTTAAAGTAACCAATAGACTTTCTGACAGCTAGGATTGACTTTGTCTATATCATGGGTAGGCAAACTAAGGCCCGGGGGCTGGATGCGGCCCAATCGCCATCTAAATCCGGCCCATGGATGGTCCAGGAATCAGCATGTTTTTACATGAGTAGAATGTGTCCTTTTATTTAAAATACATCTCTTGGTTATTTGTGGGGCACAGGAATTCGTTCATTATTATTTTTTTCAAAATATAGTCTGGCCCCCCACAAGGTCTGAGGGACAGTGGACCAGCCCCCTGCTGAAAAAGTTTGCTGACCCCGGTCTATATTAATGTTTGTGAAAGCAACAACTTTTATTATATTAACAGTTCACATGTGTTGGTGATTTGAGCTCCCTCTACTGGTCCTGCCAGAGCACTGGATATTCATATTTTTGCTTTTCATTCAATACAGTATGTTTTTCATCACTGAATAGTTACATTTTCAAGGGAAATATCTGTAGAGCATGAGAGAAAACCTAATAAGGGAAAATGGCAACTACCTGGCTTTCTTGAAATGCCACAAACTGACCAGAAGGATAGGCAGTAAAAAAAAAAAAGTGCAGGGAACCCAATTTGATGTTATTACAGGCCCATTTATGCTTAGGCTTTAACTTATTTAAAGTAATGCATCACTTAATAAAGCTGCCCCAAGCTCTTTCAATGTTAAGTGTAAAGCAAGCATTGCAGTCCCCCAAGAAAACATGATGTGAAGAATCAAAGAGGCCAAGTGACTTTGGGTGATATCCAATATTGCCTTCACAGACCTGCCCTTCCTCTCTAACTCTCCCTGCAGCCCCAAATTATTTTCTCTAGACTGTCCCCCAACCCTCCAAATCAGATCTGCAGGGCATGTGTGGTGCTGCAGTGGGGAGGAGAGGAAAGGGGAGTTCTTCTAGTAGACAGACATACTTGGATATCACCCTTTGCCTGCAACAACCCCAGCCTGCACATTCACCTGGAACAAAGTCCTATTGAGTTCAGTAGGGATTACTTTTGAGTAAATATGTACTGTATAGGATTGTGTTGTCAGTGGGTTTTTTTCGTTTGTTTGTTTGTTTGCTTGCTTCATTGGCACTAAGTTCATGCCAATTTTAGCATAGTTTTATTATTTAATAGTGAAGCACTTTAAAAAGCTCAGAATACATAAGTGTTGCCCATGGCTTATATTCTATCTAATCAAAAAGTGTGGCTTTTTCAATCATCAGCAAAGGACCCTAGTTTCACTTGGTTCATGAATCAAGGGATAGAAAACAGGAAGCTCTAGGTCAGGAGGTAGAGAATGGAATCTTTCCTAGGTGGATAACTTTTAAAGTTAAATAAGGCTGCTACCCTAAACATGCCTACTCAGAAGGAAGTCCCTTTGAATTCCCAGGGAACATGAACACAGATTTCCAAACAGGTTGTACATATTTTTTTCCGGATTTTCATTTGTGACTCAGCATTAAGGGGAATTAATTCAGTTTAAAAGATATTTTAAAGCAGGCTTCCTCAACCTCGGCCCTCCAGATGTTTTGAGACTACAATTCCCAGCATCCCTGACCACTGGTCCTGCTAGCTAGGGATCATGGGAATTGTAGACCAAAACCATCTGGAGGGCCGAGATTGAGGAAGCCTGTTTTAAAGCATTAAAATAATATTAAAATCCACAGTAGCTTCAAAAGCCACTTCCACATCTCTGGATAGTCTTGCCTAAACAAAAATCTTTTAAGCAGGCACTGAAACGGATACAGCGCAGCTGCCTGCCTGGTATCAGGGGTACAGTTAGACAACTGTAGCTGTAGTACTTCTTACTCTCAAGCAATGAAGCTGCTGGTTTCAAAAACTAAATATGAGTTGCAGTGGTATCAATAGCCCCAAGTGCATGTTCAACAGAGTTTTATGCTCACAGTATTGCTGCTTGACGGGGCTTAAAAAATCAACAGTGAGGGAAGTGAGGAATGGAGAATAACCTTGTACATATTTCTGCAAAAGCAGCAGTTGGAAAAGGGAATTGAGAAAGCATCAATGTGCTCACACAATAATCTGGGGGTACACGTGAATTACCTTTGATTCTTGGCTTTATTTCATGTATATAGTTATCAATGCTGTGCTGTAAAAGCCATTATTGCATTTTCCACTAGAGAGCAGCAAAGACTCGCAATTTATTTACAGCACCATCCTATGTACGTTTACTCAGAAATAACACTTTGTTTGGTGAGCTTATTCCTAGGTAAATGGGTATAGGATGGAAGAATGAATGAATGAATGAATGAATGAATGATTGCATGTAATATCACCTTTTTATCCAAACAGTTCAAGGTGGTGTGGTGCTCCCCATTCCTCATTTAATCTGCACAAGAAGCCTTTGAGATAGGTTAGGCTGAGAGGCAGTGACTAGCCCAGTGTGCTTCATGGCCGAGTCAGGATTTGAATCCTTGTCTCCAACATCCTAGTCCGACACTAACCACTACATCACACCCAAAGGCTGACTATGTAGAAGAATCCACAGGACTCCAAATAAAAATCAACAGGTATGAGGATATATTAATTAACACTTGGAAGAAGTACCTTGGCATAATATGTTTTGGCTGGAGCTATAATGTGGCCTTTGGATTAATCACTTTTATTTTTCTTATTCCCTCTCAATAATGCATGCTGTACCTATACATCAAGACTTTCAATCCAGTATTTTTGCATGGGCATTTTGACATAGGTGACCGTAAGGCAAGAATAAAAGCTGTTATTAAAAATCTAATAAATTTGTGTTTGGAAATGGTTAAGCATCACAAGTAGAGTGTATTTTCAAGCTGATGGCTAGCAAGTTGAATATTTAACATTTGACTTATGACTTTTAGATCATTCGTACACTGGCAACAGTGAAGGAATCAGATTGGGAGAGCATATTCCAGAAAATGCACCATCATCCCAGAATTAGCTAAGAGTATGGCATTATATAAAGATGCATACCATGAGGTTCAAATTATCTGGTATGTTGCATGCGCGGAGTCTCGGTGCAAGATTTAAACTTTAAGATCATAATCATGGATCAAGGTCCTTTCCTGGCAGTCATTCACAAGGAGTATTTAAGGACATCATGCTTGGGTATGTTGATCCTACAATCCCACTGTTCCAGGAGACGGCCAGTGCACAATATTGTCCTAATCATATGCACTCCCAGCAGCAAACCAGAGACCAAGATAATACTATTAGACGGTAGCTATCAGCCACTCCCACAGGGTCCTTGGCATTATGTCAGTAAGAGCTGTTTGACAGTGGAACGAACTCCCTCGGTAGTTTGCGGACTCTTCCTTGGAGGTTTTAAAGCAGAGGTTGGATAGCCATCTGTCATGGATGCTTTAGTTGAGATTTAGTTGAGATTGCTGCATTGCAGGAGGCTGGACTAGATGAGCGTTGGGGTCCCTTTCAGCTCTATGATTCTATGTCACCTCCAGTTACCCATGCAGAAAAAGTACCAATCCATGCCCAGGGACAGCATGGCTGTCACTCCTTCCCACATACAGAGCACAAGCACAATCCCTCCCACTAGCATAGAACAGTGCCTCCCTCTCCAATGCCTGTGATCACCCAAAACTCAATAGGCTTCTGTGTAGAAATCAGAGGCTCCTCTGCCAGCAGCAGGAGTGCCAGCTTGGCCCTGCGACTGTGAGTGCCCGGGGCCATGCATGGCTCTGGCGCCGAAATTTGCAGGTGCCCAGTCACTTTGTGGGGAGTTTTGTGGGTACTCAGGCACCCAGGGAGCCAGCACCTATGGCCAGCAAAGGGTTCAAAATGTGTTGGGGTGCTTCCACATTGCACATAGCATGTCTGCTCCAATTCAGCCGTAAAGAGCAAGTTTTCATGGGGAAAGCACAGGGGCCAAAAAATAATAATAATTAAAAAATGCTCAGACAGGGACCTGTGCCTAGAAAGGTAGCATGAAAGCAAATCTGGATGACCCTAGATCAGGGGCAGGTCATGCTCTAATCCAATAATAGGTCATGCTGCCAGAATAAGCAGCAGGTGGCTTTCAGATAGGAGCTAATAGCCTTTCACTGCAGGAAAGGAAAGAGCAGAAAAAAATAAACAATGATTTCATTATGGTTGAAATGAAATGAGTGAAAACACATCTCTCTCCAAAAGTGACATGAAGGGTCTGTTCTCTCACAAGCCGGCTACCACATGGGCTGTGTACACACTATACATTTAAAGGACATTCTTTCCTTCAAATAATTCTGGGCACTGTATGTTGTGGGTTGCTGGGAATCGTAATTCTGTGAAGGGTAAACTACAGCGCCCATAATTCTTTGAGGGAAATATTGTGTTCCAAATGTGCTTTACAGGTATCATGTGTACTCGGCTTCTGACTCATACCTCTGTAACTTGGAAATAATTATAAAGGGTTGTATCCACTGCTTCCACTTCCTCTCCTCTCCCTCACCCCACCCCACAATATCTTCCAGAATCTGCTCCAGAGGATCCCCAAGCCTGATTTTGGGGAGTGGGGAGCTGGAGGGTACAGGAGAGGAAGAAGATGAAGCACTGGATATGGCCCTCTTGGGTCTGAAGAGAGTCAAACTGCACAGTCTGCAATGGAAGACTGAATTTTGATCTGACTAGAAAAGATGAGGCTCCTCCAAATTATTATTTATTATGTTTTTAGATATGCTGTAAACTGCCCAGAGTGGCTGGGGAAACCCAGCCAGATGGGTGAAGTATAAATAATAAAATTATTTATTATTATTATTATTCCTTCAAATCAACCTGAGTTGAGGGACAGCTAAGGACCTCTACTGTACCACTGGAAATCTGTGAATACCATAAGTTATCAGGATTTGGTTGCGCTCTCCGCATAAATAGGATTTATTTCTAGGATTTATTTATTACTTGGTGCCAATGGCAGCTTCAGTGGGACATGGATTTCATCAGGACCACAGTGTGTAGGCGGAAATGGTTAATCCCCACCTCCAGAGCAACTAGGGAAAATGCAGGATACAACTATGGTAAGCAAAAGCAATAAGGCTTCTTTTTACAGATCTGGGTGAAGAATACTGACAGATTATTAGAAATGGGAAGTCTGCATTTAGGAAAATTTGCCACTTTAGGTATTTCTCTCTGTTAAAATGATAGGAAGGAAATATATACACTGGATATACACACAGAGAGAGATGGTGCTGACATTACCTTTATTAGTAGGAACAGCCACACTGAAAATGCTGGTACTCGTGTGTCTGGAATCACAGCTTGAGTGTTAAAGGGTAGGATAAAAGGATCAAGGGCACCAACAGGAAGGAGAAAAAAAGACCAAGGATCAATCCAATTATTGGATTAAAAGACAAATGGCAAAAGGCTGAAGTACAGTACAAATAAAGAATCAAGCAGCGAAAGGATAAATAAGGTGAAGATACTAAAATTATATCAATACTATGCAATGTGGAAAGGTGATAACAAACAGCTTGTGAGGATGCTAAAGAGGGAATAGGATCCTGATGATTCAGGGTGCTTCCAGGCTGCTAGTTTTGGGTGGGATTCAAGAACATGCCAGCAAATTAAAGTTAATATGGTGCCTTTGCTCAACAAACCTACTTCCCTCCAAAACTTTTTTCTCTCTCTTTGCAATAAGGAAAGTGATGGGGGAATGCACTGAAAGTATGAAATAACAGTTGCTTGACATAATGTTTTATTGTAAATTGCTTTGGGTTGCACTGGAAAAATAAAGTAAATAACAACTTAATTAATTAATCTATTAATGGCAAATAACCTCCCTGCAAATGCATCAGACTGCATGATCAATAAATAGCTGATGTTGTCTAGTCTCTTCACAAACTTTGTGCGTGGGGAGAAAATCAGGATGAAAATACTCCCACTCTCTAGTAGGATTGGCAAACCCTTGGGGCCAACCTGAAGTCCTGAGGTTTACCTGGCTGCTCCCCCCTCCTGGGTAACAGTGGGAAGGCTTAATTCTCCAGGTGGGTGAGAATGCTTTTAACATATCATTATTGTTATTGTTATTCCTTCTATGTGCTGTAGAGGGGCAGATGGGGCTGGTCAATCTGGGAAGGTGGCCCATCCAGGAAAAGAAAAACTCTGATGCTAGACCTCTGCTGCCTTGCAGGATATCTTTGGGAGAAGAAAATGCTAAGGAGTAAAGTCTACACAAATCTGGAGTGGAGTCCCCAAGATGGGTGGATGGTGCCTTGTACAGCTCCTGCTGCAAATCCTACAGCCAACTAGTGCCAAGCATATTGCTGTGCTTTACTTTGGACCATATCAAGGAGGCCAGCAGGGGTGGCCTTGTCATCTGGGCAGCCCAGGACCTCCATACACACTTTCCCGAGAACACGTTTCCAAGCACAATTCAAAGTGTTGGTGCTGACCTTTAAAACCCTTAATGGCCTTGGTTATCTGAAGGAGCGTCTCCACCCCCATCATTCTGCCTAGACGCTGAGGTCCAGTGCCAAGGGCTTTCTGGCGGTTCCCTCGCTGCAAGAAGCCAAGTTACAGGGAACCAGGCAGAGGGCCTTCTTGGTAGTGGCACCCGCCCTGTGGAACGCCCTCCCACCAGATGTCAAAGAGAAAAATAACTACCAAACTTTTAGAAGACATCTTAAGGCAGCCCTGTTTAGGGAAGCTTTTAATGCTTAATAGGTTATTGTATGTTAGTGTTTTGCTAGAAGCCGCCCAGAGTGGCTGGGGAAACCCAGCCAGATGTGCGGGGTATAAATAATAATAATTATTATTATTATTATTTCCAGCCTTGCGCCCTGGGGAGTTTGTTGCAGTGCTGCTAACTTCACCCCCAAGGCTCATTCAATTGTCTGTCTCAAGCAATCCCGTCTGATAAACTTGTGAAGCAGTTTTTGAAGCCGGCGGCAGATGGCGCCCAAAGCACCAGGAAGTTGTCCCTGCTTTGCCAATAAGCTGAAGACCTAAGGCAGCTAATGGGTATGGTGAGAAGGGAATGTACGGTACCTGAAGGAGTCCCACTGTGAGGCTGGGCTGTAGCCAGGCTGGGGGCTGTAGTAGCGACAGTGTTACCACAGCCACCAGCACGAGCGGATTCACAACAGCAGGCAGACAGGTACGGGCACAAAACTGGGTGGGAGAGATGGCTCAAGGAGACCCGGGGTGCTGGGGGAAGAGACAGAGGTGTCTCAGAGGTCATAAGGTGTGGCAGAAGCAGCAGTGCTGCAGAAACTGTCAGAAAAGGGATGTGGATGACAGCATGAGATGGAGGCAGGAGAAGGCTTATGGAATTAGTGTACTTAGAGGGCAGTGTGTAGGCATTTGAGGCAGGCAGGAAGGGGTGTCTAGCAAGCACATGGGCATTTTAGAAGTCTCTGTGGAAGTGAAGTTCACCTTCGAGATCACCATGCCCCATATAGGCCTGGTCAATCACTTCAGTCTGCAGAACTAGCACTGTTACAGGTGACACACTTCAGAACTCTCCCACTGACCACAGGTAGGTGCCTTAACTGTGCTCTTTTTGGCACATGCTAAAACCATATGTTTAGGCAAGCCTATCCAGATATGTAGAATGTTGACAAGTGTTTAAATCTTGTTTTTAGCTTACTGTTGATTTTAATTTTTTTAATGCTTTAATTGTTTTCAACTGTTTTTACTGAAAATTTAATTGTCTCATTCTTTTTGGAAACTACTTCAAGAGATATTTTTTTTTACAGTCAAGCAGTACAGTGGTACCTCGGGTTAAGTACTTAATTCGTTCCAGAGGTCCGTTCTTAACCTGAAACTGTTCTTAACCTGAAGCACCACTTTAGCTAATGGGGCCTCCTGCTACCGCCGCGCCACCGAAGCCCGATTTCTGGTCTTATCCTGAAGCAAAGTTCTTAACCTGAGAACCTAAGCACTATTTCTGGGTTAGCGGAGTCTGTAACCTGAAGCGTATGAAACCCGAGGTACCACTGTATCTATTTTTTGTGAAATGAGTAAATAATGCAATGCAGTACAATTATATAATTATAGGAAACTCTTGCTATTGAAGCTGTAGCAGGGATAGGGTACCTCTCACCAGACTCTGCCAACATAGTCAGTGGTCACAGGGGCTGATGGGATTTGGAGTCCACCAACCAGTGAAGGGCCAAAGGTTCTGTATCCTTGATATATATAAGGACTGGAGTGACCATCTGTAAGGGAAGCTATAGTAGAGCATTTACTGCATAAGGGGGTTGAATTAGATGACCTTTGAGGTGTATCTCTCTCTATCCTATGAAAATGTGCACTTTTCTGAAAAGCTCTTTGAAGTTTAACATAATAAATATAATTTAGTAAGTATATCAGAAACATGTAGCCTATAAATGCTTACAAGGTTGCATACTGTTTACAGTAAAATGACTATTATCAATCAATCAATCAATCAGTAAAAAAAACTTTATCTGTAACTACTCTGATCCTAAACACACCAAACTGAAAATAAGGTTTCTGTTAGTTTCAGTCGGTACGAACAGTGAAATACATAATCCTCATACAGGCATTAGGTCTTCTATGAAATATGGCCCCTCTGTATTACTTGGAAAGTGAAATTGCCATGTTTCAAGTTGAACAATTGTAATTAGTATCTTGGGCCTTGTGGGGGGATAACTTTCACATTTATCTGCTCAGTGTCGTAATTTTGTTATGAGAACATATGGAAATGCCTGTAAAGCCAGATAAAAGTTATGAACCAGGCTATATCCATATCTCAGTTTCTGTGTAAATTGGAGTACACCTGTAATATAACTCCTTTCTTAACTGACTGTAATGTTTCTATATTCTTCAGTGCTAAACTGACTGTATATGCAGCTATTTGGCACATTTGTGGGACCACTGCTGTGCTGGTTATCCTCTGATGTAAGATGAATAGTGTGTGTACACTGCGCCTAATCCACTTAACTGATGGGTTGTCCTCAGTCTAATACTGCATAATGCTGCAACAGACTGAGACTTTTTAAACCCTCCAGACTTCTGCCATAGCAGGATTTAGATCTTGATCATATCGCTGCTTTCCTATTGCAGTAGGACAATGGCTTCAGTTGCTGAGCGGACTTTCATCGCCATCAAGCCTGACGGAGTACAGCGGGGCTTGGTGGGAGAAATTATCAAGCGATTTGAAAGGAAGGGATTCAAACTGGTAGCCATGAAATTCATGCATGTAAGTTTCTGCCGAGGTATTGCCAAGCATTGTTCTTCTGTTGCAGAATTGCCATGCGTTGTTTATCGGTCTGTTGTAAGCCTCTCAAAGCGGACTCTGAACAGAAATAAATTTGAAGTAGTCAGTTTTGAACTGCAGCACATTGCAGCCTCCGTAGCTACGACCCCAAGGAGAGTCCACAAATATAGGTGGCTGGGTTGATGACCTGTCCATCAACCTATACATACCCCTCAGCAGTACATAGCATAATATCCAGTTCATTGCATACAGAGTACATTATGGTGCAATGCCTAGAGCCCTGGCCAAGGGTGGTGTAGTGGTTAGCATGTTGGAGAGACCTGGGTTCAGACACCCGATGAGACATTTGTAGTGACTACAATCATTTGCATAGTTACCTGGGGGAAATCTCCATTAAACTCAGTGCTGCTTACTTCCGACAGCATAGGTTCAACTTCTAAAACTCATTGAACTGTAACTTTAATTAGGAATGCAAACAGTTTTGCAAATAAATGTTTCCATTGCTACTGCTAGCACAAAGTAGGCACCCCTCCAAGGAAGAAGTACCCCCCCCCAAAAAAAGAGAAAGAAGAATCTGCTTGATTCTCAGACTTCCTCTATATTAATCCTTATTCACTGACTTCCTCTACATTAATATGTCACAAACTGTAGTAAAATTCAAAAGCCTCATTATCGCCTCATTCACTTGCCAGAGGGTCTGTCAATTACCCTGGAATTTTGGCAGCTATTGTTATGATTCTTACTCTGAAAGAAATGTTCTGGAACTGTGCTATAGCCAAATTTCATTCCTGCTCCACTACACCACTGATCCATTATTTTACAATATAACTTTCTGGTAATATTTTGGATCCTTTCCAATATCTAGCAGAAGGTAAAGCCACGCTGAGTACTCTAATTTTAGTAAGCAGCTGTCCTTAGTCAGAAAGGTGTGTCCTTACAGGTATATTTTAAAGTTAATGCTTCAGATTTTCTTGTGGGTGTTCAGTTAACTTGAGTGGAAATCATCTTGCTGAATGAACCAAAATAAATATTGTTTAAAATCTGTACTAGCCGGCTAAACCAATATTGTAATAAAGTGCTAGGGCCAATATTTGACAAGCAAGCGTGCAATTTAAGGATTAATACTACTCTTGTAGTTAATTTTATTTGACTTAAGATGCTCTTAAGTTCTTATGCTAAGCATTTTATTCCTGCAGGCCTCTGAAGATCTTCTCAGTGAACACTACAGTGACCTGAAGGATAGGCCATTCTTTGCTGGGCTGGTTAAATATATGCACTCTGGACCTGTTGTAGCCATGGTAAGTCTTCAGCAAATAACCTTGATTTCTTTAAAAAGCAAATGAACTTCATGCAGCAAGCACTGAGAAAAGAGATGCAGTTTGGTTGCATCTTCAGAATATATGCTATATGTATTCTTGTGGAAGAAAACAAAACAATATGATTGTTCTAAACCTCTTAATAATAATAATAATAAAAAACAACCTCTGATACTAATAATGGACAAGGCCACAATATCACTAAGAGCCTAACTTCTACATTTTTATGTGGAAGTGCTTCCATTCCTTAAATAGAATAAAAAGAGACCACTTTAAATAATGCCCAGATTCAAAATATGATTGACAAATGTAACATAATGTGATTGCCTAAATAGAAAGTAAAGTTCTAAGGAAAGACTGGCATTTTAATTTATTTTCAAATGGAGAATTTCAGGGTTAGCAATATTAATACTACTAATCATGATAATTAATTAAATTTGTATATCGTCCTCCAGCCAAAGATTGCAGGGCAGTTCACGACACAAAAATACAAAATGAGAACACAAAACGCATAATGAAAACAAAAACCAACCAACAACACCCTCCCACAAATGTGTTCAAAAGGGCATGGAATGTTAATCAGCCAAAGGCCAATTAATTGATCTAATTGTAACCACAGATCTTTGAAAGGCTGGCAAACTATGGCCCCATTTAGATAACCACTATTAGAATCTTATCGTCACATAGCAATGAAATAAAAATAAGCAGTGATCATAGCAACTACACAGGTTACATGTACAAAACTGCACTGTTGCCTTGGGATAACTCCCATCGTCCCATAGCAATTGGTCGTTAAAAGTAGCAACTGTGCAGCAATATTAACGAGTGTAAAAAAACCCCCTCCCAACCCTCTATCTTCTTCTAGATGAGCAAGGCCTGCGAGAATTACAAAAATAGCTGCCTTCCCTTCAGTGCTTTGTCCAGGCTCTGATGTTGTCGTTGTCACAGCATCTTGCTACCTGAGAGATGAAAACTGCATCTTATGCCCAGACCATCCTAGGCTCTGCCATCTCTCGGTTCTAACAATCTGTCCATACTTGATAATTCACAATGGATGCAGGCATCCAAATTATGACTGTGGGTGGGCATGGTGGAGAGGTGGAGAGACTCAAGGATATAGAAATCAGACCCAGCCACAGTTTATGTGCTTCTGTATAAGTCAAAGCGTACACCTGGAGTTAGTGGCCTGCCTGAATTAACAGTTTTTGAATGGAAATAGGAGGCAGTAGATCTGTAAATGTACTCTGGAATCGGCAATGTAAGCCTCTTATGTCTACATGTTCAAATTAACCCCAAGCGTTTGGTTCAGATTCTACAAAATGGCACTGCCACTGTATAGTTCAATTCCTTATCCCCCCCCCCTTTGTTGTAAAAGTGGATAAGCACCCATCAGCAACAAAAACTGCTGGCAGCTTTGAACATGTCTTCTTGCTAATTGTGAAACTATCTATCTGCTGAGCACTTTAAGATTATATTGGAATAAAGCAATGAGTTTGAAAGGTGTTACAAGCAATAGGGGTTGGAAACAATGTCAAACATTTTTTTCTCTCTTTAGCACTATACTTGCATTGGCCCATAATCTAGTATTTTGCCTGTACTAGTTTAGAAAAAATGGGTGCTTTACTGTCTGAGAAGAGGAGGAACAAACTTCCTTCGGATAAAATACACAAAATGAAAGGTTCACAAGATAGCAGAGCTTTTATGACATGATGGTTTGTTTACTTTTCATACACATTATTTAAGGGACTACATGAGCACGTTATTTATGTTTGAGTGGTAATTAGAGAAAAATCTAAAATGTGTGTCTGACTTGTTAGCTCTCCGTTGGTGCAATGGGGAAAACATTTGCTGCTTTGAGATTCTAAACTATGCCCACATTATGTTCAGAGGAGAGATGCAGTGGAATGCCTGTGCAGTCGTTCCTTGGTTGATGAACGCCTTGGTTGACGAACTTAGACATTTTGGCTCCTGAATGCCGCAAATCCGAAAATGAGTGTTCAAGTTTGCGAACGTTCTTTGGAACCCGAACGTCCGTTTTGGCTGTTGGCATTGTTTCTGGGGCCAATCAGCCAATCAGCCTTTGTTTACGAATGTTTTGGAAGTTGAACAGACTTCTGGAATGGATTCTGTTCGTCAACCAAGGTACAATTGTAAATGTTCATTTATGCATCTGTGGCCAGAGAGAGAGAAACGGAAGATGTTGTTCGCTGTGTATCATTGTAAAATTTGTCACTTACTGGTTAGTAGGGATAATATGTTACACAAAAGGTATCATGGTTTCTCTAGCAGTCCAATACAGTGGTACCTCAGGTTACGGATGCTTCAGGTTACAGACTCCGCTAACCCATAAATATAACCTTCAGGATGAGAACAGAAATCGTGCGGCGGCAACGGGAGGCCCCATTAGCTAAAGTGGTACCTCAGGTTAAGAACAGTTTCAGCTTAAGAACGGACCTCCGGAACGAATTAAATTCTTAACCCGAGGTACCACTGTAGATGAGATAATAAAATTATCACACAAGTTGGGGTCCAATGTGTTGGGGATCGCCTCTGTTAAAATGTATCCCTCTACCTGAAAATTTGCATTTTTGTGATGGCTATTGGTGTTTAGCAAATAAATTTGACTGGCTGACCCACCAACATACACAATGTGGCAACACTCAGCCACAAAAGCAGAAGGGGATTCCCCCCCCCCCAGGCTACCAAATGAAAAAGAATACCGTATTTTTCGCACCATAGGACGCACTTTTTCCCCTCCAAAAATGAAGGGGAAATGTGTGTGCGTCCTATGGTGCAAATGTAGGCTTTCGCTGAAGCCTGGAGAGTGAGAGGGGTCGGTGCGCACCGACCCCTCATGCTCTCCAGGCTTCGCGGACCTCTCCGCAAGGAGCCGGAGCGCTCCGGCTCCTTGCGGAGAGTTGCCAGCATGCCGAAGCCTGCGCGCGCTGAGCTCAGCGCGCCCAGGCTTCGCGGACCTCTCCACAAGCAGCGGGAGTGCTCCCACGGCTTGCAGAGAGCTGCCTGTTTGCGGGCTGGGGTCGGGGGAAGCTCGAGCTTCCCCCGCCCCAGCCCCGCGCCTGGGGGGGGGGGAAAGAATTTTTTCCCCTTTATTTCCCCCCCCCAAAAAAATGGGTGCGCCCTATGGTCCGGTGCGCCCTATGGTGCGAAAAATACGGTAGCTCATAGTCAGAGTAAACTGTACTGGATGGAACAGATGGACCAGTGGTCTTGCTAAGTAAGAGCCAGCTTCATATGTTCCTGTGAGCAACACATTCATTCTGGTCATCTAAGTCCCATAAAAATCAGTGGGGCTTAAATGGGCATAATGCTATACAGTGGTACCTCGGGTTACATACACTTCAGGTTTCATATGCTTCAGGTTACAGACTTCGCTTACCCAGAAATATTACCTCGGCTTAAGAACTTTGCTTCAAGATAAGAACAGAAATCGTGCTCCGGAGGTGTGGCGGCAGCAGGAGGCCCCATTAGCTAAAGTGGTGCTTCAGGTTAAGAACAGTTTCAGGTTAAGAACAGACCTCTGGAATGAATTAAGTACTTAACCTGAGGTACCACTGTACTGTACTTGGTTCTGGTCACAGTCCATACAGGCCCATGGAAAGCTTCAAAGTTTAATTAGTTACAACCAAATTCTATTAATTAAAGCTGAGTCAAAATTTCTCATAAGACATTGTCTGATAAATCTTCTGAGTTTGTTCCTTTTTCTCACCCTAGAAGAAGGCCACTTAATACCATTTCCCCAAATTTCCTCAAGCATTTTATAATGGCAGCCTTTTGTTTGTTTCACAATGTCCCAGAACTATGGATAGATAATCTAAGGAATCATGGAGGGTGTAAAATTGTGACCAGGCTACCAACCCAGAAAAAAAGATTTTAAAAAAGATTTAGGTTAAAATATTTAAACTGTGCTAAATTCCACTGCTAGTGGGAAGCCACACCCTTAAGCAAATGTTGGATAATTTCTCCCCCTCCCCTCGGAAGAATTTTGTGAAATGGTCCCCTGCTTTTTCCTCTGTCCACTGATGGGGTAAATTCCGAGAGGCCATTTGCACACTGCTGTCTTATTCACACGGTGGTGGAGTTGGTGAGAATATTGTGATATACTGACTTTTACTCTTTTACTGCAACAATCGTTTTAATCTCAGTTCTTTGGTTGTTGAAGGTATGGGAAGGCCTCAATGTAGTTAAGACCGGAAGAGTAATGCTGGGAGAAACTAATCCTGCAGATTCCAAACCTGGCACAATTCGCGGTGACTTCTGTGTGCAAGTTGGCAGGTAAATTCCAAATTGTCGTCTTACAAAATGGAATTGCTAACTAGTTCTAGTATACATGCAGTTAGGATACAAATATTATATCTGTGCATTATTATTATTATTATTATTATTATTATTATTACTGTACAGTACTCAGAAGGTCAGCAGTTCGAGTCCCCACAACGGGGTGAGCTCCCGTCCCTGCTCCTGCCAACCTAGCAGTTCGAAAGCACGTCAAAGTGCAAATAGATAAATAGGTACTGCTCTAGCCGGAAGGTAAACGGCATTTCTGTGCGCTGCTCTGGTTCGCCAGAAGCGGCTTAGTCATGCTCCCTCGGCCAATAAAGCGAGATGAGCGCCGCAACCCCAGAGTCGGTCACGACTGGACCTAATGGTCAGGGGTCCCTTTAGCTTTACCTTACTTTTCTGTGTATTAGACAAGGATTTTTTTCAATGAAGTAATGTATAAAAATAGGGGTCATCTTATACATGGGTAGTAGAGAGGGGGGACGGGGGACTGGTTGCTGCCACGAGCAGGAGATTGTCAGTGGCGGTAGTGCGCGTGATAAGTGTCTGCATCAAGGGCTTTTATTGATTGAGTGGGCGATAGGCAGCCTCTGGGGGCGAGCGGTCAGACGTTTGTTGGCTTCTGGAAGTGTTGTTTAGGGGGCTAAGTGAGCAATCCTCTCCCCCCAAAAAACAACCCTGGGCAATCCTCCCCCCAAAATGCTCAACAACTCTGTGCAAATCCCCCCATTTTATTAATTCTGTCCCCCAAAATAGGGGGCGTCTTATACACGGTGGCATGTTATACATGGAAAATTATGGTACTACTACTACTACAGTCGTACCTTGGTTTTCGAATAGCTTAGTTCTCAAACATTTTGGCTCCCAAACACTGCAAACCCAGAAGTGACTGTTCCAGTTCGTGAACTATTTTTGGAAGCTGAACATCCAATGGGGCTTCCATGGCTTCTGATTGGCTGCAGGAGCTTCCTGCAGCCAATCAGAAGCCGCACTTTGGTTTCGAAACGTTTTGGAAGCCAAACAGACTTCTGGAACGGATTCCATTTGACTTCCAAGGTATGACTGTATTTTTAAAAAGACATTTGGAGTGTAAATTAATAGTTATGACCTGAACAGCTGGTGCTTCTCATAGTAGCTCCCCAACATTACAGCAAGCCTAACAAGCCCTGCTTTTGCCTTTTTCATTATCTCAGTGCCTGTATTTTCCATAGTTCCTCCTGCCACATTTCCTTATGCTACTGCATGTGATGGCCTTGGTTATGGAGAGAGGCTGGCCTGCTAAAAACATCAAACACTGCTGTTGTAGCACCTCAGAGTTCCTTTACAAAGAATACATTGTGCGATATTGTTTTCCCCTTTGAGCACCATAGGCTTGTCTAACAAGTAGCATTATAAAAACTTTGGACTGTGGTTTACATTTAAGACTTGGAAACTTTGCACACAGTTTAATATGCCCTGTAGGAAATAAACACTTTGTCTAAGGAGGGTGCAAAGGAGTGGAAAAGAAATAGCTTGTTATAGTAGCAAACAATTACTGAAACACAAGGGTTTCACGTTACATCCAGCAACGACATTTCTCTGTTGCAGCATATGGAGTATATTAATATGTGGGGAGGGGTTATTGTCCATTTGTCAATACATAACAGCCAATAAAACTATTATTTC
Source organism: Podarcis melisellensis (assembly GCF_964234715.1). Taxonomy (NCBI): domain Eukaryota; kingdom Metazoa; phylum Chordata; class Lepidosauria; order Squamata; family Lacertidae; genus Podarcis; species Podarcis melisellensis. Next base: position 31,059,928 of record NC_138529.1, on the reverse strand, counting down.
TATGTTTTTCTGTTTGATTACCATAATGATCAAATTCTTTTCAACTTTATTGCCCTTTCAGAAATATAATTCATGGCAGTGACTCTGTAGAAAATGCTGAGATTGAAATCAACCTATGGTTCACACCAGAAGAAATTGTCGACTACACAAGCTGTGAGCACCCATGGATCTATGATTAAAAACTTGTGTATTCCTTTGTTATGTTTATCTGGAAACAGTTCCTACCTCCAATATCCTCTAAAATTGTTTCCCCAAATGCCCTGTGTGATTTATAAATGTTAATTGTATTTGTTGTGCTGACTGAAGGTTTTAACTAAACTGGAATATACTTTTATTCATTAGAAAAGTAAATGGGGTGAGGGGCTGTTGAAGAAGAGAACACACTTTTGCTCTCCTTCAGCAGTTATCAAACGCACATGCTTAATTTTATTATATTTACTGTACTCAATGGAGTCAACCATTACTTTAGGTTGTTCATATTTATGAGTTTGCAAGATGAGAAGGGCTGTTTAGGACAGCCCTGTTTAGGGAAGCTTTTAATGTTTAACAGACTATTGTATTTTAATATTTTGTTGGAAGCTGCCCAGAGTGGCTGAGGAAACCCAGCCAGATGGGTGGGGTATAAATAAATTATTATTATTATTATTACTACTACTACTACTACTACTACTACTATTATGAGAAGCTATTGTATACAAACCATTTGCCACTGAATATGTTACACAAGTGATAAATAACATACTCCCTGAATGGATCAGCAGAGTGGCTCTTCTGTTTCACCTTAAAATGTCAGGTCATGAATGCAGCAATGCAAATCATTACACTACAGTGTAATTTAAATATGGTGTAATCACAGCATATTGAATACTTATAGAATGTAATCTATTTGATAGATAGATTTCATAAAATTTATATACCACCTGACTGTAAAAAAACAACAACCCTCAAAATGGTTTACAAAAAGAATAAAGCAATGAAATTATCAGTAAAAACAATTATTTAAAACATACAAAAAATTAAAACCAGTAATAAACTAAAAACAGATTAAAACACACATCAACATTCTAGATATCTGGGTAGGTGCCAAAAGTGCACAGTGAATGTGCTTGTCTGATATCAATAGGCAGGGAGTTCCAAAGTGTAGATGCTGCCACACTAAAATATTGAGTGCCAGTTCTACAGACTGAAGTGGTTGAATTGGCATATGAGGTGATCTTGCATGTAGACTGGTCCCAAGTTGCTAAGGGCTTTATATACTAACAATTTGAACCTGACCCGGTAGCAAATTGGCACGGAACACAGGTGTTATGTGCTGGCTCTTATCAGCAATCGTGCAGCAGCATTCTGTACTAACTGCAACTTCTAAATCAGGTGCAAGGGAAGCCTCACAAGAGTACATTACAGTAATCCAGCCTTGAAGTAACCAATACCTGGACTACTGTGACCAAGCTTTCCTGGTCCAGGAATGGGTGTAGCTGCTGTACCAATTGCAGCTGGTAAAAGGCACTGAGGCTACCTGAACCTCAAGTGACAGAACTGGATTCAGAAGCTCCCCAAAACTGCGAACCTCTTCCTTCAGGGGGAGTACAATCCACCCAGGGCAGGCAACTGACCCAATTTCTCAGACATGGGAGTTACTCACCCACAGTGCCTCCATCTTGCCAGGGTCCAAGTTGAGCTTGTTTTCCCTCATCCATCTCACCACTGCATCCAAGCAACAGCCCAGAGCCTGTATGGCCTCTCCTAATTCAGCTGTTATAGAGAAATAGAGCTGAGTTATGTTATGGAGAAACAGACCCTGCCCTAAAACTCCCAATGACTGCTCCCAGTGGCTTCATGCAGATAGTAAATAGCATTGGAAATAAGAGGACGTCAAGTGGCAGCCCATAACATAGCTGCCCAGGGAGCCGAAAAGCACCTTCCCAATGCTAGTCTCTGGACTCTGTCCCAAAAGCAGGATTGGAACCACTAGAATACTGTGGTCCCAATTCCCATTCCCCAGAGCCAGTCCAGAGGGATTCCATGGTGAATGAACAAGAGATCAAGAAGCAGAAGCAAGGTCACACTCTCTGTGTCCTGCTCTCTGCAAAGGTCATCCATCAGGGCGACCCAGGGAGACTCAGGCCCCTGACCAGGTATTTGTAACTAGCTGATAGTTGCTCTAGCCTAAGGGGTCCAGAGTCAATTGCTTTAGGAGCTGCCACACTTTAGCAGTTGCCCCTTTCAAGGCAGCAGGGACCATCCCTCATACAATGAAGTGTTAACTACACTCTAGACCCAACCAGTCAGCTGCCCTCTGCTAGAATTAGTAAGCCAGGAGGGACAGGGGTCAAGGGGACATGTGGTCAGATGTACTGCTGCCAGCACCTTGCCCACATCAGCAGATTGCATAAGTTGACAGTGTTCCCACAACACATCCTCAATAGTGGCACTGGATAAAACTTAATTGTAACAAATATTGGCAAATTTTAAATGTTGGTTTTGCTTCTAGTGGATACACATGGGTTGCGGTATCACTTTGAAAATAAAGCTTTATACAGATGGTTATTAAACTCTTTTATCCCCTCTAATTCTAACTCTGCTCATAGGCCATTTTAAGGCAAGATTAGTATAGATGCTTATGAAATGCATTATGAGAAAAGGCGATTAATACGAGGGACATTCACTAAGTTGTGCCTCCTGTCACTCATTTCTATTACTCTGTTTGTTGTTGGAAAGGAGGGCATTGTACAGTATTGCTTCTTAATTCTGTTGAGCTTCATTACATCTGCGTACATGTTTCCTTATCCTGATTACATGAGCTATAAAAACGTAATTCATGCTATGTATCACAGTTAAGAAAGCAGACAGGCTGCTCTTCAGCATGATTGGCTTGTACGTTTGAAAGCTCAGATCATGAATTATAATTTCTCAACTCTGATCATAAGAAATCGCCTTACACCAGGTCATTCCAGTAGTGTCTCCTCTGACTGGTAGTGGCTCCCCAAAGTATTGACAGAGGTCTCCTCCATGATCTGCCAGCTGCTCCTTTTAAATGGAAATGCTGGGTTTCAACCTGGGATCTTCAGCACATGAAATCCTGAGCAGTCCTCCCCAAAACTATGTTCCTTTCCACAGTGCAAACCCCAGTTTAGCATGTTTGATGATCAAATACATATGATTGTTTATTTTCTCCACAAGACTTAAAAGCAGCTGAAGATCCACCTGAACTGGACCCAGGCTACAGCACTGCAAGAAAGGGTGCTAACACTTTCGCCTGCCCAGTTTCCCCACTAGAAATTACATCCATGAAGCTGGTATTAGTATTGGTGGTGGGGGATGGGTATCCTCATTACATGTTCCTGCCTCAACTGGTGTCAGTGGCGTAGCGTGGGTTGTCAGCACCCGGGGCAAGACAAGTAATTTGCGCCCCCTAACCCATGGATTTGCGCCCCCTAACCCATGGATTTGCGCACCCTAACCCTAACCCCCAGATGTTGCGCCCGGTGCGGCCGCCCCCCCTGCACCCCCCACGCTACGCCACTGACTGGTGTTAATAGCATCTTTTGCAGGAGGAGGGGAAGAGATTTTCAGCAAGGAAATTGTGAAAAATAACTTCTGTCCTGAGGGCCTGATCTATTTGGGGATGCGTGGGTTCCTTTAACTATTAGCAGGAGAAGTAATGGATCTCCTTTGTAAATAAGTCAATTTGAGGAGTGATTGGAGGAAGTGGTTAAAGGCTGCAACATGTTAATGGGAGCAAAAATACCTCATGAAATTATTACACTGAGAAGCCTGTGATACTGTGGAAAGCAAAGTTACATGCTTGGGCTTGGTGGAAAAATCAAAGCACATCATAGCACAGTTTACACGTTCTTGGCAAAAAGGCAGAGGACTTTAAGTTGCGTTGTTTAAAAAATGGGAATCCCAGACAGTCTGCTACAAAGCATGTTTTATCTGATTTTATCAGCTTCCCCTCTGCATCAGAGAGGCAGGCTTGTACTGATGGGCTCTCCGTAGCTAGAGCAGGTGGAGAACCTTTTAGGATCCACGGGCCAGATTTTTATCAGGATCTGCCTCACAGGCCAAATCTGACAGGTGAGCAGGAGCACCCACCTGTCAAAATCCCTATCCGCTCCCATCAGCCCCCTGGCCCCATGCAGATTAAAATCCCTGGCTTTTGTCACCTACGAACGTGACTGAGGCTGCAACCCCATCCCCATTTCCCTGGGAGCAAGTCCCACTGAATTCTATAGGACTTACTTCTAAGTAGCGGACAAGATTAGGGGTACCCTATATAACTCGGGTCCATTCATTTCAACGAGTTCTGAGGATAAGCAATCTCCGGGTTGCTTTGTGCTGTATATTGTTCAGACTGTTTCCTCCACTGACTGGAGTGGAGAAAACACAGAAATGCTGCTGGCATGTTTTCCCCCTCCAACTCGGGATCCTGGGGCGAGGCGGGGAACCACCATCTGCTCAGATTGCAAAAACCAAAGCGGCGGCGAGGGACCTCCGCGGAGTAGGAGGAGGAGGAGGCAGCCCACGACCAAGCCCGCCTCCTTTGCTCCCCTCCCGGCTTGTCTCCGGCGCCGGCCCGGCCTTGCTCCGCCTCTTCCCCTGGAGATTTGCAGGGAGACGGCAGCTGCAGACACGCTCTCCGGGCCCGACCAGACTCCTTGCAGCTGAGGTGAGCTTTATTCCCACCACCCACCCTTTTCTTTAGTCTTTCTTCTTGGAGGAAAAAACCAAAACGAGGTTCTGGGGCAAAAAAAAAAAGAGGAGGAAGAAATGCAGCTGGAGCCGGCTAAAGAGGAAATGGCGGCTGGGGGGGTGCCTTTTGCAAAAAAAAGAGCGCATTTTGCAGCCGCCTGTGAGGCGCAGCCACCTCTCCTCGCCTCCCCTCGGGGGCCTCTGTAACTTGAGGCGGCCGAGGCGAGAAGAAGAAGGCGGCAGCCCTGCCGCCGCAGAGCACATGCCTGTGCCTGTCTACTCGGAAGTCAGTCCCGTTGGATTAAGTGGGGCTTACTCCCGGGTAAATGGGTGTAGGATTGCAGCCCCAGGGCGGAGAGGCCCAAATAGACGCCGCCCGAGGGGAGGGTAACAAAGGGCTCTTCCGCGACACGTGGACGGATGGTGGAGGAAGGCTTGCCCACGTGCAGTCGAATGGTGCCTGCCCCGTTGCTTGGGGGGGGGGGAGGGGTGTAGAATTGCAACAGGGCGGGGAGGAAGCCCCAAAGCCTGCCAAAACACCCCCCCCATGAAATCCGACCTCCATTATATCGTATAACATAGGAGCCAACTCCTAGGGGCCGAGGTACCTTTGCTCCCGTCCCTTAAAATATTTGAGGGGGACAGCCCTCCTCCCCGCAGTTCATGGGCATTGCCATTCAAATACGCCATGCCATGTGATCATAGACATATTTTTTAGCCGATTTTTCGCGCCCCCCCGCTTGCGTCCCTGGCAGGACCCCACCTTACCACCCCCTAGCTATGGCCCTGAATACGATTCCTTATTATCTATTTGGTGATGCTGCAGATATTTTTAAAAATGAAACAAAGAGCACCCAGTCTGTTCCCTGGTTGCTTTTGTGTCCTGTTCGAATGCATTGGGTTGCTCTTTAAAGTAAGATTTTCATGCATTCCCAACTTGAAGATGAAAACTATATTGTTACTGAAAGGATTCTTAATAAATCACAGGACTTGGTGTGCTCCTAAGATGGCAGATCTCAAAAGTCGTAAGAGCAAAGAAGGAATGACATTGGAGGCTGCCAACTGCTGTTGCCACTTTCTCATAGAGTTAATGGTATACCAGTTCAAGGGAGACAATTTATCACACAGCTTGTCCTTTAAAAGCTAACTTAACATTTCTACAAGAAATTCAAAATAATAATAATTCATTAGCCCTGTTTTACTGTTGGTGAGTTGACCTCTTAATGTTGAACAGCGGTCACCTTGACGAACAGGAAGTACCTTGTGCATTTTTTCACATGTGTTTCTCAACCTGATGCCCTCAAGATGTTTGGCTCAAACTTCCATCGGCCCCAGTGAGCATAGCCACCAGTCAGGGATGATGGGATTTGCTGTCCAAGGACGACTAGATGGCAATAGGTTAGGGTAACCTGTTCTAGGTTCTTCTGTGGCATTGGTCCTGCTGTAAAATCTTACTTATCTTGATTGCACTCCTTCCCTCTATAAGTTCATCTTCTGTGGTGGTTTGTGGGTATAATTCCAATCCTACTCACTTCTCTTAGCGTTTCTTTTGCAGTGAGATAATGGCTTCCAACACAGAGCGCACATTCATTGCCATCAAGCCTGATGGAGTCCAGCGGGGAATCATAGGTGAAATCATCAAGCGATTTGAACAGAAGGGATTCAAACTGGTGGCTATGAAATTTATGCATGTAAGTTTAATCTTGGTAAATGGTGCAGTAAAGCAGGATTAGAGAACCTTTTTCTGCAGTGTGTGTGTGTGTGTGTGTGTGTATGTGTATGTGTGTATGTGTATGAGAGAGAGAGATCAGAGGCTGCAGGCCAGCACTGGGCAGGGCCAGAACCAAAAAGTAGATCCATCCATCCCTCTCCTTTCCATCCTGTCTAGCAAGCCGCTGAGGGAGGAACTTTTCAATCCTACCAACTGCCTGAACTGATTTCTTGGAGGGTTTGTCCTCTTTCTGCTGCTGCTCCATCCATTTCATCTTCTCCCACCCTACCCTAATTGATAAGTTTAGTCACCTCACAGGGCTGAGGTGTACAACATTAGGCAATAGTCATTCATCAATCTGAGGGACCCATCAAGTGAGTCATGATGCAAGTTAACAGCAGAAAGCTCGTAATTGTGCTATACAGTGGTACCTCAGGTTACATACGCTTCAGGTTAAGAACTTTGCTTCAGGATAAGAACAGAAATCGGGCTCCGGTGGTGCGACAGCAGCTGGAGGCCCCATTAGCTAAAGTGGTGCTTCAGGTTAAGAACAGTTTCAGCTTAAGTACGGACCTCAGGAACAAATTAAGTACTTAACCTGAGGTACCACTGTATATGAGGTGACATAATGGAACTACCAAAATCGAAGGTGGAGATGGAGGTGTGAGCTTGTATTTGTGTTTTAAATTGTTTATTTCTGACATGATTTGAAATATTTCAACATTTGGATATCTTTTGCCTAAACGGTCTTTTAAGTATCGGTTCATAGAATCATGGAATTGTAGAGTTGGAAGGGGCCATGAGGTCCTGCCCCCTGCAATGCAGGAATCTTTCACCCAAAGTGGGGCTTGAACCCACAATCCTGGGATTAAAATTCTCACGCTCTACTGACTGAGCTAAACAGCCTCGTGTTTTATTCAAATTTGAACCACGACATGGGTTGCAGATTGTGGATGATTTGAGCTCAAGTGCTGTTTCACTCAGAAATGTTTTATTTTGGGAGGGGTATGCTCTCGAGGACACTTATTTAGTGAAGGGCTACACTGTGGTCTGCATGTGTGTTGCCTTTTTAATTTAGCTTATATAGCTGCGGGAAAGCTAAATATAGCCTAGCGCCTATGCCAGGGGGTTTAATCCGGCTCCTGTGGCAGTTTATCTTCTGGGGTAAAATCCTAAAATAAAGTTCAATAACTTCAATCCTTAAAAAACTGAACAACTCTGGTTGGCCTCACTTCATCATATCTGACCCTCTTTGAAAAAAGTTTGGGCTCCCCTGGCCTATGCACACTTTTTGTAGCTTGCACAAGGCTAAGGCAGAGCAAAAGCTACTTTAGAAAACGAGACAAAAATATCCTGTTTTCAGTATATGTCAAACTACAGGCTTTCAATTATACATATACAAGCCTCGTCTTCCTGCTGTTTCAGTTTGGTGGTTGTCCCTTCCCTGCTAAGTACAGTAGGTTCTATTAAAACTACCTGTGTAACCCAATACATACAAGCTGGTATGACCTTGACTAGAAGGTTATACTGAGTAAGATAATACGCAACTTGTACAGCAGCAGCATTGCTGGACGATCTGTTGGTACTGACTGTCCAAACTACCATTAGTTTGCTTTCTTATAGCCTAACTCTTGAGCTTAGTTATGAGTGCTTTGCTACTTGTTTGGCAGTGTACTGGCTCAGTGTTAGATGTCCTGCTTGTGGGCCTTCTATACCATATGCATTTTTGTTAGCCACTGGGAAACAGGATACTGACTAGACAGGTTTTGCTTTGATCCAGCAGGACTCTTCTTAAGTGACTTAGGTTAAGTAGGGGTGGCTCAGAGCAGCTCCTTTCTGCAGTTAATCATGAGCGTTAACCATCTCTTTTCTTACAGGCTTCTGAAGAGCTTCTCAAACAGCACTATATTGACTTGAAAGATCGGCCGTTCTACCCTGGTTTGGTTAAATATATGAATTCTGGGCCTGTAGTACCCATGGTAAGTGGTTTTATGTAAACTTAAACATCAGACTCATACCTGATCCTCTCCAGGTGTGGTTCCAACTTCCATTAGCCCCAGCCAGCATGGCCAATGGTCATATAGTTGTAGCCCAGCTGCCACAGGTTAGCTTACCTCTCCTTTAGGCCTTTGTGGAAAAGTAAGGAAAGGCAAGATGGTGCAGGTTTGTAGTAATTTATCAGTTCTGCTCTGCAGCTAATTCTGATTCCCTAACAAGCCGCCTCTTGTTTCAGAGTAGAGGAGAGAAATACCGGAGATGAAATCTGAGGGTAGCTCTGCCCCTTCCTTGGTGAGCAAGATCAGAATAGGCAGCCCTCTAGAGTGGGTGACCAATTAAGATGGGGCCTTTTAAAAGATCATTGGGACTAGAAATATTAATTCATCTTAGAATATTTTTTTTTAAACTTCACTCTGAATTTATTGCTTTGTTTTTTCTTTTCTGCTAACAGTGAAACAGTGATTGGCTGTTTCCAAAATAATTTCCTCTTGCAGTCTGCTAACGCTGCTGCAAATGTTGTGCAGACAGACCCTAATTTGGTTTACTAAGAAGTGAATCCACTTAGAATTGTGGTACTTGCAAGTGGGCATGCTTTGAACTGGCCTCTTCATCTTTCACTTAGAAAGGGTAGAGAAGGAAAAAGCCCTAAACATTCCCCACCTTATTTGAAAAGAGAAACTCCCGGGACCTGCTGCACAGATGTACAGCAAGGGTGTAATTCAGTGTTGCGCCATTACAAATGTTCTGTCTTCACAAGCATATCAGTTGCCTGACAAAATGACGCATGCCCCCACAACGTGGTCTTCTGAGGATCTCTCAACCTGCCAGAGCCTGTTTCATTTCACAAAGAACATACTCCATAAGAAAAGCTCTCATCACTTTCATCTGGTCAAGTACCGTGGTTTAAACATATGTGCTAAACCAGTTTATTCTTGCAGGTTTGGGAAGGACTCAACGTGGTGAAGACGGGCAGAGTGATGTTGGGGGAAACTAACCCAGCAGATTCCAAGCCTGGCACTATCCGTGGCGACTTCTGCATTCAAGTGGGCAGGTTGGTACTGGGGTTTATATTTATCTGTATTAAATAAGACTTGCAAGGTGCTACTGAAGTATTACTAATTATCAAAACCTTTAAAAGAAAATGTTCAGAATACATGCCTCACTATTTAAAACAGAAGACTGGGTAGTGTAAGCATACCTCCAGCAGAATAAAATGCTTTTGTGTTAACAGGATAAATTGAGCGTTCCGCTTGCTTTTGTCAAACAGCTTAACTGGTCGCTTATTTAAGGTACTGATGATCAAGAGCTAGCTGATAGCCATTCACATAACCGTGAAACTACCTTTACAGTTGGCGAGTCATTTGATAAAAGGCGATGATAGGTTCATTTTGTGTGTGTGACTAAGAAATACTTAAAGCTAAACTGACTGAATCTTGTGGATACTTTCTTATCAACCTAGACATTTCATATGTGTAGGCTTAGCTGTCAAGTATTCTGTTCCAGATTCTTCTTTCAGAAATGTCTCTAAATGCTACACAAGTTTTGTAAACGGAATTCCTTGGTCTTCCCTGTAGGAACATCATTCATGGCAGTGACTCTGTGGAAAGTGCTCAGAAAGAGATCAATCTGTGGTTCAAGCCTGAAGAACTAGTGAACTACAAACCTTGTGCTCATGATTGGGTTTATGAATAGATTAGTCCAGGTGACAAGTTCTGCCTTCTTCCAACAAAGCATCTCATTCCACCCACCTGCTGTCCTGGGAGCAATTATCACGGTTACCTTTGTGATTATTGGCATTAAGAAATAAAAGATGAATTATTAGTTGTTTTCATTTCTTCATTTTAGAAAAATGAAAAGGTAGCTTATCAACAGTTTCTGTTGTAGATTTACTAGGAGTACCCAGCAAATTAAAAATAGCCTGGCAAATGTAACTATTGCAAATTACCGTATTTTTCGCACGATTGGACGCACCGGACCATAGGACGCACCTAGTTTTTTTTGGGGGGGGGGAAATAAAGGGGGAAAAATTTCCCTTTATTTCCCCCCCAAAAGCAGGTCAGGGAAGCCAAACCAGGTCAAGGAACAGCGGGATAGTGGCGCTGCGCCTCCCTGCTGTCCCCCGAGCTTGTGGGGCTGGCTGATGTCTGCCTGGCGCGCGGGGCGCTCTGCTTCAGCGGGCCCCACCTGCCAGGCAGCAGGCTGCTATCCGCAGCGTGGGGAGCCTTGCGGGGAACTCCTGCAGGGCTCCGCACCTTGCGGATGTCTGCCCGGCGCGAGGGGCGCTCTGCTTCAGGGCGCCCCACCCGCCGGGCGGCAGGCTGCTATCCGCAGCGTGGGGAGCCCTGTGGGGAACTCCTGCAGGACTCCCCACGCTGCGGGTGTGTTCCTGAAGCGCCGGGTGCTCTGCTTTCAGGGCGCCCGACGCTCCGGGAAGCAGGCTGCTATCCGCAGCCTAGACACGGCTAGTGGAGCGCTAATCCCGAAGCTTGGGGTGTGTGGAGCTCAGCGCCTCCAAGCTTCTGGAAGCCAGCAAGGTCTAGACGGCTAGCGGAGACCTTGCCGGCACCCAGAAGCTTGGGGCGCGCTGAGCTCCGCACGCCCCAAGCTTCGGGATTGATGCAGCGCTCCGCTAGCCGTGGGAGAGCTGGGTCTCCCACGGCTAGCGGATAGCTTCCCAAAGCCTGGAGAGCGAGAGGGGCCGGTGCGCACCGACCCCTCTCACTCTCCAGGCTTCAGCGAAAGCCTGCATTCGCTCCATAGGACGCACACACATTTCCCCTTTTTAGGAGGGAAAAGGTGCGTCCTATGGTGCGAAAAATACGGTAAAGCTTCACTGGAGCTTGTGCATTGTTTCTCAAAGTGGTTTAGGACTATTAGCTCAGATATGTGTTACAAATGGAGATGTGTGAGAGCTCTTTTGAGGATCCTGAAGGAAGTCTAAGCTAGCTTGAACAATTCATTGAAGAAACAAACTACTGCTTTCTTTTTCAACAAGACAAGATGAAATATTCCTTACCACAGGACTGCTTTCAGAATCCAAGATCAAGCCCAGCAATACTATAGGAGAGCCATGTTTTAGAAGCCATAATGATGTTGGCTGAACACTGCTGATCAAATTTGTCAAGCCAGGGAGGAAGCTGCTGCTAATTTAAGAAATTTCAACTCCATAAATTTTAAGTGATTAAGACTAAGTTGTGTGACTCATATTGGGGCTGCAATTGAATGTTAACAGTGTGAAATTCTAATGTTCCAGAAACTGTTGTAGGAGATCCTAGGCCATATCTGATAATGGCTGTGTTTATCAAACCCTTTTATTATTATTGCAGCCTTATTGGCGTTCTGTGTGACCAGGCTCTGGTTTTCTAAGCAAATTGCTGCTGTTAAGGATTCATGTTGGCGTCACCTGAAAATGAGAGAGGAAAAGGTCCACCCACATGGCTTTACTTTTAACATTTTTATTTTGTGTAAAAAAGGCAAATTTAGTGAATTATTTTCATCTTGTACACAAAGTTATAATTTTTAATGCTTTTTTTCACATCCATGCTTGAAAATTTGCAGTCTGGTAAAAATGAAAGTAACATTAATTTCATCAAAAGCATTTTCACTGAGTTATATACATTTCATTAGAGGTTTTAAAACGCTCCCATTTGACCACACAAGTTACCAGAAAATAAAAGATTAAATTTATACAGATATTGATCTATATCAAATACATACAGAAATGATGTAAAAACCCTATTCAACTTTTTTTTTTTTAAACTTCTGCCCTGATTGTTTTTCCAGGGCAAAAGTTGATGCTTTTTCTTCTTTTTTTATAAATGGCTGAGACTTTACTTAAATATGAAAATTAAAAAGAAAAAAAAATCAATTTAATCACAGTTTTAATCCCTTTCCAATAAAGGATTGTTACCAAATATATTAGCACCATAATACAAATATTGATGGGAGAAGGTGTTCACATCACATAAAAATGACGACGACAATAAAAACGAACAAACACTGAAACCCGTGTTAGTATCAATAGAACAAGAAACTGATAACTGCTTTTGCTTTTGTCAGATTCAGCAAGGAAATTTAAAACAAAACAGGGTCGGCTGTAAAAAGAAGGAGCACTTACAATGCAACTTGACCTTGTCTGTGGTGCCTTCTTGTTTATATATTTAAAAAATGTGCGCCAAATACTGAAAATAGCTGACCCTTTGCATCAGTACAGGCATCAATCCCTGACCAACTCTTCCCCCCTCCCCCATACCATCCCAATTTTGTGTTAATTAGTTCACAGTAAAATAAAGAGAATGTTCTTCGAGCTAAATTATACAAAAAAAAAGATGCATGCATACCAAAGCAATTAAACCCAGTACTAAGAAAGCTCACTGCCACCCAGTCATCATCTGTATTAAGAGGCCACAGACAAATGTTGCTTAGAATCAACACTGAATAAACAAAGCGAAGGAAGTAATAACCCCAGGGAACTAAGCTGGCACAAGGGAGTCATGAAGCAATTTTAATAATAGGTGTTTCCGCAAATAAGAAGTCTATCATACACACGTTATGTATTGGGATGTGGTATTCTGCCTACAGGCAGAAATTGGGGCGGATTAGATTGGCAGTGGTACCAACTTAACATGTATGCAGATCTACCTCCAGAAACCCAAAGACTAGCAACGTAGCACTAATCAAGATGATCACCCTTGTAGCATGGTTCTAGGTCTGACAAGGTCCAACAGGTCCCTGGGACTATTTCAGGTTGATGTGGTAAGGATCAAATGTGGCTATGGATGTTCCAGGAGCTGCCGTATTCAACAGAGGTAGGAGGAGGATTTCCACCTTTGATCCTGACAGACTGCATGACTAGCAGAAATCCAGCAGGTTCAGTGTTCAAAGCATTAAATGTGCAGTGATGAAGAAAGTTGTACCTTCTGAACTTCTGCCGTTATATAGCTGTTAGATGCGGAATTTCTGTCAGGTAAAAAGGGGGCAATTTCACCTAAAGGGTATGTTGTGTTGGGTGAAGCTCAAGATTGGATTTTATGACCATACAGGACTCAATTTACACACAAATCTTAAGCTCTCTTTCTGGCTTTCTTCTCCTCTTGACAAAGGACACTAGTCTAGGCCTTCTCCTGTATCTTTTTTATATATTAAGCAGTATTATGCAAGTGGTCCCTACTGAAATCAGAAGAAATACTTGTACAAGGGCTACTCTAAATCTTTCCAAGTCAGACCATATGAAAACACAGGCTCTGAATGCTAGCCCCAGAGCACCACAGTCTTGACAATGCCAATCCTGCCAGAGAGAGTATACTGCCTTTATTAGGTGTGAGCAAGGCTAACAGAACTACACCTTAAAATGGGGGGAAAATTGATTCCAATTCTCTCTGGAGTCTCTGCCTTTTAGATCATTCTATCGACTGGCCTGATGGCATGGATCATCCTTGGTTTTGAGAGGCACTGGTTTAAGAATTAACAAAAATACAGGGAGGGAGGAGGATTTCTTAGGTCCGTTTGTACTGTGACATTTCAAAATATTAGTTGAAATCTAGTGAACCCCTTTGTGGGTGTGTACACACAATGCATTGTTTTGCTGCCCTCCCTCCAAAGCAGCCCTCTCTGGCCACGTTAGGAGCTGCTTTACAAACTGGAGAAGTTTCAAAAACAGCTGCAATGCAGCATTTGTGGAAGCGGGTGGGCATTGTACCCAAGGAAAAGAAAATGAAGGCAGCTCACTTAAGCCGAAATCTTTTTAGAGAGAGAGAATATCTAATTATCACCTAAATTCACAAGTATTTGACACCTGATAATCAGTTTAAAAATATGTATACATGAAGCAGTCAAAAATGGCCCAGCTATAGGGGGAGGGGGGGAAGAGACTAGAAATTGTTCTCATACATTCCTATACTATACAGAAAAAATGTACTTCCAGTAGTTACAAAATTTTATACCATTATCCCCTCTTGCATAGAATGTGGTAAACCTTTGCATATCACCAATGGTATGTACCCAACAATAGAGCAAGTTAATTAAGAAAAGAATCAAAATTGCTGGTTTTCAACTTTCTATGCGTTTTTAAAAATTCAAAACATATGCCAAAAAATCATCTCTGGGGCTTTGCAAGTTGCCAATGTAAAGCATTAGGCTTAAAGTGTGTAGAGGTTAATCTATAGGATTACTTTCTTCTAAGTCCTACCCTAGAGTCAAGAATTTGACATTTATACTGCTCTAAAGAGGACCTGCAATGACCCAGAAGCAGTTACAGAACATAAGCAGTTAATTCCTGAGAGTTTAGTTAATGAACCTTACTGGTAAAAGCAAAACTCTTGACACGCATCATCATCCTGTCACAACACCACAGAGTGGCAATGTCAGCATGTTAGTTCTGAGAATGAAGCCATCTGCGAATATCCACACAGATTCAACTCTCGGAGGAAAGATTCCAGGTTCTTCAGCATTCTTGCCACATCAGTCATTATGTGTTCTCGAAAACCTTTTGCTTGAAAATGGTGTCCGCAGCCAAGTCAAAGAAAGCATGAGGCCTAAAAGCAGGGTCATGTCATCCTTAGGCAAGCCAGTTCAATTCAGAACCCAGAAGCTCTTCCAAATGGGTAGGGAAAGCAAAATGTCTATTTGCCTCAGCTGTGTCTTCCACCGGGATGGAAAGCAGGCCTGTCACAAAGTTTCTGTAGAAAAGGGCCATTTGCATCTGCCTCGTTTTCCTTACACAAGGGGAAAAAAGTCACAAACTCATGTCCATTTTGTAACCTCTCCAGCCGAAATGTGCTGAAGCTTTGCTGATCATTTCCATGAATATCCCGACATTTTAAAATGTGAACAGGAAACCACAATGCAGCAGTATCCGGCCCAAACCCAATGGCCTCCAAAAAGCTTGGACCTCAGCTTCGTTCTCCCAAAATTTAAGCACAAACTCTTGAAAATTATGTTGCCACTTCCAGGAGGAACCCTTTCCAGACTCCATTCTTCCAACCTATTTTGGTATGTCTTCACCACCCCTAAGATCAGAATCCCATGATTTCACCATGGAAAAGACAGGGTATGACTAGTGTAGCTTTAAATTCAGAATCTCCCAGCTTGTACCAGAAGGCTCACTTGTTACAAACAGTTCATTTGCTTTTTTTTTTTTTTCAACTAAATACTACCACCTCATCTTCTTCAAAGGGTTTCCTGCAATCCTGCTATAATTAAGCTTTTAATTCTTACCAAAAAATTAGAATCTCATTTTTTTAACAATGCACAATAAATCTGAACTCGAAAATATTACAAAAATTCTTTTAAAAGCTTCAAATACAACACAAGTGTCAATTATTTTTAATAAATTGAAAAATCTTTTTCACTAAAATAGTTTCCTCATCCTCCAAAAATTCTGAATTGAAATCTTATCTGCAGTTAGCAAAGTGCCCTTAGTAGAAGCCATCAAACTGTATCTTCAGAATGGGAACATCAGTCTTGAAGAAAGGCTCTTTTTGTACCATCCTGCCCTGATCTGCCCTTAGGGTTCTTGTTTGATGTAGTGGCTGGCTGACCCATTGCTTTCCTGGTCAGATGCTCCTTGAAGAAAGTTGTATTCCTCTCCATCTAGCAACTCCTCCTTCAGCTGCAGTGAGGAGACTAAACATGAAAAAGGAGGTTTAAAAAATGAAAAGTTGGTGAACATTAGAAGACACAGGGAGCAACACATTTCCTTTCAGTTCAGACTCTGAAATTTTCAAGCATGCTCCAACTTGTTGTTACCTCTGTAACAAAATGTAAACCCCCACAATTTAACACTGGAAAAATTAAGTACAGACATTGAAAAATACTGAACTCATGGGCTGTAATTGAAAATGTGACTAAGAAAAGGAAGGAGGAAAGAATAGGTGATTTGGTTATGACCTTTTAGTACTATAACTGTGGAGAGATTTGCTTCCCATTCAGCAGAATCCTCCTCTTCAAGATACAACATTTCCACTCATCATAAGAAACATTTGGGAGGAAAACAAGGCATTGATTGTTGAACAAATACAGCACAAAGGACTAAGCAGAAATCCCCTGTATTAAGTTATTATCTCATTTTACTATTATCTATTCCATTAAAAAAAAAATCAGTGTGTATTTCAACCTTTCTATCATTTGCTTTCATGTGCATGCCCTCTTCTATTAACCACTATTAGTATATTAACAGACTGGGAAACTCAGGCTGAGAGTGATTTTTCTTAAAAACACGAGTGAGATCCAGCTGAGATGGGATTTGGAACTCAGATCTTATTGGATCAAAGTCTAACACTCTGTGGGACCTCACATTGGCTTTCCTAACTAAAAGGCAAGGAAACAGGATGAGAAACAGTACTTATTGGAGGAAAATGTTTTGTCAAGCTCCTACAAGCCAAGATATTTGTGCCATTGCCCAACTTTTAAAAAGTTGATTGACTGGATGTTTCAGTTTATTAAATGTGCACAAATCTGCTTACTAGTAAAAAATTTTTTTCTAAAATTGTACTTTTCATTGGTGAAGGCACAATTTTTAAAAATGTGTTAACTTTTCTCACATAATCTCCCAGCTGCTAAAATGGTACCCACCCCCGCTTGAACACATACAATTGCAATAATTACAAATAAGGAATTTCTTTTCAAATAGACAGGAATTAAGTGAAATTTAAATATAGGGGATGTTAGGTACAGCAGTGTTCAGGCTGCTTGATGAAGAATGTGATGGGAATGTTGCAAAACCACACAGGCAACCCAGAATCCAGTCCCAGAATCCTGTGTTTTCACCCCAGTGATAGTTTTATATAGGATTCAAAGTGGGACACAATCACAATTACACAGAGGTTTCAAGAAGGTTCAAATACTGTACATATTACATAAGGGTCGTGACTAAGCCAAAACGTGCATGGACCCATGATAAACAGCTGAATCATTTGTTCTGCTCAACAGCAAAAACCTCCCTAGTTTTAAGGAAGATTCCTTGCACACAGAAATCCAGCAAATTAGGGAGAAGCTAGGCTAGATTCCTTCTCCTAGTTTTCTGTATAATATATATATAGAGAGAGAGTGAGCATTCAGGTCCCCACCTATGGTCTGAAGTACTACATCTCAGCGAGAGTTTACCACCTCAGTGAGCGCTGGGCCTAAACCCAAGATACTGTACTGATCTTGGTAGATGATTATTCAGACCCATAACGAACACTTTTCATGACATCAACAGAACAAGCAGAATCATTCACTCGACAGCAGCCATTTTGGTCATACAGTCAAATATCCTCCTACATTCTATGTTAATTATGACAGCTTTTCATATATTTAAAAAGTACAGGGTGATTCATCATGAAGTATACAGTTTCCATTTATAGTGAATGGGAACTGTAGACTTCATGATGAATCACCCTGTATTATTATGTATTTTTCTAGGAGTATTACCCACGTTTTCCCTAGGTTCTACTTTTTTTCAGCCATCCCTCACATTTTGATTCCTAGATCCAAGTCCTCTTAGATTTGCTTGCTCCTTTCTTAAAATGGCATCGCCAGAGCTTGAGCATTAGTCTTCTATGAAGAGCCTCAATTTAGACTGAATAAGGCAGCAGCATTGCCTCCTTCATGTTGCACACAGTGGCTCAGACCCACAAATCGCCACACGGAACACACATGTATCTCCATAAGGAGATGGATGGTGGAGTCAGCCTGAAAAGTTGCCCTCGTCTGTTTGGCAGGTGAACACAACCACACACCCACCCCTGATCTGACATGGATCTCCACAGGTGTAGCTCTGGGGTGTTGCATGCCAGTTTGGGGCGATGCAGTGGATGTGACCGTTGTCTTTGTATAGTAGGGTACACTCCAGCCAGGCAAAAGCACAAGGCCTTTAGGGGTGTTGCCTAGGGAGCGCCTCATTTAACCCCTAGGTCAGAGGTTCCACACTCGGTATAGTTGCATGAGGACCTTTGCTTTTCACCTAGCACAGCCCCCTTTTGCATGTAGGAGAGTGATTGGAACCGGGAGATCTGCTTCCGCCCAGGATCACCCTTGCTAAATTGGGGTATGCCAGTTTTAATAGTAATATCTTTAAAAAGTAATTCAAAACAGCATTTGCTGCCTTTTGCCATTACTTTGGATTTCATTTTAATGGCAATTTGCCATTATATGCCAATTTGCCTCTTACCAAACTGTGGTGGTCTTACTTTTTCAAAAATAAACTTTTATTTTTCATACCTCTCTGTGAAGTTGTATAACGTTCCCTACAACAATTTACTCCACCACTTTGAATTCTAAGGTGCATCCACTGAATGTACTTTGCAAGTTTTACAATTGGAAGTAATAATGGGGAAATTAACACATTCCCTGAGGATGCAAATAAAATGTTTTTATGAAAAAGTAGACTCACATTTTCATTATTTTTGGAATATGAGATACAATCACCTGTTTTGTAATGTAATTTGTTAATGCTTTTGTCAAAATGTATGGAATGCAAATTGATTATTATACCAATAGGATAACATGAATTACTTAAAGGATTATATTGCTCTTGAATTTTTGTGATTTTTACCAAGTGACATTTTAAAGTTTTTATCCAAAGAAGAAAAAGTGGAACTCTGCTTGCACAATGGGGATTTCTGGCTACCTCTTGCAAAACAAACCCTACACTGTCCCAGCCACTTCTGTCTAGAAGAGCATGGCATGGTCTGTAGTGGAAGAGAGAAACTGGAAAAATTTATCAGAGCTGCCTTTTGACACAAGCCTCTCTACAAATTCAGAATAGAGGTCTGTTCAGATTATAATCATCTCCAATGCTAGGGTTATATGTTTTAATACTCCCACCTACACTGTTTTTTTAAAAAGTTATTAAGTGTGAACTAGCATGCTAGAAATAAAGAGTATACTCTACATCTCCCCCATATAGATTAGTTCAGGAGTTCTGAAACTGTGGTCCCCAGACTACCAAGTAGACCACAAGCTTCATGCAGGTAGTCCTTGTGTGTCTGTGAAGAAGAGCAGTGGCTATAAACAGCAGATGCTGGTGGAGTGACACCAGCCTTGTGCCGCTTTGTGAGGCTGGGAGCTGATCTGAATGAATTGCCCGGTGAAACATTCAGATCAGATCCCAGCCTTGCAAAGTGGTGCAGGGCTGGCAGGGCGGCGTGAACAGTGCCCCCTGGAAAAATGTGCCTGGGGCCATCGCCCTGGCAGCCCACCACCATGTTACACCCCTGGGTGGTCCAACTCAATAGTCAAAGTTGGTCTCAATAGTCAAAGTTGGTCACACATTTCCCCTTACTTTTTAGGAGGGAAAAAGTGAGTCTTATAGAGCAAAAAATACGGTATACTGCTTCTTATTGTTTTGATACTGGCAAACCAGCAAAACATGGCCATCTGTCATGGATGCTTTAGCCGAGATTCCTGCATTGCAGGGGGCTGAACTAGATGGGCCTTGAGTCCCTTCCAGCTCCATGATTCTATGGTATGGTGAAGGTGTGCTATATCTGACACAAAGGAAACAAATATGGTTCAGACGAGTTTTTTTTAAGAGAGTCTCTTCCATTAAAAATGTGATATAACAGTCACATAGACAGCTGCATAAAAACTGTTGACACTGACTAAAGTAGCAAACAAGACATATACAGCCTTTAATAAGAAAGACAATATCCAAAAGAGCCAAGTAACTGATCATGAAATAACTAAATGATTAATAAAAATAATCCAAGGCTCTGGCTGGCAAAAGGGACTGATGTGGGAAAAGAATATACTATAACTGCTATTCTTTTCTCCCTTTTATGCTTCTTCTGAAGCATCCATTACAGGCAGCTTTTGATGACAAGATGGCAAGTTCAGTTGTTGTTTTTTTGCTCGGATCCAATATTGCAGCTTACTTTACAAACATTGACATAAATAGTCTTTGGAAAGTGCAAAGGAGAATGTTGTAATGCAGTCTCAAAAGTACAACCTGTTGCTACTTGGAACCTTACTAAAACACAGGTCACTTGGTTTCGCTCTTAGTATGGTTCTATCTCATCTTCCTTGCTGACTCACATTCCTCTGCTAAATAAAATTTAAAAAGTTTAAATATTAAAACATGACATTAGAATGATACACATTCTACAACATGCAAAATAAATATTTACTCAATTCATTTCTCTCCCTGCCCCCCCCCCAATTCCTAGCACACTTGTATGTCACTTTTAGTAATCACAGACTGCTGAACTCTTTTTCCACCCGTACATTTTGGCAGACTGTACCCACCTGCTTTATCTATCCCTACAAGTGGAGTGGCTTTGAACTCTCTCAAGGAGAGGGAACTTCATGGAGGATCAAATTTGGGAATGAAAGTAGACTGAAATTGTCTCATATTCTATTCCATAACAATCAAAGACTGAGAGCAGCTGGACTTTGGGGTCACAATGACCCCGAAGAAAGGACCACATGTCCAACATGTCTACAAAGGCTTTAGGTCTCAAAAGGGCAATCACTTCCATGCCAATTGCAGAACACTTTTGAAACGCTGGGAATCTTTGGGTACAATAACTCTCTGGGCAGTGCACCAGGGCCATTTCATCTTTCTAACAAAGGCAGTAACTAGGATGGAGTCACAGAAGAGCAAGCAACCTATTTATTTTGTGTAAGAGCTCAGTAAACAATAGCATTTGCTTCAAGCTCCTGTTTTATTTCTTTTAGCTTCAAATACAAAAATACTGGTGATTTACAAAATGGCAATAGCATTGGGGGGAAAGAGATATTTTTCTTTCTATTAGTGCAGTAGCAATTGGAGTCAAGGCAGCTCCTCGGGAACATGAAGAAAATAACTCAGCTGCAGCTACAGGAGTTAATTAAAGGTAGAAAATATCATGCATAATAATGAAGTCTTGTTGCTCATTATAATGCTCTCAATTTTCATCTTACACCACAGGAAATATTTTGTTCAGTTCATTCTAGTTATTTCTATTTGGCAAGAGGACCTAAATTTTAGGTTACAAAATTCATTATGGAGCTATGCTCCATTGCTCTTAATAGGTGCACCAAAAAAAAGGGGGGGAACATGCTTTTTCATCATCACATCATTATTTCATATTGAAAATGGACCTCTCACATGTAGATCCCAGTGGTGAAATTCCGCAGCTACAGTTCAAAGTAAGCTGGTATTCTGGCACTACCCTTAGTAATTGATGGAAGGAAGCATAGAGGGTAATTTCATCCCTATCATCAAATACCTGTTTTCTGATCTTTCAACATGCCTGAGACAGTGGCACAAATAAAGCATTTCATCCGAAGGATTAGAAAAGGGCATATTGCAAAAAGAAAAGCCATCTCAAAAAGCCACACAGCCGGGTCAGTACAATACAAGGAGATATATGGGACTCTGATGTTTTATTGGTTAGGGTAAACATGGAGAATTATCAGAAGGCAAGAAGGTAGCAGATATGTGTAAGTTTCTTCTGAACTTTTGTAAACTCACTGAGGTCCTGTAGCATTCCCCATCAGCCCCGCCCCCAGCCCACTACCCTTGCAACCTTGGAAATTCAGTGCATTGTAGACCCTACGTCAAATCAATTAACACTGTATGCATGTATAAAAATGGGACTCATTTGGGGACATTGCATGTTCTCCCAGAGACCAGTCTCTCAAAAATTACCTAAAGGTTTGAAGTTTTCAGTGCTGAAAAAATGCAACCAGTTTTACAATTCTTAACATTTAAAATACAAACAAAGTTAGTAGTGTGAACACTCAAGGAAACAAGACCAGCTTTTAAGTAGCGAGGTGAGTTACCACTGAACAATGCATCTGTATAGAGATGTTGTAATGACCGAAAAATGAGGATGTATAATGAGCTGCGCTTGGCTTTCTGCCTATTGTTTTAAATATGCCATAGGTCTTCAGTATGCTTACTGGGGAAAGACACTTACCCCAGCAGAAGGTGGTAAAACTGAGTGGCTTTGCAGATTTTTGGTTCCTCGCTGTTCAGAGACCCTGTGCACGCTGCAACCCGCTGCATGGTGTAAATGGGACCTTTCCTGCTCAATACCAAAACAGCTGTTTGGTGCTGGCAGGCAAAGACTGACTCATGTCAAGCAAACTGCAGCCTTTGCAGTGGCCTTTATGCACAGGAACATACCAATCATTCCACAGGTACATGACAATATGCATCTGTGGCCAAGCCTGAAAATTGCAAAGCCCCTTCTGGAACAGGAAAGATCCTACAATAGATTCTGGTGGAGTCCAAATTGGGTTATGTCCAGAAAAGAACCTCCCAATCTCGCCAGATTTCTGCATTAGTTAGACTTCACAAGGAAGGGGAGCAGACCCAACTTGTTTATATTTCTAGAGTTGAAACCTAGCATATTTTATAACCTTTCCAAGTGGGCACCATTTTGTTTCAACCTACATATGGACATTGACAAGACTTTAATGAGCTGCCAGTATCCTTTGCGCATGCAGTGCTACCCTTTCCACTATTAAGCCCAGCAAGTGGGGGAGTTCTCCATAGTGGAACTCTGAATTAGACCGACAATATAAGCTCCTGCATTTTCTTAGAGGCAGCCATCTACTTCAGACTAAATAAGCACCTATTTCCACACTAAACACTGTTGAGAGTAAATTGCTTTGTACTTTCAATTCTCTTACAGCTGGAAAGAGGCATCTATGTCAACCTTACACAGTTTGTATTGATCTCGAGTGTGACTCAATCCCTTTCATTCTGCTCATTTTCTCCTGTTCGTTGTGTCAGAATGATAATCAGAATAGTAACACACGACAGGGACTTATTTTGGGGACATATAAATGAGAGTGTTTCTCATTTTGAAATCTGTTTTCAGCTTAAAGAAAAATATGGCAAGCTGTTGACAGAGGTCTATTAAGTTTTGGGGGGTGATGTTTTTAAAATCTTCCAAAACTAGTTTCCCTCTTTTTTTTTTTAGGGTGACCATTGATTATTTTTGGATATGACATCCAGGATATAAAATAATATCCAGTGATAACTGAAATCTATTGGCACTTATTCACTTTGTTTCAATATGTACATTGAAAGCACTTCCATTTAGTTCATTTTGAAGAGATTTGCTGAGTTCTGAAGCAGCAGGGAAAAACAGGGACTCAACACTTGTGATTAATTCAATGAGATGGGCTCATGGGCTGATGCAAATACTGGAGGAAATGGATGTTCTTTCTATTTTTAAATGAAAAGTGAGGGCGGCAATGAGTCAGCATGTTTCATGCCTGACCATGCTTGATCCTCAATCAATTTTGCCCTCCATTAATAAGCGATTTTTTTTTTTTACATGACCAATTACCTGTTTTGAGGCTGGGACTGAACTCTCTGCTAGTCCTGGGAGGCTGGCAGGCCTCCGGGGCTGTCTGTGCTGGAAGGGTTCGATACTGAGGAGGAGTCAACTCTTCATCACCAGAGAAGCTCCTCCGCACCCCACCTGTCATGGGGACGCTCGACAAACTGACAGGCTTCTTCCCAACTGGTATCTTCCTCTCTAAACATCAAGTCAAACTAAAGTAAAACACTTAGATCAAAGTGTGTTAAAGCAACTCAAGACTAATCACTCACTGAGAAAGGCCTCCAGTTGGTGCTCACTTGACTTATGGACACCTCGGTGCATGCCCAGATCTTCGTTAACTACAGCCAAAGGAATTATTTTGGAAAGTGATGCTGGTGACTCATGGCAGAGCCACAGAACTCTATGAAACATCCTCCTATGACAACACATTTTCAGGAATCACCTTAAATTTACCACTCTCTTTATGGAAGAAATACCCTTAAAAGCAAATTTGTTAGTGAAAAAATTGGTGGTTTCATATTGCTCGTCTCACCTCTGGGTTTATTCCTCAGTAGCAGCTTAAAATTACAGGCTAAATTTTGTGTAAAACCTGCAAACTAAGGGTTTTCATAAAGTCACACCAATTAAGCACATGCTCTGCTATACAAAAAAACTACTTTCTACGATACCTCTAATCCATTGTCTCTTGATAAGTAAAGAGTGCCTACATGACCAATCTGAAGAGCTGCTCCATAAAAAATGCAGATTTGCCACCCAAAAATCATGGGGCAAATGTATTGAAATTCAAAAAAATAACCCTGAGAAGCTATGTTTACTGAAGAATTTCTGTGTAGGTGGTAGTAAGATCTTACCTGTGAATTCCTGCTTCAACAGGTGGAAGAAGCTTCCCTCTATGGAAGCGACCCTCTCTGACTTGACTCAGAAGGCAGGACTCATCAGTCAATGATTCTGAGAGGCAACATCTCTCAGATCATGAATGGATATGTAAATAAAAATGTACAGCAGCTACTACAGCACACTAATATGAGAAAAACGAATAGTATGATAGCATGTGAATATTCTGTGATGCCCTTGACTAACAAGTGTTTTCATGCAAGAATGCTTGGAGAACCAAAAAAGTGTGGTCCCACCTTCTGTGTGGCAGGTGGGTATTCTATTTTCCATGTTGTATTACTAGAATGGGCTCCATTTTATAGCACTTTTAGTATTAAATTCACTGCAGTATGTTTCATGCTAATAAAACCTCTGCCAAGGTGGAAAAAAACTCTGCCAAGTTGTCAAAAAGCTACTGAGGCTCTTTGTGAACTGTCATGTTCTACCTAAAGTAATTTGTATTTCAAGCTTCTGCCATGGAAGGTTAAAGACAAGAATATTACAGTAGCTACTGAACTACTGCAGATTTCTGCATTTTGCTCAAATAGGTCCTTTATTTTCTCCACACACAACACCAAAATGGATGTGAGATTCTTCACGCATTCATTAAATGCATGAATGATTAGGCTGCTATTTGCACTGAGAGGGAAACTCCCATTGATGCAGAGAAGCGAAATCCAGACCAAGACTACAATGGGGAGCTAAGCAATATAGACACCCCCGTGCAGGTCACGGCCCCACAGCTGTTTTCTTACAGATTCTCCACAAGTAGCTGTCACCAGCCATGGTCTAAATTGTGATAGGGAACATAATCCTTAGCACTATCATGACCTGGACCCATCTCCACAGGCCATCTAGTGGTTAAGAGCGATAGACTCGTAATCTGGGGAACCGGGTTCGCGTCTCCGCTCCTTCACATGCAGCTGCTGGGTGACCTTGGGCTAGTCACACTTCTCTGAAGTCTCTCAGCCCCACTCACCTCACAGAGTGTTTGTTGTGGGGAAGGAAGGGAAAGGAGAATGTTAGCCGCTTTGAGACTCCTTCAGGTAGTGATAAAGCGGGATATCAAATCCAAATCCAAACTCTTCTACCTGGGTTCCAGCTATGGAACTCTGAGCTCTCAGAACCTCCTATCTCGGAACCTTGGGAAGGGTAATCTCTGTAAACTCACTTCAGCCCCTATCTGGGCATCTCCACCTAAGTGTGAAAATACTCACTCTACCCTTGAACTGGCTTCTCCTGGAATGAACTTCTTTGGCAGGCTTAAAGTGGAAGCCGACTTGTTCTACATCTTAACGCAGCCCTGTTCAGGGAAGTTTTTAATCTGTGATATTTTAGTGTATTTTTGGTTTCTATGGAAGCCGCCCAGAGTGGCTGGGGAAACTCAGCCAGATGGGCGGGGTATAAATAATAAATTATTAATTATTATTATTATTATCATTATTATTATTCTACCAGTACATATGAGTCTATGTGCAGCGCTGGCTTGCCTGAAGCACTCCTCTGGCCGACAGGTATGAATGCTGCTTTTTCCTACACAAATCCTAAAACAGGCTTCCTGTTTGAGGCTACAGTTCCCACCATCCCTGGCCACTGGTCCTGATAGCTAGGGATCATGGGAGTTGTAGGCCAAAAACATCTGGAGGGCCGAGGTTGAGGAAGCCTGCCGTAAAAGCATCACGTCACCTCCCTTCCTGGTTTTAAGCATCTGGCTTTCCAAACTGACCAAAGACATGCCGAAGTACTTGTGTGCTTATCTGATGGTAGGTGTCACAGTTTCTTGCCATGGGCACATCAATGAGCAGAGATTGGCAAGTGCTTTGCTTTCTCGCTCCCTCTGTCTGGCTTAAATTTGGGAGTTGGGCTTGGGCCGAGGGGAGAAACAGGAGAAAATAGAAAACGGTAGTAGCTGCTGCATCCTAATAATCAAAGTCAGGATCAGCTTCACAGATGCTACACGTGCCTTCTGAGCCAGGTGATGAGGGTATCCCAGAGAGCAGAATATTCTCCCAATTCCAGGAAGCTGTGCTTTGTAAAGGTGGTACTCTCACTTGGTAACGACATTCCAATACAAAATATTCTCACTGTATGCTTGCTAGATTAGTACAATTCATTTTGTCTACTTCTCAGACATAGGTGGTGTAAGCAAAAAGTCTTCGTTATTACAATCTAAAACAGCCAGTGGTCTTTTTTGGTCAGCATTAAAAAGTACTAAAGTTCATGAAAGTCCTAAACCCCTCACCTTGTATGTACTAATATTCCCAAGTGAACTAAGCAGCCATCGGAAAAAAGTGCAAATTCCTTTTATTTATTTATTTTTGAAAATGCTTATTGCATTATGTAGCTGTTGTAGACTGCTTTGAAGCCTCTTTGGCTAAAAATCAGCTTATAATTTTTAATATAAATATAATAAATATAACTACTAAATGCTTGTAAGAAGAAGGCACTGTCATGAATTAATCCAGCTGCATTGGTTTACAGCTTCCTACAATTAAAGCATGGTAAATAAATAAAGCTTTCTTCAACTTAAAATGCCAAGAGTCAGAGCAGAAAATCAATATACAGTAGGACTAATCAGACTAGTTATTTCCATCTCATAATAAACTGAGGCAGATTTATAATTTTCCTTTTAGTTCACTGTCAAATAATACACATTCAAGGAGTTAGGTCCTGCCACATAAAATAAAGCATTTTAGCTGAACTTCACCTAAGGCTCCAACACATTAGTTTTTTTTAATGGGGTCAGATCAAAGGAGAAAATCGCTATAGAGCAAAGTCAAAAGCAAACAAAGAGGATGAAAGAAGAGGCTTGCTCCACAATAGTCTCCATGGTTGTTAGTTCCTCCATCTCAGAAGAGTTCTTTAAATTAAGGGTTGAGCTAAGAAAGGTGCAGAAGGAGTAACAAGCTCCAACATCATTTTAGCGTCTCATTTTTAGCATACAGGTTTTGTCCTAGCCTTATTACTTTGAAAATGTCTATAGCCTTCTGTGAATTTACAATTTGTCTAACTCTAAAGCAACACTAAGGAGTTTCATTATTGGAATTAATGACTTTGCATTAACTGTCATGATAAAGGGGAAAGAGAGAGTTAAAATATTTGTAAGGTAAAGGTAAAGGGACCCCTGACCATTAGGTCCAGCCACGGATGACTCTGGGGTTGCGGTGCTCATCTCGCTTTATTGGCCGCAGGAGCTGGCATACAGCTTCTGGGTCATGTGGCCAGCATGACTAAGCCGCTTCTGGCAAACCAGAGCAGCGCACGGAAACACCGTTTACCTTCCCGCCGGAGTGGTACCTATTTATCTACTTGCACTTTGACATGCTTTTGAACTGCTAGGTGGGCAGGAGCAGGGACCGAGCAACGGGAGCTCACCCCATTGCGGGGATTCAAACCGCCGGTGTTTGAGCCTTTCTGGAAATCCAAAAAGAAGAAACATTCCATTTCCCAATAAAATAACAGAATTCAAGCTAAAGAATGTGCCAGTTCTACAGGGCAAGATACAGTATGTTTGCAGATACACCAGGATTCACCTTCCTCTCCATCTCCATTCAACTCACACACGCTCCTACCTGCTTCCAGATACAACGGACTGGTCATGCTCTCCGTTTGTTGTTTAATATAAGTGGGAAACTTGGCATTTCAGAAGGAATTTGGCTGAGGCTACAATCCCAAACACACTCAGGTAAGGCTATCCACTGGTTTGTATGTTCTACTCCCAAGCTTACTAATCCAGTTTTAGCAATGGGAACAAGCACTGAGATTACATGTTTCTTCCTCATTACTTGCATCCTAGTTTAACCAAACCAACATTCTCTGCTGTTTCTAAACTGTGGTTTAATACTGGTTTACCAACAAGGATCTTAAAACAACTTCAGAATTTAAAATCCTGATTGGTAAAACTAACATTAAACCGCAGTTTCCTGTTTTGGACGTAACTATTAACTGTGGTTTTATTAAACCAGAGGGTAAGCAAGGTGGAAGGAAGATATCAAAGGTGGGAGGGGGTGGTTCCATCACTTGTTTCCAGCTCCTAAAAATCATGGTTTAGCAAACTGTAAACCAAGTATCTGAACCAGGCCTGTGGGACTTGCTTCAGAATAAAAATACAAAGGAATACAATGTACAATGGATGTAATTTCAATTCTAATGATTTACACTACCTGGAACTAAATTAAAAGTTCCATGTAGGCTGAGCCATTAAGAGAAACTTAACAGCTCAGCTGTAATGTGTGCCTGTCCAAAATAAAGTTTTCAAATTAAAATCTAATTTAGCTAAAATATAGTACAATTTCATTACACTTCCCTACGCAAGGAAGTCTTTCCAGTGTTTCAGACCCTCCATAGGTATTAACTCTATGGATCAATCTTGCCAGCTCCTGTAGCCACAAAAAGCTGTCATCTTTCAGATGAAAATACCAGCATGAAAACCAATCAAGCAAAATATAAAGAATGCCAACTTAACCTTATAATGGTCAAGACATGCAATAAAACATTCTATGCTAAAGTTCTTTTCTAAGCTCTCACTTCAAAAAATAATTCTTCATTTCTGTTTCTACACTCACCCTCACTTTACTCTGTATACTTATTATAACTGATTACAGTATTCTCTAACTTTAGATTGAAATTAATTCTATGTCAGGCATAGGCAAACTCGGCCCTCCAGATGTTCTGGGACTACAACTCCCATCATCCCTAGCTAACAGGACCAGTGGTCAGGAATGATGGGAGTTGTAGTCCCAAAAACATCTGGAGGGCCGAGTTTGCCTATGCCTGTTCTATGTGAATCTAAAAAAAGCATTAATTTTTAGTTCTATGATAATAAAATATATCATCTATCTTATCTTGGTGAAGATGACAGTACTACCCTAAACAAAAATTAATCAATCTCTTATTCTGGAGAGAAAAAGTTTTCTATGAAAGGACCTAAAACTGAAACCAAGATATTAAGTAGAAACTACCACAGAGTTTGCTTTAAAAAAATACTTATATTTGCACTTTATTTTATTTCACGTGACAAAAAAAATACTCAATTTAAAAAGTTTTCCTTGTGCCATAATGCACTTTAAGCTTGAAAAACATTTCAACAGAAAGCATCATTCGCAACCATCATTTTTCCTGAGAGAAAAAGGCAGTTTTGCAGCAAGAAGGTAAAAACAAATAATTTCTGTTACCCACTTTTCTTGTGTCCTTTGTATTGTTGTGACTTTGACTTTTTCTTCTGCTTTGACGAGCTTGACTGACCATCTCTTGATGCTGAAATATATGTTTTTAAAAAGAAAGTGAATTTAAACACCTTTTTGTGTGCTTTGTGTTTCAGAAGCCTCGTGGACAGCAGCACCTATATTCAGTATAATTCTAGCCCTGTGCCTCTTGAAACTGCAGAATATTCTTGAAATTTTAGACAGAGCCCCTCATTTCTTTTAATATCACATTATTTGATCCCGCATTTGACAAAGTGATTATAACGTGATAGGAAGCAAAATGATCCAGATGTGAATTAACAACTGTGTTGCAGGGTAGTAAACTACACAGAATCATTCCCCCAAGTCAGGAATGATTAATACTTTCACGTGTAAAATCATTTTACCATACAAAATGCACACCATCTGGGCTAATCAGAGCCATTCTGCCTTTAAAAATATGCTCAGTACAACTGATAACTAATAGAGTCAAGCTGCTAAGCCTGTTATATGACTCTACTATAACTGATCATTGTAAGGGCATCATTAAAAGACTGCAATGAACCAGAGAAATAAACCAAAAGTCAGAACAATAGGATAAAAATATAGTAACAATGCAAACACATACAATGTTTATCTCTTCATTGTATATTTGTGAACTACCTTGAGGGGCAGGTAAGAAATTAGTTAATTAAAGGAATAAATGCAAAATTACTTGCTAATCTACATGACCATACAGTATTCCCAATAATACTGCATTAAAAGCAACTTGCTTTCTTATTTGCCTTCCAAATATCAGTGGTGATTAGGGACAGAATAAGACAAACACCCTGAAGTACTACTGACTAACGGATTGAGCTCTGGAGTATTAAGCAAATGGCATTGTGTAAGTCCAAGCCGTTTGCCCAGACTACACCCTTGCGCTAGCTGGTAACCTGGCAGAAAATAGATTGAAATCTAAAAATAGAAACAAAGCTATGAAAAAAATTACCATAGAGAGGTCTGCTACGTTTCAGCTATAGAAAGTTCGGAGAGAAATTAAGGGCAACTTACATTGTGACGCAGGAGGCTGTAGTTGGTAACCCGTTAGCTGACACCATCCTACAGGGTAGAGGTCAGGAGATTCACAATCCACCCACTGATCATATTCGTCTTCCCAGCCGTCAAAATGTATCCTCAACAGACGGTGAATAATACGAGTTACTGTAGCCACACATACTAAGCGAGGTTCCATGAGGTCCACAGCCTCCAGCTTCATTGAAACATGAAACCCATGGTTTGGAACTTCCTGGAACAGAGATGTAAGACAAGCACATCATATTGCTTTGAAAAGCAAAGTTTTGTGATTAAAACATGTTCACAGTCACCTCTCCCATAACGGAACCTTTCTCTCTCCTGGTACATTTCCTTACACTTGTGAGCACTCTCATTCTACCAAGGTATGTACCCAGTTTTCCCGAAAGTAAGACATCCCCTGAAAATAAGACCTACTTCCAGTTTTACCTCTCGCTGTAATATAAGGCATCCCCCGAAAATAAGTCCTCCCCCGAACATAAGGCCTCCCCGGAATATAAGGCCCCCGAAGCTACTGTAAGGCGTCTGACTCCTCTGGACCCTAGTGGCGGGTGCCGTCACGCAGCTCACTGATTGGCCACAGCGCAGCCAGAGCTGTTCAGACAGTATGAGGTCTCTTTAAATCAGAGAGCCTGCGCCGCCGGCAGGACAAGTTGCCGTCTGCTGCTCGCTCTGCCCTAACGGAGTCTGGTTGACTCATAATTCTCCCCAAAATAAGACCTAGTGCATCTTTGGGGGCAAAAATTAATATATGACACTGTCTTGTTTTCGGGAAAACAGGGTAGTAACAGATGATCCAGCACAACACTTGGGATCTCCTAGAGCTTTCTACCAGACCTTTAGTTCACTTTGGTTATAAATACTGGGTTCATGAGATCCCAAGTCAAGTTACCTGGTCATGCTTTACTTTAGCTGTCAGTTGGTACTTTTAAGGTGGAATGGAAGCTTTAGTTAAATAGGCTCCATCCATGTGTGTTTTTCAGTGAACAGAAAAATCTGGTACATACTTAGGTCCACCACTGACAGCCATCCAGCCCCAAGGTAGTGGTAAAGCTGGAATGAACCACAGGATAGGATACCATATCAATATTGCCTAAATGATATATCTGTTGAGGGTGTGGCCCTTTCAACAGTTGTAATTCCCTAGCACTTTGGTGCATAAGTGAAAGTGGAAAGCCCTTAATGTAACATGTTAAACAGAAAGGTTTTTGATAATTGAATCTCTAATATATTCAGTTTTTGGAAACTGAAGTGTGGGCTTCAGAATGGAACCAATGATTTAATAAGCTTTTCTTTTAAAAAATTAATTTAATTTGGTACGGTCATGCAAAACAAGACTTGCATACATGACATAAAATATCTGAGTTTTTCAGTGTTGCATATCCTCAAGGAAGAGAGGCACAGAAATGGGTGCATTCACTACATCCCAGCTATGATATTCCTGTTCCAACTAAAGGTGTTCATATAGCATTCAAATGCCAATATTGCAATACTGGGATAACTCTTTTCCTTCTTCAACCACCATTGCATTTAATTAGTCTTAAATCCACAGGGTGAATCTACTGAAAGTACTTATCTGCCAGTACTCTTTTCTATTTATAGTTAAGATGCTTTTCTATAACAGCTACATGTGAAGACATTTTCTAGATTCTATGGGGCTGCCAACAAAGGAATGAGCACCACAAATTGTAGGTACACTACAACTGTGAAATATTTTGGTCTTACCTTGTTAAAGAACTTCACAGGGGCTGCTACTGAACCCGTTTCCCTGAGGTAGTCAAACCATTTGAAAGGTAGTTTTGCATAACCTAGAAGGGATTAACAGTTATGTAGTAGCATCACAAAAACATTTGCCCTGATCTGTACACAGACACACACTCACACGCATAAACAATCTGCCCCAAGCAGTTTGATAACCATGGAAGGACAGGGTATACATTTCTTAGAATAAATTATGAAGTTACTCCTCCCAAGTGGGATCATCAGTCCATCTAGCCCTGCATAGTCTACTTTGCCAAAAGCTCTCCAAGGTATCACATAGAGGTCTCTTTTACCTTATCAGAGATCCCTTTCGCTGTTGATGCTAGGGACTCAACTGAGGGCCCTCCCGATGCTGCCAGATCACAACACTAGTTGGAACACTTACTGGGGGGTGAAGAACATTGGAATCCAGCTCTAGAGCCTCTGCATGCAAAACATGCCATCTCTCACTGAATTATGGCCCTTCCCTCAGCAGAAGTGCCAGAGTGCAATAAAGGACCACAAATGTACAGACAGAGCTCTGAATAAGAGGCCACCCCACTAACCTTAAATGCAAAACAAAAAAGCAAAAAACCCTTGACACCCACTGACAGTTTTACCCGGCATGAATTTATCCAATTCCCTTAGCTATCTAAGATAGTAGCCTTCAGATATCGGGCAGAGAATTTTACACATTGTCATGCGAAAATGTATTTCCTTTTGCCTCTCCTGAATCTCCTGCCAACCAGATTCACTGGATGACCTTGAGCCCAGATTTTAGGGGGGAAATCACAGGAAGTAATTGATCAAACTAGGCAGAATATATGCTGTTACTAGGCCAATCTGGCCTAGACAGGTGAGAAGAGTGCCACTTACTTTGAGGATAGCATAACTAATGAAGAGGTGACATTAAACCATAATGCACCTAGCCTAGCTGCTTGTCCCATCTACACCACTTCAGCAAGCCACAGCAGTGGCAATTCTTATACTCCTTTACTCTGCACTGACTAAAAAGCAAACGGGAGAACCAAGTCAGAAAAAGAGAGTTGCAACATTCCCAGCCAGCCAAAGGATAGTTAAGCAAGCAATAATGAAACACTTGTCTGCTAAACGACAATTGGTTTGGCAACTCCAAACTAGAGTTTGAACAGAGATGTGAAGGATATGATTTTTGCAAACAAGCTTAAGGAAAAAGAAATGAATTATTCCACATAACACGGCTTGCAAGACATGTATAGATTTATGCACAAGAAAGTATGAATACCTCGGGGTGGAGTTAGTTCAATCATGTTAATTTCACAGAAACCAACGGGGAATATAGAAGGGGAGGTGGCATGGTAACAAAACCAGTCAGACCCATCTGCTGCCTCAGAGCCATCGATCCCAATCATAAGATATCCATCTGCTAATACCTAGATAAACAAAAAACAAACAGCAGTTAAGATTTAGAAGTTAAAGTCATTTAAAGGTGGGAAAATACCAGGAAGTGAAGAGCAAAAGCTTTCAGAGAAATTCAGCTGCTGGTTGACTTGGCAACCCTGTTTTAAGGCAAACAACAATATTGTCCATATGGTTCCTGATTTTTTTGTACAACACTATGCTGGTTACAACCAGTACCTATGTAATGCTCCTGATCCCTTAAAAAATGAGTTAAGGGAGCAGAGGCAGACCATATGATTTGTTTGTTTAATATAATTCCCCGCCCCCTTGCAATAGTTTAAAATCACAAAACAACTAATTATATATTGAAGTACAAAACACAATAAAATACATACACAAAATGAAAATTCACTCAAGAGCAATAGCAACGGAAATTACAAGCAAAATTAAACTAATATATTTACCTTTCTAATTGTTGCCACACATATTGCAGAAAGGTTTAATGGATCTATGGCTTCCAATTTCATCCCCTCCTTGAACCATTCTCCACTTGACTCGGCTTCCTTTACCTAAAGAAACATTTTGAGGCAACAAATGGAAGCAACACAGGTCAGCATCACAGACTATTTGCTTCTCCAGCTTCAATGCTGATGAACAATTCCTTCCATTATAAATCACGTTCCTTGCAAAACATCATACCTTAGCAAATAAATGTGGGGGTGCATCAAAATAAGCGTCCTGTTTCTTGGCAATATCTGTGAAAAAGGGGGAAAACCATAGATGAAGATTTCTAATTTACTACTTCAAACATGTGACCTTTTAAAAATACAAACGCCTACCAAAACCAAATAAAGCATTTTTTTAAAAAAATACTTTTATTCCATAAAATGTATACACCACTTGATGGCTTAAAAAGCAAGCAAACCTCAAAGCATCTTTCTTTGTCCAACTCTCATACAGTATCTTGAAAGCTGACGTGAACATCAATGTGATATATTAATTTGTTTGTGGGAAACTCTGCACAAAAGGAGCTTACCAGATCTTTTGAACCGATGTCCTATACTCCGAGACCAACCAATGGGATGTATGAGTGGGCTGTACATATGGCACCAGAAGTCATCTGTTTTGTCTTCGCTTTCTTCATATACCAATCTTAACCTGCCTCCAATTACGCTGTCTACAATTGCTACCCGTGTTCGGCAGAGATGAGTTTTATCAACAACTTCTACTCTCATAGAAGGCTTAAAGGGATACTGCATGCTTTCTGACACCTGAAAACATATAATCGTGCAGCGTTAACATATGTACCTCTGCAAATACCCATCTACAACAATGGCTATGTGAATCTGCTATTGCCCACAAGTATCACAGGGAGTGCTTTCCCCTGTTTTGTTCCCCTTTCCACACCCAGTTTTATGATCAGTCAACAAAGACAGGTACCATCACTTTCAGACTTTAGACTGCCAACTAGGAAAAGAGCTTTTCCTGTGGTGGTCTCATAACTTAGGCTTTGGAAACTTTTGTTTCTGGTCCAACTGATGCTGCTTTTTTGTTGTTGCTGCCAGCTTTTGCTTTCTGCTCCAATTCTGATTTTCATATTGCATTTTACTGTTTTTATGTAACAGTTTTTAGAGTATTCATGCTCAAAAGCATTTTGTAAGTACTATAATAAATAAGCCAAAAAGGCTGACAAGGGTCTTCTTTGAAACCAGCCTCACCTTCTGAGAGAAGTCGGGAGGAAGAGTTTTGGCACCAGTGAGTCGTTTCACCAGAAAAGCTTTCCAGTTTGTGTATTTGTGTTGAATGGCTGTCAAGATTCAGAAAAACAAACA
This sequence comes from Podarcis melisellensis, assembly GCF_964234715.1. NCBI lineage: Eukaryota > Metazoa > Chordata > Lepidosauria > Squamata > Lacertidae > Podarcis > Podarcis melisellensis. The sequence continues at coordinate 31,024,182 of NC_138529.1, read as the reverse complement.
GACATTAACCACTTTTGAAAATTTGTACTGCAAGACACTGAATGAGCAATGTCAAAAAGTTATTGTCTTCAGAATTTACTGGAAATCCAGATACTTTATCATCGTGAAGTACTTTTAGCTATTTTGACAACAACGTGAGTTAGACACAAGCACATCCATTCATATGATAAATACAGAGAGAGATATACAGATGTTGTGATATCAGATTTATACTTAACATAAGAGAGTATGTAAAGTTAGTTAAAGGATCAGTACAGAGAGCATAAGATAAATTAAACTAAAGGTCAGCCAGTTAAAAGTCAGATTTACGTACATCGAGGCGGCACTAGAGGCTTCCCACTTGTTGCACACCAACCAACCGGATGGATATCAAGACCACAGATGTTACACCAGAAGTCAAGACTTGAATCGCTTTCAAAGCCTTCATATCTTAGTAAAGCACTGTAACCTGAAAGAGAAGGAAATCTCATGCTGATCCATGCTACTCTTAAGGAAGAAATGCACCACAATCAAACACACACTCCCCTTCATTTGAAACAGCTTCCAGAGGAAGCGAGCTGATGTTGGAAGTGGTCTTCAGCTGCCACTGCCTATACTAGAGCTGTGTCAATAGGGGAAGTTCCTACATTGATGTTACAGTCATACCTTGGTTTTCAAACAGCTTAGTTCTCACACATTTTGGCTCCCAAACGCCGCAAATCCAGAAGCGTCTGTTCCGGTTTGTGAAGTATTTTTGAAAGCTGAAAATCCAATGGGGCTTCTGTGACTTCCGCTTGGCCTGCAGGCTGCAGAAGCCGCTCTCTGGCTTCCGAACGTTTTGGAAGTCGAACGGACTTCCAGAAAGGCTTCTGTTCAACTTCCAAGATACGACTGTACTATACTAGGGGTCACCAACATAGCCCTCGTAGGTCTCTTCCTCCACGGAAATTAAGCTTGAATGAAGCAATCTATTGTAGCCAATAGAATAGGTTGCCATGAGTGCAGAGGCACCAGTTTCTCCAAAGGATTGGAGGGACATTGTGTGACGTCCTCTGAATATTGAGGGGGCCCAGCCACCTCAAAAAAATATTTGGGGGGCCAAAATTGCTTGGGCCCCTAGGAGTTGGCGCATATTATTGCGTGCATGCAGTGCCCACAACCATTTCTCCAATTTGTAAATGAGTTCACAGGCTCAAAAAGGTTGGCGACTCCTGCACAGTATACTGTTAGAAGACATGGCCTTGAAATATATATTTTTTTCCCTGGTTTTTAAGGCAATTTGTTTTACATGAGGCTTCTCAAACTATGTGTTGGGAGCCTGTTGGTTTAACTGCTATCTCAATGCAAACATTCAAAGGTCACAGAGAAAGAAAGAGCCACAAGCCATGAGTGTATAACCTTGTTTCAAACACCTAGAGTGCTTTGCTTGGAGGACAGCAGTGTGTTGATCATAAAGGGAATTTCACATAATGAAGTCTGCCGGGAAATTATGAGTCTTAGCTCAAAATCACAAGCAAGAGACTTATCAGGAATCAGGGAAACTACTCAAAGGCAAAGTTTTTCAACCCCTAAAGTTGAAAACATATCAATTGTAGCTCTAATAATACAAAAATTACAATTACTCCTTATCACCCCCTGAAGAATCACAACAAAGCCTACAATTAACAGTGTGTATAGCATTCAAGATCTGAATATGACAGTCTTTTAAATTCCACAGAATCATCCCTTATAGGCAGGGTTTCAAACAGATCTGCTTGGTAAACCACTGTTGACTTAATAGGAACTTGCCCCACTATGGCAACCTTAAGGATCATTCAACACAGAAGACTTATCCCTTCTGCTATGCATTTTGTTTTAAATAATATATACACCTGCTCAAATCCCTGAATTATTTATTGAGACAGTTACACTTCAAAATGCATTATTTTATGCAAAGTTAGTAACCTGCTAATTTTACAATCCCAGCAATCCAGAAGACTTTGGTAGGTAGGCTGCAGTCTGTGTTAGGGACTTCTACACGTACACCTTCTGAGATGTCACCCCAGCAAGTCCCCATAGGTGCCTGCAATGTTAGGAAAATAAGTTAGAAACCATGTAATTCATAAAAACACTTATTTCCACCTATTAATACTAGCCAAGCTCTCTGGCTTTTCTTTCCGGGGGAAGCTATCTGGTTACTGCTTGTAAAACTGGTTAACTCATGGCTTACCTTTGTTGATGACAGTGAATCCCTCCCTCTCTCACCCACCACAACCAGTGAAGGTTTACGGTAATTTTATTTTTCAGTAACCTCATAGTTAAAAAATCTGAATTATCCTTGAAGTCCTTTGTTGCATTAATGACTCGTTGTAGCATCACTTCCTTAAAGTATCGTGTGAAGAAAATGATATGTGTAGCTTTCCCTTTTTAGCAATGGTCAATGTGTGGAAATTAGTTGCAATTCTTTTTTTAAAAAAGAGAAAATTACTTCATTTGTGGGTGAACCTGGAATATGAACTTTCTGCAGATTTTAACTACTTCAGGAACAGCAACAACAGAATGCGCAACACAGGAATGGCAAGAGATATTGGACTAAATAGGAAATGAGCAGAGTTTGCTATAATGAATTAACTTAATGAAGAACTGATGAAATACCTTTGAAGATTTGCTGATTAATATTTTAAAATGGGCTACTGCAACAATAACTTTCTTTTCTGCACATGCTAGAAAAGCATGCAGTTAATCCAGCTGTGGAAATATTCAAGTTCCTTCTCAAGTATACTTGAGAAGCTACAAGAAATAAGTCAGTCTCCTTACACAGATGTGTCAGCAAGTGATTCCAGGGCAACCAACCTTACTTTTCTGGCAAGGTAAATAATTTACACATGAGGGGAATGTTAACTGAAAACATGTCTATTTAAACTCTCAGGGAGTAATGAGTGCTTTAGCAGAAAATATACATGCCACATTAAGTATTTGTGCTGTCAACTTGGAAGCTATACATAAAAGTCTGGGAGTGACAAATCTGGAGGCATTATGACCTAAAGCAGCAGCCCTCAATACTTCCTAGTAGTAAGGCCCATTGAATTCAGTGGGACATCTGAGTAAACATGTTGAGGATTGGGTTGGAAAATCCTGACTAGTTAAAATAGTGGACTGACAATCAAATGAAAACTATACAGAAGTAGTAACATGAATGTATCTCAGCAACGTATCATCTCCAGAATGAAACTGATCTAGTTGTGAACAGGAACATTCTGATTTTGAATGAATTCTGGTCTTTATCAGATCACCTCTTAAGGAGGAGGAAGAGGAGGAGGAGGAGGTTTCAGCAGCTCTTTATGGCCAGGTGCTGTCAAGGTTCAGAAAACAGATTTAGGCTGAGTATTATTGTGGGGTGGGAATGCTGATAATAGAAGCAGGGCAGTTCTTCTACAGTTAATCAAGTTCCGTCATGGTAAGTCTCAACAGGCTATAGCTAATAGAACTGGTGAATTTGAAATTTTGCATACACATGGTCTACCCGATGAGGTGTATGAAAGTACCCCCCCAAAAAAAGAACAATCCAATAAAAATTAACACAGATCCAACAAGTTTAAAAGTTTGACCTCTTTCCCATTTATAAAGAAATCACATATTTCTTTCAAATTTTGGTGAAAAGTTTGGCCTTTTTGTGAAGTAGACCTTTTAATTGGTCAAGTTCCAATCCGTGATTCAAAAGTTATTGTGGTTTCCCCTCTCCATAAAGTAAAGTACCGGGGGGGGGGGGGGAGAATAGTGCTGGGCATGACTGAAGCTAAAATGTGGCCAGGAGGGCAATGCGTGCAGCGGGAGTCACCTAGCTGACAGTATGTGTGGTATCACAGTGTGGCGCAATGGCTACAGTGAGGGCTTGTCAAGCTCTTTGGAGCCATGGGCACGTGAGAGATTGTCATAAGGAACCACACGCCCCAGAGTCACAGATGCATCCATCCTATCTCATACTGCAGCTCTGCACACAACCTGTCCCAAACTGTTACCCGCATGAACTTTGCCAGGAGGACAGCAGTGATTCTTTTCTAGTAATTAATCTAACAACAACCCTGTGAGGTAGGCCATATGGTGAGAAAGAGACTGGAGCCATACATCCCTGTGAGTCGCACATGCCCGTCAAAAACTCCATTCAATTGAAACAAAATTGAATGCATCAGGTTTCAAAGTTTCGGATTGGTATAGGGGTATAGCAGAAAGTTAAACTTGTCCTTGTCTGTGAAGATCGCGGTTCTGCTAGTTCCTCCTACACCAATCCATATGGCTGTCGCTTCCAAAGAAAGCCATCATGGGTTTGGGTCTCGTGGCCTTGAAACGATGGTACACTGTGTATATCCAGCATACTGTCTTCTCTTGCGCAATACGCTTACTAGCAGAACCATAAGCATACAGATAAGAACAAGTTTACCTTTCGAACTCATGATGAAGGCATCCATCTTGGGCTCCTTCCCAATAAAAGGAAGGTCTGCCTGGGCCACCACTCTGATCCAGCGCACACTCTGGAGGAATTATCTGGGAGGGACAGCCGCCTTCCCTGCAAGGTAAGTTGCAATCAGGAAGGTCTTGATGGGCAAGGTCCAGGTTCATGTAAGTGGGCTTCCCAACCCAAAAAAAAAAGGCTGACCCTATAACTTCTCTGCCTGGAATAGCTAAGTATTACTACTGGCTTTTCTCAAATGCACTAAAAACACCAGGCAGAAATATTTAAGGCCTCTGGGGCTTTAGAACTATGGTGCAAGATTTTTGTTTTCCAGGTGCACCTGATATATCTGTTGCATATGCAGTGACCACAATCCAGAGTTCCCTTCATGTGGGTGCAAGCACAAGGCGACCCCACCCAAGAGAGGCTCTCCCACCCCACAATGAATGAGCTGCTGTTTGTTTGTTTTTTAAAAATACTAGCATAAATTTAAATAACTGCTTGCTTCAGACAAAGCTGCTGCATGGAATCAGACAGAAAAAGCCCCACTGCACATGCAGACCTCACATATCTCTCTGGATTGAGAATAATATCTGCATTTTAAAAAGGGGGAGGAACGCTAGTAAGCAGATAATGCATCAGTGCCATCTAGTGAAAAGGGGGAAAATATTCCTCATGTAATTACATACAGTTTATAAATAAATTGCATCTGAAAACCAGGTTACAATGCACTAAATAAACAGTTTCTACTGAGTTCAATGGTACTTACTCCCAAGTGTGCATAGGTTTAAGACCATCCACTATCTGATGCAGAGAACAATGCTAGTAGCTGTCATGTTTGTTCTGTTGTACTATTACCAGTACAGGGGGATAAAGAAGCTGTGTCTGGACAATGACTCCCATCATCCCTGATCGTTGCCTGTGCTAGCTTGGGGTGATGGGCGTTGGGAGCCCATTAACATCCGCAGGACCACAAGTTTCCAATCCCAGTTCTAGCACATATGGCCAGGTCTGCATGATGAGCAAAAAGTGATGAAGATTCTTGCTGGGTCTGCAGTGACCCTGATCTGTTGCATTTAACGATTCCATATCCATCCAATGCACATTACCTTTAAAAACGGGGCTTGTGCAACAAAAAATATACTTTCCATAGGACACCCTCCCCTCTTCCAGAAAGGCAGTGGGGCAAAATGTTTGAGATGCAAAGCTTTTATTAAGATAACTGATGGAATTTGGTATGTTTTATAGAAATCATGCAACCCTATAATGAAGTTAAGCCTAGGGAAAGCTCCAGATAAGACTTTACAACTTCCTCGGAACAAATCGACCATTTGTTTGCACTAGCAGCAATTAGGACATAAATAAGAGGAAGCATTTGCGCTCCTTTGTGGAACATCTGAATGCTAATTACAAGGCAGCCTATTTAATGTACTATATGTTACTACGTAGACTCATCTGCAATCCCTATACCTGTTTATATGGACACAGTGGAATGAATTAAAAGTAATGAAGCTCATTTCCTCCTCAACATCAAGAAGAAGAGGAGTTTGGATTTGATATCTCGCTTTATCACTACCCTAAGGAGTCTCAAAGCGTCTAACAATCTCCTTTCCCTTCCTGCCCCACAACAAACACTCTGTGAGGTGAGTGAAGCTGAGAGACTTCAGGGAAGTGTGACTGGCCCAAGGTCACCCAGAAGCTGCATGTGGAGGAGCGGAGATGCGAGCCTGGTTCACCAGATTATACGAGTCCACCGCTCTTAACCACTACACCACACTGAACATATAGAACATATAGCTGCTAGAGTTGGTTTTGAATGCCGATTTGCAAGTTTGCAAGTGTGCACGCTCTTGGAGGTAGATTTTAAAACAGAATATACGCACAGATGACTTCAGGCATGGAAACTAAGATTAGAAACATGACTGTGTTGACCAGCACAATCAATAGCAGATTGTGCACGAAATGCTATCAGAACAGTTTGTTGCAATGGTCTGTGCTGCCTACATAGCTCTGTTTTAATAGGCACATCCATTTAGGGTAGGTATGGGGAACCTCCAGCCCATAGATCTAATTACGTCTGGCAGGGGTTCCGATTTGGTCTGCAAGGCCATTTCCCCCAAACCACAGTCCCACAAATGATGCATCAGATGAGGAGCAGGTAAAGGCATACTGCCAGTGTATAATTGGTAACCTTTAAAGGCACTCCTGATGGTGACAGGTAGGCTCCCTCGCCAGTGCACAACCAATGAGCTAACCGTTACCAAAAGTAAACCAGCTCAAATATGCTGTGCTACTGAGTTACCACAGCTGATTCCACCCAAAAATGGAGCTTGAAGTCAGCTACTATCAGCTTACTGGGGGTAACTTCAACCCCTACTTGGCTTAAAATTTCTATGTAGCCCAGTTGCCACACTACAAAGGAAAAATGGGTCACCTGACATCATAGTGAAGTCAGATGACTGTCAGGTAGGAGGGCCCCACCCACCAAAATGGCCCAATGGTGCAGCAATGCAAGTTCCAGCCAACTGACTGGATCCAGCTCCCTACCCCAATTTAGAAAATACCTTAAAATTAGGTTCCAAATGCATACTTAGTCTTGCGTAATTCGTTTGTGAGTCATTTAGCTTCATTAGATATCTCCCCACCCCCCCAAAAAAACCTCCTAGACTTTTATGTTGTTGATGATTATTGAAAGTATGAGCAGCAGAACACAATCCTCATCACTGTGTTGCTCACCATATAAAGCAAGGAATTCAAGATGAAATTCTGAGACACATATTGTCATCTGCCTATGCTAGGCTGAAATGAAAGAATTAAGAGAACATACAACATCTAATTGTGGTCTCCTTCCTCATGAATCACCGTTCTTTCTATAATACTACACTGTACACCAGAACATGCTCAAATATAGAAACACAGAGGCTGCCTTACGCATGGCAGACCATTGGTCCATCCACCTCAGTACTGTTTACAATGACTGGCAGCATCCAGGATTTCAGGCAAAGGTCTCTCCCAGCTTCTTCTGGAGATGCAGAAGATTGAACCTGGGACACTCTGCATGCAGAGCAGATTGACATCCAGCCAAAGCAAAACGCTGGTGAAAAAGCAGCTACAAAGTCTGTGACTTAGCAACGTGCCTAAGTGCAAGTAGCAGGCAAGCGGCAAAGAGCACTTGTCCACCCTTGCACCTTCACTGCCACAGAGCTGACCCATGTTTTCTTGGCTAGGTAAAGCTCATAATTCACTCATTTGCTGCTCTTTAAGAGGAGGGAGAAAAGGCTCCCCCAAGTCTTCAGTTATCACCCAATGGAGGAGATGCAGTAGAACTATCATAAAAACAAAACTGGAGGGGGCTTGTATGCCAGAGCTACAGCAAACTCAAGAGATGGCTGTCCAGCCTCTATGTTAAGCTCTCCGGTGACAGCTTGCCCATTCACCCACCCCAACTAAGTAACTGGTTCCATCCTCAAACTGTTCTTACTGTCAAGAGGTTTTTCACAATGCTCAGTGAAATCTACCCTCCTGTAATCTATGCTCATTAGATCTACTTCTGCCCTCTGAGGAGCCCAGGACAGATCTTTGCCCTCTTCTATGTGACAGTTTTTCACATATTTGAAAAGTGCCATTGTGCTTCCCCCCACTTCTTCTCTATTGGCTAAACATACCAGATTTCTTGCTGGGGGTGTCCAACAGCAGAATGTTCTCTGCAGGGACAATCATCTGGTGCCTGCTATGTTAGAGACCATGTGAAACTGAATTTATTTTCTAGATATTTTAATGCATACAATTTAAACCATACTTCTGCTGTTAGAGTAATTGATTGTTTCATTTATTGTTGTTTGTTGGATTTTATTGTATGTTTCAGTGATAGTTGCTTTGAAAGATACTTTTGCAAAGAAACCTGGGATACAAATATAATGTACAATCAGTGCCCCCTTAATACATTTGAGACCTGAAGTCAGTATTCCAGGCAACATCCCCCAGTGACACTTGTCCCTCCAAAATACAGGGGCACGTATAATGTGTGTGGGGGGGTGTTAATCAAAAGGAATTCTTTTCCAAGAATATGACTGCTCACCCAAGGTATCTCACTAGCTTTTCTGTGTCCTGCACAGGATACAAATTGAGTCTGAAAATTAGTGGTTTAATAAAGACATGAAACCTTCAACTTCATTCTATACTCAAAAGATATTGCCACTGTGTTTAATGGGCCTTACTCCTAATAAAGCATGTGTAGGATTGCAGCCTTAAAGACAATTCCACAATCCCCAGAATCATATACAGATTTAAATTGCTTCAACTTTCTTTCTTTCTTTTTTTTAAAGCAAACCAGTCTGTCAGGGATAACCAGACCATCAAGAAGGCAGCTATCCTCCTTCTCTCACATGCTGCACGGGTTTATTTGGTTGAAGGAAACAATCTCTGCTTGCTGATACAAATCATTTGTCTTTTTGCTGCAGCCACACCCTTGGTGCTTGCTGATTTTGGCCTGTTCTCTCCCAACATGTCTAAAGTCATTGACAGTGCATGACTTGCACCACCAACGCGTTAAACAAGCAGGTGGCAACAGCAAACTACTACAAGGCAAAAAAGATTCAGCACCTGCCTCATTTTGGTCACGCTTCGTTCATAAAAGGGATTGAAGGAACCCAGTCAGAATTACTGTTATCACATTTGCTTCCTCTGATCTAGCAGCTACAAGGTGCTGAGAGAATGGGATCATGGAAAGGGATGAGTATGGCAGTAGAATTTGTCTTTTAAAGTTATGAATGTTAAGATCAATGAAAACACAGGACAATAATCCTGATGATTACCTATACAGCCCACCATTTTAATGATTAAACTGGCCCTACATGCAGCACAAAGGAAATACTGAACTCATCACAATTGGGGCTTTAGAGAAGAGGGGCTTGGATTGAAAGTTTGACTTCCATGAACTGAAGTTATCTCTCCATTCACAGAAAACTTCCCATCCAGCAGAAGGGCGGGAGAAAGGCCACAAATTTATGCCCATTTCCCCTCCAGTGCAACAGAGGGGAGAGGAATGGGCAAAAATCGGTTCTTCTTCCACTAGCAAGAGCACACTCAGAAGCCAAACCAGTCTTGTTTTACAAGCATCACTTGAACCCATTCCTAAAACAACCTTGCTGTGGATGTGTCTGCCTATTTGCTAATAAAGCAACTTATTGATCTTGATCTCTGTTATAAAAAGGAACAACCTTATCGTTATTATGTAGCCTTGTATACAATGCACCTTACTACTGACAGAGTGGCATATTACAACATGTTCCTTCTTGTGAAACTAACCTGAAAAACACGCTTGTTTTGAATTCCAGCTGCTTCTAAGGAGAGACAGTGCAGAGCTCTGTTTTGTTCACAGAAGATCTGCAGGCAGTTTCAAAGGACTTTGTTTGATTGGGCTGGGCTGAGGTCCCCACCCAAGCCTGACAAACCAATAGACTAACTTGGTTTCAATTAACTGGGTTGCTTCTCAAGGTCCACAGGATTTCAAGACAGTTTCTTAGTATGTAAATCAGTTCTATGCACACAGGCAAGAACCACATCTAAAACTTGCTTTGAAACTTTGCACACAGCTTTGACAGCTAACATTTAAACTGAATAGCATCATGCATCTTTGAAATAGAAGCTCCCAAGACTGCAGTTGTTAGATCAGTAAAATTTCATATATGCCTAAGGATTAAGGGGAAAGCCATAGGATAAAATCCAGTTGTGCTGGTCTGCCAGCAACACTTTCTCACTCCCCACCAACTACAGCCCCTCACATACCCCCAAAATTTGCTTTAATGGTGGGCTCTCAGAAGCAGATTTGGGGGAGTGAAGAGGGAGCTGTAGGAGGAAGGGGAAGTCCACTCTCACCACGCTGTTTGTAAATTCTCTGTTGCAATTATTTTATAGCTATTTACTAAAAATAATAAAATCAAAGGCAACATACTTACATGCTTAAAACAATTAACAGGAGCGGCAGTGAAACTATTGCTATTGATGTAGTTGCCCCAACTGAAGCCTTCCACTGGAACAGATGCTAGAAAGAGTTACTTTATTTAGCAATGTGTACATAATTTACTAAATAAATTTTTAATACATATAAATTCATTTCCAGTCTCTTTTAGGGTGGGGGAGGAAACAGAAATGCACGGTTGTAAGCATGACCACAAGGTGAATATGGTGGATTATCCAAAGAAAATCCTCTAGAAAATAGATTAGACTGGAACTAATTAATGTAGGCCAGAAGCAAAAACAAAAAACCAATTCTAACCCATGCACTGATGCCATCAGGATTCATATGACAGTTAGTTATTATATCCAGTCAAATGGATATAGCAGTATGGGAAAGAAATCTATCTACCCCTAGAGCAGCCAATGTGTTCTGTTGAAAATGCCAATACAGCTGAAAGGGTAGAAAGCAAGGCACATGAGCCAAGCCCCTCAGAATGTTTCACAGGTTCACCCCAACAACCAATGCCCTTCAGCTTCAGATGAAAGACCCCACCTCACAATACTAGCAAACGTTATTCCTCTTATTCATTGGGAAATTGCTGAAATATGTGGTTAGAGAAACCTTACAATACTTCTCGAAATTATTCCCCAAAGTTGAAAAACTGAATGTTAACCCAATAATAATTCCTCAGAGACATCTAACATCCACGTTACCTGTTTTCGTCTTTGATTGGTTCTGTACCGTTGCTTGGTATTGGGCATATGCAGCTAATTTAGCAACTAAAGGTTGTTTTTGTAGCACTTTAGCCTTCTTTGTTGGAGGTTTTCCCTAAAACAACAAGAGCTGAATAAGGTTCTTTTCAAACTCACATCAAGACGTTTTAGAAGCAGGGTTTCTGGAAATCTGCTGCACAAAATGTAACTGCAGTTTCAGAAACAGAATTAATCAGAAAGCTTTTTTTAAAAAACAGTTTCTGGGTAAATCCCATTCAAAAGACCACCTAGCCTGCTGCTATTTTAACATTAATTTGAATTTTCTTTAAATACTGAATGTTACTATAACCACGTGGCATTTGTGCACTGACAAAAATAGGAAAGGTGTAGCATGCATTCCATATGCTACAAAACTGATGTGCAATCCAAGCCCAAAACGCAGACAAAAATATATTTTGTTTCAGTGAAGGACTGTACAAACTAACAGATGCTACCAAAACCTATCAAGGCATGATATCTTCTTTAATTTTTGATGTCTCAAAGGAAACACAAGCAAAAATGGGGGGGGGGATGTAGCTTATAAGCTTAATATATAAAAATCATGTTTCTGATCACTGCATTCTAACATTACAAGTAACACCGAATCCTAATTATTCAAAACTCTTGAACTAGGATTTGGGAGAGAGCAATGGAATTAGTCATGATCTTTCAAGCTTAACAAGCGCTCTCAGATGAAAATGCATTAGTATTCTGCTGTTAGAAGGATATCTAACACTGCAGGTGCAAATAGCCCTTGGCAGTTAAATCCATTGTACAATCTTTCCTTCAAGGCTGGCATTATACATTAGCAAAAATGTACATTGCAAACATGATGGAATTTTAAAATAAAATGTTAGTATTATTCTTACACTGGCTTTTGCAGAGGCCAATTGAAAGTATTTGGACTACCGAGCTTTAAAGCAACTTTTACACCCATTACGTAATGGAGTGGAGATTAGCATTCTTCAGTCCAATCTCATCTGTGTATCTGAAGCTTGTACTTAAAGTGTTCTCCGACATATATGCACAGTGATATCAATGCAGCTGTTTGAAAGGAAGATGTAAAGAAGGTAATGCTGCATGAGCAGTGTCTCCCTTATTTAACAGGACGTCCTCTTTCTCCCTGCATGTCCACAAAATCTGCTCCAGAGGGTCCCCTAACTCTCTGGAACAGATTTGGAGGGGTTTCACAAGAGGGGAGAGAAGGGTCATTTCCACTGCACATGTGGAAGTACCGTATGTTGTGTGAGTGGAACAGCAGTGTTGTACGCAACCCAAGGTAACTAAAACTACATTTGTACAAACTAACTTACATTAACTTATTAAATAAATACATTCCAGTATCACATTTTCTTAGCCTCCAAATAATGGTTTGGAATGGAAGAATCTGTCCATGAACTGTCTGATCCTGGTTCAGATAGGTCACTCAAACAACTTTGCTAGTTTTGCTGTCATGGCAAAATGTGGTTTGACAAACCAGCCAGCATCTATTAAGTTAATTGTGCAAAAGGAAGAGGAAGTCATGCATAGATGGGAAACCCAACCGGGTGGGTGGCGTATAAATAAATTATTATCATCATCATCACCATTACTATAATGGTTCATTCCTGATCCTCCAAATGATGGTTTGTACTTCTTGATTTGTACAAATAACAAACTGGAAGAAGGTATAGGGTTATAAAGACCAGGACTAGCTGCCTGAGAAACAGTTTCTACCCAAATGCAATTCTGGTTCTAAATGCAGTATAAGGAGTCTCTATAGTATATTGTATTTTAAAATGGGGTTTCAGAGTTTTTAGGGGTTTTTGAATGTCTTATGTAGATCTTTCAATTTCATTGTTCTGTATGGGACAATGACAATAAAGATATCATATCATAAAACTTGCAGTTTGTTTTACTGAGAAGTGGTAACAACCACTAGGTTAGAATCAAGTGGTGAGCAGTTTTAATTTAAACATTTCTACAATGCTCTTTTTCTGTATTATCTTACAGCAGTTTACATTATGTAAACATACAACATATACACACAACACAATCCACATAATAAAATATTACAATACAATAAAATGTAACTACTGTAGCCAATAAACACAACTAAGCCTTGTGGTACCTCAAACACTACAAGATTTACTGCGATATATACTTCTGTGGACTCAAGCCCATTTCAGATGCATAAAGCGAAATCTTAGTTGGCAGGCATACAGAGGATGAAAACTGTAAGGTGGGAGCTGAATGGCAATTGGATACAAAGATTACGGACCATGATAATAAGAGCTTAAACATGTAGGCACACTTTTCTAATCACAGATTGATAATAATTTACCCAGCTTTGCTAAGGTAATTGAATTACAACTATAATGGGGCAGGGAACCATTCATAAGAAACAATCATAGATGTCAGATATCCCTGGCAGAGGTAAGTCAATTAACACATGTAGTATAATAAAAATCCTTTGAGTGAAATCCAACTTAGTACTAAGTGCACATGGGGGTAAAGGTCCATTTGCGCAACAATATTTCCTGCCCTTCCTCCCACACACCTCCTAAACCTGTTATGAAGGTTCTCCCAGCTCTGCAAAGCAGATTTAGGTGGTGTGGGGTGGTGGTGGAGAGCAGCCCCAGTGTGCAAACAGACCTTGTTCTCCCATCGCAACAACTTCGTTGAATCCTGCCCTCTCTGCATTTTATTTAATTCATTAATTTACGAATTGCCTTCCATATACATTTCAAGACAAACACAAACTAAAAACAGTTTTGAAAACAGTACAAAAACAACAAATGAAGACAGGTGGTTATTCTGTATTATTTTAAAATCTATGGCAGAGATCTTTTCACCAAACTGAAAAAGTTTGTCCACACAAACAAGGGCAAACCTAGAACTCATGCCATCTAACTCACTGATAAATTCTAACTCAGCTGTTTCATGTGGTAAAAGGTAAAGGGACCCCTGACCATTAGGTCCAGTCGTGGCCGACTCTGGGGTTGCGGCACTCATCTCGCTCTATAGGCCGAGGGAGCCGGCGTACAGCTTCCGGGTCATGTGGCTAGCATGACTAAGCTGCTTCTGGCGAACCAGAGCAGCACACAGAAACGCCGTTTACCTTCCCGCCGGAGCGGTATCTATTTATCTACTTGCACTTTGAGGTGCTTTCTAAATGCTAGGTTGGCAGGAGCAGGGACCGAGCAACAGGAGCTAACCGCGTCACGGGGATTCGAACCGCTGAACTTCTGATCGGCAAATACTAGGCTCTGTGGTTTAACCCACAGCGCCACCCACATCCTTTAACTTCCTTCATTCCAGAATGGCCACCTTAAGGTCAGTTACAGTGTCCTGAAATATTAAAGCATTCCCCTACAGGTTTGCCATTTCTGTTAGCAGATTTGTGTCTATCTATTGCTGTTCTTTTGCACAGAGACTTAACTGCTTGTCCTATGTAGAAGGACATTATTGGCAGATAATGGAATAAATCACACTGGAAGATGAGCAGACGAATGAGCCCATGAAGTTGTGGACAACATTATTCTATCCTGCTACAGTGTTGCCGCAGTGGTCATGGGAGTAGAGTTGGGTTCTAGATCTGGTCCTTGTGTCCTTATCTCTGCTATGTGGCTTTTTGTTGATGGTGAGTAACTGTTTTAGGTTGGGGGTCGTCTGTGAGCAAGCACAAGCCTGCCTTCCAAGGCATCTCATTGTCATTCAACTTCCACCTTACAATTTGGTTATTTTCACAACTGCCAACTAAAATTTCACTTCATGCGTCTGACAAAGTAAGCTAGAGCCATAATGAATGTGTTAGTTTTAAGGCGCCACAAATTTTGTTGCTTTTGCTACAGGAGGCCAATGCTGCTACCCTTCTGGAAATTGCAATATTATGGACAAGTTAATTAATTAATAAGCAGCAGCAAAAAAAAATTAATCTGTGTTGTAAAAAATCTGTTTTAAAACTTATCTATATAATAAAGATAATAAAACTGTGACTGTACCGTTACCTGAAGTCTGGCCAGAATGCTGGCCTTCTTAGAGTTCGATGAGTAACTTCTTGAGCAGGAAACACTGCAGAAGCGCTTGGTTTTAGAGTAAAAGGCATCTCTGACACCAACCATCCCGCACATTTCACAGGTAGCTGATAAAGGGAGAAAGATGGCCAATGTATTACATCTATACTATAAAGTGCCACATTCATTGTCAAGCAGCCATGGCTCTATGCAGTCTACATACAAGATAGTCAACTCAAAATGTGTGTTGGCTATCAACACTTAGACACACCACAAATATAAATATGCATTATATATTATCTTTATAATACAATCCTTCATCAATCAGATATTTAATAGCTTCTATGTAGATTCTAAACAGCTTTTTATCTTGGACTTATTTCTCTTTCTCTTTCCTTAATTTGACATGGGAGATTCGTTTCTGTTGAAGAGAATGAACTACCACTTCCACTGTACAAAAAAAGTTTTAATGTCCCAAATAATTTACTTATTTGAGCATAACGTGCTTTTCTCCAGATCTAACCCACAGAAGAAGGCTGGCAGAAGCTGACTTCCCTGCTCCTTCTTCTCTTCTCCCCAGCAGCCCTTCATAAAGGCTCTCAGGAGAGTCAAGGGCCTGTACTCAATGTGCAGGCTGAGGGGAAAACCCTTCCAAAACTGGGTGAAGGCATCCTCCACAAGTATGCTACAAACAGTAGGGCTGGGCAATGTATTGATACATAATCCAAAATTGGTTTGCGGTCTGCATGGTTTCATAATGGTTTCATAATATCTGACATGGTGGTGTATCATGAATCATGATGTATGTGTGTGCTTTGTAAAAAAAAATTGTGGTGTGGGGAAAACAATGAAGCCAGTCATCACTTCTCACATGATTCATGACGCCCCTGTTGCTCTGTACTATAAAATAACAGTTGTCCCAACATGTTAAAGGTAAGTAAACATGTATCAGTTTTAGACCCCAAAGTAGTAGCAGTTGCAGGCACATTACCCCATTCGCTTCTAAATAGTTACAACCTTACTTCAACTGGTATATCACGATGTTTAGCTGATGATATATCACGTTGTTGAAAACCAGATATTGCCAAGCCCTAATAAACAGCATACTGCACTAGAAACGATTACTTAAATCATTTGTTTTCATAAAATCAGATAAGTCTTTAAATAGCTGGGGTGTGTTATTGTCTTGTTTGTTACTATGTTGTGTATTTTTGAGTTTTTATACTGTCACCCACCCTGTGATCCTCAGATAAAAGGCAACACACACACACAAGCTTCCCTCATCCCAAATCTTGCTCTTCTTTTCTTATCTTGCCCCCTACTATCCCAACTGGGATTAGAACCTCTTCTGTATCAATTTTTGTGAACTTTGTGTGCATGCACAGACATGGAGAGGAAATCTGGAGCATGGCTTGGGAAGATTTCAGCAGAAATGCTGGATGGTTTAGCTTGTGGCTTCGTTGGTAGAGGAGCGTGTGCCACCTCTCCAATGGGCTAGATCCAAGGTGCAACTTCCCCAAATGGAAGGGATTGAGATTCAGTACAGGCTCCCACTGGAGGAAGGGAGGGTGGCAATTGTTGCTGCTTCCTGTTCCCCCAAGAGCACCTCAACACTGTTCAAGATGGTCCCACTAGCCACCAGAGCAACTATTCAGTGTCTGCAATAAGATGCAGGAACGGACAACATTCACCTCCTCCTCTTCTCCAGTGAGAAAGCCCTGTGAGGGGAACTCAGGGGGTGATATTCAAGTTTACTTAGAGCAGATCCACTGAAATTACTGAACATGACTAAGTTAGATTAATTAATTTCAGTAAGCCTTCTCTGAGTGAGTGTAGTCAATTACCACCTATGGGAACTATGGATCCAAGCCAATATCTCTTAAGTTTTCAGGTGTGGCGATGTCCCCTTCTTCCTGACGCTGACTCTGAATATTTTTCTGTAAGCATGCTAAAGGAAGGAATCATGCACGCACTTTGTTAGGACTTAAGCACACTTCTATGGTTGTCTAGGAGCAGTTTAGCTGTAGTTTACTGACATGAAACAGTAGAACAGTCTTCACACAAAGCGACACATATGTGCATCAGTCTTTGGTCACTGCTCCTAACATCCAAGCAGAAAAAAGAAGTTGGCACCAGAGAAATCAGAAGTGGCCATTTGATTTAGCATTCCACTGAAAAATCATACACTCACCCATGCCAGATTTGCCATCTGGATATGTGTAGACCTGTCCATTGTTCTTGATAATTGGGAGGTTTGAGGGTAAAGGTGCAACTTCCTCTTCACTCTCATCAGAGCTTGAGCTACTACTGGTATCCTCACTACAGCTATCATAACCATCAAACATCCCGAACGAATCACGTCTCTTCCTTTCAGATCTTGAAGAATGTTCAGTCTAAAAAGAAAAGCTAAAATGTTAAAACCTCTCAACAAAAGGAGTTGAAAGAGATATTTCAGCATTTTAAAAGGTTTCCACTGAGTGTGGAAGATCCATACTACATAATCTTAAGTTACACAGAGAAACAACACATGTAGACAGACAAAATGAAAAGCAAATGCAAATGTTACATAGGTGCCATGGTATACAATAAACTAAAAATGAAATACTTTGCACTACACAAAGCAATCTTCAGGATGAGCACCCAACAAAATTATGTTCAATAACCAAACACAAACATTTAATTTATTACCCTTATATATTCCATTGTAGAAATCACAGAGGAGCACTTATGTTGCTTTACATATAGGCAAATGTAAAGCAATGAGCTATACAAAAATTATGTTGGTTTGCTAGCTTCTCTATAGAATGCATCAGTCCTGAAGTTACGGATTTCAAATATGCCACCAAAGTCCTCAATAGGAGAATTCAAGGGTAAGTTTATCATGTGTTGGTATACCCAGCATTGTTCATCAACAGTTCATCCACTTCTGGCTAACCAGCAGGCAGCATACATTAGCTGAAGTAGGCTAGGCTGAGACCAGGTGATTGGCCCAAGGTCACCCAGTGAGCTTCTTGGCTGTGTGGAAATTCGAACCCGGGTCTCCCAGGTCCTAGTCCGACACTCTAACCACTACACCACACTTGATGCAACCCCACGTAACAACCCAGAGAAGGGAATTAAGCTCACTGACCTACCATTTTCTCTTCAGAAACTGTGGAGCTTTTCTGTGGTATATTCTCATTTCACACCAGAACTAGAGAGAAAAGCCAGAGCCAGAGTGTATCATTGTTCTTCTTTGCAACTTCTAGGGTCCATTCTCCCCCCTTTTGTTAGCCACTAAGCACAACCCACCCCTCATCTGTTTCCGTCACATATTCTCAGTCTTTGAAGTAGACTATTCCCATAAAGTTAATGATTTGTCATAGAAACACTTCCATGGCAACTGACAGAGATAGAATAAAACAAGCATCACAAAAGTTAGATTTTATGTGAATGGCTGCTCTACCATGCGCAATCTCAGAATGCCATTACTAAGGAGATATCCCTTGCATAGTGCAGATCATGCTACACATTTTATTTGCTAAAACAAATGCCACTTCTGAAATCGTTGTAAAAATAAAATAATAATTTCATTTGTTATCCAAATATCAATAGCATCCCAATCCATAAATCAGACAATCCCATTCAATGGCAGGATGGACAAAGTAGTTCCTTATGATATACAGCAGGTATATAGTTGAACAGAAGTCATCAAATGCTACCTTCCAATACTGAGCAATTAGAAAGGAGCAGACCACTGAAAAATAGTGTCTTCCACCCATAACAGTTCCAGACCTATCAGCAGTATCTGAATGTTCAACATTTAGAGCAATACACTTTTCAAAGGCATTCCCAAGAAGAGGGCATTACAGTATTCCAAACGGCATGTACCTAAGGTGTGTGTCACTGTGGTCAAATCAGACATCTCAAGGAACAGGCACAGCTAGCACACTAGCTTTAACTGTGCAAATGTACTCCTGGTCACCAAAGAAACCTGAGTGATCATGATCAGGGCTGAGTCCAGGAGCATGCCCAAACAGCAAACCTGTGTCTTCAGAGGGAGTGCTACCCCACATAGCACAGTTGGAATCTCTGTTCCCTGTTATGCTTTCTGACTGACCAAGAGCATCTACGTCTTGCCTATCTGTAGATTACATTTCAATTTGCTCACCCTCATCCAGTCCATTACTGATCACAGACACCAGTAAAATCAAGACAGCTTCCTTGGATTCAGGTGGAAAGGAGAAAAAGAGCATACTAGTGACACCAAACTCTGAAACTCTGGATTACCTCTCCCAGTGGCATGAGGGACAAAACATAACATTGAGGGACTGCGCAAGCCAGCAGCCAAGGTGTCAAACAAGAGTCCCCCAGCACTAACTTCTGGGTTGACCCCTCCAGAAAGGAATGGAACCACTGTAAAACAGGGCCTCCAAGTCCTATCCCAGCAAGGCTACCATGGTCAATGGCTTTGAAAGCCACAAAGAGGTCAGGCAGAATCAACAAGGACACACTCCCCCTGTCCAGTTCCCATTGTTAAGTTATCCACCAAGGCAACCAAAGCTATCTCTGTCCCATAACTTTTATACTGCTTATGACTATTAGACACAACCTGAGCATCATTAAGAGAAAAAGATAGTGATTGCAACCTGCAAAGCATAGTCATGCAAACTTGAATTGCTCATACGTGCTACTGGGATGACAGAAGAGCCTGTGGAAATGTAATGACTGTATTACACATGAGTACTTGACATACACTTATTCACACAGCAACTTTCATAATT
Source organism: Podarcis melisellensis (assembly GCF_964234715.1). NCBI lineage: Eukaryota > Metazoa > Chordata > Lepidosauria > Squamata > Lacertidae > Podarcis > Podarcis melisellensis. The sequence continues at coordinate 31,004,305 of NC_138529.1, read as the reverse complement.
TGTAGGGTGAGGCAGAATAAGTAAATACAGTGTTCAACAGCAAAAGTCACAGTAAATTTTGTCAGGAGATGGGAGAGCCTGAAAAAATTACATATTTGGACATTCACAAAAATTAGAAACGTCCATCCATGTTACATACATAGTATGTTTTCTATTATAATTTCTGCTATAATTTTAAAGAAGTACTAGTATTTCTGTGATGATCACCCAATGAAATTTTATTCATCTTGGGTGGCAAGTTTGCATAGCAGCATGGTATTGAGAACTTAAAAGAGAGAGAGCTAGACACCACTATCCCAAGTGCAGTTAAGGCACCACAGAACTTGATTACATTTGCAGCATAACTAATACAGTTACTTAAATATATGCTGCAATGATTGTCCACTTTTAAAAACTATTATGGCCACAGACTACAATTCTTTCTAGTTTAGCTTACAGCTTAAACATTTCAGGGATCTAACAAGTCCTGGCGAAGAAGAGCAAGATGCATATTGCCCCAGAATACTCATAGACTGATTGTTTTTCTCTGACTTTAAATGCTGTTATGCTGCTAGTGCTAGTTTTGAAGGGCAGGGAATGATTAATTTAAACACTGAAAATCAATGTTTAAATTGTACTCTGTGTGAACTACCCAGAGGACTTTGTCACTTGGGCTGCCAATAAATGTTCTAAATAAATATATCCATCCTCATCCCAAGGCACTTGCAATCTGAAGAACAAGAAAGAGACAAGAGAAACTTAAGTTGTGTGACTGTGAAGATGCACAAAATGGTTTTGATATGAATCAGTTGTAGCAACAGCTCATCCATCCCTGTCAATAGCAACTTCCAACATAATAATTTGCTGCAGTGCTAAACACTATGCATATAATGTTGCACCAACATAGATACCTTCAACATTGACCAAAAGTCTTCTGTAATGTCATGCAGACAAGCAGTTCCCAACCCCATCTCTAAACACCTCTTTTCTGCCTAGCTCATGTCAAACAACAGCTTCGTGCACTGACTTTAGGCAACATTTGTCAATGACCTCAATTTTTACATAGCTACAACAACCAACTGACAAGTCAAAGTAATAACTCATTGCTGTCTTACAGCCATAGCTAATCATTACAGATTATAACAATGCAGCTGTAACCAGCATATGACCTGAAAGATGCCGCTTCCCTATATACAACAATCTATTAGTTCATGAAGCAGTGGGTGCTGGAGGCCTTCAAACTGTATGGGAATCAGAATTAGGCCACTCAATTGAAGATCACAAATGAGGTCTCTGGGCCATTCCCACCCCTCATAAAACAATCTCTGCTTGCTTGCAGGAGGCCTCCACTGGCACTGGGTGACATTCAGGCTGGCAAAAATTAATCCCTCCCTTTGCCCTTTATGTTGGAATGGTTATGGAAAACTTGGTTTTTTCATGTTTGGTAGGAACTTTTGCAATATTCTCCATTATATCCATAATTACAAGCCAACCTCTTTCTCCAAATCCTACCTTAGCCTTACTATCTTTGGACATAGACTTGGGCTCCACTATTCACTACAGAGAACTAGTAGGCTTCTTACTGACTGCAGCATGATTAATGATAGCTCAATAATAAAAGAACCAGACTGAAATAACTCTGAACATTTGGGGAAATAATATCTGGGGTGCAGCAATGTTTGAGCGTCTCACCAGACACAAGAGGACAATTAAAGGCTTAATGAAAAGAGACGCATTCCAATAAATGTGGGCCCCTTTCTTTAGCTATGTTAATGACCAAAATCAAGACATTGTTATCCTAACAGCTCAATCTTTTCAGTGGAGAGATTACATTAAGTAATATGTTTGAACATTGAATGTGTAAGCTCATGTCTAAAGTCAATGGATAGAAAAAAAACCATTAGATGCACTGCTGCATAAGTGTTTAATGGTTCTTGTATCTGTATAAAAAGTAAAGCCAATAAAAATTTGTTTTAAGAACTGAAGCAACAGAATAATAATTGGTCCGTATCCTACAAACCTATTGTTAGTGCAGCAGGTTGCATGATTGGCCCATAAGATTTAATGCACATGCTGTTGTGTGTTGTGGTACCAACAGTGATAGCAGAAGGTATGACCCAGTTGTCTTCCAGTATACACTAATCCATAAATTTTCAGAACTTTTACCCTCAGTGAGCACTTTCCATATCAACAGATCTGTAACGGAACCAACAAACATTACAGAAGGCTTTGGGACTATTCTAGAATGCATAATTAGTTCACATAGGGGACCAGCTAGGTCTGTAAGATCCAAATGCTCTCTCATGTTAACTGACAACACAACATCGAGAACACAGTGTTCCCTCCAATAGCTATGCATTCAGAAGCTTTTGTAAGGCATTTGCTGATACTCTATTTAAGGAAGTAAAAGATTTGCAAGATATACATGCTACCATGTTCTGATATACAGACAATGCACAATGGGCAGAATAGAGAACAGTGGACAAATTAATGGGGCAGGAGACTGAAGCAAATGAGAATACTCAGTATACATGCACATGAGTGTTTCCCAATTAAAGCCCAATCAAGTATTGTAGAAAGGCAAGAAAAAGCCTTCCCAACCCAATGCTTTCCTGATGTTTTGGATTACAATTCCCATCAACCACAGTCAGCACGGCTAATAATCAGGGATAAAGGGATCTGTAGTCCAACAACATCTGGAGGATATCAGGCTGGGGAAGACTGCCTTAAGACAAAAAAGGTGTTTAGTCTAGATACATAATGGAAAGGAAAGTTAAGGAGGAAAGCGCTAAAAAGTTTGAGAATAAAGCTCTGCATCAGCAGTGTCCAAAGCAACACTGTCACAAATTTAAAACTTTTAAAACTACTGTATCTCTTAACACACACATTAAAATAGGGCTCAATGTTTACTTATTGTTGCTACTAAGTTAATATCCCACTTCCCTCCAATGAGCTCAAGGTGGCATAAATTGTACTCCCTCTCTCCATTTCATACTCACAATAACCTTGTGAGATAAGCTAGGCTAAGAGGCAGTGACTGACCCAAAGTCACTCACTGAGCTTCATGGCCAAGAGGTGATTTGAACCCTGGTATCCCAGGACTTACTCCAACACACCACACTGGTTTTATATACATAACAGAATGTTCTGTATTTTAAGTTTAATTACAAATAAGCCACATTTAACAAAGGAAATGCAACTTTATGCTGATATCAGCATTTCAACGTCACAAATATAATGCATTAAAGTCAATGCATTTTAAATGAAAAAGTTACATCTTTCGTACTTTATCCAGTGAAACTTCTCATTGTCAGGATTCAGCATATCTTAATTTGGCAATTTCTCTTTAAAGTCTTCGTTATAACATTAATTCTGAAAGCTTTCCCTGAGAAAGGTAAAACTGACTCGTTTACTTTCTGCTCCAGGATACTTGTATGCAACAAAGCGGGTTGCAGAATCCTACAGATTAGTGTGAATGTCAGGGGAGGAAAAGTAGCAAGCAGATAGGAAATTAAAGAAATAGACTCGTCATGGCATTTCCTGGATTACTAGGTTTTCTCTTCTACACTACTGAACATTGGCAGACCTAAACATTTCCTCTGTTTTCTCAAAGGCCACATTCAACCTTCTAAAAACAATCAAATGAAATGTTTGTTGAACACTGGTCTGCACATCCCCTTGCAAAGCATATACAGTGGTACCTTGGGTTACATATGCTTCAGGTTATATACGCTTCAGGTTACAGACTCCGCTAACCCAGAAATAGTACCTCGGGTTAAGAACTTTGCTTCAAGATGAGAACAGAAATCATGCGGCAGCAGTGGGAGGCCCCATTAGTTAAAGTGGTGCTTCAGATTAAGAACAGTTTCAGGTTAAGTACGGACCTCCGGAACGAATTAAGTACGTAGCCAGAGGTACCACTGTACACAAGATGCTCAACGAGGCACAAAATCTCTTCGCTTTCTGATCATGAAACTACTAGGGCAACGCTGGAGCCGCAGTACTGGCCAAGGTACCAACACACACAAAAAAGAGGTTCTCTGCACAGCACACACAGCACGCAAGGAACGGGCAGCCAAAGGAACGCGGAAGGGACTCTGGAAACCTCGAAGAGGCATCGATGAATGAACCACTCGCACTCCGACAGAAGGCAGAAGTTTCTCTCAAGTCCCCGCCACTTTTGCACATGTTGCCGGGGAGTGGGGAAGTAAGAAAACACGGGTGGGTGGGTCGGGGCAGATGGAGAAGAGGTAGCTTATATGGTACAGTATTTCTCGCAGAACATCCCACCCTCCTCCCTGCCCAGAGTTGCCTTTCTCAGTCCGGCACTTCCCTCCCACACGGCACAGAATGCAACGCTGCTCCCCACACCATTTCTCGCGTGGGTCCCCCACCCCCTCAGGAAGGGAACCCAAAGCAGCGTGACCCCCTGAAGCCTCTCAGGTCAGCCACCCCGCTCTGAAGCCCAAGCCTCTTGCCCTGCCCGGTGCTGGCCGCTGCCTTTGCCTCCCTCGACCCCCCCCCCGGGGGGCTGCTCTGCGCTACTCACCAGGTCCTTTGTGTTTTCCATCAGGCCCTCATGGGCAAAGGATGCCGCTGCCGCCGCTCACCTCCTCCTCCTCCCCCCTCCCGCCCCCTCGGCTCAGCCCCCACCCCCCCGGACTCTCCCCCTCCCCTTTCCGAGGGGCAGAGCCAGGTTGGAGGAGGAGGAAAGTTCAGCCTCTCACTTTAAACGGGGGGGAAGAGCGCAGAGTGTGTGAGAGAAAAGACATTCAACTCCAAGCCCCAGAATATCAACAACATTAGCATAACCGCACTGCGCACGCGTAGTACGGCCCCAGCCCACGGCGCGCTCCCATTGGCCCCCTCGCTGTTTGGATCGCCCTCGCTCGCCGTACGCGGCTGGGCGGCCTGAACTATGATGCGGAAGAGGGGGGGGAGGAGAGGCGACGGGGACCGAGGACGGTCGCAGCCGCGGCGTTAAAGCGGTCGCCGCGACCGGCTACAGATTTGATGGGATGCTTCTCTCCGTCTCAGTTTGCCTTCAACTGAGGAGACGCTAATCTTTTTTTTTAAAAAAAGTGCTTTCATCTGCCCCCCCCACTGTTTTACAAGTGATGGGACAGCCCGCCTAGAGAGCGGTTCTTATGAGGGGAAAAAATGGGGGAAAGAGAGTGTGTGTGTGTTGGGGGGGGGAATACACTGAAACATTGAGGTCATGTGAAGAGGCGGGGCCAAGGAGGTCACGTGGCAGTGCTTCTCACTGAGCGGGGGAAGGCAAAGATATAGAGAAAAAGACAAATGTTACGCAGATCGTTTTATTCCGGTTTCCATTTGCCTTGGGGTGGGGAGGGGTGAGGAGCTCGCGCCGACAGCCCCCTCAGCCCGCGTATCTCTCTGGTAATCTGTTTGTTTACATCGCATGTTCAATCAGGCGGCGTCACGGCGGCTTCATTGAGTACTGTGGCTGGGAGGGCGGACGTGTTTGCGCCTGCGTGCCTCTCTATGGTAACTGAGCGGGAAGGGCATTTCCGGTTTCCGTGACGCGAACGTGCGGGCCTTTCCGCTTCCGGTTTGTGGTCCCGTGAAGGCAGAGGTAGCATGGAGGCGAGGGCTGAGGGCCGGCGAGGCGCGTCGAAGGGCAGAAAGCGGCCTCGGGTCGGAAAAGGGCCGCTTGAAAGAGGCGAGAAGCGAGGCGGCCACATGGCGGCTGCCGCGGAGGAGATCCGTCGGGCTCAGCACTTGGCTCTCGTGGCAGAGAAACCCGCGGCGGAGCGTGGCCTGGAGGAGCTGCTGTTTGGGGACGTGGAGGAAGGAGACGACGACCTGCAGCGTCTGCAAGGCCCGCTGGCGAAGGTATTAGGCGGGAAGCCTGTTTTGGTGTCCCCTCCCTCCCCCGACTGGACAGCAATAATCAGCCTCATGGTTATAGTGAATAATGGTTCTTTCCACCAGCTTTCTGTTATTTCTATGAGCCCCACATCCCTGCCCGAGCTGCTGGCAGCGTGATAAGCTTGAATTGCACGAGTGGATGTTTCTGGACACGCAGATACAGTGATGCAGATGTTTCACCAGTACATATTACGGAATTTCTGCTTGTCTTACACACCTGGAGCATTGGTCCACAAAAACTGGTGCCGGCCCTGCCGGTTCAGTAGCAAATGTTCAGAAGAGAGGGGTGCAGCTGTAGTTATGATAGCACAGGATAGAAAAGGGGCACTCTTGCTAATGGTTGTCCCTTTGTAGGTGGCTGTGTGAATGCCTTATCTAGAGGTCACAATCTTCTGTCTCGTCCACTTTGAAAGTATTCCAGGAGGTGGTAAATTAAGTCTGAATACCCACTGTAACATTCAAGCAAATTAGTTCTTCACCCCCTAAAAAAATTCCTAACTTTTTCAGTTCACGTAAATATTTGTAAATTCACCATAGTATCCAGATGTGGGGTACTGTCCTGTCATGGCAGCAAACAGTGCAAGTATGCCTTCTGAACTCTGAAAGCTATTATATGGGTGCTGTAGAACAGCACAATGTTCATCAGGTATGTGGTTATCGGGAAGTTCTGTCCGAAATGCCTCAGGATTCATGTGGCAGTACAGCTGAGACTGGGCTTGTCAGTTATCTCAGTTTCAGGCTCCTGACAAGTGTTCTGAGAATAAACAATGATAAGTTTTTAGGAATTTTTAAAGATTCATTGGTGGCAATCTGTAACATGTTTTTAAATTCTAAGATTAAAGAAAATATTCTTTCTTTTTTTAAGGTTGGTGATGTGCTCAGTGGGAATTTCCTTGAAAGAGAATCTGATGACTCAGAAGTGGAGAATGAAACGGAAGACAACTTTCTTCCATCAGAAAAACCAGCATGGGTGGATGAAGATGATGAAGTTGAGGAAATGTAAGCAGCACTCATAGGCTATGTTTGCATGTCACAGTAATCCACAATTGGTGGTTAACTTTGATGTGTAATGCACCTGTTGTAAATTGACTCATGAATCAAGTGTGGTGAAGCAAAGCTGTAGTTGTAAGCAAGTTGCATTGAACTCTGTGGGGCTTGTCTTCAACCTAACATATGTAGGTTTGGGGTGTAAGCATCTTACATCCTGATGTCAGTGCAAGGTCAAGAGTTGCACAAGCAGATGTACTATGACTTATCTTTTCCCTCTTCCCCCTGTGGGTCCATATGTGTCCCCCAAACTTTGCTCTGGAGGGATTGTCAATCCTCCAGAGCAGATTTTGGGTGGCTGCAGGTTGAAGGAGTCACCTTTGCACAAGTGGAAGTCCATTGCATCAGTGCACAATTAGATGCCATCCATCATCTTAACCATTCATTCTGAGTGAAGATGTTAATGTGTGTGCTTTCTGCAAGTTTTTACAAAATATTGCCAGGCTGTTCACTTTTTAAGAACTTTGGAAATTCTAGAACCTTATAGCGGATCTTAAAATAAACTTTTTCCCATTTCTTTCCCATGCTAATCCTGTAAAGTAGGTTAGGAAGAGGAAGTATTTTATTTATGGTCACTCAGTGAATTTCATGGCTGAGTGATGATTTGAACCTTTATCTCCCAATCTTACTTTGGCACTCTTAACCACTCCATCACATTGACTCGACTATGTAATCTTACTATGTAACATGAACTACATGCCACTGTTTCAAAATATAAGCTATTCACTTGCTTTAATTTGTAAAGTGACCATCTTGGTAAAATTAATATTTTTACAGAACTGTACAAATTTAGCATGTGACTTTTTTCTCCTAGAATTGACATGACCCATCGATATCGAAAAAACATGATGAAAAGTGATGCAGAAAAGAAGCTTACAAAGGAAAAACTTCAAAGAAGACTTCAAGAACAGTGAGTGTTAATGGTAACATGGACAAGAGACAACCATCTTAAGAAAAAATAATTTTTGATTATTTATTTGAATTGGCATAAAAAAATGTTAGCATATAACCTCATTTTTGAAGAGGCCTTCCAATATGTGTTTTCTCAAAACAGACAATTTGTAAATTAATCTGAATTTTTGAAGATGTCTATATTTATTTCCATACATACTAAAATGCAAAAAAATAAATAATCTATTTTCTTTATGCAGCTATGAAGTTTTATTGCTTAATATTGAGAAAAGGGGAAATGGCAGGATGATTCAAATTGAACTTAAAAAGGAAGGGCAAAAATGGCTGGGGTGCTTGGACACTTCAAAAGCCTTTCCCTATTTATTGTCATAATGAGAGGCTTACTTGCAAGAGGTGGGGAGGGTTGAGGAAAATGTTTTTCTTCCTTCACAGTCCATCCTTTAAACAGCTTGCATCTGCTCTTGCATCACAAGGGGTGTGTGAGTGAGAGAGAGAGATTATAAAGCTGTCTGTCCTGAGTTTCTTGCCCTGCATCCCTCTCTTCATCAGATATTTAATGCTCATCATTCTTTCACCCATCTTTAAAAATTGTCTGGTATATTTACTTAAAATTTCTGATAGTTGTTTTTTACTTACCTCAATGGATAAGGTTGTGTGTGAAGTAACACTTGTGGGTGCAGTACAGACTTGTCTTCCTTAGATTTCAGAGCGCAATGGGAGCAACCCCTTCCTGGGCACAGAGGGACAGGAAGAAGAAAGTAAGAAAAGCCAGAGATGAAGGTAAATGTGGGACTTTCTATAGCATGAACCAAAGTCAATAAAGTAATTAAGATGCAATCCTCTGCACATGTTCTGCAGAGAAAGTTTTTGGGACTTCTGATTAAGGAAGTCTCGCAGGGACTCATGTAGGAAGAACATCATGGCAAGGAAGAGACCAACTTGGCCTCATCCATTGGCTGTAGAAGGAGCAGCTACAGGGAGCTGGCTTCTCCTCAAGTGTATGTGGGTGTTTGTTCCCAGTTTCCTGGGTTGCACATCCCATTCCTTAACTCAGTGTTTCCCAACCGGTGTTCCGCGGCACACTAGTGTGCCGCGAGACGTTGCCTGGTGTGCCGTGGGAGGGAGGCGGGCGAGTCGGGCGGCGGGAGCGCAAGACTTGCGGGCGGCAGCCGGCAGCACGGAGCACGGGGCGCCCTTCGGAGGCCGCCCCGTGCTCCGCGCTGGTGTTGGCCAGCCTTGCGCACCCGGGGGATCTCCCCCCGAGAGCGCAAGGCTTGCGGGCGGCAGCTGGCAGCGCGGAGCACGGGGCGCCTTTCGGAGGACGACCCGTGCTCCGCGCTGGTGTTGGCCAGCCTTGCGCACCCGGGGGATCTCCCCCCAGGAGCGCAAGGCTTGCGGGCAGCAGCTGGCAGCGCGGAGCACGGGGCACCCTTCGGAGGACGCCCCGTGCTCCGCGCTGGTGTCGGCAAGCCTTGCGCACCCGGGGGATCTCCCCCCGAGAGCGCAAGGCTTGCGGGCGGAAGCAGGGAGCACGGGGCGCCCTTTGGAGGACGTCCCGTGCTCCGCGCTGGTGTCGGCAAGCCTTGCGCACCCGGGGGATCTCCCCCCCCCCCAGAGCGCAAGGCTTGCGGGCGGAAGCCGGCAGCACGGAGCACGGGGCGTCCTTTGGAGGACGCCCCGTGCTCCGTGCTGGTGTCGGCAAGCCTTGCGCACCCGGGGGATCTCCCCCCAGGAGCGCAAGGCTTGCGGGCGGCAGCTGGCAGCACGGGGTGCCCTGAAGCAGAGCGCCCCTCGCGCCAGGCAGACATGGGCCAGCCCCACAAGCTCGAGGACAGCAGGGAGGCGCAGCACCGCCATCCCACTGTTCCCCGACCTGGTTTTTTTGGGGGGGAAATAAAGGAAAAAAAAAATCCTTTATTTCCCCCCCCCCCAAAAAAAAGTAGGTGCGTCCTATTTCATAATAAAGTAATTATAAAATACTTTCTTTGTGTTTATTTGATGCCTATTAAAGAGAGTTACTTTATATATAGTCAATATAGGCACACAGTTAATTTTTTAAACATTTTCTAATGGTGGTGTGCCTCGAGATTTTTTTCATGAAACAAGTGTGCCTTTGCCCAAAAAAGGTTGGGAAACACTGCCTTAACTCTTATTTTCTTTAACTGCTTATTTTGCATCTGACTCCAGTTCTTATCCGTGAGAATTTTAAGCAGTTCTTATTTTGCACTTGGCTTCAATTTGGTTGCCTTCAAGGTTCAAGTAAAAAACTAAGTAGATCACACAACCCTGAAGGCTGCCTATCCTGTTTTAGATTGTTTACCTGAGGACGCAGACTGTCTTACTACTGACTGTTGCAAGCTGCTCTAAGAGACTAGGAGCAGGGTTTATGACACACTACCTGACTGTATACTGAATAAGTTCTGACTTCTTTTCATATATTGCATTTAGCTTATGTTGCCACTTTTCATATGGCTGCACAGATAAAACAATACAATGTTTGAAATAATTTCTTTTTAAGATGACAGCGAAGATGAAGGGGATAAACTAATGCACAAGACAGGCAACTTCGTGACAGTGTCAGACTCCTTACCAAGAGGCTTTTTACAGGTAAAACAATCTTTCATTTTCATGCACACAATGTGTTTGTGATTAGAATTCATAGGCTTTGAAGCTGTTAAATATGAGAAAAACAACAGGTTTCAAGAGACCCTTCATGCAACACATTGAAAGCATTTTCATGTTTTGAATATTTAGTTGGCAAAGTTTTAAGTATGATAAAATAGTTATGTAGAGCTTCAACAGTAAAATAAAAAAATCATTGGGAATTTTCTCCTCTCCTGCAAGCCTGCTGTTAACCCTCAAAATCTGCTTCAGGTGGTTGGAGGACCATCTGGAACAGATTTTTGGGAAGTGTGAGAAGAGGAAGTTCCAGGTGTGAGCAGAACACCACTTGCACAGAGTTGAATACAACTTGATTTTATAAAAATTTGGATCGCTAATGCATCTCTAAACTAGGAAATGGAAAACTGCCTAGAACACTGAATGTATCTTAGGACAGAATTGGTAGCACATTTGCTGAAATATATTTCAGTGGTGCAGGCATAGGGTTGTGTCCAAAGCTGCTGTTTAACTTGGGCAGAAGATTTCTGTTTGCACACTTGAACCTTCTTCCCTGTCCTGAAGCCTCTCACCCACCCTCAAAATCTGCTCCTGACGGTCGAAGGACTCTGTGGAGCAGTTTTTGTGGGGGTATTCAGGGAGGAGCAGAAGGGGAGGTCTTATTTGGGTAGCTTAGTGCTGCTCGTGCAGTGTTGGATACTGTCATGAGTGCGTAGATTTTTCTTTTCTATACGTACTTAGTGGTTATGCAGCTTCATAACAACCACACATGTTCCTGTTCTGCATTTTAGATGAAAAACTGCAAGTTTGCTAATAGTGAACGTCTGTCAGATGCAAAACTGACAACTGTGCAGTTCCATCCTTCTGCTCAAGTTATTATGACTGCTGGGCTTGATCGGTCTGTTTCACTGTTCCAGGTGAGGAATAATTACCTTATATATAATGCAATTGTTTCTGTTCTATGTTCTTGTATACTATTTTATAGGAACTGATTGGCTGATACATACTTTAGACACCTATGTGGTGGTTGGGTGGAGGTTTAAATTTGCATATTAATACCAAACTTTAAGGACTGGAAACAGTCAAAAGTGCATGGAAGCAAGTGGGTCATCCCTATTGTTTGCATAGAAGCAGAAGGAATTCCTTGTTATGGTGGAGCTCCATATGGTGCAGTAGCAGGCAGAAGCAGCCCAATGTTTCTGTGGGACTCTGGGTTGCCGTCAAATCAAGGAATTTAAATTCAAGACAAACTGGCATTCGCTAGTCATTACATTTGTATTTTAGAAATCCTCTTAAATATTGCCCATTCTGAGGTGAAAAATGAATGCATCTTTTTCTCTTTAAAGGTGGATGGCATCGCTAATCCAAAGATACAGAGCATTCATCTGGAAAGCTTTCCAGTGTACAAGGCACGTTTTAGTGCAGATGGAGAGCAAGTTATTGCAACTAGCATACACAACAAGCGGTTCTATATATACGACATGATGGCTGGGAAAATTATTCCTATAACCCATATCAGAGGTGAGGTTTCAATGCTTGCTTATATTTTTGTACACACTGAATTTTAAGTAGATTCGAATAATGCTCAAATATAATTTTATTTTTTCTGAATTAGACATAAAAGATTTCCAATTAAATTCCTTCTTACTGTGTCACATGGCGGTAGAACTAGTGCCCAGTGTTCTTCCATGTCTTTGGAACAATGGCATCTATAAGAAAAAGAATAAACATTCAAGGAAATAGCGTTCTATTATTCTTTATAAATAAGCGCCCAGATTAAACAATAATTTATAAGCTAATAGTTAGCTTTGGCAATTAGCTCCTATATATATGTGCTGGAACTATATAACACATATTGTTTTTTTGAATTTAAGGTTTAGAGGAGAAGTTTATCAAAAATTTTGAAGTATCACCAGATGGAAGATTCCTGCTCCTTAATGGAACATCAGGCTATCTGCATTTGTTGACAATGAAGGTAAAATCTGCATTTGTTTCTGAAAATGAGCATTTTAAGTTCAAACAGCAACACAATTCTACCAGCAGAGAAGTTGTATCAGTTAGAGTTCATACTAAAAATGCATTTTAATACTAATATGGCAAATACGAATCACATAGCATTTTGTAGTCTTATGCTTCATGGAAAACTTCTGTGCTGCTCAACAGTAGCCATTTCAGCAGACAAGTCACAGGGATGGTGTGGATTTCTTGACTTTGATTTTGTTAAATCCAAATAGTGGTGGCAAATAGTTAAGTGGTTGATTATCTTTAGAGTTTTGTGTTGTAAGTGTCTCTTATTAAACGAGTCATCTGAATACTGTAAAAGTCACTGGTGTGGTGGAGACTATAGACGGAAAAAGATAAACCAAAGGAAGAAAGCCATAAATAGCAGGAGGGAAATAGGACAACAGAGCACCATATTAGGGAACACAGTGGTGTACTAAGAAATATATATAAATATATATATATATAAATATATATAAATATATATAAATATATATATGCTTTCGTAGATTTTCACGGGTACAGGAATGCAGGTTTTGGTGTCCTCGGGTGTCTTCCCGTGTAAAAGTTGGGGTGTCTAGGCGACGTTTCGACGAGGTCTCACTCGTCATCTTCAGGCTGGTGCTTTCGGCTTCTTGTTACTGGAACAGAGCAGGATCTCAGTGTTTGAGTTCCTATAAATACTGTTGAGGGGGTGTGGTGTATAGCCTCCAATGTTCTGGGCAGAGAGGAAGTTCCCAGGCTAGTGTGCCTTTTCTTCTTTTGTTCCTTAATTACTTGAGGGATATCTTGAGTGATTTCTTGAGTGATATCCTGAGTACCACTTAGGTGGGTCATTAGGTGTGGATTAGTTGCTAAAGTCTTTGTGTCTTGACCTCTTGAACTTTGTGAAGAGTTTTTCTGAGAAGATGGCTGTACTGCACTTAGTTGTGCTCTGGCTTGGCTTCGTGTATAGGGGCGAGCTGTGGTTTTGTGGCCTGTGTCAGCCAGATCTGTGTAGGGATTGCAGGGGGGTGCAGCATCCGGAGGTGCCACCATGGTTTGGCTACTGGATGGTGTCTGTAATTTATCTGTGGAGAGGGTCTGGGTTTGGGTCTGGTGTGGTTGATTGGTGATGGCGTTCTGTGTGCCTCTGGATCTGGTGTCAGTTTTTGTGGGGAGGGCTAATTTCCAGATGTCTGGCAAGCGGGATGTGTCGTCACGCTTGTTCATGTTGTGAGGGTGTTTCTCTATCTCGATGGCTTCCATGATTATTCTCTTGTGGTGATGTTCCATGTTAAAGAGCAATTTGGAATCTGCAAAATTAATTTCGTGTCCTGTTTCTTTCATGTGTTGGAAAAGAGAGGAAGTTTTTTCTTCTTTTTTGACGGCATTCTTGTGTTCTGCGATACGTGCATTTATTCGTCTGTTTGTTTGTCCAATGTACGTGGCTGGGCAGACTTTGCAGGGTATTTCATAGACCCCTTGGTTTTCCAACTGGATTTTATCCTTGGGGTTTCTGAGGATATTGGCTATTTTTTGGTTGGTGCAAAAGGCTGTTTTGATATTGTGTTTATGGAGGATTTTGCTAATTTTATCTGTAGTGCCCTTGATATAAGGAAGGAGGGCCATGCCATTGTTTTCTTCTGTGTCTTGGTTTTTGGGGGGTGTTTCTTTTTGGATTAGCTTCGTAACCCTGTTTTGCTGGTATCCATTGGCAATTAACACATTTGAGAGATTTTGTAACTCAGTTGTCAAGTGGTCTTTGTCAGCCAGGCGTTTGGTTCTGGAGATGAGAGTCTTGGCTACGGAGTTTATTTGTGCAGGGTGGTGGTGTGATTGTGCATGTAAGTAGCGGTTGGTGTGTGTTTTTTTCCGGTAGATAGTGTGTCCTAGGGAGCCATCAGGTTTTTTGTAGATTAGGACGTCAAGGAAGGGAAGTTGGTTGTTGGCTTCTATTTCCATAGTGAATTGTATTTTGGGGTGTAGGCTGTTGAGATGTGTGAGGAAGCTATCCAGTTTTTCCTTCCCGTGTGGCCAAATTACAAAGGTGTCGTCAACATATCTGAGCCAAAGTTTGGGTTTGTGTTCTGACTTGTCTAAAGCCAATAAAATCAGACTTGAAGTCACCAACATCCTCTGCTCCAGCAAACCACCCAGAAGCAATTTACACAAAGAAGAACAGAAAGCACTCACCAACCTGAGGAAAGACAACAACATAATCATTCTCCCAGCAGACAAAGGTAATGCCACTGTGGTGATGAACACATCGGACTACCAAGCAAAACTATCAAATCTACTCCAAGATCCTACCTACCAACCTATAAAAACAGATCCCACCACCTATCTGGAAAAAACCACCAAATCCAAAATAAAAGCCTCTCCTATCAGTGAAGAAATCCAGCTAAGAATCATCCCCAGAGAAAAATCATCCAGATGCCCCAAACTCTACGGCCTCCCCAAGATACACAAAGAAGGAACACCACTCAGACCAATAGTCAGCTCCATAGGCTCACCTCTACAAAATCTCGCTAAATTTCTCGCCAAGCAACTTCAGCCCTATGCAGAATCCATCTCTTCACACGTTCCAAACTCCTTCCAGTTCATAGAAACAATAAAGAAGCAAAACCTACATCCTAATGACCTACTTGTGAGCTTCGATGTTGTATCTCTCTTCACACAAGTGCCCA
The DNA here is from genome assembly GCF_964234715.1 of Podarcis melisellensis. NCBI lineage: Eukaryota > Metazoa > Chordata > Lepidosauria > Squamata > Lacertidae > Podarcis > Podarcis melisellensis. The sequence goes on along the minus strand of NC_138529.1, from coordinate 30,989,186 downwards.
TTAATGAAGCCTTGACAGCCATTCAAAACAAATACAATCCCCCCGAATACATCTTGGACCTGACCAACCACTGCCTAACCAACACGTACTTCATCCACAATGGACAAAGATACAAACAGATAGAAGGAGCACCTATGGGATCACCCCTCTCACCGGTCATCGCAAACCTGTACATGGAACACTTTGAAACCAATGCTTTAGACAAGTCAGAACACAAACCCAAACTTTGGCTCAGATATGTTGACGACACCTTTGTAATTTGGCCACACGGGAAGGAAAAACTGGATAGCTTCCTCACACATCTCAACAGCCTACACCCCAAAATACAATTCACTATGGAAATAGAAGCCAACAACCAACTTCCCTTCCTTGACGTCCTAATCTACAAAAAACCTGATGGCTCCCTAGGACACACTATCTACCGGAAAAAAACACACACCAACCGCTACTTACATGCACAATCACACCACCACCCTGCACAAATAAACTCCGTAGCCAAGACTCTCATCTCCAGAACCAAACGCCTGGCTGACAAAGACCACTTGACAACTGAGTTACAAAATCTCTCAAATGTGTTAATTGCCAATGGATACCAGCAAAACAGGGTTACGAAGCTAATCCAAAAAGAAACACCCCCCAAAAACCAAGACACAGAAGAAAACAATGGCATGGCCCTCCTTCCTTATATCAAGGGCACTACAGATAAAATTAGCAAAATCCTCCATAAACACAATATCAAAACAGCCTTTTGCACCAACCAAAAAATAGCCAATATCCTCAGAAACCCCAAGGATAAAATCCAGTTGGAAAACCAAGGGGTCTATGAAATACCCTGCAAAGTCTGCCCAGCCACGTACATTGGACAAACAAACAGACGAATAAATGCACGTATCGCAGAACACAAGAATGCCGTCAAAAAAGAAGAAAAAACTTCCTCTCTTTTCCAACACATGAAAGAAACAGGACACGAAATTAATTTTGCAGATTCCAAATTGCTCTTTAACATGGAACATCACCACAAGAGAATAATCATGGAAGCCATCGAGATAGAGAAACACCCTCACAACATGAACAAGCGTGACGACACATCCCGCTTGCCAGACATCTGGAAATTAGCCCTCCCCACAAAAACTGACACCAGATCCAGAGGCACACAGAACGCCATCACCAATCAACCACACCAGACCCAAACCCAGACCCTCTCCACAGATAAATTACAGACACCATCCAGTAGCCAAACCATGGTGGCACCTCCGGATGCTGCACCCCCCTGCAATCCCTACACAGATCTGGCTGACACAGGCCACAAAACCACAGCTCGCCCCTATACACGAAGCCAAGCCAGAGCACAACTAAGTGCAGTACAGCCATCTTCTCAGAAAAACTCTTCACAAAGTTCAAGAGGTCAAGACACAAAGACTTTAGCAACTAATCCACACCTAATGACCCACCTAAGTGGTACTCAGGATATCACTCAAGAAATCACTCAAGATATCCCTCAAGTAATTAAGGAACAAAAGAAGAAAAGGCACACTAGCCTGGGAACTTCCTCTCTGCCCAGAACATTGGAGGCTATACACCACACCCCCTCAACAGTATTTATAGGAACTCAAACACTGAGATCCTGCTCTGTTCCAGTAACAAGAAGCCGAAAGCACCAGCCTGAAGATGACGAGTGAGACCTCGTCGAAACGTCGCCTAGACACCCCAACTTTTACACGGGAAGACACCCGAGGACACCAAAACCTGCATTCCTGTACCCGTGAAAATCTACGAAAGCAAACATATATATATATATATATATATATATATATATATATATATATATATATATATATATATATGCAGGTTTTGGTGTCCTCGGGTGTCTTCCCGTGTAAAAGTTGGGGTGTCTAGGCGATGTTTCGACGAGGTCTCACTCGTCATCTTCAGGCTGGTGCTTTCGGCTTCTTGTTACTGGAACAGAGCAGGATCTCAGTGTTTGAGTTCCTATAAATACTGTTGAGGGGGTGTGGTGTATAGCCTCCAATGTTCTGGGCAGAGAGGAAGTTCCCAGGCTAGTGTGCCTTTTCTTCTTTTGTTCCTTAATTACTTGAGGGATATCTTGGGTGATTTCTTGAGTGATATCCTGAGTACCACTTAGGTGGGTCATTAGGTGTGGATTAGTTGCTAAAGTCTTTGTGTCTTGACCTCTTGAACTTTGTGAAGAGTTTTTCTGAGAAGATGGCTGTACTGCACTTAGTTGTGCTCTGGCTTGGCTTCGTGTATAGGGGCGAGCTGTGGTTTTGTGGCCTGTGTCAGCCAGATCTGTGTAGGGATTGCAGGGGGGTGCAGCATCCGGAGGTGCCACCATGGTTTGGCTACTGGATGGTGTCTGTAATTTATCTGTGGAGAGGGTCTGGGTTTGGGTCTGGTGTGGTTGATTGGTGATAGCGTTTCGTGTGCCTCTGGATCTGGTGTCAGTTTTTGTGGGGAGGGCTAATTTCCAGATGTCTGGCAAGCGGGATGTGTCGTCACGCTTGTTCATGTTGTGAGGGTGTTTCTCTATCTCGATGGCTTCCATGATTATTCTCTTGTGGTGATGTTCCATGTTAAAGAGCAATTTGGAATCTGCAAAATTAATTTCGTGTCCTGTTTCTTTCATGTGTTGGAAAAGAGAGGAAGTTTTTTCTTCTTTTTTGACGGCATTCTTGTGTTCTGCGATACGTGCACCAGCCTGAAGATGACGAGTGAGACCTCGTCGAAACGTCGCCTAGACACCCCAACTTTTACACGGGAAGACACCCGAGGACACCAAAACCTGCATTCCTGTACCCGTGAAAATCTACGAAAGCATATATATATATATATATATATGAGTATGAGAAAACACATTTGTGTGCACCCTACAAGTTTTCTTCCCCTCCTTTTTATGATGACTGTAGAAGGGCACATTCCTCTCATGAGACCAGACTCTTTCACTTTATGATATTGTGACTACTTGTGTTGATCAGCAATTGCATTTCTATTTTAGACGAAAGAGCTTATTGGGAGCATGAAAATAAATGGGAAGTCTTTGGAATCATCTTTCTCTCCAGATAGCAGCAAAATCTACACGCATTCTGGTAAGTCAGATAAGATGTGGCATTACTGTATGAAGGTATGCATTCTTTAGTGAAAGGAGAACTTTGTATAGCCTCTGTTGCAACTGTTACAGTAGTAATCGTCACAGGCTCATTTTCTGATTAGAAAGCACTCATAGCAAGATGCCTTAAGTTGAAACTGGAATTTGTGACCCGATACAACCTCCCCATAAACCATGAAACAGTTGTGTCTTTTACTACTTCGGATGTATGCATGTGAGTACCTATTTAATAGAAACTCACTATATAATAGTTATAATCTTTGAGTAGTGTATGGAGTTATTCCTTGCTGTGCTCTTCAGTTGTTCATAGTTTAGCAGAGGTCCCCCCCTTTAAATCCAGCATTTTGATGTCATATATTACTTCCTCTAAAAAAATTCCCTATTTGTCTCTCCTCTGTCTGTCAGTTCAGGGTGAAGTTTTCGTATGGGATGTAAAAAGCAGACGATGCCTAAACAGATTTTCTGACGAAGGTTGTATGTGTGGTACATCAATTGCAGTCTCCAAAAACAACCAGTATGTGGCATGTGGGTAAGTGGAAGCAGAGCCAAGATATTTTATTTCTTGGATCATACCGGAAGGTTTTCTACTTCGAGGACACTGGAGTTGTCAGATAATTATGGGTTTAGACATGCGTTACTAATGTTGCAGCTCTCAGCATATTAAAACCACTTGATTTCAGTGGGACTTACTTTTGAGTAAACATTCTTAGTAATGTGCTATAAGAGGCCAAATTCAGAGGAGGGCAAAATCGACAAATAATTTAGTGGTGTATCTTTATATATGGTAACAAAATAACTTGCCAGTATGACAGGTAAACACATTGCAAATGCTTTTTAGATCAAGTTCCAGGCTTTATCAAAGTAGTCTTCAGAAATATCTTATTTTTAGTCTGTGGTTGATACATAGAGAGCTCCCATGACTTGGAAGACTTGACTGAGTAAATATTGAGCAGCTTTTTGCCCTTAAATTCTGTAGAGCTGCCATGTTGCTTGCCTTGATTTAAAAATGGCTGTGGCTAATTGCTCCCCCTAAGATACAGGTGAGCTTCTTGCAGCATATGTAGGAGTCAGCAATTGTGCTGCAGCATTCTGCACTAACTGCAGCTTCCAGAGCAAGCAGAAGGAAAGCTCCACATAGAGTGCATTGGAGTAATCTACTTGAAATCACTTCATGCATGAAATACTGTGGCATGGCTTTCCCAGTCTAGGAATGGCTGTAGCTGTCAAACCTCTTTCTGTAGATGGAGCCTCCCTTCTACAAACTTACCGTAAGCATAAACGTAGTAAAAAAACGCACTCTTTTTACTTACATGAATAAGATTTTACTATAGTTGCGCATTAACATTTCCTCAGTATAGCTGATAGGAAATAATGCTTGGTACTTCTGGAGAAACATAGGATCATGGATATAAATTGCTGAGTTAATTTAATTATGGTTTAAGCATTTTATAAACCACAAACTCTTTTTTTTTTTAGTTCTAGTTCTGGAGTTGTGAATGTGTATGCTCAGGACGACTGTCTCAGAGAAACCAGTCCTAAGCCTCTGAAAGCTATAATGAACTTGGTCACACCTGCAACATCGTTATCCTTCAGTCCCACCACTGAAATATTGGCAATTGCTTCTAATAAAGTAGATGAGGCGGTAAAGCTGGTAAGAATTTCTCCTAAGTTTAATTCAATAGCTAAGTATTAATTCAATTTCGGTTTAAGCTGGAGCTTGTTCTTTTCAGCTCCTAAGGTCCTCCTCAGCATCCCAGCCTTGGATTCCCATCCCTACAGAGATCCCCTGTCCACCTCTCCTGGCCTTAATTCAGCAAAACAAACAAAAAACAGTTCCTCTTATAACTATTATAACTAGGTCGCTTACTGGAGGATTTTTCTCCTGCTCGTGATTATCATTTTCCTTTACAGAAGTTTTGTTATTTGTCAACATTCTGTTGCTGACCTCTTCACCTTGAGTGCTTTGCATGTCTGAACATTCTGTGACATCCTAGTTGCTCAAGTAATTGCAAGCTGCAAGCATTTTCACATACATAGAACAGACACACACGTTGCATGGTTCTTGGATAGTGAGAATGTATTGAGTTTGAATAAGTCTTCTGGGAAATTACCAAAAATATGACAACAACAGAAAGACAGAAAGGTCTATACTTTATGGTTTGAGGCAAACATTTCTCACTTTAGGAGCTGTATATGGGGAAACCTTTTCCTTTTCACCAGGTGCACACAGTCTGCCAATTTCTGTTTTGGAATAGGGGAAAATGAGATAACCCCAAAACATCCATTTTATCATATTAGAAAAGCTTTTCACATTGCTACCATTTAGGCGAAAAGTGGGATTTAGCTCCAGAAAAACCTAGATGTTACACAGCTGGTGGAAACGTCATGTGGTTCATATCCTGCAAGTGCAGGAACAGGCAAGGGGTGAGGATCAGCCCATGTAGTTTTAATTGTAACTGTATGTGCAAAATCTGTAGTTAGAAAGATCCTGGACAGGAAAGTTTCTTTTTTATAATCAATTTTTATTTACTTTTCATAAAGCCAAACTAATCTAGAGAAGAAAAGTAGGGAAAAAGGAAAAGAAAAGAAAGAAGTGAAAGAGAATAAAAGACCAATATCTTAACCTTTATTCCACACAGAAGAGTGAACCCTCCCAGGTCTCTCCTGGGAGTTTCCCCCTCTTCCTCCAGCCTCCCATCCTGGGAGATCCTCTGTACCAAACCTCAGGGAATTTCTAATCCATTTAGCTTGTAAATGGACAGATGCAGGGGAAAGGGTTAGAAAATCCTGCTAGTTCTGCACAAGCCTTTGCTTAAGATAAAGCTGTTGGGTTCAGAGTTATTGTCTTGAGAGTAACTGTAGAAATTAATGTTTGAATGTTTTTTATTTTCATGTTAGCCGCTCCGAGCCCTGTTTTGGGGAGGGTGGGGTATAAAAAATATTATTATTAATAATAATAATACTATGTATGACAATGAAGTATGCTTTCACTTACCCCGCCCCTCAGTTTCATTACCTTGCTCCACTCTCCTTTGCAGGTGCACATTCCTTCATTTACTGTATTCCCAAATTTCCCGGTGTTCAAAAGCAAGTTAATATACTTGGCTAACTCCATGGACTTCTCACCCAGAAGTGGATATTTTTCCATAGCAAATAACAAAGGCAAAGCTTTATTGTATAGGTACGTATTAAATCATGCTACTGCAATTACAGTGATACTTAACTCTTAATTTCTTCAGATTTGTGTTATATTATTGACTGTGGGCAGTATTAATGTTAGTCATACTCAGAGTAACTAGTCTTAGTATAGCTTAGATGAATATTGCCTTTGATACCTAATAATAATAAAACAGGTTTTTATAATTTAACTGACCTAGGCACAATTTGAATTTTCTTGCACATTCTTATTTCCCTTGTCTCTTTTAAAAACATACTTTGCTACTCTGTACCCTGATATGTTGGTGTTAGATGAAAACACTGCCATAAAATATTAGAACCACTGTGGTACAATTTAGAAAGCTAAAGCAGGGTGCTTTGTGGTCTTGTAGTTGGGAATATCTCAAACTATTGCATATTAACTCTGTTTTAACTTTGCAGGCTGAAACACTACTCAGATTTCTAAACTGATGACTTTAGACTGAGGTAATTATCAACTGAAGTAGAAATGCTGCTGGAGAATTGTAGGCAACAGAGTTTAAATTGCCTTGTTACAATTTCAGAGTCAGAAACAAATTCAGTACATTGCAGTTTTGTATTGAATTTTAATGGTTAGTGAAGAATGTGCACTTATTTGGAATAAAGCACACTGAACTAAGTGGGCTTTCCTTTTGAGAATGTATGCACTGAATTATGCTACACAACAGCACATGCATTTGTAGTACAAGTATTTGTAGTCTGCCCTTCCTGCAAGGGTCCCAGCGTAGCAATCGATAACACTGAGATATCAGTTTACAATTAACAATAAAAATTAAAACAAATGTAAATCTTACTTGGTTTCACTGGACATTTAGTCCAGTGCTAGGTAAAGAGACCCTGACCGTTAGGTCCAGTCACGGACAACTCTGGGGTTGCGGGTCTCATCTCACTTTACTGGCGAAGGGAGCTGGCGTACAGCTTCTGGGTCATGTCGCCAGCATGACCAAGCCGCTTCTGGTGAACCAGAGCAATGCACGGAAACATTGTTTACCTTCCCGCCAGAGCGGTACCTATTTATCTACTTGCACTTGACGTGCTTTCGAACTGCTAGGTTGGCAGGAGCAGGGACCGAGCAATGGGAGCTCACCCCATCACAGGAATTCGAACCGCCGACCTTCTGATCAGCAAGCCCCAGGCTCAGTGGTTTAACTGACAGCTCCATAGTCTAGTGCTATTCATTGCTTAAATCCTTGCTAATATAACTGTTCATATACTTATGCATTAATTGGCTTTTTGGAGGATGCAGCCTTTTTCTTGAACATTTGCTGACTTACTCTTCATACTCTTCTCTCTACAGATGGTGTACCCTGTGACTTTAAGAAAGTGGATTAACTTTTCTTCATTGCCTTGATGTATTTATATGTATGTGCATTTGTAGCAATACATAGCTTTTTGAATAACTTGGCAGAAACTCGTCTCTAATATTTCTCCATAACATCACCAGTGTTATTTAAGAGAACACATTGCATGAAAGTAGGGGCTAATCCACACATGCAGAGAAATTATGTAGGACAGCCTTACAGGATGCACTAAAACTGAACATTCAAACATGTAATCCACCCACCCTCAATAGTCTGAAGCACTTGGTTTTTGATGAAATGTACCTAAATGGGTGGGTTACATGTTTGAATGGTGGGAAGAAGGTAAATACCATTTCACAGTGCATACTTATGGAAGTGCTGCTGGAGCTGCTAAGTTGGACGTCTTCATGGGGAATAGGTCTAGTAGTGCCTGTTACATATGGTAACTAAGAGGGACTTCTGTCTTTAGAAGTCGCATACCTCCGAGGACTAGAATCTTACATATTTGACTACTTTCTCTCCTTCATGGGTTACATAACCTTGAGTTTAATCAGAGCTGTGGGAATATTTTGCACCAAGTGGGCATTGGAAGGCATCTAGTTTCAAGCTCAATAACAGTAGTGTAATACTGACCCCAAGTGGTCACTGGTGGATACTTAATTTCTTATCGTTTGCTTTCATTTTAAAGCATTCGAAAGACAAACCAGCACTTTAAAAACACTGTATATCAAATAGTATATTTGGTCACTTTGCCACCATCATTTGACTTTCCCAAACCAATCGCTATGGAAGTCAGACAATGCAAAATAAGTTCATAATTCTCCCACACTGCCCTACATACCACACCTTAACTGAAAGACACAGTGCTAGTGATTTCAAATAGTGGTTCTTGGATAAAACAATTTATTGCAGTATTTTTATCTTGACAACAACCTTTCATAATATGGGTTAACTATGAAATGTTTTTGGGGGGAATCCTCCTTTAGATACTCATGCCTCAGATCATTTAAGACTCTGACCAGCACTTTTCAGACTCATTGGTAAATAAAGTACTTTACTTTTCTAATGTTTTATGTGTAAAGTGATAACACACAGTTTTCTTCTTCCTACCATCTTAAAGAGTAGGAATCAAGTACTGTGCCTAACACACTATGGTTATAAATACATCTCTGCATTTTATATATAAAAAGTGTCCACTAAGACTTCCCAAAATTCTGGATCCACATATTTTCACTATGTTCATTCTAAAGAGAACTTAAAGTGATGTCATCTTGTATTAAATGAATGATGTTGAATGCCAACCTTCATAAGAAACTAAAGAGTCTAGTGGCACCTCAAGAGACAAATCTGTTATGGCACACAATTTTGTGGACTACACAAAGCAGACTGATGAATACATTATTAACCTTGGCAATCCAAAGAGCTCAAGTTGGATATAAAAGAGCAAAGTTAAGGTTTGTTTCTTCACGTTACACCAAACACCATAATTAAGTCAGACTGATGCTTATCAGCTGCAAAACATCCAGTGTAAAACATATGCATCGTGGCTCCTCCTATTCATGCCTTTGAGTAAGAACACTATAAAATGAATACGAAGTGAATTCATGAATTCACTTCTCCGAGATGAAAAGGCCCATATTAAAGACAACTCAGCCCAAATGTGAAACCTGTGTTTTTCAGCCACATCCTGGGGGAGGGTGCAAATCCTGAGCTCAAATCCCAAATTGAAGCGGGGAAACGATACGAAACAGCTTTACATCTCAAGAATAGCCTTCCTTGAACCACCTTCATCCTTATGATTTCATGACATTTCCGCAAGTCCTCCCTCTGCCAGCCGCCCCGCCTCAAGAAAGGACACTGCCATCCATGAATCAATTGGAAACCGTTTCAGATCGTTAGGGTTGATAAATCCCAGCATGTGCTTTGGCACCATCTTTTTATGGGGTTACGTATTGCAACCATGCTTCGTGCTATTCCAGCCTCAGCCTACAGAAAAGTTGGTGTGAATAAGCCCAATTATCTCTGACAATACTAGGGCGCAGCCAGCTGCTGCTGGACCCGCCCGTGAGCGGAGCCCTGGTTATGGGGTGGCAGCTGCCTCGCTTCTCACGGGTGGGGCCAAGTCCAAACCCTACCGCGGACAATGAGCCGAAGGGAAGCCCCGCGCCCAGGTTCCAGCGCCCAGCGGTTACCATGGAGACGCGGCCCCTCTCCCTCCCCACCCCTTTCTCGCTCGCGGCCTCACAATCTGGTCCCCCTGACCCAGCTTTCCCTCAGAAGAGGATGCTCCTCCGTCGCAAAGCTCCGCCCCCTGTTGCCAAGGAAGTGAGGTCACATAATATGGCGGCTGGGGCTTAGCTGCGCTGAGGGAGGATCCGGGTCTCGGGGAATCTGCGTCCATCCTCCCCACCCGGGGTGCGCTGTCGCCCCCGAATCCCTCCGGCGTCGAGAGGCGGGGCTAAGGGCCGCGATGGTCTCTGGCGTCGCCCTGCTCTGAGTCAGGGTCCCTCGCGACTGGGTCCGGGTCCTGCCGAGCCGCCTCGATGGAGTTGAGAGTCGGGAACCGGTACCGGCTTGGCCGGAAGATCGGGAGCGGCTCCTTCGGGGACATTTACCTCGGTGAGGGGGCGCCGCTCTGGCATGAACCGAGAGGGGGTTGGGGAAGGGGGGGGGCGCGACGACGGCCTGAGGGAAGCGGCTGTCTTTGGAGAAGCGAGGTCGGGGGTCGCTTTGCCTCTGGCGCTCTGGTGGGGCCTTCAGGTCGCGGCCCCCCCACCCCAAGCGGACTCTGCTTTCCCGTGAGGTGACAGAGGAACGCCCAAGAAGCGCATCAAGCCCCGTAGCGGGAAGTAAAACCGCCTGCTCAACCACCGCAGTTACAGTCAGGGTTTACTCGGAAGGAAGACCTGGGTATTGCAGGGAGACTGACTTCAGAGCAAGCCTGTTTACAGTTAGCCTTGGCTCGACACTGGGGGAAATGAGGACTGGGAGAGCCCCAGTAGTGCCCAGTTACTTCCTTTGTGACCTTGGGCGAATCGCTCTCTTCTCCTTTCTCTTCTCTTCTCTCTCTCTCTCTCTCTCTCTCCCCCCCCCCTTCCCCACTTCTTTTATTTGGCTTCTAAGCTGGGGTGGGGAAAAAAATTCCTGACTACATGTTTCTGGGCCGAAGGGTTCTGACAGTGAAGTATGAGGTTTGGAAATGCACCAGCTGTCGGTGGAGAAAAATTAATAATACTCAGATGGAGTTGTTTACTGTGAGGCTTCCAGGAAGTAGCCTGGTTTGAAAGAGATAATTGCCTAGGTTTAGGTTATTTTTTGCAGAGTAACTCTTCTCCTTTTGTCACTTGTCATGTCTGCTATAGCTTTTAGCTGAATTGTAACATGGGGAGAAATTACAGGTTTTGCGCTGCTTTCTGGAACTAAGGCACGCCTGGTTATTTTCAGCTTAGTCCCCTAATTTTGATGGCAGTGTAACTGTGAACCTGAGCCAGAGGCCTGCTAACTTACATCTTTGGTAATAAATCTTTAATAGACCCTGAGGGATGATGTGGATTTTCTCCTGCATTTTGTATGTTGTAAGCTAGTCTAGGTGTCACCTTTCAAATTCATAGGCTTTATGCAAAGGTAAGCCAGAAAAAAATATCTGCTAGATGCAACTGATGCTGGCAAATAGTTAATGGTTCAATCCTGCAAAGGCATATGCCTATGCATTGCAGTATGCATTGAGTGGCTGTAATGGGATTGCTGACTGTGCATGCTTCTATCTATACAAGGGTGTAAGTCAATCCAAGTCTGAGCTCCTGCGTTTAAAAATACACTAATTTATGCATGTCAGGAGCAGTGAGACCAGTTGTGAAGCCTTCTTAATTCTTGTTAATTGAGACGTTCCCCGCCCTCTTGAAATCTGCTTCAGTGCATGGCTGGCCTTTAGAATATGGATGTGTTAATAACATTAAATAACTTGTGTACTTCTTTGTTCTTCACTGTTGGGGGGGGCAGATGAGAACAACCAGCACTTTAGTTTTGAATCATTGTACTCTAAAACTGGACATCTGTTTTCAAAGATTGTGGGAATGCAGTTTTCTAGAATCTTAGTGTCACCATGCTTGGTGTTGGTTTTGGCCTACAGATAAAGCTACTTGAGAACAGTTTTAAGGTATTTCTCTTGCTTACTCTACACTACAGGATCATTAGCTATCTGAGAGTTATGAAGTACAGCAGTTATTTTGGAGCTATATATAAGGGTGCGGCCCCAGAAGGAGAAAGGTCGTGCTGTGGCAGCTCCACCTATGGGAGCAGTAGTTAAAGTCGTTGTGCAGGTTAGGAAACTTTGTATATAATCAGAAGAGTTGTTTTAGTCTTGTTCTTAATAACATAGTCCATCTGTCTGTCAACTATCAGGCAGATGTTTCTAGTTTATGTGAGGAGGAGCTACCTATTTGATTATTTTCATTTTGAGAATTATGTATACAAGAGAGGCTGCAGGCATCTGTAGCCTATATATAAAGATGGTGTGTCAAATCGGTATTAAGCACATACATATTTTGGCCATGTGTATGCAATTCGTTAGAATATCAGCACCCAAATAATGAGTCTTTAAATTGTCATACTTGTGAAACAACAGAGAGTAGCTTAAAACAAAGCACTGAAGATGGTTAAATGTTTAACCATTGTAATCCTTGAAAGAAAGAGAAAATCTGCCCAAATGTCTAATTCTGGGACTTTCCCCTAACACAGTGAAGTCTTTGATGCCTATAAGTGAACTGGTTTCCACGTCGCAATAAAGCATATTTAATATTTAACCACAGTTTATTGCAAATTAGTAGTGGGTGCCTGCTGATCAAAGCTTCCTGCTTTGTTCATCCCTTGCTGTTGGCCATACTGCTCTGGGAGCAATAAGGCACAAGCTTTGACTTGTACATTCAGACCAGATATTGTGGTTTGTTTCTCTCCGAACAAATTATAAGAGGTAGCCAAGGTTTATTCTTACCTTACTACTCGTGGTTTGTTTGGGGGAAACAAACTTTGAGCCCAGGTTTAGGCAGCACAACAGTCCAAGGCTTGTAGCTTGTTGTAGCTAGGAACATGTGAAAAATGAAGCAGGGACTCCTGAGCAGTGAACACGAGCACGTTGGTCAGTTGTGCTAAACCATAGTTAAGCATTGGTTTCTTGTAATAATATTTCCTATACTCCTTTATGTATTTAAAAGATAGATACCTTGCTCTTTCACCAATGGTTTCCAAGGCAGCCCTTGTAGGTACAATACAATTAAGCTATACTGAAGAAACTTTTGTGCTCACTTAGAGTATTGGTATGTTACAAAATCTTCCCAACACAAGATCCATTGTTGCACCCATGGAATGATGGGACTTGCTCTTAGCTGTTCTGCTGTCACTCATGCCTTCCAATCTTCGCAGTTTCTGGAGAGGTCCCTAACTCTCCAGAACAGATTTTGGGTTGGGGGTCACCCAGGGGACTTCAGAGAAGAGAGGAAGGGGGAATCGGTTGCACAAGCAGAGCACAACAGTTGGATATTGCCCTAATAGCTTTGGTGAATAGTCATCTTGCTCTGTTACAACTTACGGTACATATTGTATTGAAAAGTAGATCCTAGGAATCCTTGAGTTGAGTTCTTCTGGAACAGCTTTTTAATGTATGGAAGTATAGCTCCCACTATCAGTGTTACTCTGCTGCATCAGCAAGACCAATGCTGTTATTTCTTTGTATATGTTGTAGAGGTCAGTTGGCCTTTGTTACTTGGTTTGAGGCTGTAAGTAGGTATTCCAGATAATCCAGTGCAAAGTTCTGTCTCTAGATAGGAGATGTAGGGGTTTCTCAGCTACTGCTAGTCATAAAATAAATGTTAATGTCTGATAGGAAGATCTTGAGGTTTTTGGTTTTTCAGTGGTGTGGATTCCTTTTACAACAGAAGTAGTTTTTGCCACTTCTTAGTCAGGAGGATCCCAACTCCTCCTATTGTAGCAGAAGCTGTGAGTCCCATGGCAAATTAGTATTGTGCATTAATTTGAAAATATAGCTAACAACTTCATTTGGTGAGATATATCTTACATAGACATGATACTTATCCCAGAATTTGACCTTTAGCCAGCTTCTGTTTTCTTAAGAATTGTGAAATGTTGCCCAGTCACTAGAAACTTTTTTTGGCAGAAAATGTGCTTACCTAAGAGAAGCTTCCTTGCTCAGGAATCTGTACCTAACTGTGCATGGTTGCAGCTGAGCCCCTTCTTAAGTGAATAAAGAACAAATTGCTTATGGCCTGTGGTTTTTGCTTAGTGGAGTTAATATTTTATGTACTGTTCTAAAGATAATATGCAGTAAAATGGCTTGACCCTTTTAAGCAGCATACTTCTTCCTAGTTCTCCCCTATATAAGTACAATATAGGAGGGTTAATATGGGACATTAAAGAAGACTCCCTGAGTGAGAGAGTGCATGCATGCACAATGTGTGTGCACACCATGTCACAGTCTTGATATACAGTGGTACATCTGGTTGCGAATGGGATCTGTTCCGGAGGCCCGTTTACAACATGAAAAGAGCGCAACCTGAAGCGCCGTATCTGTGCAGGTGCGCGGCACGATTTGGCGCTTGTGTGCATGTGCGAGTGGCGAAACCCAGAAGTAACCCTTTCCGGTACTTCCGGGTCGCCACGGGACGTAACCTGAAAGAATGTAACATGAAGCAAACGTAACGAGGTATGACTGTACCTAAAACCAAGTTGTATATTGTAACACTACTGTTGCATTCATTCTGGTTAAAAAAAGTTAATTCCTTGTTACCTCGGATATTAACCTCTCCCTCTTAGCCCAAATCATTATGTGTTTAATGTAGTCTGTATGTGAAACACTGGTGCTACATGCAAGAGCCTTCCAAATAAAATCATGTTTAGAAAGGGGAGACAGTGTTTTAAACCAGAAGGCTCAGCTAAATCAAGATGTGAACCTGGAGAAGTCATTGTGCTGTGTGCAATCCGTCGCTTGTCATTGACATTTCCTGTGTCTTGTATGCAAGTGGGCCTGCCTATTCACGAGCGTGGAATGTCCTTATCAGCTTAAAGGCATGCCATACTCTATGTTCTCTCTCCTCTTGCATTTCGTCTGCTTCCAGACTTAGATGAGACTGAACGTAGACTATTTTTTCTTTGTTAATTACAGCCCTTGCATGCTTGTCTATTTATTTCATAAAATTTATGTGTACCACTTAATTGTTAACAAAAAACCAAAGTGGTTTACAAAGGGAATAAAACAATAACATTATTAGTAAAAACAGCTCTATAAAACATTTGAAAGATAAAATCAACTATAAGCTAAAAACATACATCAACATTTTTCATGTAAGAATGTGATTGTTTAGTGTGGAAGTGCCTACACTTTGGAATTCCCTGCCTATTGAGATCAAGCAGGTGCCTTCACTGTACTCTTTTTGGTACCTGCTAAAAATGTTTTTGTTTAAACAAGCCTACCCTGATGCTTAGAAAGTTGAGGTAATTTCAGTCTGCTTTAGCATTTTAACTTTTATATGTTTTTAAGTATGGTTGTGAAATTTCCTTGATTTTACTATTTTATCTTTTGTAAACTGCTTTGAGGTTTTTTACAATCAAATGGTGTATAAATTTTATGAAATAAATAAATTCCCTTTGACTTGTGTATATTAAATAGGACATAATCTGCAGGTGCTCGTGATACTGTAGTACAGTACATGCTGCATTACAAAACACAACTTAGTGGATACCTAGAAATTGAGTAATAAGAAACCGATTGAAATCATTGTTTACAAATTAAGGAATTGCTTTTGCACACAACAGATGAATGTAGAATCTTAACCATCATTTTAGAGCCCTTATGTCCCACTGATTTTAATGAAGAGCTAATGTGTGAATGGGCTTGTGGACAGGACTTCATCTTCTTATCTTTCACCCCTGCAGCCAGCTGCGCACACCCTAGGTTTCTCTGGAGACTCCCCCAAACCTCCAAAGCAGTTTTTGAGGGTATATGGCATGGGAACTGCAGGAGGGAGAAAAGAAAAGTCCAGTTGCACAAGAGGAAATCTGTTCTGCTCACTTGCAGACACCCTTGGATACAACCCACTGTGAAATCACTAAGACTTAAATGGGCTTCAGTTTGCCTAGATTGTATCCTGTTTACGCGTGGGTTATGTTCCCGGGCACCGCATGCATCAGTGAAATTGTGTATAATTAAAACCCATTGAAAAAGCCTGCAAACACACCATTCCACCTCTGCCCTGCCCGTGTTCCACCCTTTTAGAGATATTTCACTGATGTCTTTATGACATTTCTGGGTCATACACATATTGAACATGTGTAAACAGGGCTGCCTGTAGGTGACACTACCAATGCAAGTTATATCAGTTCAAAAGCATGAGGGGAATGCACATGCAGTGTTAGAAATTAGCTAGGCACCAGGCGCATTTTGCTCCTGATGTGGGTACAATTGCAACCACGTGGAGATCTCTAGATGCCAGGTTGGCGACTGACATCTCCACCTTTTTCTCCCAAGGCTTGCATGGTTCACCCCCCTTCTTGGTTATTCCGTACAACTACCTTGTGATGCCAGCAACCGTTACACACATTGCCAGGGTGTATAAGCAATTTCTTTGGTTAGTTCATGTTTGATAGTCTTGGATTTTGAAGTTGTGTTTTCTTCTCTCCTTTAGGGACTGACATTGCTGCTGGAGAAGAGGTTGCCATCAAATTGGAATGTGTGAAAACCAAACATCCTCAACTCCATATAGAAAGCAAAATTTACAAAATGATGCAGGGTGGAGGTAAAAATTATCTGCTTATAAGTCATATGGGTACTAATGTTCTAGCTATAAACTGAAGAAGGCAAGTAGCACTGCATATGTGCACAAGTGATTTCATGGTTACCTTCCAGCCATGCATTAGGGAGCTACAGCAGTAGAATCCTAAATGTGCTTTCTTAGAAATAAGAGTAGCACTGAGTTCATTGAGTCTTTAATCCTAAGTAAGTATGGGTGGGACTTCAGTTTTAGTCTTCATTCTCAATGTTCTAATAAGGTAAGCTCTTGTTTACACAGGGGGTTGTGAGGCTGACAAACAATTGCTTCACTAAGAGTTACCCTCTGAGCCTGTGGATTACCAACACTACCTCAACCTGTCTGCTCATTACTTAAATGCAAATCAAGTTGTTGTTTATCTGTGACATATTTCGGAGTTGTAATGTTAAAAGAAAGGAACTCTTGAACTGTAGATCATGAACATGAGATGTTTTCAATCACACAAATGAGATATATATATATTATTGAAATTATGTTCTGACAGTAGTGTCAATCCTGGTTTGACAATCTTAAAACTGGGCAGATCCTTTTACTTAAAGGCATGGTCTTTGCATGTGATACCATATAGGCAAGATACCATTTCACTCTTGAATTTCGTGAGAAGCTTTCTTGTTTGGACCTATACTTTTTCTCAGTAATTGCAAACTGCTTTTTATAGTTTCAGAGGCACAAAAATTATTACATTTGTTTTGCTATAACCTTGAGTGTGGATCTGTTAACTGACAACAGTTAGCTACATGGGCATAGTTCTTGCAAGTCTTGTAATTTGCTACTCATTTCGGATGAGTAGCATTGTCCATTGCAGAGTACCTGAATGTGCCTTCCCCAAGTTAGGCAAATATACTCTGGAGATGGGGTTCAGCAGATATTATTACAGTTCTGCATTGTGTTACTCTAGATGATGCATAAATAAATGTGCTCTTACTCATACAATCTTGCAATACTGGAGAGAGAAGCCAAATGCAGACCTGGCACAGTTCCGCTCTGTGCTGGTAACCACTGAGCCAGCTGCTTGCATGATTCAGATTATTTTAAAGTAGGGGTGGGAAATCAATGTTTCTGGACTACATCTCTCATTATCCCCTGCCAATCACCTAGCTAGCCAGAGCTGATGCAACTTGGAGTCCAACAACACCTGGAGGGTCAGAGGTTACCCATCTCTTGTTTAAAGTGTTCTTTATTCTGATCTTCTAGCTTTAATTACCTAGAATTATGACACAGTAATATCAGTCAGAGTGGGGAATGCAGGTAGTGGTGAAAGAATTGAGCAACTCTCAGAACTTATTTGGGGGGAATCTTCTGAAGCTGTAACCAAGGGAACCTCATAATTTCTGAGCCCAGGTTAAACAGCACAGATTTAAAATGTCATATACAAATATGCTATAAAATATTTGTTGAATTCTGAGTATTCATAGCTACTGTAGACTAATTTGATGCCTGATAGTTAGGCTTCATAGCACAACAATGGTCTTTGCCTCCCTTTTGGCTTCTTAATAGGGAGTACTTGTACTTAGATAGAAGGAGAAGATCACATCCCATTGGAAGCACATCTATACAAGGTGTCCCAGGACCTTCCTCCAGTTCCAGTCTCTTCCCCCCATCTCCTCCCCCCCCCCAATGCATACATTTTTCAGGAAGAAAAATGTGCTGTAATTTAGATAATAATCTGTGGGTGTGTCATACATATTTTGTGCAGATACCTTCTGTTTTCACAAAATACTATAGTAATTTCCCCCCTTTTTTTCTAGTGGGCATTCCCACCATCAAATGGTGCGGTGCTGAAGGTGACTACAATGTCATGGTGATGGAGTTGTTGGGACCAAGCCTTGAAGATCTCTTTAACTTCTGTTCAAGAAAATTCAGCCTCAAGACCGTCCTTTTACTTGCTGACCAAATGGTATTAAAATCTTTGCATGTCTTGATTATTGGGTAGGAGGGCTTCCTTAAATCCTCTCTGCATTCTATAAATAATTGTCTTATATAGAACAAAATTTGGGACTCCTTTCTTTCAGAGGGCAAGTAGAAAGCCTACCACTTAAGCTATTCTCTTCATATACCAGAAAATGCTTTTAAAGTTATTTTTGCCAGTGTGAATCAGACCAATTTAGCTGCAGTGGGAAACATGCTTGTGCTTCTTTAAAATACATACTTTTTCCAAAATGGATTGTTCTCAGGGTTGCAAAGAGAAGCTGTGTAGTTAGTGGCTGTTGGGCTGGATTCTAAAGCATTCACCCGTTTCTAGTGTGTTAGGCTACATTCCTTATCTATCTCTTGACATGAGGGTTTGCAATTATTTTAAAAGCTGATCTTTCCCTCAAGGGGTAACAACAGTCAACACATCAAGTTTTACAGATTCTTCAACTTTATGTTAGGATCAAGTTGCAGAATCTGAGCCTATATGTATTTAAAACTTTGCTGCCACAAAAAATTGGCCAGTTTATGCATAATAAATAACTTCCTGAAAATGTTATATAAATCAACTTGTGAATTGTTCTTCCAAAATAAGTGTGAAGACATTCTTGGTTTGTACTTCTGCACAGACATAGAAGACAATAAGAACTAAATATGTCCGTGAATAATATCTTCTCTAATGGCTATTAGGATGTCTGTATGTGTGTCCATTTTTAAACCCTTAGGTTCAGAAAGGTTGAAGTAAAACAGCAGGACCGTAAATATTCCAGTTATGTGTACTGCTACCATTTGAAGCATCTGGAAACCATGCTTTATGCAAGCAAGTGGCACTGAAATGATATAGCAATGGTGCTAGATGACGCCAGGGTCAGTAGTCAGACAATTTGGGCACTGGCTGAGGCTCCCAAGGGCTTGGAAGAGAGCCCCTCACTGGACCAGCCGCAGCACCATTCACCATCTTCCCTGCTGGACCCACCAATATTTTTCAGCAGTACACAGTGTTTCTGCTTTTAAATAGGAGCCAAGCTTACCTTTCACCCTCAGTGGTCACCTGCTATTTTGAAGTTACTCAGAGTATATTGTCTTGCCTTACTGATTTTGTAGGTCTATAGGTAGGATTGGGCCATGACCTGATTTGAAGTAGATATAGTGAGGGCTCATTGTTGGCACAATGCCAAGGGCTCTCTGGCTTCAGCCCTGGAGGCAACTATTGGTCTAATGTAGTAGTACAGTGGTGCCTCGCAAGACGAAATTAATTCGTTCCGCAAGTTTTTTCGTCTTGCGAGTTTTTCGTCTTGCGAAGCACGGTTTCCCATAGGAATGCATTAAAAATCAATTAATGCGTTCCTATGGAGACCGCTTGCCAGGCTGGCGGTGCGGAGAAGGGCTTTTCTCCCCACCGCAAGCCTTCAGCACAGGTCCGAGAACAGAGGGGAAGGCACGCAGCGCTTCTCCTCTGTTCCCGGGACTTGCGGTGGGAGGAGGGTTTTTCCTCCCCACCGCCAACATTCAGAACAGCATTCTGAATGTTGGCGGTGGGGAGGAAAGCCCTCCTCCCACCGCAAGCCTTCAGGACAGGTCCGAGAACAGAGGGGAAGGCGCGCAGCGCTTCTCCTCTGTTCCCGGGACTTGCGGTGGGAGGAGGGTTTTTCCTCCCCACCGCCAACATTCAGAACAGCATTCTGAATGTTGGCGGTGGGGAGGAAAGCCCTCCTCCCACCGCAAGCCTTCAGGACAGGTCCGAGAACAGAGGGGAAGGCGCGCAGCGCTTCTCCTCTGTTCCCGGGACTTGCGGTGGGAGGAGGGTTTTTCCTCCCCACCGCCAACATTCAGAACAGCATTCTGAATGTTGGCGGTGGGGAGGAAAGCCCTCCTCCCACCGCAAGCCTTCAGGACAGGTCCGGGAACAGAGGGGAAGGCGCGCAGCGCTTCTCCTCTGTTCCCGGGACTTGCGGTGGGAGGAGGGTTTTTCCTCCCCACCGCCAACATTCAGAACAGCATTCTGAATGTTGGCGGTGGGGAGGAAAGCCCTCCTCCCACCGCAAGCCTTCAGGACAGGTCCGGGAACAGAGGGGAAGGCGCGCAGCGCTTCTCCTCTGTTCCCGGGACTTGCGGTGGGAGGAGGGTTTTTCCTCCCCACCGCCAACATTCAGAACAGCATTCTGAATGTTGGCGGTAGGGAGGAAAGCCCTCCTCCCACCGCAAGCCTTCGGAGGAGGCTGGCGATGGGGCGGAGAGCTCTCCGCCCCATCGCCA
The DNA here is from genome assembly GCF_964234715.1 of Podarcis melisellensis. Lineage (NCBI taxonomy): Eukaryota > Metazoa > Chordata > Lepidosauria > Squamata > Lacertidae > Podarcis > Podarcis melisellensis. Next base: position 30,968,562 of record NC_138529.1, on the reverse strand, counting down.
GGCTTCGGAGGAGGTCCGAGGACAGTGGGGAAGACGCGCTGCACTTCCCCGCTGTCCCTGGAGATTTCCCTATGGGCTTTCGTCTTGCGAAGGAAGCCCATAGGGAAATTCGTTTTGCGAAGCGCCTCCAAAACGGAAAACCCTTTCGTCTAGCGGGTTTTTCGTCTTGCGAGGCGTTCGTCTTGCGGGGCACCACTGTACTGCTGTTACAGCAAAATCTTTAGAGCCAAAACTCAATCTTACCTTGTTGAAGATCCTTGGAGGTTTTTAAGCAGATATTGGATGGCCATCTGTCATGTAAGCTCTAGTTGAGATTTCTGCATTGCAGGGTGTTGGACTAGATGTCCCTCAGGATCCCTACACAGCCCTTTTTTGGGGGGGGGATGTCACCCTATCAGTGCCCAAAGTGAGATCCAGTTAAGACATTAATTCTTGCTTCATCAAAAGACCCAGGAGGAAAGCCACTTAGACTGCAATCTTATACACACGTACCTGGCAGTAAATCCTATTGATCTTAATTAGACTTACTTCCTAGTTGTCATGTGTACAGTTGCACAGTTAGAAACAAGTTAAACTGGCTTGTGGTATTTTAAAAAGGGGGTTAAGTAGAATAAATAATGCAGGCATAATAAAGCAAGCAAATAGCTTTTAAGCTTAAATGTTATCAAAGTAGGATTTTAGTATTAAAGCCCAATATATAGGAGCAGCTGGTTGTTTTTGAAAGGTTTTATATGCTGTAATTCTGAAATTATGTCTTTCTGCAATTAGATTAGCCGAATAGAATACATTCATTCGAAGAACTTCATCCACCGAGATGTAAAGCCTGACAACTTCCTGATGGGATTAGGCAAGAAGGGCAATCTTGTCTACATCATAGATTTTGGGCTGGCCAAGAAATATCGGGATGCTCGAACGCACCAGCACATTCCATATCGTGAAAATAAAAATTTAACAGGAACCGCCCGCTATGCCTCTATCAACACTCATCTTGGAATCGGTGAGCTGGTAGCAGATTATTTTGGTTATTGTTGTAGGAATGTTCATGCAATAAGACATCTGGATAAAATAAATTGTTCTGGCTACCATTGAAAAAAGGGGGCTTTGATCTGGGAGTGAGCCCTGTTGAATCCAGTAGGACTTATTTCTGAATAGATGTTGTTAGGATTGCGCTGTATGTGCATCAGTGAAGCAAATCAAATGGCCATGCTCTCTAATGCATGTGACAGCCTCAAACAAGATGTTGGGAGTGTTTCATCCAATAAACTTCCATTGGGATAGCTTGGTAGATTTTTTCTTGGGGTCAGACTACCATATATGGGATCGAGAAGAAATTTCCCTTCAGGTCAAGCTTGTAAAAGTTATCTCAGGATTTGTTTTGTTTCTGTTTGCCTCCACTTGCATGCAGACATAAAACTTGCCTTGCTAGAAGCTGTTTCCAATGGCACAACAACAAAGAACTTTACCATAAAGAAGATTATAGTCCTGAGAGATATGGGTTGGAGAACACTGTGTCTTTCACTGCAGCCTGTGTCAAGAAATTGTGGCTAAGCTTGCAACTTGGCTCAGTGGTGTGAATCATCGTTAGCAGCTTTCTGCAGTATGTCTCTTCTTGGCACTGTGGCTTCAATTTCCTTGGTTGATTGCAGGGCTCCACAGATGTCTTTGTACCCCTCCCCAGAGTTCTCCATGAATTTCAGGGGATGCTTGGGGAGAGGTCTCCTCACACTAGCATGGTAGGAGCAGCATTCAGAGACTGTAAAAGGTTCAAGCAAAATGAAATAAGATCCACCTTCTCTCCTCAGTTCAGAGGATTTGGGGCAGGAAGAAGCCAGAAGCAACTAAATCATGGTTGCCTTTACGCTCAAAGCTGTAAAACCCTGGTTGATCGGCAAGTGTTGTGGGTGAATGATTCTGTATTTCTATTGTGGTATGGACCTATATGGCCATTTGAACAGTTTCCAGTATGGGATTCTTTAGGAATAATTGTTGCATAATTTCAAGAGTAAACCATTTTTCATACTGATTTTATTGGCAAGGTTGAAATTAACTATTTAACAATGTTTTTCTTGCAGGTAAGACCTTTTTGTGTAATTTTTGCTTTAAGCATATTTGAACCATTTCACCAGATGATAGAACCTAATGGCTCCACTCTTCTACTCCTTGTAGAACAATCTCGCAGAGATGACTTGGAGTCCTTGGGCTATGTACTCATGTATTTTAACCTGGGCTCCCTCCCCTGGCAGGGATTGAAGGCAGCTACAAAAAGACAGAAATATGAACGCATCAGTGAAAAGAAAATGTCCACACCCATTGAGGTTTTGTGTAAAGGATACCCTTGTAAGTTTATTCTCTGAAATAGATGTCTTCAGTATTGATTTCAAAGCTAACTGTTCAGTGAAACTTACATTAACTTGATGTTACATTTTCTGTTACCTCTCTATCTTAGAAATTATTCTAGCTCTTATTTGTATGTACTAACGCTTTCTTGTTATTTGGTTAAAAATTCATTTAATGGTTAAATGAAGGTATGTTGCTTGGCTGCTTTGTAAACAACTTCAACACCCCCCCTTTTTGTGCTCCCCTTTTTCTAAGGTGCTGCATATGTATGGATTTTTCTCTGTCTACACTGTTTGGTATTCAATGAGCAGCTTACCATGATGAACAAATGAGTTACATGTTCAGTCAGCACATGTTCAGTCACAGTGCATAAGTTACCAGTCGTTGCTTTAAAAAGAAATATCTCTCTCTGTGTTTTGTTTGTTTTATTGCATTTATGAATTACAGTTATATTGTACTTTTCCTCCAAGGAACTCGGTGGCATACATGATTGTGTCCTTTTTATCCTCACAGCAACCTTGTGAGACATCTTTGACTGAGAGACAGTGACTGGCCCAAAGTCACACAGCTTCATAGCTTGAGTGGGGATTTTAACCCTGATCTGCCAGATCCTAGTTCAGCAACCTGCTAACTTTTGTACCATACTTAATCTTTCTATTGTTTATACCACTGTGGACTAGAATAGGGCTCTCTACACTCCTCTGCAGGTTGCCTCTGCCGTTGTAGCCTAGTAATTTCCCTGACAGTCATGAAGGATTGTGCTGCATGTGAAAAAAAGCATATCACTTCCTGATTACATATGGGAAAAGCAGTTCACGGTTCTGTCACCTTGGTTACTATGAGAAGCATTGAGCCAATACTTTGGAAAGCAGATGAGCTGATGAATCTGTGCCGGATATTGTTGTTTGCACTGACTTTACGATAACATCATCAGGATTTCTCATTTCTTTTTAGCTGAATTTGCTACATACCTGAATTTTTGCCGCTCGTTGCGTTTTGATGACAAACCGGATTATTCATATCTAAGGCAATTATTCAGAAACCTCTTCCACAGACAAGGCTTCTCCTATGACTATGTATTTGACTGGAACATGCTGAAATTTGTAAGTAGTCAGTACTTGCTAACTTAATTTTTTTTTAATTGTGGAAAACAGAGTGAGAGCTTGATATCTGACATTAAGTGCTGGAGGTGAAATAATATATTTCACAGTGCTTGTTCATGTTTGTAGCAAATGGCAGTTTGGTGTGAACTGTTACAAGCAATGAAACTGAAACCAATTTTAGCTTTCTAACAGGACTAGTGGTTTAAGTATCAAACTGCAAATCTGTGAGCACTCACCTGGGAGTAAGCTACATTGAAACAGGGTGATTTGCTTTGTAGTAAACAGGCTTGGGATGCCTCTGTAAATCCTTGAAGACTGGGGATCTATATATATGAGTGGCAGCTAGCAATGTATCCCATTGTAAATAATCAAAGCTGATGATCTGATGTTGTCTCATTCCTTGCCTAGCTGTAAGAGGTTGTGCACACTTACCATAATCACTCTGGGGGACCAAATGGGTTCTCTGGGTGTTGTCTTCAGCTATTTTATAATTTGTAATGACCAGAAGGTATGGAAGCTGTAAGATGACTGTAGAATGACATTAAAATTTATGATATAACTGCATTTCTTTGGTGGTCAGCTTGCGGTCACTTACCTTGTAGCAAAAACTTGGAAGCTTTGGAAGGCTTTGTAATTAGCAACCGTACTTCCAAAGATAGAAGTCACATACCCAAAGAGAAGACATAAATTTGTACTGCATTTGCAGGCTTTCAGTACTCACATTTTGTTTAGATTTTTTGATTAGCGAGAGATCCTATTTTAAAACAGAAAAAAGGCCTGACATTCTGTATTTACAGCAAGACAGACGAGAAAGAATAAATATTGTATGCTTGTGACAGTGGCTCTAGTTGGATTTCCAATGTGTTTCTTGTTTCTTCCAAAAGCAAAAACCTTGCTACCTTTTCTAGTTTTTATTAACAAAACACTATTTGGATGTTGGGTCTGTATATCTGTGTGTAGGTGCATTCATTGTTAGAGAAATCAATAAGTTTGGTTGGGGATTTAGGATTAAAACAGGATGGACTCTGACCTGGTTGAGAAGCAGCATACAGAAAAAATGGTAAAGCTCACCACTTAGCTACTAGAACAAGCATTTGCAATGTTTTGCTTTCACATGTAACCACAAGCTGCCTAGAACAGGGAAGTATTGCTACGCAGGGTAAACAGTTTCTTTTAGAAAAATTTGAAACATGTTGAAACTTTTGCTTGTACCTTCCATTTAATTTTAAGGAAGTGAACCCTGTACTTCACGTGACTATGCATAAAAATCTTTTGAAGTCTACGTATCGGCAGAGGACTCTCTGACTCTCATGGGGTCAGAGACCACTCTCTCAGGTGCTTGAATAAAGAGCTAAGGTGAATCTCTCCATGGTTTCTGATTTACACACACATATATGATTAAAATAAAATTAACTATGTTTTTTAAATATAAAGAACTCAGTGTGTATGAGATGTTGCACAATAATTGGCATATGCATTTCAATATACCATTCTTTGTGACTTGCATCCATCTTTCGTCCTTCCCTAATAGACTCTGTCTATTGAATATCTGTATCTCAGTGTTAGTCATTCTTTCTTCTGCAAATGTGATACAAGTTGATGTCACACCGTTCTGTTCCGTCTGGAGCATGGTTACATTACAGACCAAATGAAAAAAAAAAACTGCCTTTGGATCAGTTCAGTACATTTTAGGTTTGCCAAGGGATTTTGATCCCTGAAAATCCACTCTGAGGCAGAAGCCTTGCTAGAAGGCCATGTGGTGTGACTTGTACACCAGTTCTTAGAACCAAAGCTGGTCTATATCGATCTGTTATACTCATGTGCAGTCACATTTCTTCATGCTAATGAAGAAATATTTTGTACATCATTCACACCATAGATCATAGGGGTATCTTTTCAGTGAGATAGTTCATCATCAGGTAATTACTTTATTCTGTTAAGAATTCCCTATTTTGCCTGCCTTTTTGCAGTTTCCAAAAGTGTGCCTAACCCCCTCTCAAAAGCCTGGGCAAAGAGCTGTGTCTTCACTTGTAGACCCAGCAGATAATATTGGTGCAATATGTGTGTCAGCAGGGAGGAAGTCATCCCATAGGTGAGGAGCCCACCACCAAGAAGGTCTTATGCACCACAACCACCTAACCTTCACTTGGTGATGGAAGCACAAATGCGACCTCCGCTACAGATGTTAATGACCTGGTAGGCTGATAGAGAAGGAAGTGTTCCTTCAGGTATTTGGCCTCCAGGTCCCTTGGGGCTTTAGATGTGGCAGCAAAGCACCCTAAACTGGCCTTCAGAATAATTTGTTAGCCGCTTAGGACCAGTGTTATGAAGTCTCCCATAATCCATTTTGTTTCTGAACCATTGATTTCCAGTCCAGTTTCATACTTTCTGTTTCAGCTGTTGCATTTCCCTCTCTAATTCTATTGTAACATTAGTAAATATTATGCAGACATCAGGAAAAGGCAAAACATGTTAGGTGATAACTTGCTGGTGTTCATTCCACACTTGGTTTTGTTGTTTTATTTAACAGTGACTTCAGAACTACAACACATGGGTTTCAGGGAAATTGTTGCTTTGCTTCACACCTTTTGCGAATAAGAATGCAACATGGATAGTGATCTCTGTAGTAAAGTGTTTGTTTGTTTGTTTGTTTGTTTGTTTGTTTGTTTGATCAAGCAAATTGTTAAGCATTTTGTATATATGGAGATTGTGCAGTACATCGAGGATAGCATTGGATTCAGTGGAGCTAAAATACTTTCTTCCAGCTGACAAAGCCAAGAATATAAGAAGTGTAATTTTCTCACAGTAACCAACTTTAAGCACAACAGCACTCTCCCCAGCACCTGATATTCAGATGCATTCACTTCAAATACTGGAGGTATCTGCCAAGTAAACCAGCATCTGATATTTCTCCTCTCTTCTTTGGATAGCTACCAGGCTGAATATTTGTGACTGATTTCCAAGAATCATCAACATAAATCCCCTTATTCTTTGCTGCTGTAGAAGAAGAAAGACATCAGGACTGCCTTTCTTTAAAAATATTGTCCGATGCTACCACTGTTCTTTTGTTTTTAGTGTAGTCATAAAAGTGTTGTGCAGCAGCTTTGAACAAATGTATTTTCCAACTTTGAGCTATTTTGGCCAAATACTATAGGTACCCGGGTGTTTTCTTTGTATCTTGTTTGCAGTTGCAAGTTCCACATCCTCTGGCATCATGGATTTGTTCCATGTCTGCTCTTAGTAGGTAATATTTTATGAAATTGTGGCAAATAAGTATTTTTTATATATAAAAAAACTAAATCCTGTTAAAAATTTAAAAAATATTGTGATCACCATTCATTTCCCTTTTTAAAAATAGGTACGGGGCTGAGAGAATAACCTGCTACCTTCTGAGTCTGTATCTGATTTGGACCCAGGGTCTGCTTTTCCTTCTGACTGTTTTTTGGTGGTCCAGAAAAGCTCAGCAGTGTAGCATTGACACTGCAACTACTCTCAACACTGAATACAGGTTTTTAACTAATTGATTCCAAATGTTGGTATAATGCCAAATTACATGTTCTTGCAGGGTGCAAGCCGTGCAGTCGAAGATGCTGAGCGTGAACGAAGAGAGAGAGAAGAAAGACTGAGACACACACGAAATCCTGCAGTCCGTGGCTTACCTTCCACTGCCTCTGGCAGGCTGAGGGGGACACAAGATGTAGCTCCACCAACCCCTCTTACCCCAACTTCACATACAGGTAAGCCAAAGAATGCCTTGAGGTGGGCTGCCTTCTAGTTAATCACTTCCTCTTGCGCCACAGCTTACTCCATTCAACACCTCAAGGCTTTTAGGGGGCCGGGGGGTAGAAATTCTTCTTATTCTAGCCCGTTTTGGCATGCTTATCTTTGAATCCTGCCCTCAACATTTAAGAACAGTATTTTATAACGTTAATTTCTTGACTTACAAGCCTCTCCCTAGTTAGGCTTCAAAGGGGACACAGTGCCTTGTGGGTTTAATAGTTCTGGCATTATGAAGGTACTTATAAAGTGATGCCTCTGTCGGCTTCCCTTTATTGCAATAGTTTATTTTGTCTAGTAAATACAGGCTCAAAATTAAGTTTTACTTTTTATTTTGGTCAGCAAACACATCTCCTCGGCCAGTGTCTGGAATGGAGAGAGAACGGAAAGTGAGTATGCGATTGCATCGTGGGGCCCCTGTCAATATCTCCTCGTCTGATTTAACAGGCCGACAAGATACCTCACGCATGTCAACCTCACAGGTACAAAACAGTTCTGATTTTTTTTATGGGGAAAAGACTAGGAGCTCAGTAATGTCCTTTGACAAGATCAGAGTAAAAATACTCTTTGAGTAGGATAGATCATCTCACAATTATGTTTAGACATGCCATTCTCTTAGTTGATCTGAATTAGCTGAAGAACCACTACTTGTGAAGTGCTTAGCTTTCTGACCTTGAAGTTTAAGTGTGAAGGAGGGTGTTGTATAGGTTATTAAAATTGAGGGCTGGGTACCTCCCTTGTTTAATGCCTTTTTGGATATTTGTGTATTTGCAGGATACAGACTTTTAACAGCCATGGAAATATCAGTGACTTTTACTATACTATGTGAATCATCAACTGACTTAAATGTCATGTTTTCTTCTAACCACTGCAGATCTCAGAAGCCTTGTGCAAATGAATCAAAGCTATTACTTGTTACATTTCATGCCGAAGAAGGATCAATAAGTGCTCTCCTTTTATCCTTAGTACAGACTCAATTTGTCCAATATTACACATGGGCAATGTAAATTGTAGCCTTAGTCATCAGTCCTTTGTTCTGTAGTGTCTAGTTGCAAAGTTGCACCCATTTGGCAATTTTGACATGGCTTGAGCTGTATTTTCAAATAAATTGCCATTTATGGAAAATAGCTACCAGCTTCTGTCTGGTATAAGTGACCATCTGTAATCATATCCGGTATAAGAGGAGTGTGCTTAAAGCTACTGTAGCACTGAAATTGTTATGCCTGTGAAATACGAGATTGAAAGAGGAATGATCTGTCTTGCATTCTTTGTATTTCTTTGTTAGGTGATGGTACTATTCATACTACTTTGATTTTCTTGTAGAATTTACTAAAGCTAGAAGTAAAAAATGATTTCCAAATTAGCCCTGGGCATGCATCCTTGTTGAAAGTATGGAGCTAAACTAGACTAGTTGTTGTGAATGAGTCTGTACCTGACTGCAGTAAGCAACTTTCTTGACCATGGGATAGCTAATTGCAGATTGTAACGTTTTGCATACAGCATGCATTACTGGTTTATTTTAATAACCTGTGGCATATGTTCAGAGTATTTCAGTTGAATTACAGCACAGCTCACATAACAGGCTGTAAGTGTAAATTAATGTTGTATAAAAGAAAGAGTATTTTTGGAAGATAAATGCATATCCTGCATGGTTGTGCAGTGGAATGACAATTGACTCCATTTTGTTGGTCATTTTTTTGTTTGTTTCCAAACAGAAGGAAAATGTTTGTCTGGTGCATGAAGAGAGGATATTCACTAACATTTGTAGCTTGAAACATTCCAGGTTCTTACTCCATTGTAGATTCCCTCACAATATGTGTGACACACAACCAAACAAGGCTTGGATTTCATGCAAGTCCTACAGTACTTTACAAAATGAAGCTTTGTCTCATGAAAGCCACAGCAGGGGACTCTAGGCTTTCTCATTCCAAAATAGTAGCTAAAAAACCAGTTGTGAATTTCTGAACAGCGATATTGTTCAGGTTTGATTCTAAGAGAAGGGTGTATGTGTGAGAACCAGAGAACACACTAACATTTTGGGAAGGCCAGATCAGGAGAAGAGCCATTTGAAGGCATTGGCAAATTGATCTTTGACTTTGTGTCAGTTGAAGAAATGCTAAAGGAACAAAAGGTTCCAAAGCTGAACAGGACATAAATGTGGATGTTGCAGTTGGTGTCTAGAGCACCAAGCATCAAAACTCAAACAGTCACAAATGTTAGACAAAGGCAGCAGATGAGACAGGAGCTTTTAGTAGCTTTAAAAATAGAAAACTCTCAAACCAGTGGTGCCTGTTTGTTGGAAAGATAATTGAGGGTTAAAACTTTTTTCGTTAAAAGTATAAAGGAGGAAATGTGTTGATTATGGTTAGTTTGGATTAACTGTTGCAGTAAGAAAAAAGAGAGATTGATTGTTTTACATCATGGCTATAGTGAGTTCCATTGACCACATTGGGACTTGGTTTTTGAGTAAAGATGCATAGAATTGTTCTTTGTTTACTTCACAAAAGTAAATACAACTTCTGGGTTTTTTGCTGTTGTTATATCAAAACCATCATAAACTTTTGTCTATGACCAGTAGTTACTGCTAAAAGTATGTTGTTTGACTCTAGCTCAGAACCATTACAATTCCTCAAATGCTAAATAGTATCTGATACAAAGAGCAAAAACCTTTTGGGAAGACAGTCTTTAATGTAGAATAATATGGAATTTCAAGTTTCAACTCCATAGGAGCACAAATTTTGTCACCCATCACTAGTGTTTGCAATAAAGTGATTAAAGTTTATTATACTATATACTGAGGCTTCAAAATCAAAGATCCAGTCCTTAAACAACACAAGCAAGATTTTCTGGAAGCCCAGAGTCTGTACCTAGTAGGCATTCTTTGTCATACTGATTATAAATACATTCTTAACGCCATACTTTTGCTTGATTTGAATGCAATCTCCAGTCTTATGCAAAACAGATGGTAGCTTTTTGAACAAGTCTCTGAATCTTTTTTTCCTCTTGTTAATATCCAACAAATGTCTACTCCAAGACATGAATAAGAGGTGTATAAAGCATATTTTCCCCTTCATTCAATATACACTGGCCAGATTCACAGTGGATAAGATCTCCTTGATCCCTACTCTAAGATCCTGACATTGCATGCTGGGATGGAGCTGGGGAAGATGTTTCTAGGATTTAAATGAGTGTGTCCTGTGGGTGTATTGCAGACTTGATAATTTTGAAGAAGGAAAAATAAACCTTTTGGAGTTTTGAGACTATCTCTTTTATCTTCCATCTGTAAAGCCAAGCTCCAGCAGACCTCGAAGGAAGAGGAAGAAAGTGCGTATTTTAACAACTTAAATGACCTGGAATAAAGCACTTTTAGACTCTGAGGTGTAGTTGCTTGCTTTCCTTCACATCAGGGCCATTGAAAAGCAGAATGAATTGCATCTAATATCTGCAAATCTTGTTGTTTTTGATCATTGAACTTAGAAGGCAGTAAATGTCCGATAAGTCTTGTCTAGATCAGTGTGTCTCTTTCCTAGCTCTGTTTGTGATGATGGTTTGCATTGCACATTTAATTGGTCATTTTCATCTGAAATGACTACCTTATAAAAAATGGGTGTGGAACTGTGAAGTTTGCCTTGGCTGTGTTAAGTGGGTAAAAAGTAGTTTGAAATATTTCTGTACCGCTCCAGCAGAGATCCCAGGACCAATTACAAAATATGTGTCAATAGACCGACCCTCCATCCCCTTCAAATCATTCATGAGTGTGTAATAGTTCTACCAGCTCATGAATTTAGTGCAATTTGTTTACTTTTTTGTTTACTTGTTTAAAGTAATATAGTTTATTTAAAAGCTTAACAACTGGTTCAGAAACATACTTTAAGCATATTCGCAGTATTTCAGGATGAAACGACTGCTCATTCTGTTCTCAGGACCTCGTTTCAAAAACACCTGACAGGTTATGAGCCAAACGAGACTAAAACTTCAGTTGGTTCATCTTGTAAATATAAATACTGTACCTTGGAAACCTGGCTCATTAAAGGTTGAGAATCCCAAAAGTGAAAATCCAAGTAGATAAATTCCAAACTGATTAAGGTAAATTCCCTTCTACTAGCTGCAGCCCTCTCCAGCTGCTTTGCTGCCTTTGCCCTTCCTTGTACTTAACTGGACAACGGGGTGCTACTTCTCCATATATGTAAGAAGTAGTTGTGGGTTAAACAGTGGAATTCAAACCAAAAAGGATCCACTGCCAATTTCTGTAGTAGATCATGTTAGCTTCCACTGAGTATAAAAACTTCGGAGGATGATTAGTCTGATGGCACTGATGTTCCTTGGTATATGATCCCTGTCTGCTACAAAATGAAGTATCTTGGTATATGAGCCCTCTCGCATGTACCTCATTCTTCCTAGCAAAGGGCATGTATTTCATAAGAAATTGTTTGAATAATCTGTAATGTGCAACTGTTTTTTTCAAAAACTGAGCAAGGTGCTTCACAAAATGCAGTGGAGCGTTACACTGCGTACTTGATGCAATTACAAATGACCCTCTTTGCTAAGTCACAAATGTATGCGACCTACATTTTCTATTCAGACTCTTGCAAGAGAGAGTAAAGATTAAGAGAATGGAATCCAGCACTTCCTGAACAAAAAGAGATTGGTCTATCACAATAGCTTTTAAATACTGTTTCAAAAATATCCTTCTAGCCAAACTTGAGGCTTTTGCGTTTGGAAATGAAAATGTACGGAGTGTAGTGCAGTTCTTTCTTCAATGAAATTGGCTGCGCTTTTGAAATTTGCCACTTTCCTGGGGTGAGTGAGAGTAGCCCCTGCTAAGTAGCAAATGGTACCAGCCCACACTTCCTTTGCCACTGTAACACTGGTGTGTTTCTATCAGCAGAAAACTGGCTATGCTTCTGGCTCTCCACCAGTAATTCTACATCAGTTATCTGCCTATGCATCCTTCCTGGTTACTGGCTTGAACTGCTTTCCCCATGCTATACTATAGTGCTGTGCATGGTAGCCTGTAGGGGTGGGGAGTTCAGCATTGTGGTGTAGAGGTTTAGCAGCAACAAAACACAGGTTGGCTAGTCCCTTAACAGAACTACAGTATAAAAATGTGTGTCGCCCCTTTCTGCAAATCTCTGTGTGCTGACACACTGAAAGATTAAAGGTCTTGCTGTCTTCTTTCCTTTGAAGATTTCCACTTTAGTACTAATTTCTTTGGCTAACTCTCTTTGCTACCACTTTTAGAGAGTTTCCCTTGGTCATGAAGACCCTGCTTTCCTAACAAATCACAATTCTTGCAGTAGATATAATACAACCTACTTACTATGCTTATGTTGCCATGAGAGCAGTCAGATATATATATATATATATATATATATATATATATATATATATATATATATATATATATATAGTGTAATTTTTAATAGTTACAATCCAAGCACGATAGCCTCTTCCACAGCTCCAAAGCATCTCAAACATGATTAAATTATGTGAATTCTTATCTGGCACCCAGTAATATTTCATCTGTCAGCATTAAATCCCAGTAATGAGATCTTTAACTATTTCCTTGGTGACCACTCTAGCAGGTACACCAGGGGATGGGTTGTGTGTGGAGCCTGCGGGGAGCTGAGAATTTGAAGTTGCTGCAGAGAAAGAAAGGCAGAAGGAAGAGCAAATGAGACAAAAGGCAGAAGATGGTGAAGAAAGAAGAGTTAATAAAGATCAGAGAAGTGATTTAAGAGGGACAATTTTCTTCTCAAATTGTTTGAATTCTACTGTACAGTATTAAATAAAACTGCTAAACTTCTAGGTCCTTTACATTGACCAGATTCATGCTTTGGCCTCTGCCAAAAATTCCTTCCAGTTGGTATGGTAGGTGGTTGTGGGCCAAGTGAGACAATTCCATACTTAGTGGCCATATAAGAGATCAAATGGAAAGACTAATGTTGTGGTTCATGCTGGGTTGCTAAAGTTAGAGACTCATAAATTAGGGTGGGCAAAAGCCTTCCCTAGAGGATGAATAGAAGGAAAGCCAGGCTGCAGTGCAGAAGTGCAATCAGTTTTACCACCTTCAAAATCATAGTGGTTGGGAGGAGAATATTGGAAATGGAGCAGGGTTTCTTGGAACAAAAAATACACAAGGTATGTCTAAATCTGAAAATGGTTGGCATTCTGGTTGGCAAGAAAACCCTACCTCAATCATATGCATACCTCCAGACTACTGTTGGGGGCACTGATGACCAAATGTTCCTCAGTACACATACCTCTCAAATCTTTCCACATGGAAAACTAGATGTTTGGTGGAAGGGTCCTAGCCTTTTCCCTGACCTACTTCTACAAATGAAGTGAATCTCTTGTATGAAGGAGTATTTTGTTAATGTCAGCCCCCATTCGTGATCTGAAGAGGTACAATCCACACACAAGTTTATCACTTCAACAAAAAATGGACTACAGAGGCTCTGCCTTTTGAGAAAATACAAAAAGAGGACTGCTCCCTCTGGATCACTCGAGAATAGTCTTGAGACATACTTGGATTCCTAGGTCTATTATCTAATGTGCAGGGGGTGGGCCTATTCCCTTTTGTTGTTTTTGAATAACTGGCCACATTCCCTTCTGATTAATCTGGAGGTGGGCAACATGATGGCAGTGGACAAGGCCAAAGCCAAAAGTGAACAGGCCACCCACTTTTCTCTCACATTAGCAGGCTGGCTGGAGAAGGACAGATCACTGTTGCCAAAGGTTTGAACTGATAGCTTTAGATGGCTTCCTCTCCTCCATGGCTCTCCATTTCAGCTTCTCTTCTCCTTGCCCCTTCTCGACAATTTCCCCTCTTTGGCTAGTGGTCTGAACGAATTGCTTACCAAGGGCTTCTCTACCCTCTCCATTGCTTCATCTCTTTTGGCTTCCCAACCACCAGTCTATCTTTTCTCTCCTCCTGCATGAAATTAGATTCTCACTCTTGGCCTAAAGTCTGTTTTAATGAATTGCTAGCCAGCAGTTTTGTGTGTAGTGAAGCTGCAGGGACAGTCCCCATCATACTCATGATATGATTCTATATTTGTGCATGCAACTGTATGTACACCACCATAGACGGAACAGTTTCAACTGTAAATCTGCATGCCATAGCATATCATAGCACATGTGGTGGTAGCGCACGTGGCCTAATGGCCCCTTGCTCCTAAGGGAATTTCAGCTGACAGTTCTGTGAATTGATCCATATCCTCAATATTGCTTTTTCTTAATCAATGAACTTTATTTGCTCATTTATGTACATGTAGTGCTGCTATATAGGTAGTGGTGTTTGGATGTCTTCCCTTAGCCATTCCTTTTACTTCACATTCTTCTGTAAAAGCAGGCCTTTAATTAAATGATGTAACATTTGATTCATCAGGTATGTTCTAATCTTTCTCTCATCGTTTCAAACACAAGTTTTCCCAAACATGTTCAGAGGTTCTGTTCTTTGGGGAATTCTGGTTGTCCTTTTCCATTACCATGGGAAAGATGCAGGGACTTGCACTGGTTAGAAACCAAAATTGGTCACGTTCTTGATTATCATGTACACAGATTTCCTTTTTGCTACCTGAATGGCATTGTGCCTTTTACAAACTCATTTTGGAAGAATGTGATGGCTTTCAAGCTTGGCCATCTTCTGAAGGATGGGAAGTGCTGATGTGCCTTCTATGAATAAACAGTTGACCCTCTCACTTCTAGATGGCTTAGACTGCAACAAAAACCTTTGCTGCAGTTTTGCTGAATTTAGCTTTATGTACTTGGAGATGGGTAGAGGGCATTTAAGGCTTAAACTGAATGTTTCTTCTGATGTTGCAGTGATTGCCCCCAAAGTAAGAGGGCCTTTCTCTCCCCCTCCTTTCTTTTTTACATAGATAAGCTCCACCTCCAGCTGTTAAGTGTTGGTGTGTGTATAAGCGTGAACATGTGTTAATTGCTCCATGTGTAAACGAAAGTGGGCATTGAGAACCACTGGGGGGAATAGACTTGAATCAGGAAGCTGTGATCCCTACTAACTCTAGTTGACCAGATTGAATGAAAAACTTGGCATTTATTAGCTTTAGAAATGTGTTGTACATCAAACCTGTTTCCCTGAGAATATGAGATTCTTTTGAATTGCCAGTGTTACACACACAGATGTGGTGAGTCTGTAAGGTTAGTAAGCCTGCAAGATCTAAGTTGTGTGCTGTCATGGAGAGAGTGTAAAAGGCTGGCTGCTTTAACTCTCAAAGTTCTGCCCATATGCTTGTTTGTGGATCACAGCCAGAAGGCTTCAGATTGAGCTGGTACACACTTTAGTGCTAATGAGATGAGGGTTCTCTTCCATTGCAAAGAGTTTTGAAATACTGTGCAGAGTAGTCGCTGTGACACAGGAAAATGTTTTTTGAATCAGTGGCCAGTGCTGGCGATAAACAGTTAACATGATGGTGATGCTTTTGAGCTGAGAGTTACTGGAACAAAAAGCACCTCCAAAAACTGTTGGTTGCCACCTGCTGCTGAAGCAGCCTTTCTTTAAACCACTAATTGTTGAAAACACATACCTTAAAGTCAGGAAGTTGTCAGCTTTGTAGGGGCTTTCAAATCGCTGAAGAATCAATGTCTGCGAGGCCTCTGAATCAAGAACCATTCCAGATTCAGAGCAGCTCCAGTTAGAATCATAGTTGGGAATTATATATTGGGCAGTGGAATTGTTACAAATGGCTGTCTTTTCCCCCCACCTCAGAATAGCATTCCTTTCGAACACCATGGCAAGTAGCTGCTCGTCTCCTTCTCGTTGGAAAGCAGCACTGGGTGAGTCCATTCTCACGAGACACCAGCTTGGCGGGTGGGTTTGGATTCACTCCTGCGGGGACATCAAATTGGGTGGCTTTTCATGTCTTTCAGCACTTTATTTCCTTCTACCTTGCAGATAACCTTAGTAGTAGGTGTGCTTCAAATTAATTAAAACTATTTCTCCCCCCCCCTTGAAAAATTGTAGTACTTCCCTAGAATTGCTCCATAACTGTCGATAGACCAGATGGTATATTTGCAGGGTAACCTACAGTGTGGTACTGGAATACCTAAGGTCCTTCATGTGGCATTTTTCTCTCGCTTGGAAATCATCTCCCAGTAAAGGACAGAGTACATGCCTTGTTTAGCCTTCTGTTTTTCTGCTAATTCACTAGCCTGGTGTATATGTCTGTAAACCAAGCAGTGACTTACCAGGACTACTCAAATATGCAGGCTTCTGCTTCTAAGCTAAGTTTTAGCTTAGTGCATCATCTAAACCTGGACTTGTGTTTAAGCCCTCTCTTTACTATAACCATGAACTTTGGCCAAGAAAAACCCATACAACCTGTCCACCAGCCTGAGCTTGGGTGACATGCTCAGCCAAAGTTTGGCTTAGCATTTTATTAATTTATTTAATTTGTTAGTCACTTTATCTTGTCCAGGGCAGCCCAAAGTGACATACAACCAAACAGACAATAATTTAAAAAATCTGATGTAGGAGTACACAAGATTTGGGAGGAGATGAGCAGCTGCTAGCTGCTCTCTGGGAATCCTCAAATTTGCATAATCTCCATAAGCTCACTGTCTTTGGCTTGCCGTGATTTACGAACCAGGCCATTGAATCTTAACCAATTTGGAATTGTACCAAGTATAGGAGAAATGCCACATCTGAAGGGGGCCTTAGTTCTGCTAATCACAAGATTATTACATGTTTGCTAGTAAAAGTTAGAATTGAGTGTTGTGTCTTATATAAGACCTGCATTCCTGAGCAATTACAGTACCCTATTGCAACAAAACATGTGAGTCTTTTTTAAATAGTTGAGAGCCTGCAAGAAGTGTTGTTGCAGAACTAGAACTTTAAATAACATGCCTTCCAACACTTTCAGCAAGTCCATTTTCCTGAGGAGGATATAAATGAAAGGTTTCTTATGACTCACAGACTCCTTGTATCTTAGCAGAAATCGGGTCAAACATTTTCACAGCTATAAACCTTAAAATAACTTAAAACTGGATAGAGCAATAAAACTCAATCACACACCAGTATCCAGTACTGTGAAAAGTTAGGCTAATATTGTCTTTTAATTGCCTAATTTAAGTATGATTAGAACAGAGCATTAATGCATCCTTTTACTCTCGTCCCTTTCCCACAAGCAGCCAAAGATTAAAAAAACATTTTCAAACTGACAGTGAAGATGAAACTGTGCCTCTAGACTCTTTACAGGAGACTTCTAAATGATTGCATGGATAGAAAATGAATGGATGCCTGTGAGAGCAGCAGTTCTAAAGCTTATCCATTGATTGATCTTTTTGTCTTGACGATAGGAGCTTCAGCAGAGCAAAATGAAGTGTGTGCGTGTGTGTGCGTGCGTGCGTGTAGACAATCTGTAGCTTGTTGCCAACCTGTAGAGGCTGTTCCTTTTGCTTTTCGGTCAGACTGAATTCTTGTTGCTTAGATCCTATTATTGGGCTCTCTCCCTCTCCTCGCCATTGTTATAACTCCACATTATACTAATCTCTCACTACCTTATTTCTCTTCTCCCTGCTGCTTTTGTGTTCGTTTGATTCCATAGCCCTTTACTTTGTTAATTACATTAGCAAACTGATTATCCACATGGGTCAGATCATCTGGATAATCCAGCTGTTCATAATTTCGACTGAGCGAGAGGATTCTCTTCTGAACCACCTTGAATGAAGAGTTCACACTGGGTCCTCCTAACGGGATGCTTCTGCTTGTCTTGAGAGTGTGTTAAAACAAAGGCAGGACCACAGCAGAGATGTAGAGTGCCTGTACTTTGTACTCTGTGGGAATTTTTCAGCTAGCTTACCCCACTTCACGTGGTGGTGGTGGTGGCGGCGGTGGCGGCAGGGAACTGAAATGGGTTGGGCAGCAAAGATCAACATTTTAGCAACTAAAGTGGGTAAAAATTTCCTCTGAGTGAAGAACTGTAGAATCCAGTCCACTATCAAGGTCTTTGTCGGTAATGATTAACCTCTTGTTGCATGTCAAAACATCACCGCTGCTGCAGTTTGACTTAATAACAGGTCCCTATGAACTGTGCATCAAAAGAATAGTCCCAATTCTTCCAAGGGTCAAAACTATGTAAACAGGCTATTTGTTGTCAGTCCAAACATTACACAGAGCTGAGTAGCTTAATTTTGGCTGCTGTAATATTGAATTTAGGATTGCTTCCACAAGGCTTGAATGAAGTATGGATGGATCCTTTGAAACTGTTCTTACCATCAGATTTGTGCAAGCTGTTTTCCAAATCCACTTAGGTTGGCAGAGTTTTTATTCCTTTGCCATTGAAATTTTATTTTGTGGTTGTAAAGGAAGGGACTTCCTTTTGCACTGTCCCCATAACTTGCAGTGTGCTTAATAGTTTGTTTTTAAAAAAAGGCGAACAGTGGTTTCCCATCCAACACACGTATATTTGAAGGGAAGAGACTGAGGCAAATTTCATTCCCATTCTTGTGAAAGGAAACTTCTGTTTTCATTTTGAACCAAAAAGCCAGAGGACTTTCAGAGAATTTGTAGGTACCTCAATGGCTGATCAAAGTGTTGGGGCAATTCTTTAGAAATTGTTCCTTCGTTCAGGTATGCAGTGTGCTGAAGCCTCCACAAACTAAGACTGACAATGACTTCTAGATCCTAGAATTCACTTAATCCTTATCACTTTCAGCATTCTGGTTGCGATTGACAATCTACACTGCCAGGTTGGGCACAAATTTCTGATTGCAGAGTTCACAGGGGCCTTGCTTAATACTGGCATATGCTATGGAAAGGATCTTGTAGAACATATTCAATACAGTGTTGCTGCTAAAAAGATGGATTTCTTTTATATAACACTTGCATTTATCACCCTATCTCTTGATTTGGGTTTCATTACTGATTCAAGAGCTTACCCAAGTCATCCGGTCTTTTTTGCCAGCATGTGCTTCTTTCCTCGTTCTTCATACTATTTCTCCTTGTTCATGAGGTGCCTTTGTTGCCTTAGCCTTTACGCAAAAGGAAAATGCCATTCACTTCATGGGTGCCACCTGCTGGGTGTAACGGCGATTCTGTCAGGACGTAGATTTGTGCACACTCATTTCATCCTTCTGAAGTGAATGCATCTGCCCAGTTGTATTTATGAGGAGTGGCCAAGAAGACTTTAATGGATCAGTTTTTATGCCGTTTCAGTAGGTGTGGGCTGATATTGACACCCTGTTCCTTGGCTTCAATAGATTCCTGCTCTGGCGACGACCAGTATTCTCCAGTCTGCTGTGCATCGGTGAAATGTTGCCATTGAGGGGCAGATAATGCATGGCTGATCTCCTGTTACCAGTGGCTTTTACTAGCAAAACTACCCCAAACTAGAGCAGAAGAAATAATACAACTGGATCTCTCCTTGCTACTTAAAGATACTCGCAGGAACATGGACAGAATCCAGCAGTTGCCACTACAAGAGGCTTTGGCCAGAAACCTGATAACCTTATGTGAACTCTAGCAACACAGCTGGAAAAGGAAGAGACGGTTTACAGCATTAACCGCCTGTTATTTAATAGCCATTTCAGTTCTCCCTCCACAGGCGGCAGCCTTTCCCCCCTTTTTATTGTTCTACTGTAACTATAAATCTTTTACTTGGTTTAAGAAAGTTTTGTATTCATTTTGCTAAGATTCTTGGCTTAACTCTCTGTAAAAAAAAAAAAAAGAAATCAATCTCGTTTTTGTCTGATTTGGAACCTGTGTAGAAATGTGAACAATCCTGAAGTTTAAAACAAAATAAAAACAAGACTTGAAACTTCTTGTAAACTTAAGTCAGGCAGGGAATGTGTAAATGAATTTGAACAGTCTGCTTTTATTTTACACTGTTTACTTTTGTATGGTCCCATTTTACAGAGGAGTATTCTCAATAATTTTTTTTAATACATTTTTATTATCTTTGCTTTTGGCTGCCTTGTCCTTCCAGGGTTGTTTTTGTTTTTTTTAAAGTTCAGTCACCATGCAGCATAAACATATTTTTATTCCAATGTTTATTCGTCTCTAGTACTGTCCAAGAAAGAGCAGAAGATAATTTTAAAGAGAAGGAGCCAAACCCAGTAGAGGTGATGAGATCACTTCATAGACTCTGAAGAACAAAAGTCAAAGCTCTAAAATAACCTGTTCAGGAAGGTTTTATTAAGTGAATGTAAAATGTATTCATAGAGCAGGGTTCCATGTGAGTGACAGGATTCATGATTTCTGCTTGTTTTTTGGTACAGATGCCAATAAAATCTGAATGCTGTCACTGCGGTGTGAGCAGCGTTGTAGTAGGTGTGCTTCTCTTGAATATGCAGAGAACGACAAGTGCTTAGAGCTTGCTGCATTATGCCAAGGCTCCGAGCTATAAACAAAATGTTCCTGCTGCGAGATGCCAAGAGAACATTCAAGCTTGTTGAATTCTTTCATATTAAAGTGTGCAAGTCTGGAACAACTGGCCTTCAGCTGATGATATACATAAGCAATGGCCAAAACACTTACCTTAGCAAATGAGTGTGCCAGCTATAAATATGGAAGAACCTTTGTTTTCATGAGCAATATATTTATCCCACTGTAATCTGGGAAAGTAGAAGGCATGTGAATCATACCAAATACCACTCAAAGTACCATCAGTCCCACCTTGGGAATGAAGATGCAATACATAGATATGTTGTGTTACTACTTTTTAATCAACAAATGTGAGATTCATGCTTCCTTGGAAACTTGGTGGCTAATAGAACTCCATGGTTTTCTTTTGCTCTTAATTTGCAATTTTTTTAATTGTTTCAAAGCTTTGCCAGTTCCTTTTTAGTTTTGTGGATATGAACAATCTTGTCGCTTTCCTTTAGCTATGTTAGAACATTAACCAAGTGCTTATTTGTATTTTAAAAGTCTTGATTTGATGCAACCCACAATTGGGGAAGTGCAATGGGAATGTTTTTAAATGTTGGTCCATGGAGAATTTTGCATAACTGTATCACTTGGTTACTGTGGATGTTGGTTCTTTAGGCATGTGCACTTCCATTTTGTACAGTTCTACACTTCTGTGTGCTTTCTTTGTAAATACTTGTGGTCAAATGATGTAATGTTAGAGACTTATAAAGGCAGCCTCTTCTTCTCTATATATATCTGGAACCTTCAATTGCTGTACTATACTTAAAAAGTTGACTGATGCAAATTTCTAGACTTGTACTTGGTTGTGGGCAATCTGCGCCCTTCCATTATAGTTAAATCCCACCATCACCTACTGAAAATATAGTTAGAATGTCTCTCTAAACCTGTGTACTGGTATCAAGTTATCTCGGAACACCTCATTTGTATTACCACTGTATTTGTGTACTTTAATAATTGTGTAAATAAATTCATAAGGACTTCTATCTATTTTGCCTTTATTTGCACATCTAATGGGTTCTCTGCTTATAGAACAACATATTTATTCAAAGCCAACTGCCAGAAATTTTAAGGCCGGGGTGGGGAACCTCCAGATGTTGCTGGACTACAACTCCCATCTTCTCAGTCTTATCAGCCATGCGGTCTGGACCTGATGGAAATTGGATACCATCAACATCTGTAGGGTTATAGGTTCCCCACCTGGGTTTTAAGGCCAGACATCTGCTTTAACTTCTGAGCTTTCTTGTGGAGTTGATTTTTGTTTTGCCAGCTTTTATAGTTTAGCAAGGCTTTCCCTTTTCTCCTCCTCTTGTGTGCTCTGGGAACAGTATTGGTTTCTAGATGAGATAGTTGTGAAGACAGCAGTGTTCATTCTGCTGGGATGAGTGTGAAATTGACCTGGGGTGTGGCTGCTGAAATTTGAGGGAGGTGATGTGAAAATCTTCTGGGAGTTCTATTGGGAGGAAATGGAAAGTTGGAAGTGGAAAAAGCAGGGTGGATTTATCCCCAAAGGGTGAGATACACTATAAGTCAGTGGTTCCCAATTAGCTAAGTACTGCGGACCCCTACTTTTGAAAATTTTAATACCTGTATGGTAGTTTTTGTTATGTGGACGGTGCCACAGACCCCCTAGGTGGGTTATGTGGACCCGTGGGTTCTATGGACCACCAGTTGGGAACCACTGCTGCAGGCAAAAATGGAAAGGAAGATCTGGGTCTATCTCACTGTACCATGCATTTTTCAGCATTGGATGCTGAAACATTCATATAGCAAAAAGAGTCAATAAGTAAGGGCTGAGATGTAAACTTAGGAAACTAGTCAATATCAAAACCTGACAAAATGGAGTGATTCCTACCACCAGTGGCAGTCGCAGTCTCTTTACTGTACCATGAAATGTAGAAGCTCAGAAATAAAACCAGACATTACATAGTCATGTAGAATAAGCATGATTGTAATAGAAGTCACATGGCTGTTAAGCCTCCAGTGGGATTATTCCAAAAGTAGCAGGTCAATCTTTGGGAGACCTGACTCA
This sequence comes from Podarcis melisellensis, assembly GCF_964234715.1. Classification (NCBI taxonomy): domain Eukaryota; kingdom Metazoa; phylum Chordata; class Lepidosauria; order Squamata; family Lacertidae; genus Podarcis; species Podarcis melisellensis. Next base: position 30,945,926 of record NC_138529.1, on the reverse strand, counting down.
TCTAAAAGATTGCTGCACTATACTACTACCCAGCAGAATACTATATCCTGGAGTGGCTAAGCAAAACAAACAGTGAAACCTTCATACCTTGGATGGTTATGTATCACTTACACTGCCGTCTTCAGTTGCGCTGCAGATAGGCTGTATTTGGTCGTTCCAAAAGTGAGACAGACAAGGGCTTGTCCTTCACCTAGCAATATACCTGGCAGTAGAAGCTGGATGTGCTTCTTGTTTCAGTATTTTCCAAACCTCATTTTCTCTCCAACTGGAGGCACACCTCACTTTTACAGCACTTTTAAGAGTTACTGAATAAGAACTTCTCTGTCCCTCTTGCAACAGCCTGCTGCATTAGTTTTGTTCCTGTTTTCCCTCCTTGCAGCAGCACTCAGAACAGCCAACAGAATACAGCAAGGACTCAGAATTAGAACCAACAATATTCTACATCATTAAAATAATAAAATGCAAAGCAGTAACTACTGAACAGTATTGAAAGAAGGATGTGGGGGAAACCATTTTAAATATCAGGCAGTAAATAAGTACTTAACGCTGATCTAGGAACAGGATTGAGAGCTTGTTGAAAGCAAAGTTGTCAAGTGGAAGCAGAATACCAGTGTAAAGAATTATAATCAAAGCTTTTGAGGCAGGGAGTTCCACATACTAAACACAACCATAAAAGGTCAGGGTGCAGTCAGGGACTTTTCTTCCCCCAGCCCGCTTTCTGCCAAGAAGAAAGGTCAGCACCCCACCTCTCCTGAACTAGCTTGCTCCCTCACCTGCATGCAATTCCTGATTGCCCATGGCAGGAGTGGGAAACCTGAGGCTCCCCAGATGTTGCTGAACTACAACTCTCAACAGCTATATCAGGCGTGGTCAGTGGCCCAAGATGATGGGAGTTATAGTTCAACTGCATCTGGAAGACCATAAGTTCTGCACCCCTGGCTAGTGGCTACTAGGCAAGTGCTTAAATACAAGTTTTCTTTTTACAAGTGTAGAAGCAATTTACTTTGGGTGCTTTTTGGATTGCCTTTTCATGGCCCAATTTGAGAAGCGCTACTGTCAGGCACCGACCTACTTACTTTCACTTACTTGGTGTTCCCTCCACAAGACTTACAGTAGTCAGCACTGATGGGATGCTAGTGCCTCTATTCATTCATCATAAAGAAAAAGTGCTGGCCTGTCATTGGCTACATAATTCTCTCATCCTAGCTATAGGATTAGAGTTGTCCAGCAAATAACTTAAAATCTAGAGAAGCTCTCTTACTGTATTAGTCTCACAAGGAAGCAACCTGGGTAGAGAAGGGCTTGGGGGCTTTATCTCTGGCCCCACCCTAATACATGGCTCCCTCTGCCATGCACGGGGAGATCTGAAGCAAGTAAGCCTATGCAGAAAGATCTGGACAGGTGTTGGCTTCCTGGGTCCTGGAGCACTGTTAAGACTTCCAGTATCCAGGGAAGTCTCAACATAGAGGCCTCCCTGCTGCAGGCAAGAGGAATGGGGAGCCAAGCAGAGGTGTGCTGTTAGGAATGGGACCAGAGACACAGCCCCACACTGCAGCTTCATGAGAACAAAGTGAAGGGGGCCAGAATTTTGACTAAAACCATTAAGTGGGCTTTCTGGACATAAAAGGCTTGCTATATGAATTTATGTGACCTGTACTTAATGAGAGTAAAGAACAATTTTGTCTGTGGTGTTTTAACATTTAGCAAAAACATTTCTTCAAAACATTTTTAATTTTTTTTAAGAAAAGCCCTTGAGTTACTGGCGTTCCAAGTTAATTTTGCCTGCAGTTTAATATGTGTGCTTTTTCCTAATTTGGGTTGTGCAGAAGCTATTGCCATCTGCCCCTCCATATAATTCACACTCATTCAGTGTTCAACCACCCTACAGTAAAGCCTGGCTGTTATTTTGTCCTAATAGTACTTTGCCATATGGTGAGCTGCTCAAAATAAACAAAAACAAAGAAATCTAGATTTAACCTAGTTTGTGTATCAGTAATCCTAAGGATTTTAGTTCCATAGCAGAAACTAGTTTCTAGACTTTTCACGCAAAGTACATATGTATTTGAATAATATTGGGATCTGCTCTCTTTTCTTTTCTTTTTAATGACTGGTGCGGTACTGTACTACGGAAGTGGGGTTAACCCTTTTCCACATCTGGTTTTCTTAATTTAAATCCCTTTGCAAAAGCTTCTGAAGGGGAGAAGTTAATCAGAGGAAAAGTGTTAAAACCAATTATTTCCCTTCACTGCAGCCCCAGCCAGAACTTTCCGTCTCTTCTCCAACCCCTCAACCCCCAATTTCAACACCACCCCCACCACCTGAGGGTGATCCTAATCCTGAATCTGCTACAGTTTGTGTGATTTCTCCCCCAGCCCCGTATTGCAGCATATCTTCATTTAGAATGTTTATCCCACTTCATAGCCCTGAAAGGCTCTCAGGGCAGCTTATGAAAGATTACCCTATTCAAATTTGGCTTCAGGAATAGAAGTAACATGGCGCCCTTATGGAGCTAGGATTATCAAGGCGGCATTCCCTGCCTTTATGCTTAGTCTACCCTGGTTTTGACACTTAGCTTTTGCCCACTAGTCAGCAACTCCCACTGTTCTGTGCGCTAAACATGCAAAGTGTTGCGCGTAGCCCCATCTTTAAACAGCAGCAGCCGCAAATTTATGCAGACCCTTATGTAAAGCCCAGTGTTACCCTGATCCTACTGGTATTGCTGTAGAAAATACGACGGAGCAGGCACATTTCCCACAAATTGTGGAGCTGCATAAAATCCCTGGCACCTGAACTGGTTCAAGAAAAAGCAGCGTACATTCTTTTTTAGGCTTGGTTCCAGAAGCGTGAGGATTATGTTTCAGTGGTAATGGTTAACAACTCAGAAACCTAAAGGTCTGGGTAGTATTAAGTAGTCAGAACCCAGTGGTTTCAAAGCTCTATGTTCCCATTTTAAAACAAAGTTTACATCCACACATTTAAAATACAGTTGCCCCCAAAGAATACTGGGAACTGTGGTTTGTTAAGGATGCTGGAAATTGTAGCTCTGTGAGAGTAAACTACAGTTTCCAGGATCATTTAAGGGAAACCATGGGCTTTAAATGTGTTTTAGATGTATGGTGTGCATGTGAACTTTGACTTCTTTGACTTTGATGGTATTCCTCATGTAGGTTTCCATATTGTGTCTCAGTAAATGACACAACTCTTCCTTTTGCTACTTAAGATAGATTAGTGTGCCTTGTGAGATAGGACGGAAGCAGAGCTTGGGGTCATTGGCTTAATTTGTTCATTTGACCTGTTTTTATATCAATGCTCCATATATTAAGTGAAAGGACAAGCAGTTAGAACACTAACCAGGTCGGTTAGTGTTCTAAGGTCAGTCACAAGAATTAGAACTTCCAATTTTTGAAGTACCGTATTTTTTGCTCTATAAGATGCACCAGACCACAAGACGCACCTAGTTTTTGGAGGAGGAAAACAAGAAAAAAATATTCTGAATCTCAGAAGCCAGAACAGCAAGAGGGATCGCTGCACAGTGAAAGCAGCAATTCCTCTTGCTGTTCTGGCTTCTGGGATAGCTGCACAGCCTGCATTCGCTCCATAAGACGCACACACATTTCCCCTTACTTTTTAGGAGGGGAAAAGTGAGTCTTTTAGAGCAAAAAATATGGTATATTTCTGGCCTTCAGTTTGTGGGGGAGAGCTTAGAACTGCAGGCAAAGATCACCTAGACAACTGCAGATTAAAAGTGACAAAGCAACCTGATGGAGAAGTCAGATGTTTTTGCAAAGTAGTCAGAAATAAAAAAACACACCCCTCCAAGCCCAGTGGGTTATTTCAAGAAAAATAGCCTAGCTTACATCTGTCTGGACCCACCAACCTCTGATCTAGAAGTCTTCTCTCCCTCATTCTAGAAGTGTGAACATGATTATTTTCCATCTGCTTCTCAGAGGCATTATCTATTTTTATGTTTCTGGTTTGGAAACCTAGCACGACAAATAGATGCCTGAGCTGAGGCTGGATAGAAAATTAGGCTGTTGACTATGCCTCGGAATAAAATAAAAATAGCAGAAGAATGAATTTTCAGAGCCATAATTCCTGATGCAACAATATTTTGACAACAGAATAAATAGCTTTATTCACTATGGTTGTAACAGTTCACTAGAAAAGCATAAATCCAGATTACATTGACATGACATCCACATTGTATTACATTAAAGTGCATTTACATGAAAGCAGGGACAAAAGTGACTTCACTTGCTTCAAACCTGTCACGAGCACAGTCGTACACAGCCATATATTGCACGCACACACGCACACGCCGACAACTGAGACAGACAAATCCTGCACAAAACATTGCCCATAGCACACAAGAGCTTTGTTCTCCTGGAAACCCTCCCTCACCACTGAGCTGCTGCACTTTTGAGAATGAAGAAGGCAAACCTCTGAGCGTACGATAACGGCTGAAGGGGGCTAGTTTTGTTGAAGTATGAAAAGAATTGCATAGACTCTGGATAAAATAGCATAGAAGGGACTCACCAGAATGGATCGTTTCCAAGCATCTTGTGCTCACACACCCTCATCTCATGCCCCAGGGTGATGTGTGCCTTCAGCAATTGTGTGTTGAAGGGAGCAGGGGAAAACAAGGCTCTTGGTCACTATTTAAAGGTCTGTTGCATCATTCAACCTATTTGGTTCAACTGCTTTCACGCCTCCTCCAAACGGATAAAAATATAGATCTTTATATACTACGTATTTAAAAAGAGAATAAAAAATAATTTGGTACTTTTGCTTTCTGTAGTAGAGAACCCAAGTTGGTTCTTTTGTCTATTCGGATACCTGAATGCAGGGATCTGTGTGCGAGAGTATCAATGGACCCACAGTTTCCCCTGCACACACAATCGTCCCCATTCATCTTAGAACGGCATGCTGGGGACCTAGGCTGCATATCCTGATACGTGTGCCGCATGCCTTGAAAAGAATCAGAACCTTTGTCCATTCAAGAGATGCTATGTGTGTTCTTGAGCACATGCAAGTCTCTGGATCAAAGGGTACGTGTGTAAGCTGCTGTAGCTCATTTTCATTTGCAGACGTGTTCTCCTGCATCAACCCTTTTGCGCCCATTTGCACTCACACATACATGTTTACATACATTCCTTTTAGAAAACAGCTGGAGGGGATAACAGAAAAGTCCATCAAATATAGAATAGTCAAACGTCATCTGGCACTGTGTAAGTTATAGCCATGTACCAAACAGAAAACAGTGTCGCAAATTTTACTTCACAGAACTGCACCAAGAGGTAGGGGTTCTTTTTATCCCTTGCAGTTAGCGTAGAAACTCGTGGAAATGTTGTTAATTGTACATTATGCATAGTACATTTCTTCTCTAGAGATTTTGCCCCCACCCCAAAAAAGGAACTCAAAGGTATTAAGATACATAGTCAATGAGAAGGTGATGGGTTTTTTTCCTTGCTTTTTGTGAACAAAGGCGTAAGCAGCTTTCTGCCTTGAGAAGAAATGTATGAAGCCGAGACTCAAATTGTCCCAGTAAAAGGATCTTCCTTTGTGTCCCTGATTTCTGAAATCCTGCACTTCACAAGCTAGTTAAATTTATGTCCCTTAAAAAATGACACCTGGTAGGAGCTTGGACAAAGGAAGAGCAAAGGTACATCATTCCTCCCAGCATTTGTGACTGTTTAAAACTACTGTTTGGCCAAGTCCAGTGAGGTGAAAGCAACACTTCCCTATGGCTCTAGCTTCCCATTTCTTATCTCCTTTCTCTCTTTCTCCTTTTCTCATCTAAATATGTAAGCTGCGATCCGGAGGGCTACTGAGCTGAGTCGTTTATTATTACTATTTTTATCAAAATGGCAGCCCCACTCACTCCTTGACAAATAGCTTTTGAAGCTTGGGGAGTAGGGAAGTTGTTAATATTTAGTTCTTTCCTTTTTATTTCACAACAATCAACATGTTGCTTTCTAGGACTGGAAGTGTAATCCACACTGCAGTTTAATAATAAAGAGTACAGCATTTGCTGAGGGCATGATTCTGCTCCCCCGCCCCCAGCACAGTCCAGAAGCAGATGTATGGTGTTGAATAAGCTCTACATGAGTCAGTGCAGCAGAACACATGTTTCCTAACCATCTTAAATCAACAGGCATAGCCAGAATTCTGCAAAGGATCTGAGGCTGAAAGAGGACAAGGAGACTGTTCCGTACAAATAATGTACTGGGTTTACAAATAAATAGCTGATGTATGCATGTCTAGGAGAATACAAAATAATAAAATTATCAGGCAAACATCTGGCCCCTGCCATCAAATACATTTTAATTCAATAGCCAGTATGGAGTTCTCACTAGATCAATTCTTATCTTGATTAAGGAACTTGATTAAGGAACATATTAATGAATTTTTGGCTATATTGAGGAGCCAGCTTTGGACTGCCCCCCCCCCGAAGCTGACATGCCCTCCCTTGCAAATGTTTTATGTGGTACAGCTTTCTTAGCCTACCATTTTTAATCGTTTCATCAAGGCATCAACCTGACACCTCGTCTTGGTGCTCAGAGCAATCATTTCCTTCTCATAATGTAGGTTAACTTAGATCTTGGTATCTTCACCCAAAATACTATGCATTCCAGATCAAGGTTGATCTAAGTTTTGTGAGGTCGTTTTTGCCTGGGTTTGGCCATCAGCTGCTACTACTAAATTCAGAAGAATAGAAGTTTCTGCTAAATGTAATGTTATCAAAAGTAATAATCAGCACATTCCCCCTTTGGTTAAACATTATGTTAGAGATTAGAAGTCTCTGACTATTTTCTTAGTCTCTTGGCAATGCTCCTATTCATTCCTCCACATGCATGTGAGGAGGAAGTGCACTTGTTGGCCTCACTCCCTCCATCATGTCCCCATCAGCCCCTCCCTGCATCCCTCTGCGTGTTTGAGCAGAATTTACCTAGGGAGGAGCCTGCTTTCACTGCTGCAGAAATTGCATTTGACTGTGTAGAGAGCAACACAACTACAAGCTGTTGGGATCACAATGTAGAGAGGGTGCTAGCAACTGTGTCCCTGCTCTCTTCACTCAAACACTTGGAATCACATGAGAGGGAATGAGTGAACAGGGCTAATATCTCACTGCCTTTTTAGGGAAAGAACCATCATCTTTGACAACTGGCAGAATGTGCCCAGTCATCATTTAGTGATCTTGTAAGCAAGTGACAACCAATTTTCTAACTCCGTGAGTTGGGACATACATGCATGAATTTGACCTCATTTCTGGGCTCAGAGTGCATGGCAGAATTGTTTTACCATCCTTTTCCCACTAAGATTATCATGTATCCTCTTCAGTCTCCCTTCATCAATCTCCCTTCCACTAAGAGCCTGACGTTTTCCACATACGCATGGTGTAAGGAATGGTACAAGAGCAGAGGAATAAGCCAATATCCGTCTGCTATCATGTCATCTTACCTGTCTAGTGAGCTTGTAGGGCATGAATGTAGTGTAGTATAGTAACAGGCTGGCCAGACACTTCATGTTGCAGGCCAGGTTTCTGCCTGTGGTTGCCACTTGCTGACCCCCTATGTAAACCATAGGACGGGATCGATGCACAACTCAAAATTCTAACCTCAATTCCTTATATCAACTATCCGCATATGTGGTTTTTCATTCAGAACTAATAACCCTAAAACACTCACCTGTGGAAGAACCTCAAATGCCTCTAATTGTGTATGCAAGCCCTCAGAATCATCAGCCCATCTTTAAAATACTTTACGAAGGAGCAGGTTAGAGTCCATGTTAATTGTGAGATGACTGTGATTAACATGCATTAAGTGGTAGTGCGAATCCCGGAGCAAGCCTAGCAGTTCTTTTAAGGAGATGCTGTGAGTTAAACTGCTTTCGCCTCCCCCAACACTGTGCTTCCAAATGAAACCCATCTCACCTCTGCAAACAACCCCACCTCTGTCCCCAAAGGGTGCCATTTGCTGTCTGATTGTCCACATACTACTTCACAAGCTGCTGAGAGTTACAGAGACAGGAGAGCTGCACCACTGGAGTATTAATTCCAAAGAATATGGAGGAGGCAAACCTACCTCCTTTGCCCTCCTCTTTTTCCTTTCAACCATTCTATCCTGTAATGACCAACAATCCCATGAATGCCTCAAAATAGAGATGTACGGTGTTTAGTGACAATGCATTTGGTTAGCACCTTTTTGCAACTCCTTTTCTGCGCCTGATCACGCAAGGTGTGGGTGCTCCCCCTCCTCCAGTATCATCTGGAACCTGCAAATGTTGGAGGCTCACATCTAAAAATGAATACCCATCACCTGTGTTTGGAAGGGCTTCCTCTATAAATGAGGGTCTGTTCTTAAAGCTGAGTTGAGCAGGGAGCACACAAGGAATGCTCTTTTGGCCTGCTAGAACTAAACATCACTTTTCTCCAGATGTCATTTGAGAAGAGCAGTTGTGGAGTTTTCTGGGACGGACTGCAGTGTCCTTCTCGGTACATGTATAATATTTCCAGTAAAAAGGACAATGAAAACAAAACTCATAAAAAATCAATTTAACAAACCAAAAAGTTATTGAAAATTGTACAGGTTATCAAAATTAGATTAGGGTTGAGTCAAATGACCTAAACACATGTGGAAAAGAATAGGTTTGGAAAACCTATTAGAGACAACCAAGTCCCTGAGATTTCTCCTTGCTAAGCCATTCCTCCTTAAGCACACAAAGACATGGAAGATACATTGAGGTGCACCACACACACAAAAATAGACGGGTATTTCCTCTGCATTACGGGAATATTTATGTACACTTCCTCTCTAGTTAAAATACAGTTTCATCGAAGTGAGCATTTTCTTGTGATGCGTAGTGGGACCTCTACATGTGTTTAGAAGGCCATTTGTTTAGCTTACAGCAGTAGGTATGCCCAGGCAGCTTAGCCTGAAGATCAACCCCATTTTAAGTGGGGAGAAAGGTTTTTAAACAAGCCAGCTTCCAAAGGGTGATCTCACAAGCTGGTTGGCCTCCAGTTCCCAAACAAGATGGCCCAGCCCTAAGCTAGTCCTATTTCTAAAATAAATTAAGTGTTGAAATGTTCTGACTCCTCCTCTAAATATATGGCATTCGTCCATGTCGCATTCACACACAGGTTTCTGGGTTAGTTACAACTTCCCCGTTCTTTTCGTCTTTCAGAAAGTGTTCCACTTCAATAGAGTCCACCTTGGCGTTTCCAGATTTGTTTAACTCTTCTCTTTCAGCGACATCTTCTTGTGTGTGTGTTTCTGCTGGTTTTTTAATACAGAAGGCATTTCCTATAGCCAGCACCAAAGCCGAAGTGACCACTTCAACGCCAGCCATAATAAAAACATACATATATTTGTGTGTTGCGTCCAAGACTTTCCCTGGAAGAGAAAATTCACAGCTTCATCAACAACATGTTCAATCAAACCCATTCTCTAAGTTCCCAACTCTCTTAATTTGAAGAAACATTTTCAATAAATTTAGAATCCCTATGAATTCTGATAGCTCTTTAACTTTCCGTATGGTACATGTGAGTGCGCTACTTCTTGGCTGATTGACAAAGCTGGCCTGTAACCACAACCACTCCACCTTGTCCCTGATCCTCAGTCTGCTCTTGCACATGTCTTTGCTCTTCTGAGCATGCTTTTGGGTACCAGTTGCCAAGAACCAGAGGAGTGGATAGTGTTGTTGTATTCAAGTCCTGTTTCCTAATAGCCAACTGGTTGCCACTGTGAGAAGAAGGCTACTAGACTAGATGGGTCACTGGTCTGATCCAGCAGGCTCTTCTTATGTTCTTAACATAGCCATGGGGCGAACAAATATGTAGGAGGCTTCAAAGCTAAGCCTGCCATTCATTTCCTCAAAATAAAATAAGTTGTGTCCCATGGTAATTGCCATCACCTTTCTGTCTTTCCCCATAAACCTGCCCCATCCCTTAACTGCCAAATAGCAAATGAACTGAATGTAACATTTACCTGCTGAAGGTGGTCCAATTAGAACAGCCATCGCCTCCATCAGGAGAACTAAACCAATGGCACTGGAAAACTTCTGTGTGCCAACTATAGCCATGAGAACTTCAAACTGAAGAGCACCAACCATTCCATAGGAAATGCCAAAGAAAATGCAGAAGACCACCAGTCCATCATAATTGTAGGCCATGGACCCCATGAGATCAGTAAAACCATTAAAGAGCATAGAAAAGCTAAAGAGGTAGACACAACGGGGCCTAACCCACTTCAAGCCAGCCACTATTCCACAAATGGGCCGAGCAAAGATATCAATCATTCCAAGAATGGTCAGAAGTAAAGCTGATTTGCCGTCTGGGTTCTTCATATCCTTAGCATAGCTCACCACAAAGACCGGGGGCACAAATAAGCCCAGCACCATGATGGATGCAGCTACTGTATAGATTACGAAGCCACGATCTCTGAAGACACTGAAATCCAGTAGCTTTTTCTTGACTTGCTTCTCAGGGGCCGCTTGAGAAGCGTCAGGTTTTTTAGGAGCCTCCAACGGTCTCATCAGAGCTCCACAAACACAGCAGTTCAAAAGCAACCCCCCCAAGATGAGAAATCCTCCTCGCCATCCATACTCATACTGTAGTTGCTGCCCCAAGGGGGAAAGAGCACAAAGAAACACAGGGCTTCCAGCTGCAGCCAACCCATTGGCCAAAGGTCGCTTTTTGCTAAAGTAGCGATTCAGCATGATGAGCGACGGCTGGAAATTGAGCGCCAGGCCCAGTCCTGAAACAGAACAGATGCCAGAGTTTAAATCAGGAACAACATTCAGCATATATAACAGGAGTGCTCTATACTGCAGGTGAGCAATTCACAGCTCAAGATACAAAAATAGACCAGGTACGGTTTGGGGTATGGCCAAAGACATCAGCATATCTTTAAGGGCTGCATGCTCTTGTCCAAACCTGTGCAGGAAGACCAGCCTCATATAACCAATATAACCAGCCTCATATAGCCAATATGTTTAAGTCTAATTAATGTATGAAAGGGTTAATACCATAGAGTAAGCTATCCTGCCAGGCTTAGCTGGGTCACTTCCTTTATCTTGGAAGGAAATGGGTAATCAAGCCTATTGTTGCCCCTCAGTCTACTAGAGAACCCCCAAAGAGATGTGAGCTGGTTGTTCCAGCTCAACCACGTGGCTCTCACCAAGTACTCCTGAATTCCTGTACCAAGAATGTAGGAACTTTTACCACTTTGGAACTAAGCTAAGTTTTACCACCTGTGCAACTTTTCTGAATGCTGTATGGAAAAGCACATCAAGCTGTCCTTTGGAGAGTTTGTAAGTAAAACATTTTTAAGTTACCAAAAGTGTGGTCTTTTTCTCTGCTGGGGAAGTGGGAAACTTTGGAAGGAATTTAAAACGGCACATTTTAAGGTTTTACAGTCTATATGTCCATGAAACATGGAAACGCCTGGATCAAGTCTGGTAAGACTCACTGCATCTTGATTTTTCCCCCCCCCTTTTTTATTGGCTTAAAAAAGAAAAAAAATTACAGACAGCAAAACAAAGAAGTCTAAATTAACATTGCCTTCTACCAATAAGAAATAATAATAACTATTACAATAATGAATACTAAAAGTACCTTTACTTCCCCTTTTAAACTTCTATTCTGGTTACAATATATTACTATTCTATAAGAATCTGTTACAGTGGTGCCCCGCAAGACGAACGCCTCGCAAGACGAAAAACCCGCTAGACGAAAGGGTTTTCCGTTTTGGAGGTGCTTCGTAAAACGAATTCCCCTATGGGGTTGCTTCGCAAGACGGAAAAAATCTTGCATCCCCCCGCGGGTTTTTTTTCGCTTTTTTCCGCCCTTTTCTTAAGCCGCTAAGCCGCTTATCAGCTGTTCAGCTGATAAGCTGCTTAACAGCTGATCGCTGGAAGCCGCTTGACAGCTGTAGCGCTAATCCGCTAAGCTGTCAATGGGCTTGCTTCGCAAGACGAAAAAACCGCTATACGAAGAGCCTCACGGAACGGATTAATTTCGTCTTGCGAGGCACCACTGTATATCCTTTGCTGTCCCATGTATTATTTTATTTCCCAAATTCAACCTAACCTTCCCCTCCTCCCCACTGCTTCCCTTCACCTGTGTGAGATCTTCCCATCATAATATATATATATTTTCTAGTTGCTTTGATAAAATAGAGTAACTTGAAAACTGTTAAATTATAATTACTTCTTTTGCCCTTACACGCTTAACACTGCATGGGAAACTATAACCTGCTCATGCCTGGACTAGCTCTTTTCACACATACAGAACCAGTCTTGCTTTGTGCCTATTTTAAGGGAAAGAAATATTCCGTTTTCTAACCCACCAAAAAAAAAAGTAACCATAGTAATCACATAAATATATGAGAGATCTCATTTGATTTCATTTTGTACCTGATGCTTATCAATCACAGATACACTTATGGGAATGAAGGCACCCCCCCCCATCCTTTTTATTATGCATTTATGATTATTTGTGTTCATGGTGGTGTTGGGACACCTATACACAATCCCTCTTTCCATACTGTTTCCACCAACAAAATTCAGGGCGGACATACCACTTTATTTTCAATCAGTGCATGTTCTGTAATTTCCTGCCGAAATTCTGTATCTTTTCATACAACAAGTGTTCCATGTTTCCCATCCCCACCCCCATCTTGTTGCGCCATAGTACAAGGGTAGTGCTCCAGACAACAATAATGCAACAACATTGGAGAATCGTCGCTGAACAACAAATAAAACAGAATGATGTGTGGACAGTCTAGTATACAGTGGTACCTCGGGTTAAGTACTTAATTCGTTCCAGACGTCCATTCTTAACCTGAAACTGTTCTTAACCTGAAGCACCACTTTAACGAATGGGACCTCCTGCTGCTGTTGCACCACCGGAGCACAATTTTTGTTCTCATCCTGAAGCAAAGTTCTTAACCCGAGGTACTATTTCTGGGTTAGCGGAGTCTGTAACCTGAAGCTTATGTAACCCGAGGTACCACTGTAGATCCATCACTAATACACTGCTGCATTGATGCAATCTTGCAGAACCCACCTGCAAAAACAAATCCAGTTTGGAAGGGCCCTACAACCAGCAACAGACTCACGCTTGCAGCTACGTGTGGATAGTTGTGAGCAAGGCACCTCACTGACCTGGCAGAGGAACCAAGAATGGTAACTGATGTTTGACTGCAAGGAAGTGAGAAGACGCCTGAGGCCAGTCAACAAAGAGAATGCATATGGTAAAAGGAGTGCTTTAGAAAATGTCAGGAAGTGGTAGACAGAATGGGCGTTGTGAATGAGAGACCTACTTTACACCAAAACAAAAAAAATCCTTCCAGTAGCACCTTAAAGACCAACTATGTTAGTTCTTGGTATGAGCTTTCGTGTGCATGCACACTTCTTCAGATACACTGAAACAGAAGTCACCAGACCCTTCTATATAGTGAGAAGGTGGGGAGGGGTATTACTCAGAAGGGTGGTGGAAATGGGTGATTGGCAGATAGCTGTGATGAGCCTGTTGACGACTCTTAACGACTGCAATAGGTCTTACAGGAAAAAGCAAGGGGTGAGAAGGTGAAAAATGGCTTTGTCATGTATAATGAGATAAGAATCCAATGTCTTTGTTCAGACCAGGTCTCTCCATGGTTTTAAGTTTGGTAATAAGTTGCAATTCAGCAGCTTCTCTTTCCGAACACGGCTACCAACACGGCTACCTATCTGTAACTGGAACTACTTTACACCAGTGCATGCAGTGTGAAACTGTACCATTTAAGAATGCCATTAAGGGATCATACACATCTCCCCACAAATACAAAACAAGCACATCAAAGAGATGCTGTACCACATGCCCCCACCCTCAATTGTCTCACCATTTCTCACAAGCTATTGCAACCAGTAGCATAGCTACATGTAACACAGTCACAAAGAACCACTGGCTGGTTCTTTGACACTGGCACTTACCGGTAATGACACCAGCGGTAAGGTAGACCTGTATTATATTAGTGGAGTAGGAAGCAGTGATCATCCCCAATGAAGCAAACAGGCCTCCAACCAGCATAACAGGACGACAGCCAAACCGATTGACACACATACTGCACAGGGGCCCTGAGCAAAAGAGAGAATGGGTAAGATGTTTACTTCCCAGATCATTAATATATCTATCAGTTGCAGTTTGTATTTCTTCTCATAAGGCCCACCCAGATTCAGTTGTCTGAAGACCTTGAGTCTGAAGACGTCAGATTCCATTTCCCATCTCCTTTTCATTTGACAAAGGCTCTAGATTGCTGTTGCTTACCCAGCACATCTGGAGGATACGAGAATGTTAGCTTTCTTTTTTTTTAATGTGTACAAGATATTGTTGGCCTTCACGTTTCCATTATAAACCACACCCACCTGCCCCACCCCTGGCACCATTTGTGATACCAGGGATGGAGCAGGTACCAATGTGACTACCAAGAGCCCAATGGATCAATGTGAGTTCAAGCCTGTCTGTGAGTGTAAGCCCAGTGGACCTGTTGTGCAACCAAGTTCCCCTTGGAGAATTTAATTATGTGGCTGACCCCTGCAGAAAGCAGGCTTGAACTCACTGCCCATGACATAAGGTGAGTACCATGTGGGTTATCACACCCACCTGCCAAAGTTGTCCCATCTGGCCCCAGAAGGTTCTCCACTCTATTTTAGATCATATTCAGAGAGCTTTTTCCAGTTCTGCTGCCGCCTGAGCCATGACAGGTGATCACTAGGAAAGGAGCCTTTTCAGTGTGGCACCCCAGCATTAGAACCTGGCACCTACATGGATGGTTTCCCAGCACCTGGAATAGATCTTATTACTATTTTGAACTTTTTGACTTGTGCTAGTCTGCCAACCCAGCAGTTCGAAAGCACATCAAAGTGCAAGCTGATAAATAGGTACCGCTCTGGTGGGAAGGTAAACGCCGTTTCCGTGCGCTGCTCTGGTTCGCCAGAAGCGGCTTAGTCACGCTGGCCACATGACCCAGAAGCTGTATGCCGGCTCCCATGGCCAATAAAGTGAGATGAGCGCCAGAACCCCAGTCGGTCACGACTGGACCTAATGCTCAGGGGTCCCTTCACCTTCAGTCTGTTTTATTCCGACTTGTGTATTTTAATGCTGCCTTTATAGACTTGCTTATTTTTAATGCCCTTGTTTTCTTGGTTTGGGGAACAAACTATTTTATTGCAAAAGCCACGCTTTATAATATATATATAATAAAATAGAGTACTATGTTTCTTTCATGTATTTATTACCCCAGTTTTAGACTGTTGTAAGTACTTACCTGTTCCATAAAGCATAGCCAACAGAATGGAGGAGATCCACGCGGTGTCACTGTATCCAACACCAAACTCCCGGATAAGCTCTTTAAAGAAGACGCTCATGGCCTTTGGGAAGGCATAGGAGAATCCCGTGATGACAAAGCACCCAAAGAGAACAGCCCAGCCCCAGCCGCCATCTGGGGCTTTAACTCCGCTAGGACCATCGTCAACCACCACAGCTCCCATGATGAGATTTTATCTGTTTCCTAAGACATAAAAGAAATGTATTTAAATATTCCATCAGTACCATAAGATATGATCAGCTCAGTCTTGGTTATGCAATGAATAATTTTAATACAGTAGGGTCCATAAAAGTTGACTTCCTATGGAAGGCAAGGCTAGCTTTTTAGATGAAGTGGTCTCTTATGCAGAAAAAGGTCTGCCCTATTCCCAGCAGTGGTGACTGGTGCCCATTGGGATCAGTAGGGTGGAAGGCAGGGAGATCAACAGACAGAGCCAACTTGCTGAGTTCTATAAGGCCAGCACTGAGACTTAGGTAGAGGAAGCTCTGACAAGCAGTGGACAACCCTTGGACTGGTTGCAAGTAAGGAGACAGACAAGTGGGGGCTAGCTGATGGCAGACTGAAGTTGATGGGACAGTGACCCATTCTCCCTAGTGGACCAGCCCCCACTGTCTACCAGTTATTATTGCATTAACATCTGTATAGCTGTGTACTTGGAGAGTGGAGCAGAAAGTGGGAGGTCCTTTTTGAGCAAGATTTGCAGAAGACAGAAATGGGATATTTATAGAATTGTAGAGTTGGAAGGGACGCAGATGGCACTGTGGTCTAAACCACTGAGTCTCTTGGGCTTGCCAATCAGAAGGTCGGCGGTTCAAATTCCCGCGACGGGTGAGCTCCCGTTGCTCAGTCCCAGCTCCTGCCAACCTAGCAGCTCGAAAGTACGTCAAAGTGCAAGTAGATAAATAGGTACCGCTCCGGCGGGAAGGTAAATGGTGTTTCCATGCGCTGCTCTGGTTTCGGTGTTCCGTTGCGCCAGAAGCGGCTTAGTCATGCTGGCCACATGACCAGGAAAAACTGGACAAACACCAGCTCCCTTGGCCTGTAAAGTGAGATGAGCGCCGCAACCACAGAGTCATCTGTGACTGGACTTAACTGTCAGGGGTCCTTTACCTTTTAGGGTTGGAAGGGACCCTGAGGATCATCTAGTAGTCCAACCCCATGCAATGCAGGAATATGGAGCTGTCCAGTATGGGGAGCAAACCCGCAACCTTGACATTATCAGCACCACGCTCTAACTGACCAAGTCCTTGTTGTTTTAATATTCTATCTATCTATCTGATGCAGTAAGTGTTGGGATGTGTTTCTCCTATGAATAGATCTTCCAAAGGACAACTTCCACCTGGCTTCACCCAATTCATTTTGGATGAATACTACATAGCAGAGTCGTTTCTTAAACCAGCGATAACTGAAAATGTCAGCATGCAAAATGTGTATGAATATAGTACCATTAGAGCAGAGAGCTGTGCCCTATTCAGAAGTTATACTCATGTGTAAGACCGCTGCAAGTACAGAGCTGCACATAGTCTCCCCGCTCCCCATATGGGCATTCTGTGAAGGCAGACATTCTCACTGTATGTGAGGGCTTCTTGGCACAGGCCTGCTCACACATTGGTCTTACATACAACCGTGACATCTATCTATCAATCATTTATTACACGGTCACAGACCTGTTAAACTGTAAGGTTCAAATACTGTAATGCTTTGGTTGTTTGATTTTGTTGATATTTTTCCAATCATTAAATATGTGGATAAATTTATATACCCACATTTACAAACAGTGGCAAACTTTAACACTCCCTGACCTATTTGTTTAGGCAGAATTTTCCAGGCTCGTAAGATTCATTGAGGGCTCTGTTTTGCTGAATGTTTTGATGGATTCTCCTTTCAATCAATGTATTTCTTTGTATTCCTGATCATAATGCTTTATATAGTAAAATAATAATAATTATTCAAGGGGATAAAGAACTACACAACTTTGATAAGACATCTAAAAGCAGCCCTGTGCCAGGAAGTTTTCAATGTTTGACATCTTATTGTGTTTTTATATGTGCTGGAAGTCACCCAGAGTGGCTGGGGAACCCCACCCAGGTGGGCAGGGTAGAAATAATAAAGTTGTTGTTGTTGTTGTTACTTTTATTATTAAGATTTCCCTTTCCTTTTTAAAATGATTTTATTGTATTTAATGTACAGTGGTACCTTGGTTTAAGTACTTAATTCGTTCCAGAGGTCCGTTCTTAACCTGAAACTGTTCTTAACCTGAAGCACCACTTTAGCTAATGGGGCCTCCTGCTGCCGCTGCGCCGCCGGAGCACGATTTCTGTTCTCATCCTGAAGCAAATTTCTTAACCCGAGGTACTATTTCTGGGATAGCAGTCTGTAACCTGAAGCGTATGTAACCTGAAGGGTATGTAACCCGAGGTACCACTGTAAACTGTTTAAGGATCTCACATATTAAGCAGCACATAAACATCATTAATAAAATAAATTAATACATATATTGTTAATTCTGTTTCTTTTGTTTAATAAATTTATCCAGAACAGATTAACTTTCTGTTTGGCTAATGGCAAAAATCACTTAAAAGTTCCCAGCTTCAGAAGGGTCAGGAGGTTGTTCAGAAGGTCAGCGGTTGTGCTGCTTTGTATGCATAAGGTCCACAGCATCTCCAGTTTAAAGGATCAGGTAGCAAATTATTTGGAAGATCTTTCTCTTTCTGAGAGCCTGGAGAGCTGCTGCCAGCCAAATCCAAAAATACTGGACTAGATAAACAAATAGTCTGATTAGGTACAAGATACTGTAGCTTCCTATGTCCCCACATGCTACCAGTCCCCACATGCTACCAGTCAAGGAACAAAGGCAGTGGATTCAGTTATTTGCTGTATTAAATATGTCTATCTCTAAGCAATACCTACTGCTTGCAAGACAATGGCCATGAAATTATTACATGCTATATGATTCATTTGACCCTGCAAGAGCTGCAAATGAAGTCACTTGGTGTCTAGACGACTGGGTGATGAGTATGTGATCATTCAGAGTCCTTTCTGTGACATTTAGGCCCAGGGCTGCACAATTTACAAGAAACAATCTCACGGTCAAGCTCCAGAAATAAACCTGGCAGAGCCTTCCAGAGCAGATCTATTGCATGAAGCTGCTCTTTCAGGAGGAAAACATCCAAATGCTTTTCCTTCATCATCTCTGCTGGAGAAGATTCGGTTACAACAAATACACAGGCTGTCTTGAGCTGCATAAAGTTAGAACATGAAACCGGCATGAAAGCAACACTCCGATTATAAATGGCACGATCCGAAGAATGAGGCGACATGTTCCATGTGCCCAGGGAGACTTTGGGCCTTGAACAGCAAAGCAGTCACCTTTCCATAAAAAAAAATTAAGGAATGCTGAAGATGCCCACATTTTGGTAAGTGTCATTATTGTACTGTAAGGCTTGCTGTTTTATTACTGCAACAAGAAGAGTGAAAATTCTTTTCCCCAGTATCATGCAGATCCTTACCCAATCTACAATGAAACCACATTTTCTGGCACTGATGTATGACTTCCTATACGTACTCCTAACATATATCCTCTGAGTCTCCGCTAGTGAACTTACAGTAAGGGTTATCTGAGGTCCCTCTCTTAACTGCCCAACAGAGTTTATGCTCTTGTCAATCAAATATCCATCAGCAAAATGTCTAAGTAGGCAGATGGGCTATTAAATCAATCAGTGTTTAACAGCAGTATGGTGGGGGTTTTTTTCTAGAAAAAAGGGTTGGATTTGAACCATCACTCACTATCACAAGAAGCTGAAAAATAAAAGTACTAATAAGGGAACAAATGCCTAAGTCCACCATCTGAGTTATTGCTTTAGTAAAGTGGGAGGGAGAAAAAGCAGTTTTCTCAGAAAGAAGCCCCTGGCTTTCTCATATGTACCGCCTGTCTGCCAATTAAATTGTTTGGCAATTCATCATGGTATTGCTCCTGAACTGTAGCTGCAAAAGCCAGCGCTACATAATGCTTTTATCAGGTTTTGTTTGTATATGCAAGAGTACCAGGTAATTTGCTTGCTATCTGGCATGGATGCACTTTCCAGGGACAGCAAATCTATATCTGAATCTAAATATATATTAGCTCCAGACAGCTTCAGTAAAGATAAACAAAAGCACTCAGTACCCATAAGCCATCGGGTCTTGCTGCAGGAGACCTTTATGAAAATCCTTTCCCCTTTCCTCTCAAAAGCAGATCTGGTATTGGAGGAGATAAGCTATTCTGTCCCCATAGAAACTTGCATCCATCCATGCAAACACCTACTCACAGCCAGCTGCTCATTTTTCTCCTGCACCGTTCTGCCTGGCAGCAACTCAGGCAGAAACCCAGCTAACAAACTTCCCTATGTACATAGCATATGAAGAAGACTTGGCATTCATCATCACATCAGTCATTCTTCGGTGACAGGGTTCTCTCCATCCCCCATCCTGAGCCCTTTCTCACTTCCAAAATGCAGCCATCTGCCTGCCAAGCGAAATGACTTAAGGCAGTGGCTCCCAACCTCTTTGCCCACCCCCCAGCCCCACAGATCACTACAAAATCGCTGTGGGCCTCAGCAGATCACTGAAAGATTTTTCTGTCTTTTGTGGTAATGGTGTTGTGCTTTGCTAGGGGCTGCTTTTACTTCCTACTCTATATTACAATTTAAATTCTGTGGAATTTACGGTAAATTGTAATGCAATAAAACACAAATAATAAAAGAAGCAACAAAAATGGAATTAATGAATGAATAATGTGGACGCGCCATGGACCACCTGAATGAAACACTTTGGGAACTCCTGACTTAAGGGATTTCCTTCAACTGGATATTTTGCCATCCTATCCTCCATCCCCAGGAGTAATCTTCATCCCTGAAAATCCTCTAGCCAGGATATTTCTGAAGTACGACGCTATCTGACTTCTAGCAATGCAGCAAGATGATGATCTCTGACCTGTATTCAACCACTGTGCATTGCCTTCTCTTGCACGCCTCTTCAGGTAAGGCAGCAGCTGATAGTTGGGTCATTGAGGGATAGTTGGGTCATCTCCTGCTCTCCCCCTTCATCTACACTTCATGCTGTTTAAATCACTGGCTGTGAAAAGAAAGCACTGCCTTAGGGCTGCTTTAATGAATGCTTGGGAACATTTAAGGTAGTGGGATGTGCAACTGCCCTGTGTTTTGCAAGTGCTAACAGCAAAAAGCATGTTACATCATCCATTTTGAAAGAGCTCCAGTGGTTTCTAACTTTTTGCCAGTGTGGAGTCTTAACCTTTCAGGCCATAATGGCCTGGACCCAGGATACATTAGGTATCACCTCATATATGCATAGACACACACACACACACACACACACAAACAAACAAACAAACAAACACACAGGTGCTTAGGGTCAGGAACGTATCTGGTACCTTCTATCCTATGGAACTTGCTATCTACTCAGTTTCCTCAGATTCACAACTTTTCTGAAAACATTAAAAGCCGGATAATTTCAGAGGGATTTAGGATCAGAGTCGTTCGCGACTGGACTTAATTGTCAGGGGTCCCTTTACCTTTACCTATTTGTTCTTTAGTGTTCTGCTTTTTTTAATTGTACTGATAGTTGATTATTCTGTTTTTCAATTTATTTAATTTTACATTAATTTATTGGGTGGGGGGTACCAGCTTTGCTCCTGAAAGTCAGGACATTTAGAGCTGGGCCTCCCCTAATTACCAGAGAGAGAGAGAACGAACACACACACATGTGAGGTGATCCCTTGAGGGTCTGTTTTCAGCCAAAAGGGTACAATAAACATTTGAGAGATGGGGAAGCAGGAATGATCTGCTCACATCTGCTACAGTTGTGGGATTATAAATTTTCATTCCCTGCTCTTCTTTTATCTGTTATATCAGGCATGTCTATCCGGTAGATCGTGATCTACCGGTCGATCACGGGATGTGCCTGGTCAATCCTGGTCTATCATGTGTTCCTGAGTGATGCCTCCTCCCAATAAAATTTTTTAAAAAGTTCAACACCGTAGGTGATTTCTCCCCTCAAAAATCTCAGCAACTTTGTTGTTGTCTCCCCCAAAATAGCTCAGCAACTTTGCCCCCCCCCAAAAAAGCTCAACAACTTTGGTCAGTCCAATAGTGGGAGTAGATCGCAGTCTCTTGGGAATTGGACATGCCTGTGTTATATCAACCATCTTATCATTCAAAAACGTCCCTATTCCCCACCCTCCTTTGTTTCATCTTCAACTCAGCTTCCAGGTTTTACCTTATAAAATGTGAATGTTCCTCCTTTCCTTCAAATCAGCTCATTTTCTCCTTCCTCATCTCCTCTGCCTATGAATAAGGTACTGAGGTTGCAATACAGTACCCAATGCCATTGAATTGAATGGGGCTTCTGAGCAGACAGTCTAAGATTGTGTGACAAATGTCCTCTACAGGAATAAGAATTGGTGTAATGTGTAACCAGAAACTCTGGCCTTTACCAGAATTGTCTACTGATAAATCCCTGCCCATTTCCCCCTTCAAATCACACAACACTAATTTTCTACTGTGCATATCCTTGCCAAGACAATTATATGAGAGTTCATTAATTTGTGTGAGTTGTCTCTCATTTAACACATTAAATGAAAATGAATTATGAACTCCCATGTTGATTTCAGCAGAACACTGATGCCATTTTCCAATTAAGGCTAAGCCTATTCCTAGGAGAGCTTAATTCAAGAAAACACATTTTTAAAAAGGAATGACACATGGGATTTGCTTTAATCCAGAACGAAAGACATTCTCCTCCATTTTACTTTATTGTTCCCCATACAGATTCTGTCATGTCAAGTTGTTCTTTACCAGTGCCAAAAAAGAGACAATTCGCGATAAGCAATGGTGGCTCAAAATCTCACTGTAGAGGTGAACAGCTGTGTCCACTACCTGCCACTACAAGAGCCACTACTTTAATCAACAAAAGCTTCAGGGGTTGTAAAATTCAGAAAAGCCACCCAGGATTTTCCCAGACCTCGAAGGTGGGGAGCATATTTCTGGTGCCTGGAGATATAGAAACATCTTAACACGAGTGTGTGTAACATATGAATGGAAAAGCTGACTTCTGGTTTTTCCTCATTCATCCATTATATTTTGGTGGCCAGAATGTTGCTGCTGCACAGTACAATTAAAAAGCAAAGGGGGGGGGGAATCTATTTAGAGATCTAAGTCCTAATGTATTCCCCAGACTATGCAGCTCCTTCAACAAGTCTGGCTTTTTGTTTTGTTTTGTTGTATTTTGCTTTTGGGTCCAGTACAACTCTTACAACCTATGCATGCTTAATTAAAATCCCAGCCATTATCATGGGACATGCTTCCAAGGAAGTGTGCACATATTGAGAATATTAAGGACAATAAGAAGAGCCCCGCTGGATCCGGCCAATGACCCATATAGCCTAGCACCTTGTTCTCACAATGGCCAACCAGGTGAGCAGCACATTAGTATCACACAAAGAGTGATCTGCAGTTTCTGATAATCAGAGGGTACCACATCCAGTACTGGAAGCAATACACAAAACCATCATGACTTGTAGCTCCTGGCAGCCTTATCGTATGAGCAAAATCTCTGTGCAGATTGTGCTGAGCAGGGGGCTTTAATTCCACTTTTATTGCACACACATCCCCAGGGTGTTCAGGTACCGCACGTGCATTGTTTTTTTCTCCCCGTTGTCTCTGTAAACAGGAGCAGGGACTGCCCCAAGGTCATGCAATGAGCTTTATGGTTGAGCAGAGATTTAAAACCTGCATCTGCCTGACCAATTTCAGCACTCCGTCTCATAACGCCACCGCTGACTCTCCTGTACGTACTGCAGAGCTGTGGTGTTATTACGCAATAAAGCACAGCCATTTCAAAGCAAGCAGAGTTATGTAATGTTTGTGCTCTCTGCACAGTGACCAGCACGCTACTCGCACTGAAAGAATCTTCCAATAGAAAGAACAGGAGGGTTCTTTTAAAAGCATATTAATTCTAGTCTACTAGGTAAGAAAGAGTTACAGGTGCTGTACATTGACACTGAATGAGAGGGACTGAATTAATGTTTAAAAAAAAAAATCCTTCCAGTAGCACCTTAGAGACCAACTACGTTTGTTATTGGTATGAGCTTTCATCTGCATGCACACTTCCAACACGACTACCTACCTGTAATGTACTAAGCATTAGCCTTGGCTGGAGGTTGTTTAATTGGACCTCATTTTTAAAGCAACTAGAATTTTATCTCCTCTATAACATCATATAGGGGACATCAGTGCCCACTTTGCACATGACCTTCAAAATTCCCAGAGGCCAGTCCTGCATGCAGCGCTAGAGTCAGGGCTTGCTTACAGCGAAGCTCTACTAGCAGCTATTGTGAATGTCAGGACTATGTGCCTGTGAAGACATACAGGGATTATATACCCCTGAAATGGTTGCCCTCATCCACTTGCAAATAGGGAGCAGGATTTGGGTCAAAAATGGGATTTCTAGGGTGTCTGGAGCACCTCTCATTTTAGAAAAGAATCACGGCTTTCCTTTAAGGACTTACCACTACACTGTGGTAAGTCCTTAAAGGCAAGCGGTGCTTCACAGTCCCACAGGATAGGAGGTAGACAACTTACCAGATAGGAGGTAGACAACTTACCAAAGGCTTCACTGTGCCATTTAAATAACCACGTCTTAAGATACCTTAAACACCAACAAATATAGTGTGGCATAAAATATGTTGCTGTGCTGTTATTCTACCTGTATTTTTCTTGATTGTCTGTTTCATACCTAACTTTGTTTTGTTTAGATAAAACCGTTAAAATAAAATTTCGTGGACTAGTACAACTCACTTCATCTGATGCATTAAGTGCTCTCAGTTGCCATACGGATAAACACACACAGGCACGTCGGGGAAACTTACACACCAAAGACCAAGCAGTGCAAGGGGTAAAGTCTGCATTTTTTAATGCAAAGCTGCAAAGGCAGGAGTGCAGCATCTGGTAGCGGGAACCTCTTACGAGGATCACGGTGGATCCAGGAGAGCATCTGAGAGGAGGCGGCGCTTCGGAGGGCGGAGGGGGCTCCGCTTGGAACGCGGTTCCAATGGGGTTTTGGCTCCACCCCGGAGCCTCCCCGCCCAGACCACGAGGGCTGCCGGCACAGGCTGGCTAGAGCACTTGGGGACGTCTTCCCGCATGCAGACGTGCAGGACGTGACAGAGGGGCAGACCGGAAGTGCCGGCTGCAATTACCAAGGAAGACACGCGCTCACCTCGTGGTTGAGCCGGGGAGAGAGAGCAGAGCACTTGCTCTAGTATAGTATTGCATTCCCTGCCGGGAAAGCGCGCGTAGCCTCAGCCATCTGTAGAAGGGGGGAACAAATCAACGCACACATTCTCCCTCGAAGCCGATTTTAAGATCGTTATCTCGATAGCTCAAAACCTGCTTCAGAACCAGCAAACACGCACGCGGATGCAACGCTTGGCAATATCTAATTCGGGTCAAGTTATAATTAAACAACCAAACAGGAACAACTCTGTCCGATCATCAGCTATCTGCCGTTCCCAACCCCGGAGCCGTTAAGTGGTCACATAATAAGGCTTTTTAGAGGAGAAAAGTCGCGTGGGGGGCGGGGGACGACTCCTCTCCCTCATCATAATCCAAGCACCATTGGCGATCTGCAGATCTGAAGGAAATCGAATCACGTATTCTGTTACCCCCTCTGGCTGTTAAGAAAGTAAGGCGCCAGCCTCTGAAAGTTTAATGGCTTTGCAGCTAAGACGACCCACGCGCCTTTTTTTAATATCTGCTCTAGATGGCGTTTCCAACAAGAAGACCGCCGTTATACATTTAAATGCTTTATAACCCTCATGATTCAATCCATTTATATGAAAGGAGGGAGAGAACTGAACTCACTGCTGTTAGGAGCCGAGCTCGATCTCTTAACGGGCTGAAGCAAATTCAGTGAGGACGCTTTTTAAATTCAGCCTCCCGGGCTCTTCAGTTTGGGTAGCGTAACGCGATGGATCAGACTGTCAGAATACAGAACATCCCCGAGCTCCATGGTCCATTCCACAGAATACATAGAAGGCGGCTTCCCAAACTGTCACCGGGCGTCTTATTTTTCAAACGTTGATCTGGCAACAGCGGTTGCCTAAGGTCATCTGCAGCCAACCCTGCCTCGCCTTTACTTCTTGTTGCAACTGCACCGACTAAGCGACCAATGGCTACTTTTAGAATATAATATTCCTCTTGGCGAGAGCTGCCCATGAGGAGAGCGAGAGAGAGAGCACGTGCACAATAAAAGGCCGGAAACAAGCACATTACTGCCTTGTGAGACGTTTTCACAAGCTTCCCCACCCCTTTATTTCCCCAATTCTCCTTGCCTGCAATCTGAATATAAAACCTACACCTGCTGGAATATACACACAGTTTTTTAAAACAACAACAACAAACCCTTTAGATCGCATATTAACATTTACAAGCAGCACTATCCCTATGTATTTAAAAAAAGGCGTTCTTTTCAACGTTGGTTAAAAACACACAAACGCATATGCAGGCTGTACTCGTGACACCTCTCTCTGGGTTGATCATAGCCATCAGATTGAAGCGCTTGGCAAAGTAGTCGCATGTCCTGATCCAGCCAAGTAGCTTCCCCTCAGTCCTCATTCACACAGCGCATATTTACAAACCAACACGTAAATACAGGGTAACCTTACCAACCGAAAATGGAGGAAAAGCAGGCTCCAGACGTGTGCTTCTGCTCCCCAGCCTGTTGCCTAGAAACAAAAGAAGGAACGAATGGGGATGGGATGTAGCATTCACTTCAGGTTGACTCAGTTGTGAGTTGTTCCTGAGGGCGTGCTTGACATCCTGCCTCTCACTATACATTGGACCCGTAAATCACATGAAACAGCTCAGGCCTATTGCTTTCTCTTAAATCAAGTGCTCTCCCCATGTAGGTAGGAACAAAAGGAGTTGTGGCTTGAATATGCAAAGTAGTTTGTTCACCCTCCTCTTTCTTGCCTTTGCAGTACTATATCAGGAAGTAAAACTATAACGCCCTGTTGCTGTTTTGCATCATTTGGGCCATTTTAATAAAATAAAGCAAATTCTTAATTACTATTCCTATCATAGCAGTATCACCCGTGACTTTAACCTACGTTGGCAATAAGATCCATAGCTAGATAACATGACTTCTTTAAAAGAAAAGAATGAAGAGCACAGGGAAGACAACAAAGGAAGCGCTGTAATCCTTTTTTGAAGAACTTATTGAAAATCTTTCCATATTTCACTTAGATTTGTCAACAGGTTTCAATTATATCCTAGGTGATTATCCATTTTTTGTTCATGCTTATTCTGTGGCAGAATCCCAACAGCCAATTTAATATCACAGACTGACCCTCTCTGTTCTTTGTTGATAAGAAGTTAAAACCAATATGATACCATAAGCTTATAATATAAATATAATAATCTACACAAATCAATCACACTTGAAGTACAATTCTGGTCACCTCACTTGAAAAAGGATATTGTGGAGCTGGAAGATGTTCAGAAAAGGGCAAACAAAATCATCACGGAGTTGGAGCAACTCCTCTATGAAGCTGTTTAGAGAAAACTATATATGAGGAGATATGATAGCAGTGTGTAAATTATGCATGGTGTTCTGGTGTGCCATCTGGAGTGGGGCGAGGGTCCCCCCCATGAATTTTCAAGGAGGAGGCGTGCTTCCATCACATGGCCCCAGCCCTCTCAATTGCAGGGGCAAGGTGGCATGTTTGATGGTGCTGCAAAAGTGGGTAAGGAAATGTTCTCCTGGACGTCTCATAACTCTTGAATAGGGGTCAGCAATTTTTTTCAGCAGGGGGCTGGTCTACTGTCCCTCAGACCTTGTGGGGGGCCAGACTATATTTTGAAAAGGAAAAGGGGGGGGGGGGAATGAATGAATTCCTATGCCCCACAAATAACCCAGAGATGCACTGTAAATAAAAGCACACATTCTACTCATGTAAAAACACCAGGCAGGCCCCACAAATAACCCAGAGATGCATTTTAAATAAAAGGACACATTCTCCTCATGTAAAAACACGTTGATTCCCAGACCGTCCGCAGGCTGGATTTAGAAGGTGATTGGGCCGGATCCGGCTCCCAGGCCTTAGTTTGCCTACCCATGCCTCTTGAATAGGTGGGTAGCCAATGGTGCTGAATATTGGAAGATCCAAGATGGACCAAAGGAAGCCCTTCTTCACACAATGAACAGTTAAACTATGGAATTTGCTCACACAAGAGGCAGTGATGACCACCAACTTGGAAGGCTTTAAAAGATTAGACAAATTCGAAAAGCAGACAAACGAACCATGACGACAATGTTCCAGCTCCACAGTCAGAGGCAGCATGCCTCCATATGCCAGTGGATGGGAAACTGCAGGTGGGGGGGTGGGGAGGGAGTGCTGTTGTGATCAGGTTCTGCTTGCAAGCTTTTCATGGGCATCTACCTGAGCTGGCCACTGTGAGAACAGGATGCTGGGTTAGATAAGCCATTGGCCTGATCCAGCAGGCTCATTTTATGTCCTTAAGTATAGAGGTACTTGATAATAAAAACAGAAGAAACAACATTAAGGCAAATATTAACTAATTTAGGGGCCACATTACTGAGCCTAGTGCAGGTTTCTTCCGATTGTTTTCTCTTTATAAGATCAGGTGTAAGGTAAAGGGGACCCCTGACCATTAGGTCCAGTCGTGGCCGACTCTGGAGTTGCGGCACTCATCTCGCTTTATTGGCCGAGGGAGCCGGCGTACAGCTTCTGGGTCATGTGGCCAGCATGACTAAGCCGCTTCTGGCAAACCAGAGCAGCGCACAGAAACGCCGTTTACCTTCCCGCCAGAGTGGTACCTATTTATCTACTTGCACTTTGATGTGCTTTTGAACTGCTAGGTTGGCAGGAGCAGGGACCGAGCAACGGGAGCTCACCCCGTCGCGGTGATTCAAACAGCTGACCTTCTGATCAGCAAGTCCTTGGCTCTGTGGTTTAACAGTGCCACCCGCATCCCTAAGATCAGATGTAATCTTCCACAAATGAGCATTGTGGGGATGGGCTTCCTAACCTGCTCCCCACTAGTCTTTTTGCTGTTAAAAAATTCTCTCAAGTTGCTTTATGCCCTGCAGGAGGAATGATACAGGAGGCAAGTTTGGGAAGGTAGTTCTAAGCAACAAAAAACCCACAACCCTACTCAAATGGAAAAGGGTTATCAAGTACGGGTACTTGTCTCTACAACAACTTAAGAGGTTTGCTAAGGGCAAAATACAGTACTACGTGACACCATTCAGGAAGTCAGGCCACTCTTTGTTTCATATATTAACTTTCAGAACCTGGACACACCCACAATCACACTCACATATGTCCTTCTGGAGACACTCCCTAGCCCAAACTGCATATTTACCATGTATAAAATAAAACATTAGTTTGTACATTAAAGGTGACTCCTGCATGCAATGAAGTGCTAAAGAATGGCTAACACAAAGTGGTTACAGTGGTACCTTGGGTTAGGTACTTAATCCGTTCTGGAGGTCCGTACTTAACCTGAAACTGTTCTTAACCTGAGGCTCCACTTTAGCTAATGGGGCCTCTCGCTGCCACCACTGCGCCACTACCTCACGATTTATGTTCTCATCCTGAAGCAAAGTTCTTAACCTGAAGCACTATTTCTCAGTTAGAGGAGTCTGTAACCTGAAGCGTATGTAACCTGAAGCGTATGTAACCCGAGGTACCACTGTGTATGTAACACTGATGGTTATATGTTTGTGTGTTTCTTTAGGGTTGTTATATTGGGTGTTCTATTTGTGCTTAGTAGGAAAAATCCAATTTGCTCAGGACTGCAGACTTAATTTCCCATGAGAAGTGGTCACTGCATGCTAAACTAAGGAACAGAGTATTTATTTACCGGTACCTTATTTTCAAAAGCTGGAGAATGCCAGAGGCGGGATATAGTTAATCTTCCAATGAAATAGCCCACGGCCTTCAGCTACAGCCCATCACCACTCAGTAGAGAATGGTGTCCCACTGCCAGTGTCAAAATACAATTCTGACTACCAGTCTAGTCAGCATGTGTTCATGGAATGGAGGAAGATACTATCTTGTCCTTAATCTCAGGTAACAAAACATGTGGCTTCCTTCCTGCTATACTTCTGCTATGAACCCAAGGTGGAGAACCTGTGGCCTTCTGGATGCGGTTGACTAAAACTCTCCTTGCTTACCTACTGTGGGTTTTAGTAATATTTTGCAGATTTAAATTAATATTGCATGGCTTTATTGGGTTTTTTAAAATTCTTTTGTGAATACTCCATGTGACACATTGTCTAGTGTTTTCTGAAACTTATGCTTTAAATGCGGTCTCTCTTTTTTAAGAATCACCCTAGCCAACATGACCAATAGTCAGGGATGAGGGGAGCTGCAGTTCGGCAACATATGGTGGGCCACAGGTGGAGGAGGAGTTTGGATTTGATATCCTGCTTTATCACTACCCGAAGGAGTCTCAAAGCGGCTAACATTCTCCTTTCCCTTCCTCCCCCACAACAAACACTCTGTGAGGTGAGTGGGGCTGAGAGACTTCAGAGAAGTGTGACTGGCCCAAGGTCACCCAGCCGCTGCATGTGGAGGTGCGGAGACGCAAACCCAGTTCCCCAGATTACGAGTCTACCGCTCTAACCACTACACCACACTGGCTCTCAGGTGAGGTTTCCCACTTCTGAGGTAGACATTTCATCACTTAACTTGGTTATTTTTTTTGGGGGGGGTGTCCCGTTGACAGACTTTTATAGTAATCAAGGTGTCTGGAAATATATGTGTACCAATTTCCCCTTCCTTTTTTGTTGTTGTTTATGGGATATCCCAGTTATGGGATAACTGTGCCCTGGGATTGAATAAAACCTATGTAAGGGTGAACGGATACATAGTTTTCACCTTTTAGTGTACAAAATGCCTTGCAAGTTTTTTCTAATATTGGGTGACATCCAGTGATGTCTGCCAACTTCTACAACGGAAATCTGCTTGCACAATGGGACTTCTGGTTTCTCTCTGCCAGCTTCCCCCAAAATCTGCTCTGTAGGGTCTCCCAACCCCAAATTATGCAGGTGCAGGGAAGAGGAAAGAAAGGAGAAGCTCTGTTGCATAAGTAAATGCCCACTCTTGTTACGCTGGATTCACAAAAAGGACCATAGCATATGCTAGGATGAAACACAGTAACTCCTCCTCACCCTGCTGAGGAGGAATTCAAACTGAGGGTTCACAGGCCCAAGCCCATTATAATAACACTGGTCTTTCCCCTATAACTTGATGCTATCTGCTACTCTGTGTGACATTCACTTGACCACAGCACTGCTAATTTGTGAGCTTCACTTCCTGATTAGCAAAGCCAACTTTCCACTACAACGTTTCCACAATTAATTCTAATTCAAACTGAAATCTGTGTAGAGAGGGGGGAAAGACATTTGGTCCATCTCCCACAGAGGCATTATTTGGCGGCTTTGTATTCTGAGGCCAGAGCCTGGTCCACCTCTGCAGGGACATCACTTCATAGATGTCAAAAGAAACCTTTGTCTCTGCCTCTGGTGACCTTTGTTATTTACCAGAGGTTAATCCTCCCCTGCTCCACTTCCATCCTCTTTCAACATCCCCCTTCTCTTGAAGCAAACATGTGGTTCTTCTGCCATCCCCCGCCCTGCAATCTGCCCTTTTGGTCCTGTTTGATAACAGGTTCCATCAACCTACTCCTCAAATCTCCTCAGTTGCTTCCTTCTCTTTCGCTTACTATTCACAGCATATTCTCAGGCTTTTACTGAGTGATATTTACACACACACACACACACACATATATATATATATATACCGTGCTGAAAAGCAATCCACACACAGAATCTCAATCAAAAAGTTATATTTATGGGGGTGTTAAAAGGGAATGACTTAACAAAATGTCCCAGTGGCTTCCTGGCTTAGCTAAGATTCATGCTAAAGAGGTATGGGTTTCATCAGCAGGTGGGTTAGGGAGGCAGACTGGGAACCCTGTGTACACTGCATTGTGTTCCAATATGGAGGAAAGGTGGAGTGCAATGTACTAATCAATACAATGCAGAAATAATTTTTGTTAACTTAAATACTTATAATGGAGTATGCCACAAGCAGAAAGAGAAGGCAACCAAAGCACTACGTGGAAAGAGATTGTGGGGGAAGGAATATGTGTAGCTAGATCAATTCAGGTGTTTCAAGCAACAAGTACACTGTCACATGGTGCAGAACCTCAAATGCTTCCGGAAGAGTAAGCAATTACCAGGAGGGTGGGGAAATAGAGATTCCTCCATATCTCAACATGAATTAGTTAGGCCTTGGAAGTCCAGTTGGTAGACCAGAGAAGTGTGACCCGTTCCAGATCTAGACCTGCAGCACATGAAACTGGAGAGTCA
Source organism: Podarcis melisellensis (assembly GCF_964234715.1). NCBI lineage: Eukaryota > Metazoa > Chordata > Lepidosauria > Squamata > Lacertidae > Podarcis > Podarcis melisellensis. The sequence goes on along the minus strand of NC_138529.1, from coordinate 30,914,097 downwards.
TTCCCAGTGTCTGATTCTCCTCTGCCTCCTCCCCAACTCCAAAATTCCTTCTCCTGGAAACTTGCCAAAGCCGAGCTGTAGGAATCATTCTAAGATTCCCCTGCGTTCCAGAAAATTACTTTGTGTGTGATTGATTCACTGCAATTAGAGGGGGAGTTGCAGTTAGCAATAACATTTTTTTTAACCTGCCCCAAGCCCTTGGGATGAGGTGGGATGTACATGGAATAAACTGAATTATTAAATAATTAAGCAAGGAATCATTAGTTCAGCCTCATCCCAAGGAGATCACTTCTGCAATTAAAAGATGGGTTTGAAATGTACCATGGCACTTTTGTTTTATCACATTGGCATAGGTAAAGCTAAAGGGACCCCTGACTGTTAGGTCCAGTCACGAACGACTCTGGGGTTGCAGCACTCATCTCGCTTTACTGGCCAAGAGAGCTGGTGTTTGTCCGCAGACAGCTTCCGGGTCATATGGCCAGCCTGACAAAGCCACTTCTGGTGAACCAGAGCAGCACACGGAAGCATCATTTACCTTCCCGCTGGAGTGGTACCTATTTATCTACTTGCACTTTGATGTGCTTTCAAACTGCTAGGTTGGCAGGAGCAGGGACCGAGCAATGGGAGCGCACCCCATCGCAGGGATTCGAACCACCGACCTTCTGATCGGCAAGCCCTAGGCTCTGTGGTTTAGACCACAGCGCCACCCGCATCCCATCACATTGGTATAGTATAGTGGAATAAATTAATGACATATATTTACAAACGATATATCCTGATAGTGTCAACAAATGAAATAAATGCACATACACACATGTTCTGGGCCACTAAACCACCTGCAATGTAAAGAATGGGGCTTGTGTGGCAAGGAAGGCAGCTAGGCTCCCTGGGCAGATCATCACTGCCAACACCCATCAAGACTCATCAGCTCTTAACTTGAGTATGAAATGCAAAGCCCCTTCATGACCACCCAGCCCAAAAGGCTTTTTTTAATTATTAAAGCAATTTAGCACTTCATTCAACTGCTCTCCTTTCTTTCATGAGAAAGAGGAAGAGTAACCAATCATTGCAATGACTAAAAAACATTCCAATTGTTCTTTTAAAAAAACCACCCCGTACCATCTGGTATGGGGTGTGTTTTATACTATATGCAGATGATGCTTAACTACCAGGATTGCAAATCTCAAAATTCAGCCTGGAACTGAAAACCAGGCAGTGTCCTCCTTGCTGGCTTCATGCATAATTGCCTGCAGGCTTTTCTGCTCCAGTGGACACATTGGGGGTGGGGGGAGGCTGTTTCCTAGCAGTTGAGTGCACAGATCCATCAGATAGGCCAGAAAGCCATTATTCGCGTTACTAGCTTTGCACTTTTTTCATTGAAAGCATCCAAAAAAAGGAAGCTGCTGTTTGCTACTGTGCGGGAGTCATCGTGACTATATATCCAACGTACTAAAAACTCATGCCTTCAGCTCTAGAGAGTAAGAATTCAGCCCCTTGTGCCCCAAACTGGCAATACAAAGGTCATTTAATACCGCCATTTAATTGCTCCCGTCCTACGAATCTCCATGCCAGATGAGTAAAGGCCTACATGTCTGTGATCACTCTGAGCTTACCGGATTGTGCCACTTACGAAGCTCAAGTTACTCACGTGCACAAATGTTTGCATAGCATTGATCAGAGCTGAAGTCATGGGGAGAACCGAATACTCCCAGGGAGAAGATCTACTGATGGCGGTGTCATTTTACAGCCAGAGTAGAACTGCACTTTAGATGATGCCACAAGCTATGTAAGTCTACCTCTTGAGAATTTCCCCTCCAGAAGAAGCAGCCTGTGTTATATACTGTACGGGGAATGGAAGTTGGGGAACCACATTAACAGCCCCAAACCCAGCAGGTCCTAGCTACCTACTAGACCCTTCCTCATGCTGTCAAACCACTTTGGTGGTTTGGCAAACTGCTTAGAGAATGTTTTGAGTATTAAAGCAGTATAATAAATAAATGAAAAGCAAGAACACTGCAGTACCAGCTTCATAACTGATTCAGTGTAGCGTAATGGTTAAAATGTTGGACTGGGACCTCGGACACCAAGGTTCAAATCCCCATTCAGCCATCTGGGTGACCTTGGGGCAGGGAAGGGGGGATATAAATGTGAAAAATAAATAATAAATCTACAGGTTCACATTTTTACTGTCATTTTATTTAGAGTTATTCTCCTATCTATTATTATTTATTGTTATCATTATAGTTGACAGGAAAGCTTAGTAAATTGTTGATCTATAGTGTTTGTAAAGGGCTCAGAAATATGTTAGTTAACCCAAACACCAAATTTGGCTTCCTACTGGGTCCTCAGATTGCTGTTCCACAACCCCATCATAGTAAATATACACACTTATTTTGAAATACTGTATAAATACCTTTCACTACAGTGGGCTTTCCAAATGAATAATGGAGGATGTAGCCGCAGCACTACCTAATTACTATCATATGCAGCTAAAAAAATCAATCTGATGCCACCAGTACTTCAAATAGAAAAAGAAAAGAGTATAAACACAGATGTCAGACTTGATATTGCTTAATAGAGAAATGTCGCTGTCGCAATTCAAGACAAGAACCAGTCAAACAGCACAGGCAGATATAAGCAGCTTCGCCTTTATGGTCTTTACAATTTAGTATTTTTTAAAATTAACATACCAAAGCAAAAAAGCAGCCAAAATAAGAAAGAAGTACAATCGTGCCCATATCATTTGTTTACAACATCTATGCCCAGGGAGGCGCAGTATTTCAATTCCAAGCAAATGCCCTAGATCCGTCAAAAAACATTGGATTAAATTAGATCAGTAACTGGGCACTGGCCGGAGGAGCCAATCAGGCCCAAGATGACTACAGAGATGGGCTGAGATTGATTCCTACAGATAAATGAAGTTTAAGGGAATCATTTACCATAGCTGGGACTGTGTGTACAGAGAAAAAGCACCTTGGAATCTTATCCAAGGATCTGGCATGGATACAAGTGCAGGTGAGCGGAGGACCATCTAAACACCAGAACCACACACCAACCAGAACGTCATCTAGAACCAGAACTCCTTTTCAAATGGCACAGTTCAGGTTGGAAACAACAGCACAGAGCAGAGTACCTCTGAGGGACAAAAGCCTCCTCACACAGCCCACCTGGATCATCTGGGAGTGGGGAAATGGGTTTCAGGGTAAGCCTTCCAAGTCTCTTGCTGATTTGAGCCGGATAATCTCTGACCCTAGAGATTAAACGTTACCCATCTTCCCGTTGCCCGGCCTCTCCCCTGATAAACAGGCGCGCGCGAGGTTTGCTCCTTGTTTCCTAGCCCAGTTCCTTCCCTCCCTGTCTGTCATCCCTTCACGAGCGTTTAAATCCCAGTGACATTTAAGGAAACTGGATCTCGTTGGAGACCCAGCCTCCCCTCCTCATCTCACGCGGTGCGCCCAGAAATCGAGTGCTCCTGTGATCCAGCCGAGCATCGTCACCAACTAGAGATCTATATCTAGGCCTTGTTGTGGGGTGTTTGCTGATGTTTAGAAAGGCGCAAACGCCTCTCAGCACCTTCTCGGAACCGGAGCCAGACTCCTTGTGATGCCCCTGGCTCCGGTTCCGAGTCGGTCTCGCTGAAAGAGGGAGGGAGATGCGCTCAGCAAGACAGAGGCGGGTGGATTGATCGCCTGTTTTAAAAGGGCTGTCTAAAAGCTTCGATGAGACTGGCTTTCGCTTGGTCCCGACACACGCATCTCTCCTCGGCAAATCTCACTTGGCCACGAAGCTCCTTGGGTCAAGGATGCGCGGGAGAGAAATGAATGAACTTCTCCAGGAGGAGGAGAAGCCGGAGCCAGACCGCTCAGGGTGGCCAGGACGCCTGGCGCTAGCAGGGGAGCCCTTGGGGATCATGAGGACCAGCCTCTTGGAGCCGCGGTCACCGTGACATGGGCTAGTAGGGGGCGCTGGGAAAGCACGATCGTGGAGATGCTGTTGCTGGGGAAATAAGGGCAACTGGACAATACGGTGCCCAAAGGGGCTATGTATGCCTGAGCCTTACGGAGGTCTGTCTATGGGATGCGCCCCCGCCGAGGTGCAGACCTCCCGCTTTCACTTCCCCACCCTCCTGTTGCGCGCAGATAGCCGCGTACTTTCCCCCTGCTCTTTTGGTCCAGGAGCATCTTGGGGAGGCAGCCGCGGGAGAAGGGGGCAGCGATGGGGCGCGGGGGACCAGCCCTGAGTCATGCACAGCTTCGTCAACACCAAGCCCGCCAGACGAGTCTCTCCGCCCGCTTGGCGCCTTCATCTCCCTCCGCAAGCGCTGGAGAGGGGACCCGGCGCCGCTCCTTCCCAGCCTTAAGCCAGCCCTCGCCTCCGACCCGCCCAGATGCGAGCAGGTGCAGCCGAGCGGCAGACCCCGGCGGGCCAGGAGAGCGCGCAGGTGCCCCCCGAGCGCCACCTGCCAAAGCCCCTTCGGGCAACCCGGGCAGACGGTCCCCTAGCGCGCGCGCTCTGCAGCAGCATCTCCCCGCCGCGCACAGCTCGCTTACCTGGGTATCCCGGACCGCTGGGCTGGGCTGGGCTGGGCGGCAGGTTCGGGCGTGGCTCCGTCCCCGGGCGCGGCGGGTTCGGTGGCGCGGCTGCCTGCAGTCCTGGGGCGATGTAGCGCCTGTAGCTCGAGAGCCGCGCAGCCAGCTCGGCGGGAGAGCGCGTCAGAGAGGCCGAGGGAGCCAAGTCGGGACCAGGCCAGGCGGGTCCTAGCGCCTCCCACGGGCCGCTCTCCGAGGGGGCGGGGGCCGAGCGGCAGCGTGGTCGGTGGGAGCACGTGGGCCGCGACTCCTCCGCCGAGGCGAGACGGAAAGAGGAGCTGTGAGCAAGAAGACCTAGGGGCAACATGGCGAAAAAACAGAACTGGGTCTGCCCCCTGGAGCAGGGTGGGAACTCAGGGAGCTGATAGTGGGCAATTCGATCAGGATCAGGTGTGACCCTGAAATTCTGGATCCCGCCAAAGTTTTGTGCTGCGAATCCCGCATTTTGTGCAAAGGGCCAAAACCCTTTACAAGTACAGCAGGGGCAGGGTAGAAATGGGCAGGGTAGAAATAATAAAGTTGTTGCTGTTGTTACTTTTATTATTAAGATTTCCCTTTCCTTTTTAAAATGATTTTATTGTATTTAATGTACAGTGGTACCTTGGGTTAAGAACTTAATTCGTTCCGGAGGTCCATTCTTAACCTGAAACTGTTCTTAGCCTCAAGCACCACTTTAGCTAATGGGGCCTCATGCTGCCGCCGCGCCACCGGAGCACGATTTCTGTTCTCATCCTGAAGCAAAGTTCTTAACCCGAGGTACTATTTCTGGGTTAGCGGAGTTTGTAACCTGAAGCGTCTGTAACCCGAGGTACCACTGTAAAGGGCCAAAAATCCAACCTCATCCTGTTTGACTCCAAACCAGTGCCAAAGTGTTCTGCTGGTTTTGTGCCGTCGCAAACCTCGCTTTCTGTGCCCACCCCCCAAACTGAGTAATTGACGCTCAATCAGTGCATATAGACACGGATATGGCGATACAGTAATTGGAGAGGTGTATAAACACAGTGTATTACACCAGAACCAGAGGCACCATAGGTCAGGGGGCAGGACAGAACCATAGGCACCACCAGACTGGTTCAAAACCACAGCCAGAATGACCTTGACTTACAGAACTGGATTTGAAGATTTAGGGTATAACATTTAGGAAACATCTGAAAGCAGCCCTGTATAGGGAAGCTTTTTAAGGTTTGATGTTTTACTATGTTGTTATATATGCTGGAAGCCACCCAGATTGTCTGGGGCAGCCCAGTCAGATGGATGGGGTACAAATAAATTACTACTACTACTACTACTACTAACTACAAGCCAGAAATGGAGCAGGCAAAGAAAAGAAGCAGAGAAATCTGGACCTTGGTCGGGCGCAGTGCTAAGGGAATTCATTGTAACAATGAGAATACTAGGACCTTCTTGATCTAGGACCAGACACAGCTCAAGCACCGTGGCAGTTTCAGAACCAGAAACTAAAGGGAGTCATGCCTAGCTATCTATCACCAGGTTGCCTAAGGTAAGACAGTCAAAGTTCTCAAGTCAGCTTTTGGTCAAGAACTGAGCGGATTTCAGGTTTATCCAGGATGCTACCCAATTAATGTGTGAAGACCCAGAACTGTATGGAATTAGGATTATATACCCAGGATTCAAGGCAGAGAAATTAAAATACTTCTTCATGCACCACATAGTTTAAACTATAGAATTTGCTCTCCCACAAGAGGCAGTGATGCTGGCCACTAACATGGATGGCTTTAAAAGAGGATTAGCTGAGTTAATGGAGGATAAGGCTGCCAATTACTACTAGCCGTAATAATAGCTATGCTCGGTCTCTATAGGAGGGCAGTAGTGCTTCTGAAGACTCGTGAAAAGCTTTCCCAGCAGTTTTAGACCAACAAATGTGATTTGCAGAGCCAACACATATACAACGTAATGACATTATTTGGCCTTTCCCTCCTACTCTGTAACTCCATAGTGGGCTCCTCTTTCCTTGAATTAAGGAGTTTTTGAACACCACCCACACAGGGAGGGGATATTTCTGCTTACATTTAGCTTCCCTTCAGCTTCTTATTTGTCTGAAATCAAGTACCAATGAACTATCCCTATTCCATTTCACTTGCAAAAGCTTACGGAGTGCAAAATTCACCAGCCTTTAACCAACAACAGTAACTGATATATCAAACCAAACCAAACATACTGATTGAAAGGGAAATTTGGAAGATTTTAGGACAGGCATTTACATTTTGGCAGCTCTGGCATCGCTGAGCATATCTGCGGACCATCAAGTGCAGTCTCACTTGAAAGACTTTACATACTTTTTCGCAGCAAGAGACAGGGACATGCAGGAGACATTCAAGAGGTTTCTTCCACTGACTGACTAGTGTAATGAGGCATTCTCCCTGGTGGAGAAATTGATAAATCAAGTGTCTGTCGCCAGAGGACCAAACTGAGACAGGCTAATTTTTTGAAACTTGGTACAGTTTAAACTTGGGACGCGGGTGGCGCTGTGGGTTAAAGCCTCAGCGCCTAGGGCTTGCCGATCGAAAGGTCGGCGGTTCGAATCCCCGCGGCGGGGTGCGCTCCCGTTGCTCGGTCCCAGCGCCTGCCAACCTAGCAGTTCGAAAGCACCCTCGGGTGCAAGTAGATAAATAGGGACCGCTTTCTAGCGGGAAGGTAAACGGCGTTTCCGTGTGCAGCTCTGGCTCGCCAGAGCAGCGATGTCATGCTGGCCACGTGACCCGGAAGTGTCTTCGGACAGCGCTGGCCCCTGGCCTCTTGAGTGAGATGGGCGCACAACCCCAGAGTCTGGCAAGACTGGCCCGTACGGGCAGGGGTACCTTTACCTTTACCTTTACAGTTTTATTGGATTCATTAATGTTAGCGTTTCGGATCAAAGAGCACCACAGACCGAAAGATATGGAGGAACTTGATTTGCCTGATCTTTAGTGTCTTCAGGGTGTGTGTTAGCAATTGCTAGCATGCCCCAGTCTCTATACAAGGTCGGATACCTGCTTGTACAGTACAGTTCTCTTACTTGCCAGCCACATACATATTTGAATGATTTTTCAGTTCATTTGTATGTTAATCAGAGTGTTTTGTAGTTACATATATATTTGCTGTTCATGGCTTGCTTTCCTTCTTCGCCCTTATTGCATGCATGCATTTATCACATGCATATGCTGCCCTGAATTTCACACCTTGAACTAAATTCCAGGCCAGGGCTCTGTCCATTCATCTCTCTGCTAGGCTCCAGTACCATAGGTTCCTCTGCCAGCTTCCATAACTGCGTCCCTTTGCCCTCTTGTGTCACCCAAGGCTATTTTGGGTGGCAGTGCTTGCTTTCCTCTCCTGTCACTGCTTATCTCTTAATAGGGCACTTGTGCATAGCAGTCCAGGATGCCTTTCTGCTCCCTCAGAGCTTTGCTGACATTTCTCTTGGCCAGTCCAGCTAGTTCACATTCTCCCTCCACTGCTTCTGGCATCCAGTGAACTCCCCTACTTTTAGACCTCACTTTGAAAATTGTGCACCAAAAAACTAAGGGCATCATCACATCTCAGTCAAAATCCCCCTCAACAGACCCCCACCCCCGGGGCTGCATCCACAATCTGCTTTTAAAAACGTCAATTCCATCAGAATTCAATACCGCAGCAGCATACATTAAATGGTGAAAAGCGCGACCTGCTTCTGTAGCTCTGTTGAGATATCCGTTCTTAACGATTTCAAGCTTGAATAGGACAAAGAAAAAAATTGGCTCCTTTGTTCCAAGAAACTTACTGAATGGCTTCCCAGCCCCGTGTGGGTGAAGGTGTCAGAAGTGGCGCTGTGTGGGCCGCTCTAAGGCCTGATAAGAACTTCCCTGGGTTTTATGACACTTCTGTCTGAACTGTGATATATACATATATACATACAAGCTTTAGCTCATAGAATTGTAGAGTTGGAGGGGACCCTGAGGATCATCTTGTCCAACCCCTTGCAATGCAGGAATATGCACTTTTTCATTACTGTGTAAGTATGTGCTCATTAATGACACATAACTCTCCCTAATTCTCTTTTACATGTATTAAGATGGGTACAAATGGGGATAGGGAGACCATTTCAGCCTAAGGGCCACTCTCTCCTGTGGCCAGATTTCTGGGTTCTGCACATCACTGGTGGGTGGGGCTAGAGGGAAAGTGGGTGGAGCGGGGCACTTGTTGTGCACCCAGGGGCGAGGCTAGGTGGCTGTGGGGGTACCGCCCGTGGTGAGCATCCCAGGGGGGCAATGGCAATGTCACCCCCCTTAGGGATGACCCCCAGTTCAGGCTGCACCCACCACACACCCCTTCCTCTGCCAGTGGGTGGAGCAACAGATACAACTCTTACATATTTTTAACATAGTACGTCACATACAATTTCCAGCTTTGTTAATGTAACAACAGTCTGGTTTCTCTTTTTCTGTTTTCCACCCATGTAGGAACTTCTGTCTTCTTAAGGTTGGACACAGATCTGGGTAATAACTGGATATAATATAACGGATCAACCATTTGTTCATTTCTTCATGCCAGCAGTTCTGGGCTCAACTTGAAACCTGCGTAGCACCACCTAATGTTATGGTCCGTTCCCTCCTCCCATCTTCTTGATTAAATCCAGATTCCATGGCTTCCACATCCAAGAGCCTTTTTTTCTTGCTGCCCTTCCCCTTGATTTCTTTACTATCTCCTCTGGTGGAGAGTTTTGAAGAACTCAAAAGCTTGCATAGTATTACATGCCATTTTGGTTGTCTTAATAAAGGCACTGCTCTAATGTAGGCTTTGTAGTTTTTCTTATGGGTCACCAAGGCTACTTTTGCTTTCTAATAAAGTTCCCCACCTTAGGTGTAGATTCATCTAATACAGTGGTACCTCAGGTTAAGTACTTAATTCATTCCTGAGGTCCTTTTTTAACGTGAAACTGTTCTTAACCTGAAGCACCACTTTAGCTAATGGGGCCTCCTGCTGCTGCTGTGCCGCCGGAGCACGATTTCTGTTCTCATCCTGAAGCAAAGTTCTTAACCTGAGGTACTATTTCTGGGTTAGCAGAGTCTGTAACCTGAAGCGTATGTAACCCGAGGTACCACTGTATTAGAATCCTAAAATCATATAATTGTACAGTTGGAAGGGATCCCAAGGGTTATTTAGTCAACCCCCATTGATTAAAAAAATATATGCCACTCTCTTGCCCCAACCAGTTCCTTCTATCAGTCATGCTACTTGCATGGAGAGGTGGTTTTGCATAACAGCTCCTACTCAATAGTGTCCCTAACATTCATCCCTGCCCTAACAAAATTCCTCCTTCTCTCTCCCCACCCCCAGTAGAAACATGCACAGCAAAGCCATTTTGTGACCTCTTAAATGTTATTTTCTAAGTGAGTGCTCCCCCAATTAACATTACAAGTCTGGCACAGCTGCCGTTTACTGAGGTTTCTCTGTAACTTCCGCTAGCAACTGTGGGTTCTTCTCTTCCTGTTCTGGAACGTATAGCTGTCTACAGTTTCTTTTAAATGATGTGTAAGTCTGTTGCAGCAATACCAACAAAGAGTCTTGTACACATTTGTTATGGCATAATAAGCTTTCATGAAGCAGAGTGCAGTTCATTAGATGCAGCGAGTGTTATCTTTAACTAACAAGTATATTTACATATCAGGATAGGGAGGGAGAGAGAAATGTAAACCATGGAGTAAACAGTGAGGTCAAACCCAATGAAATACACAAGGTCTGTGACAATTCAATTAACAGCTTTTTATTAAGTGTTAATCCAGAGAATAAGATCATATATGGGTGGGAAAATTGACCCTCCAGATGTTGGCAGACTAACTCTCATCAACCCCAGCCAGCATACCCCCATGGTCAAGGAATTATGGGAGCTATCGTCCAGCAACATATGTCGAGCCTGGGGACTCTCCATCCTTCCTCTACACCAGGCATGTCCAAAATCCATTTTGGGGGTCTAATCTACCGGTTGGTTCAATCCGGCCCCTGTGGCAGTTTATTTCCTGAGGTAAAACCCTAAAAAAGCTGAAAGCTGAACAACTTCAATCTTAAAACAAACTTCATTCCAAAAAAAAGGCTCAACAACTTTAATTCTAAAATAAAGCTCAACAAGTTTGGGGTAAAATCATAAATGCATGTTCACTTCATCAAATCTGGCCCTCTTTGAAGAAAGTTTGGGCATCCCTGCTCTACACTAAGAGATAAGAGTCACCAAGAGAAATAAAATACCTATTAACATGATTGATTCCTCTGCCTACACTTCCTACAGTTCAACACAGGGTGAAAAGGAAACCACTAGCTAATAATATACATTTCCTTCATCTGAAGAAAAGTTTTATGGTGTATGATTTTAAAGTTATGTTTTGCTTAAAGAAAAGTGAAGGGAATAGTGTTGTACTGTTAAACTGAAATCCTGTACATATTGACAGACTTACCTGGGAATAAGTTCCATTGAGCCTAATTAGTCTTAGTTCTGAGTAGACATGCTCAGGATCGCCCATCAAGATAAAAACAACTGGGAATTCCTGGTTTGAGAAAGTTCTTGATGAAAATTGTTTAGACTTTTCATAACCACTACCACAATGAAGGAAGTTAACAGTTAGGACAATGGATAGGAAAGTACCTTTCCTTTCAGCTGTGGCTGCATGTTGCAAGTATGAAGGATGTGTTTGACTCTGTCAGAGCATAAATTACCTCATGCATGTGAGTCATCATTACTACCCTGCAAGTACTCTTTTTTTTTTTTGCAGTAAATCTGCTTCGTGCTTATTTCACGTAGTTCTTAAATTGATGGATGGATGAATGATACATTCAGTTTCCTAGCAGGCAATCAGACAAAATGCCTTTTTGGTTCCTCCCTCCAGTTACACGATTATTTTCATACAAGCAAAGAAATTTCAAGACAACAAGGCTTAAGTTCCTGGAAGAGGAAAGGAAAGCAGTGTTATTAATTAACAAAGGTTCTGCAGCAATAAGTCTTATTTAACTGCTATCTAAATAGCCTTCCACTCGTGTAGATATCTAATCCTTAATGAGATGAGAAATGGAGAGATAATCACCACCCGCCTCATACCCATATCAGGCAACCTCATTTTGGCTCAAACCCATGGAGCTGACTTCAATTCCCAGGCTCCACACAGTTCAGCAGCCCAAGAGGTGCCAAGGGAGGCATGTCAGAGTCACCTCAGCCCTCGGCTAATTAGTGAGGCGGGCTTGCAGTTCCTAAGTGGGTTGCAGTTATTGATCAAGCAGAACAGCATTAAGAGGTTGGTCTAGGGGGGAAGGAGAAAGCCTTAATCCTAATTTAATTATGCTCCTTAGCCTGTACCAATTTTACCAGTTGTGACATGTTTTAATGCCCAATAACCAGCTGGCTACCAGATCTATCTATCTTTCTATCTGGTTATCTGGCTCAGCTGCTGTAGAGAAAGTCACATTTTTAAATCCTTGTTAGTTCTGGTTAAGATTTGTTGTGTTTCAAAGCTATACCCCATTCCTTTCCATTCCACATCACGACTCTGTTGGAATTTATAGTGCAATATTATCTTCTAAAAGGTTGTTCCCATGCTATGTTATTGACAGAAACAGAAAGAATACGTGCACTCAGGAAGGCAGATATGGTAGCACAGTGAGAGCACCAGAGATGCAGCACTCCACAGTGCATGGCAAGATATTTTTGTTGACTCACTGTTTGAAAGTGACCTACTTAATCTGGTTCTGGCGGGTTGAGCTCAGTCAACTGGACACATGCAGATCAGCTAGAAAGAACTACAGGAAGTCTTCTTCAGTTCTAATTTGGCTTGACTGTAACTCTTGTTTATTTCTCTCTTCACGGATTCTCAAACATATTCCTGATAAATGCATAAATGCTTCTCTCTATACCTTTGCAATAAATGCTCATTTACTGTATGATAGAGGCTGGCCTAGATTTACATTGGCTTCATTTTAGCACTGGTATTTAGGGATCAGAGCAAAGAGAAATGATCGCATTGAAATAATTGTCTATAATAAATATAGTGACTGTATGCTATTAAATACAATTAGGATTCACTTATGTTCTCATTGGTAGTTAATGCCATTATAACATCATCATCATCATTATTATTACCTTTAACGTATGTTTTAAGGTTGTTTGCAAACATACCATAAAACTGCTCAAAATAGTCTTTAAAACTACAAAAACAACTGAAGATAAGTTGAATAATAATGCAAAATAAACACCAAAGCAGATAATTTTTTTGTCTCCCTGGTAAAACTTGCTGAAACAAAATTGTCTTAAATTGTTTCTGGAAAGTACAGATACAGTGGGTGCCTGTCTCTCCCATGACAGAAAAAGGGCAGGCCGTAGGAACTTTGACGTGACTGGGACCTCCGGTGCTGCTCACTGCCATGGCGCCCACCATGTTGCCTTGCCGGAAATCCCCAGGCATAAATTCAGGGACATTAATTAAAATCTGGGGACATTCCGGGGACAGATTTTGTCTGGCGACAGATTGGTGAATCCAGGGACTGTCTCCAGGGACGTCTGGTAAGGCAATTGGAGCAATTGGGCCAAATTGGGCCCCGCGGGCCGCTCCTAAGGGGGCCCCTGCACCAGGGTAATCTAGATGGATTTTATTTATATCTATAAGATTTTGCAGACTTTGGCTGTGAACTGGGGCCCTACAATTTTTTTTTTTTAATTCAAGTTGTGCCCCACTGCTTCAAATTGGGCCCCACTGGCTAGCCCTCAGTCTAATAGTTGCTGAGCCTGAGTTGTCCTGCCCTCACATGAAGTATTGGGGGAGACGGCAGGCTAGTGAGGCCCCCTAGATTTAGAGGCCTGAGTTGCCCTGCCCTCACATGAAGTCTTGGGTTTGCAATTTTGGGAGAGGGGAGACTATCCGCTGGGGAGCATGTGGGCTGGCAAGGCCCCCTAGATATAAAAGCCCTATGTTTCAGCCTACTTAGCCTATACATAAATCTGGCACTGGCCACACTGAAAGTCCATCTCCAAGTTATTGTGGAGCAGGTTTCTTCATACGACATAGTACTGCAACTTACAGAAAAGTGAGTCTGAAGATGATCTCAACTTACACGCAGGTTCACACAACAGGAAGTAGTCCTTTAGCTACCTTGGTCCAGGTAATTTGAGGTTTTAAAGGTCAAGACCAACAGTTTGTTTTGCAAATTAAACATCTTTTATTATACCAAACATTCATTGATTTCCCTCCTTTTCCTTCCAAGGTTCATTTGTCTTATCCAACATTCCTGCATATTTTAATGTACCCATTTAATTCAATTTACCTTTCTTACATCCTCTGAATTATTTTAATACTGCCAGTGTTTTTAACTATATACAATTATTTTCAATATACTCAACAAATATTTTCCACTCCTCTTTAAATACCTGTTCGTGTTCTCTTATTCCATTTGTTAGACCTGCTAACTCTGCATATTCTACCATTTAAGTTACCAATCCTCCTTACCAGGAACGTCTCTTGGCTTCCATCTTTTGGCTAACAAAATCTGAGCAGGTGTTGTTGCATACATAAACAAAATTTTCTGACTCCTGGGAACCTCTGCCTATACAATTCCTAGCAGAAATGCCTCTGGGTTGTTTGGGGAAAGTTCTTTTCAACATTTCCCCCCATCTCATTATATATCATTTCCCAATATTCTTTAATTTTTTTGCATGTCCACCACATATGAAAAAGGTTCCTTCTACTTTAAATTTCCAACACAAATCGATTCCACATTATACATCTTAGCCAATCTACTCAGTGTTAGATACCTACCATCTATGAATCATTTCATATAGTTCTCTTTCAGCATGTAGCATGCAGTAAATTTCAAATCATTCTTCCAAAGATTATCCCAGAGGTTTAATTCTATATTCTATGTTCTGTACCCTATATCCATTACCCAGTGGGTCATTGATGCTTTAACTAGCTCATATTTTGTTTCCCATTCCAATAATAATTTGTACATTTTGGACAATTGTTTTTTTTTTCTTATTCAGCAATAACTCTGTTTCAGATTGTGAGCTTTGGTCCAAAAAGCCATTTTTCTTATCTAGTCTGAACATATCATATAGTTGATGGTACTGTAACCAATCAGTAACTTGGTTCCCTTACTTCTTCCATTGGTTTTAATCTGGGTTCACTCCCTGAAAAATATAACAAATCCCTATAAGTTGCCCACTGTCTCTTCATATTTATTCTCTTAATTGTAATTAATTGTAATTGTATTTGCTTCTGTTGGCAATAACCATGGAGTGTTTTTATTTCCAACAAGTTTTTATGTTTCTCCCAGACTTTATACAGATTTCTCCTAATAACATGGTTCATGAAGCTCTTATATATTTTAGCTTTCCCATACCAAAGACATGCATGCCCGCCAAACTTCATATTATGGCCTTCCAGATCTAAAATATGTGCAGTTTGAATTCAGCTGAGTTAACAAATTGATCACCACATTTTGCATTAGCTGTAGTTTCCAAACATGTTTTAAATTGTATTTATTTATTTCAGTTAACAGTAACAGGTAACAAAACAGGCATTTCATATTACAAGACCCTTTCCATAACTTGGGGTAGCCTTAGAAGAATGATTTTGTTGCTTAGTCGTCTTAGTCATGTTCAACTCTCTGTGACCCCATGAACCAGAGCATGCCTAGGAAACACTCACTTTCTTCTCAAAGCTTCTCCTTTGTTATGGTTTCTTGGCAAAATGCTGGGGTGGTTTGCCAGTTCCTTTTCCAGGTGGATCACATTTAGTCTAAACTCTCGGGTATGACCTGTTCGTCTTGGGTAGCCCTGCATGGCATAGCTCAGAGCTTCTTGGAGTTATTCAAGCCCCTTCGCCAGGACAAAGCCACGAAGGGGAGAAGAATGATACAACGGTAAAAATATGAATGGCAGTCTGCATAAAATGTAGCCCAGTACAGCTTGCAGTTCCAAGATCTACTTCACACTGGGATCTGAAACATATTGGCAAATATTATTTCTGTATATTTTTGCATAATATCTTGTACACACCATGCCTCACAGTGAGGCTGTGTACACATTACTATTTACTCTGGCTTCACTGCATTCCTCCTACTTCTGGTGTTTGAAATCGCGCACCCAGGTTGTTAGCCACAATCCATATCTAGTTTCTTTAGAAATACTGCTGCTTGATATGTTTCCCTCAGACTAGCTTCTAACTGATTTGAAAACATAATCCACATTCACTTTGCAGTCAAGCAGCAGTGTGTACTTTTCAGACAGTCCTTGTGCATGCGCAGATGACAGCTTCATGAATAGGAGTTGCAGGCTCAGGGAAACCAAACAGGTAACAGTGCATTGGATAAAGCACTCTCTCTCCAGTATGTACAACAATGTGCAAATGTGAATTGAAATGCAGATCACTGTGTTTTAAGATGCTAATGTGTACATAGCCTGTGTTTTTATTTTTTTAGTTGTTCTGGAATTTGGTA
The DNA here is from genome assembly GCF_964234715.1 of Podarcis melisellensis. NCBI lineage: Eukaryota > Metazoa > Chordata > Lepidosauria > Squamata > Lacertidae > Podarcis > Podarcis melisellensis. Next base: position 30,898,060 of record NC_138529.1, on the reverse strand, counting down.
ACTGTGAGAGACAAGACGAAGCATCTCACTTCTATTACCCAAGAACTGTTCAATGTGTTCATAATGTTTTAAAACGTATATTTTTCTGCAGCAGCTAAGCAAACAACATATCTGTGGGCATCTGGGAAATGTTAAATCAACCAGAGTTTATTGCAGATTCCAAAATTAGTCCTCAGTTTCTCCTGTCTCTTGGTTATGAGACAGAGAGACAGAGAGACAGTATAGCTGATTTGTAGCTCTGAAAGAGCTTTTGAAAAAATGCCCTTGAAAAAATTATTACAGCAATATAATAACCCAAATGTTAAAAAAGCCAGTAAGAATAAAATATGCTAGTGGTATTGTGATTTAATGCTGCAGTTCTATGCATATTTCAGTAAGGGCCCCATATGCACTACACATTTAAAGCAGTATCATACCACTTTAAACAGTAATGGCTTTCCCCAAAGAATCCCAATTCATAAGTCTATCACTGGCTGCTACCATGATGCTAGATTCAGGTAGGTAGCTGCATTGGTCTGATGCAGTTGAAATACATAAGAAAATTGTCCAGTAGCACCTTAGAGACTACACAAAAGCTTATACCCAGAACATACTTAGTTGGTTTCTAAGGTGCTACTGGACAACTTTTTTATTTATTTCGACTGCTACCATGATGGTTAGGCTCTTTCTCCACCATCACAAGCAGTAATGCATCTGAATACCAGTAGCTGGAAACCATAAAAAAATAGAGAACTCCTGTGTTCAGGTCCTGCTTGTGAGTTTCCCACAGGCCACTGTGAGAACAGGATGCTGGACTAGATGGGTCATTAGCTTGACCCAGCAGGCTCTTTTTATGTTTTATTGTGATTTTATATTTGTTAGTTGCCTTCCAAATCTGTATGATTTGGGGCAGGGCAGGATACAAAGACTTTTCAAAACAAATAAGTAAGTGTTTCTGAAAACATTTTTCCTCTCCTCCCTGCCAAAGCTCCCCAAACTCTCTGCCCTTGTATTAAAATAATGAACGAGAACATATTTCCCCCCCAGCACGTCGAACTCTGCACACTGTTTAAACATGTTAACAGTTATTACAGGAAACTAGTCATGCTGTTCCAGTCAGGGAAGTCACTGGGGCTGACGAAAACGATGAGTGTTTAAATTTATCTTCCTGTGTTGCTCCAAGCTTCACGTAGACAAGAGGAGGGGGAGCATGAGAATCGTAGGGCAGAATTTGTGTGTGGGGTGTGACTACTTTACCCAAAACAAATGCTTCCTCGTTTAGAACTGAACTGGCTTGACCTGGTTCCCTTAATATTTCTTCATTGTAATGTGTTGTTGTTGTTTTTTTAAGAGAAGGCAGAAATGTATATATAGATCAATGAAAGCACGACAGCGGTACTGTATGTCGAGGAAGTGTATAAGTAATGTTAAAGCCCCTGTAGGGGACACAAGCGAGGGTCCCGACGTGCCTCAAGCCCTCAACCCCGCTATTTGCTTTTTAAAAGCCATTCACGCAACTGCTAATTGCCTAAGCAGCGCCTTTTCGAGCCTGGTCCTCGGCAGAAGAGGAAATGCAGGCAGTGGTAGCCAAACTTGACCCTCCAGCTGTTTTAGGACTACAATTCCCACAATCCCTGACCACTGGTCCTGTTAGCTAGGGATGATGGGAGTTGTAGTCCAAAAACAGCTGGAGGGCCAAGTTTGACAATGCCTGAGCGAAGAACTACGAAAGGCAGCGCCGCCAACATCGCTTGGGGATCATTATAGGATGGGAAAAGGGGGGGGCGTGTAAAAAAAATATTCTCAACACTGGTGGAAGCTGGAAACGGTAGGATAGGAAGCGTGGGCTCTCGGCTGTGTGTCTTGCGGAGCTAGATGCAGCGGGAGGTGGCTGGGGAAGGAGCGAGGGGCGGTCCCAACGGCCCGAAGCGCCGGTTGCCGGAAGGAAGCATTTTCACGTCGCACCAGTCGCTGTGGTTTCTAAGGAAACGGGGTCTTCGCCGTGGCCGAGATTGAGCCGTTTCTTGGAACCTGCTGGGTTCGTGCAAGGAAAAGGGTGGTAGTACGAGAAGGGTGGGCTGAGTACTTTCATTAGCAGTCTAGTGTGGCATAAGATACAGGTTTGGAGAAGGGGGGGGGGATTTTAGGCGGCTTGTGTGGTTTGCTAAAACCCACCCCCCTAGGAAGCACAGACATAGGGGAAGGGGGCAGTTCCGAATTTACGAATAAGCTACACAAGCTATAGCCCCACTCTCTTGGGGGGCCCCAAAAAAGTAAAGGGGGAAAAACTGGATGTGCATTACCAAAATATAAAATAACTAATATACTTCTTTTTAATTGTGTTTCAGTTCAACAATTACTTTGATAAAATACATATTTTGTTATGTGCAAATGGCTTTAGATAACTATCAGGTCCATAAATTACCATATAGGATATATTCAACACAAAAAACTGTGACAATTTGTTGTTGACAAAGGGCAGCTGGACATATAAAGGGCCCCATTACCTTCAGTAGCTTAGGGCCTCATCAAAACTAAATCTGGCCCTGGAAGGGGGGTATGCATGACAAAATAAGGCAAAGTCATGCGTGGGACATGGGTAGCATGAAGGGGGGGGGTACAGTTATACTGTATGCTGCAGTCCCTGGCCATGCTCTTGTTAATGGCACAACTCTACACCAGCCCCAGACCTGATCAAAGACACTTCGCTCTCATTGACTTCATTAACAACAACAACAAAAGGTCACCCATCACTGGCAACTGTGCCTTCTTGACAGAGCATAGGGTATGGTAGAAAATAGCACCCAATCTATTATTTAAGCCCCCACAGAAAGAGGCCATAACACAGATAGTAGGGTGTAGGGCATGGGTCTTTTATCTCTCCGGTCTCGCATGATGCATATTTAATGCTCACGACATTTTTGTGTCTGGACTTGAACTCTTTAATGGGTATTCTCTGCCTCAGGGCTCCAGACACAAGCATGCAGCCCTTGCGCTCCATTCCGGCAACTGGAGGTAGCAGGGCAGAACAGGATACTTTGCTCATGGGGGAATTTGAACTAGGAAGGGCCTGGAGCATGTTTGTGCCTGTCTTGCAAATTGCACCATAGTCTTCCCTTGCATGTTGCTTCAGCGTGTTTGTGCACCTTTTATTGAGGGGGAGGGGTGGTGGTGGGGAGAGAAACTGTTTTGCCAAACCAGCGGTCGCACAAGAGCATTAGTCGCTACTTTGACAAGCAGTGCCATAGGGCTCCACTGCCTATGTATGTGGCCACTACCTAGTTCTATCCATTTCTAGTGTGACGGGGGTATGGTGAAGTGACTGCTCAAACTTGGCCCGCGTGGGGCGGGTCCCTCTTTTTGACATGTGGCCATTGTCACTGGTGTGCTCCCTGGTTTGGTGGGCTGTGGTGGTGTTTCCAGGGACATGCAATGTACCTGCTGGTTTGTGGTTTTTTTGGTAGTTTCTGCTTTTGTTTTTCACCTTCTCCTTCCATGGTAAACACACATTGGATACACAACTGTTTCCACCAGCACAGTGGTGGTGCTTCTCTTCCCTCCCCAGCATAATATGAGTATAGGATTGCTCTGCCCATTTCTTCCATTAAGACAATGGGATTAATTTTGTATGGTCCTTGTGATCAGGACTGGTTGGAATATTTTAGCCTAATTGGTGCTACGTAAGCCAATTTGCCCCTTTTCAGCTTTATAACAATGCCAGCTTATTAAAATAGTAATAGATTAATGCTCTTAGAACTATTTCCTTCTTTATATATTGTTTACATGTTTAGCATACAAAAAAGATGCGATAGTAAATTTACTCTGAACACAAAGCTCTTTAAGAAGAAAAGAGCCTCAGCTAGCAAAGTATGAGTTCTATTCCAGGAGGGGAAGGAGCAGAAGATGGTGTCTGTGTTGCCTTAATTTATAGAATCACCCCCCCCCCCGATGGAAATAAACTTTTTATAATTATCTTGTGGGAGCTGCTTTGTTCTGTGAGCCCCCCCTTCTTTTGAAGGAGACCTCCTCTTGGGTCTGGAAAGTCTTTCCCACACTGTGGAGTCCTCTTTTTTCTTCTCCTTTTTTTCCTCTGGAAGTGGGACTGGTGATTCGTTCGGAGGCACTTTCCTTTCCGTGTTTTCCATTGTCTCAATCTCAAATAAAACGTCGACCCCCCCTCTATTTCCAAAAGTTCTTCCTTTGTTACAATAGGATCTTTTATTGGTCTTCTTGGAAGTTTTTGTCATCTGGCAGGTGCTGCAGGAGCCGGTGGAGGGCTGTCAGGTTTTGGAGGGGGCTTGGGTCTCCAGAATGGCATTTTCTGGCTTTCTTTCCTGCTACAACGTGTTCTGGGTTCAAATTCATAAAAAAGGGGGAGGGGAGGGGAATAGCATGCTCGGAAGGGGGAAAGGAAGAGGGTTGTCACCTGTCCTTTAAAACATAGGTTGGTTCCCCTGTTCCTCCTTTCGGGATGCCTTTTGTAATAATGACTTGAAGGTTTTTGCCCTCACCCTGACTTGCCTGCCTAGTGCGGCCTAGCAGTTAGGCTCCTGGGAAAGTTGTGTTGCCTCAGTTTTGATCTCTAAGTGCCGTTAGAAAGATGTCTAAAGATTACTAAATTTAACCAATGAGACATGTGTCGGAAGCTTTTTTTTTTTTAAAAAAAACACTTATGAAAGACTTTTGATACTACTTTCATTTGGCTAATATCAGATAATTCTATTTTGCTTTAGAGGGGACAGTCAATACATTTTAAATATGTGAGAGTAAAACCCATGGAGATCAATCAGACTTAAGGCATGACTTATTTTCCCATTTACTTCAGTGGGAGCTAAGCTCAGCTAACTGACAGTGCAATACTATGTTTGTCTACTCAAAAGTAAGTTCCAATAAGTTCAGTGGGACTTACTCCCAAGTGAGTGTGACTAGGCTTGCAGCCTAAAAACTAGCCTTTTAAAAATATTAGAAATATCTAGGTGATTGCATTTATACTTCCAGCACACAAGTGCATGCATTTAGGAACAGAGTAAACATAATACATTAAAAAAATATTTCAGTAGTGTCTAATAAATACTCTGAGAATCTAAGCATAAAAGAAAAACAATTCCTCAGCTAGGTTTTTTTTAGTAGCAAGATAGAATGCAAGTGAAACTGTCCCTATCGCTTTATTTCCATGCTGATGAAAGCTTCATTTGCTGCATTTTTTTTTGCTTGTCATACATCTGTTAACAGCAGACACCTGTTAACCTTTAAGAAATAAGGTTGGTGACTTTATACGTTACTACTTTACTAGAATACAATTTATTTAATTTCTATACCGCTTTATATTTTTAAGAAAAATCTCAAATTGGTTTACAGCTTATTCAATCAATAAAACATAAATAAAACAATCTAAAGAAAGTATAGAGTATACAGTCAAAGCAACATAACAAAAAACTAAAACATTATCTTAAAGATTTCAAAATAAAACATTACAAAGGAGGTCAAGTACAGAATACATATTTAACATAGTAGGGCTGGGTGAGTCTGGGCCGCACCACCTAGGCCAGCAATAAAATAATAAACCAACAATACAAACTCTGTCCCACCTATTGATATATTTTCCTTTATGTATATGTAGCATAATATTTATCTACAATGGTTGTTTAGTTCAGTAAAAGGTAAAGGTACCCCTGCCCGTACGGGACAGTCGTGTCCGACTCTAGAGACACTCTCACTTAAGAGGCCGGGGGCCAGCACTGTCCGCAGACACTTCCGGGTCACGTGGCCAGCGTGACAAGCTGCATCTGGCGAGCCAGCACAGTACACGGAAAAGCCGTTTACCTTCCCGCTAGTAAGCGGTCCCTATTTATCTACTTGCACCCGGGGGTACTTTCGAACTGCTAGGTTGGCAGGCGCTGGGACCGAACGACGGGAGCGCACCCCGCTGCGGGGATTCGAACTGCCGACCTGACGATCGGCAAGTCCTAGGCGCTGAGGTTTTACCCACAGCGCCACCCGCTTCCCATCGTTTAGTTCAGTAACCCTTCCTAAATTATACTTAATAATCCTGCATAATTTTAAAATTATTTTTATTATGTGAAATATTAACTCATTGTAACACAGAAAAGAGCAAACAGTCAGGACTAATCCCACAATTTTTGGTACTATTTACTTCAGTTCAGTGAACTGCATCCTGTCCTCCACTGGTGGGAGAGTGAAATAGTACAAATATAGCATTAAGCAGGCAGTGGTGGGATCTGTATTTAAAAAATATGCCTGCTGTACTGTACGCTCATTGGAGATGTTTTATTAGACTGTCTGATCTGAAAACCTTATTTTGCATTTGAAAAGATTAAAGAGCTACCATTGGATTTGTCTGATTCAATTGTTTCTGTTCTGCATGGCATTTGCAGATGGAATAATCTGTCATAAATGACACAGAAAAATACCATGCTATGAGTAAAATGAGATGTGATAGCAACAGACTCAACTTGAGCTCTGGCTAATCTGTATAAAGATGTGGGTTATGATTGAAAGCAGAAAGCAGGAGCTGAACCCTTTCTCAATGCAGACCATTACACTCTTGAAACCACTATCACCCAGCTATTTCCTGCCAGGTGGGGATTACCATACTGGGTAAAAGCATTAGGGCAAAATAAAAATATTTGTATAAGTAAATAAACAACAAGAAGAATAGATTGATGCAAAATTAAAAATAAAATGCCATTCTCTGCCCTAATGAATGGTTTTCTTTTTCAGGTTCAATGATGCCCCATACAGAGAAAGAGTTGAATGACCTTCTTATTTGTAAAGAAAAAGAACTGAAAGAGCTCCAAGCTCATCAAATCCATTTTCAGAAAACATCACTGCATGAAACCAGAAAGCAGCTTCAAGAAATGCATAGGAAATTCAACAGTTTAAAGGAAGATTTCACCTATAACCTTAGAGTCTTGGAGGAGAGAGATAGAGAGCTGGAACGCTATGAACGCTTGTTTATACAGCTGAAAATGGTTGAAAATGCTAAAGAGGCAGAGGTTAGTGATCTTAGAATACAAGTGGATAAGCTGCAGCAAACACTTGCCAAGGAAACAAAAAAGCAAGAGTCTCTGCAATACCAATACCATCAAAAGCTTAAAGAACACCAGTTAGAGTTGGAGCGGCTTCACAGGTAAGAGGGATCCAGTGCTGTGTCGCTATGACAGAAATTCAGCCTTCTAGATCCAAGCCTTGATTCTCTCTGTACCTCATTCTGGTAGTAATCCTGCTTAGAATAATGGAATTGTAGAGTTGGAAGGGACCATGCAGGTCATCTAGTCCACCCTCCAGCAATGCAGGATTTTTTTGCCCAAGGTGGGGCTAGAACCCACATCTCTGAGATTAAGAGTCTCATGCTCTACCGGCTGAGCTATCCCACAATCCTGCTGATTCTACTTTGTGTCTTTGCCATGAAGAAATTGGAAGATAGTTCCCCTTCCACATGGGGGGTGGAGCAGTCAGTAGCATGGACTCCTGATCTTATCCATTGCCTCTTTGTCCCCCTGTTTACCCACTTTTTTGTTTGTATATAAGGACTTTCCAACTGCTGTTAACACTTAGTGTATCTTACAGAGTGTACACTGGTTCGTGAATGAATGCTTATGCTGCAAAAAATATGAATCTCTTTTTAGAGGGTATTGTAATCAAACCCTCTAAACAGAATGTCTGTACTACTCCATTTTCTTGAGGCAATTGTGCATTGGTTTTGTCTTGTATGCAGCTGCCTCAAACCATTACGTACTGTAGATGTAGAGAATTTCACATGCAATGTAGGCCATTGTGATCCTGGGTCTTCCTTGGCTATAATCTTTTGCTTTTCAAGGTATGAGATATCTTATCAGATCTGTTGCTACCTGTTGGATTGTGGCAGGATTCAGTGGTGCATATATGAGGCGCTTTATTACATAATACTTGCTTATACTATTTAAATAGGTAAATAGCTTAGATCGGTGCTTATGCCATACTCTTATTCTTTCAGGCAAATTAATGTGTACGGACCCATTTGCAATTAGGGGGAGGCCATTTTGATTCAAGAGCATGTGAATAGAAATTAGTATTTGCTCAAGTGCACACTACATGTTGCCGTTGTTCTTCCAAAACACAAAAACTTATTAAACTTAGTTTGAATTCAGTCCACAACTTGTTATTGAAGGGTGCTTATTTTTAAAGCTATTATTTTTGTAGCCATAGGGAATGTGATGTCACTGGATTTTTATTTTTAGTTCTAAGGACTCTTATATCAATCAGCATCTTCAGGAATATGGGGATATGAAGCAGCAACTGGAGAGAAAACTGCAGGAAGTAGAATGTGAACTTGCTTTGCAAAGACAGGTACAGTATGTTTAATAAATGAGATAAATAGATTTTATTTTTTGTTGCCGTTCCTACAGACAGATGAGAGTTCATCGTACTCTACAGTTACTTAATTTCCCCCAGGCATCTAGTTCCCCCTGCTTAGTCTGACATTAAAAGTAATGTGCGATTAATGAGCAGTACTGAAATTGCTTTCCCATTCTAGGTATCAGGTGGCATTTATGTTTTTGGTTATCTTCTCGCATTGGCAGCCTCCCCTTGGGAAAATTGGTAAGATTGTGTCTAGTAAAATGAGATGGTGTAAAATTCTTTCCACAGGGGTAGAGCCAAAATGTTGTGCTAAATTTGCCAACCTTGAAATCTCAAGAAGGTCAGAACTATAAATCAAGAGCAGCTTTACTCAGTTGTGAAGGCTAAATAAACACCCTAGCCTCCGGCATCAGTCCCTACTTCTCTAATTTCAGGGTTCTCTTCCTTCCAGATTTGTATCTAACAACCAACAGGGCTATCAATTGATTTAATTGGTTATTTAAATTGATTATTTATTTTTTAAAAAAGTTTATATATCCTATATCAGTTGATTTCAGGACAGTTTAAGATTATAAATTACATTTTAGGTATAATCAAAATTTGGAGATACTAAAGAAGGTATAAAAAATAAAAATAAACAAAAGCTACCTCCCAGAGAAAAGGTGAGCTTTTATTATTTTTTTATTGTTTCTTTTTTATTTTCATAATAGTAATAATAATAAAAGGAAGACTTAAAAACACACAACTGGAATTTAAAAAGCTGCAATAAATAAATGAGTTTTCATCTCACAGCCTCATCCATTAAAATTGCCCCTAATGTACTAAATTTTTAATTGATAATTTACAGATTAAATTATTGAATGCTTGCAGCACTAATTTATACAAGTCTCTCTCTGTCTTGCTTATGTTTTGAATGTATGGCAAAAGCAACATTATGAGTTCCCTTAAGGAGTCCCAGAAAGTTTCATCTTCTTCAGGTTTGTTTGTTGAATACTTATGTTCATAAAAAGTTAAAGATCCTTCTCATCTTTGGCTTCTCTTATAACTCTTTTCAATTTTCTAAATTTAAACTTGCCACTGGGCATGTTGCCCAGACACCTTCATTGCAGATGCCTCCTTTGCCCTCCACTTACTCCTTTATCCACCTCCTCATCCACTGTTTCTCACCCCAGAATTACTTCAGTTTTTGTTTCGTCAACTTCATTTCAGGAACTGCTAGCGGAATTTGATTCAGAAATGAAAAAAAGAGAGCATGAGTTTCGACGGAAAGTGGATGAAATGAGCAATGTAGTTCTATCTCATGAGCTTAAGGTAAATGTGCCCTCAAAATTTGAAATGTACACAGCAAAAGTAATCAATCAATCAATCAATGTACATTCTATTACTTCTATTTAGCGTGTTTTGTGATGTATAGACAATAAGTCAAGATCAATGGAACTCATGGCCTGTTTTTCCATGGAACATTATGAGGTTAAATGCCATAACTACTGACTGTCAATTCAGACACTGTACAAAACCATAGTTAGCAAAACTGTATGTTATAAGCCCACTTTAAACCATGTTTTTTTATTAGGATGTGCCAGCTTTCATGAGCAGTTAACTATGTCTGTATGTTGGGGCTTCAAAGCTCAGTGCAGGGATGTTTGAAAGCCATTTTGCTAACAGTCCTGTACTGCTCTTTGAACTTCTGAAAACTGGAGGTTTAAAGACTAGTGTGAAACTGCTTGCAAAAGGGCTTTCAAACAGCCCCACTTTGAGCTTTGGCTTCATGTATCTTTTCCAATTGAGCGAACAAGTGGGCGCAGATGCACTTATCAGGATTTATTCCCTGTTCATTAGCTGATGAGCAAGGGTTAAATCCTTCTGCTTTGGCTGTGTGTGCCAGTTCCCACTTAGGGTACAGGCACACCAGGCCAATGCAGAACCAAACCGTATAGCTATCATCAGTGTGACATCAGCCAATTGGCAGGTGGGTGTTTGTTTTTTAAATGGTTGTGTGGGCTAAATTTGATACCGTAGTGAGCCAGGATTGGCCTGCAGACTGGAGGTTCCCCAAATTGGACTAAGCCTTGGTTTGGCTTTTTGTGAGATGCGGACACAGCCCATGTGCCTTTTTGTTCTCCTTTGAAAGGTGAAGCTGTTGACCAAAGAACTGGAGGCTTTGAAAGAGGCTGGGACAGAAGTGGCAGAATCAATGAAAATGGCAGAAGCAAGAAACTTGGAGTTGGAGAAAGAAGTCAAATGCAGGGATTGGGAAATAAAGGATCTCGCAGCTGTGAAAGATGCTCAGTAATTACCATTCCATTGAGTATTGAGAAAAACTTCCTTTCAGTTCATCATTCCTTTCTGCCTCCCAGTATATTCTTAATCCATTTTTTTCATGTCTGTAAAAGGAATGTGTTTATTTTTGTTGTTGCTGCCCTTGAGGTTACATCTGGCACATCAGTGGCTCATGTCATACTTTCTTCACTGCTACAGTATAGCTTAAAGTTGCAGTGCTGGTTTCCAGTCTTGTCTGCTCCTTTAGTTTCTGTCAAATTAGATAATGAACCATGGTTTGTATGCAATGCATACACTGGAACTTCCTCTCCTCTCTTGATACCCCCCCAAAATCTGATCCAGAGTAGATTTTGTGGGGGCATGGGGGACTGCAGGGAAGAGGAACGGAAGAGGAAGTTCTGTTGTGCGAGGGGAAGTCCATTGCAGAACAGTAGCACTGGATACAACCACCTGTGTTTACATAACAATGGCTTACATAGGTGCCAGTTCTACAGGGACCTGGGTGCCAGGGCACTCACATTCCGTGTTCCTCCAAAGCCTCGGAACACGATTTCCGGCAGAAACCAGAAGTTGCGTTGGAGGTCTTGTGAGTCCTCGTACGTTTCCTCTGAGACCCCACAAAGCCTCGGAAGCGCCGCTGTGCTGCCGCCGCAACATGACATCATGTTATGTCGTGGACGCCATTGGGCACCCTTAACCTGGAGTCCAAGTCAGTGCCCCTGGTGGGTTATGTCAATATACTGCCCCAGTAGGAGATTGGTTTTCACCCTCCAAGTCATTTTCTACTCAAAGACTGTTCTGGTAACATGACTTATTTTGTAGCAGTTGTAGTATTTAAAACTTGAAGAGAAATGCACGACACATTTCCCTACGTTTCTGATAACTATATCTGTGCAAGGAATGACTCCCCATCCCCACCTAAAATCAAAATAATAACTTATGAGCCAGGTGGGAAATGGCCTGCCCTGCATATATGTTCACCTTTTCTGCTTTCCCTAGCTCAGTGGGGAAAGGTTGCAAAAGAATAGCAACATGGGGTACAAGAAGTATGGGATGTAACAGCATCCAACTGAATGATATTTATTTTAATTGGAATCACAAAATCATAGAATTGTAGAGTTGGAAGGGCCCTGGAAGGTCATCTAGTTCAACTCCCTGCAATGCAGGCATCTCAACTAAATGTTCACATCCCTTCAAAAACATTCAGTTCAAGCACAGCTGACATTCCTTGCTATGATTCCCGGACATGAATATAGATCCTGCAGGCCTGCCATAAGCTAAACTATTTAGTTATTCACATATTTATTTATTTAAGATGTTTCTAACCCACCCTTCATCAGAACAGATCTCAGGGCAGGGCACAATACTATTACAAATCCTCAAAACCCATCAATCGCATTAAAACAACCAGAAACAAAAATCTATGAACCACAAGAGCTGGTTAAAAAAACAAACACCTTAATTAAAAACCTCAAGGCTTTAAAAACTACAAATCCTATATTTAACTACAGAAACTATATTCAGTGAGGCACCTAGCTATGCTAGATCCATCATTCTCTTTTTCTTAACACTTTACCTTCAATACAAATGAACTAATTTTAAAGCGTTATTTTATTGTCCTCCAATATTTGCCAATACAGGATACGGGACTTAGAAAGAAAAATCGATTCAGTACAGCTGAGCTGGAAAAAAGAAAAAGAAACATTTGAGAGAAAGTGAGTTCTTTGGATAGATGACATTGTCTTCTTTGTGTACTTTTCTCATTAAGAGCAGTCATTTTTTAAAAAAGTAGTGGGCAACAAGCAATTGCTGCAGATAACTTTGGTGTCTGGTGCAACTGAAAGTTGTCCTTTCTGTTTTCAGATAGTGATGTAATCTTACTGCATGAATATATTGAAGTTTTAAGAAAGACATTTTTTTGCATGTTAGCATTAAGAATGTAATATATAAAATAGTCCTTAAGTAGTGTGTGGATTAAGTACAGTATTTGTTTTTATCGGTGCTCCCTCTCCATTCATTACCCAGTAGCATCTTTTTTCTTTGTTTAGGGCCTAAACATAGGCAAATGGTTATTGTTCTCTGAATTTATGGTCCTTTCTCCTGTAGTTCCCTTTTAAACACATGGTTTTTTGGATTAGGTGTTTTTTGTGTGTGCCCAAAGTGCATTGGAAATATTTAAAGAAACCACTTCTTAAACTTTAGCATTCCCAATGTGTTTTGTGATAAAAAGGGCCCCTTGTACCCCCAGCATAGTTAGAAACTTAGGAAGCTGCTTATACCAAGTCAGACCACTGGTCCATCTAGCTCAGTTTTGTCCACACTGACCAGCTGCGGCTGTCCAGGGTTTCAGACAGGGGACATTCTGTGCCCTATTTGCAGATGTTGGGGATGCAAAGCAGGTACTGCTGTTTTATTCTTAATTGCCTTCAGATAGCAAATATTTGCCATAATGGAGTTGTGGAATGTCCATTTTTCACTGGGACATCTTCAGCCACATAGTAGGATTACTCATGGGATGGCCTATCCCTACCTTTGATCATATTAGCACTGTTCAGTGCCCCAGAACCTGACAACCTAAAGATCAAAATTATCATGTAGGAAAAAAACAAGCTAAACAGAAGGATTTTTACCAAGTCTGTAAAATAACTTCAGAAGCTTCTAAAAATGTACATTGTTTAAAGATTTGTACAGCATGATCATTTCTATTTTTAAAAAAGTTTTAATTCACTTTGGTAGATTGATTGTCTCAAAAAGTACAAATCCAAAAGAACAAATTGTCTTTTAAATTTAATTTTGTTCTTTCTAAAAGGCACGCAGCAATAGATCACTTTGCCAGGGAAAAGGATGCATTACTTGCTTCAGTAAAGGAGACCCATACTGAGCAGACACGGAAGTGGGAAAATCAAGTCCGAGACCTGCAAATAAATAAGGAAACTTTGGAAACAGAACTGCGTCAGGCAGAATGGAGGCATACAGATGAGTTGAGAGAGAAAGAGGCTGTCATTGAAAAGTAAGTTAGATTTTATTTGTACTGTTTAGGTATGTAGATGTGTGTTTCAGTGCAAACAAGTGGATTACATCCTCACATGGATGTAGGGGAGAAGGGGGCTTTCTTTCCCCCTGAATCCATGTGATGACACAATCCATTTGTAGGTACCCTCTTTTGCAGGTAGGCATGATGTTGCTTCTCCCGTAATTAAATATCTGAAGTTAAATGACAGGATCTCATTTTTATTTTTGGATGAAATGTACCTATTTAGAGCATGGAGTTTCACTTGTTTTGTACATGATACATCCCAGGATGTAGTGCACACAGCTGGTATATTCCTCGCACTACTCCTGATAAGGCATCTTATTTCCATGTTCCAGTGCTGAAAAGTTAACACTTTGTTTAAGGAGCTACTGACACTCCCACTTCTCTCAGGATGACTAAGCAATATTAAGAGGGACATTTCAAGCAGTTCATTTCAACACCCATCTGTGAATTGTGGCAAGTGGTGTGCTTTAGTGCTTACTCAACAGCAGGTACATAACCTCCCCTTTGCTGGCTTTTCAAAATATATTAAGCCTAAATATATATAAAGATGCAAAATTGCCTAGATCGGTATACAGTGGTACCTCAGGTTACAAACGCTTCAGGTTACAAATGCTTCAGGTTACAGGCTCCACTAACCTGGAAGTAGTACCTCGGGTTAAGAACTTTACTTCAGGATGAGAACAGAAATCACGCGGCAGCGGGAAGCCCCATTGGCTAAAGTGGTACTTCAGGTTAAGAACAGTTTCAGGTTAAGAATGGACCTCTGGAACGAATTAAGTTCTTAACCAGAGGTACCACTGTATTCATAGTTATCCATTAATAATGGTGTACTGTGACATGTGAAGGAGGACACTGTTAGGTACAACATCATGTAACAAACTGGTATGCTAAAACTTCACATACAAACTAAAGAATCAAGGAAGACACTTAAGATGTTTCTTTTTGTGTGCTTGCACTACATTCATATTAGTGTTTTAGGATGCTTGCTTCAGCCAGCAGCCAGTTGGGATGGTGCACTATGGAACAGGCTTTGTGCCTTGTTCCTTTTGCAATCTGTAGCTATTGGCCACTCTCAATCAATGCAGTGCTCCTGCTTTACTAAACCAGTTGTCCAATGTGGCCTTCCCTTCCACTCCTTCTGCTGTAGCTTGATGGAATGGCTGAATAGGAGTATCCCTGGGATTTGGTATACAGCATCAGTGCCAAATCATTTCCTATGGACACTGAGGCAGAATTTATTAATGGCATAGAAAATATCTCATAATAATGGACCATGGCTGAAACAGGGCTCCGAGTCCACATCTTTGATATGCCTTGGGATTTCAACTTAATGGCACTCATCAAGAAGTTCTTAGAATAGACTCAGAATGTGGCCTTTCACAGAGAGAGATTAACTGAAAATATTTACTCATTCATCGTTTAGTCAGTTGCAGTGCCTCTCTGGGACTCTTGGTTAATTTGTTCACATTTCAAGTCACAGGTTCTTTGGCTCAGAATACATTTTCTGAAAGTACTGTATATTTATTATCAGGTGAGCACTATAATTTTACCAAACAACAAATTGCTTATATTTAGGATTGTAAGAACATGTAACATTGTAGCAGTTCATTACTGACTGATAAGGAATTGTAATATCTTCTCTCCAGAGAACAGCATTTCTCGTCTGCTGTTGAAACAAAGGTCAAATGTAAAATTAGATGTATTAGTCAGTATGTATTTTTGCCTTTTGCTGTGAATATGTGCTGGGGTTATACTAGGGTAGAAGACTTGGGGTACTGTCCATATCCCACTAATTATAACAGATTATACAGTTGTTCTTGTACGTACATCATTATATACTAGTTTGGTTGATGCTCCACCAGGTAGGCAACACTGAGAAGTGCTGCTTGTCCTAAACACACTTGCCAAAGTGCCAAGTTCTGCATATACACTCAAGCATACAGGTGCACCGGAGACTCCTTTCATTTAAGGAGAGGTCAGTCTGCAAGTGATAAAAGATTTGTATGCAGATCAGGTCCCTCCACTGAATAGGAAATCTGTTATGGATGGAGAAACTCTCTGTACACAGTGTAATTCCCTGTCTAGAACAGGCTGCTAGAATAAAACAATTGTGCAATTGTATTAAATTTGTCTTAATTTGTGGCCAATTTGGTAAAATTCAGAAAATCAATAAAAAATATTTGGCAAAAAATAAAAACACTTGTGTTGCATTTCAGATCTAGCAAATGTAGTAACTGAAAATTTTAAAAATCAAAATCAACCAAATGTATCAGAAGATAGCAAAGATATTATACACATCACATATTTCTTTTAAAATGGAAAAAGTTCCAGAAAGAAACTACAGCTTAGAGCAGGCATGGCCAAACTTGGCCCTCCAGCTGTTTTGGGACTACAACTCCCATCATCCCTAGCTAACAGGACCAGTGGTCAGGGATGATGGGAATTGTAGTCCCAAAACAGCTCAATGGCGCAGTTTAGCCGTGCCTAGCTTAGAGGGCAGCAAATCTAATTTGGAGTGGGTGGTCCAAAGTGCTACACTTGAATATTTTCTCATGCTTATGAGAAGTTTCAGCTGCCACCTTAGTTATTAATTAAATTTCTATCTCACCTTTCATTGATTTCATGGTATCAGATCAGGTAATAGCATAAAATTATTATAAAACAATGGCCAATAAAATCAACTCAAGCAATTAAAATTATCAAGTACAAGACAATGAAACCTTCTAGCAGGAACCCACCATTTGCTCCCCTAGAAAAGCCTGTTTGAAGGCCAAGGTTTCCTCTGGAGTGTCACCCCACGAGGTTCTCAGCTCTGGTGCTGGGTATAAATACATATCAACCCCTCTCCGATGCATACACAAAAGTGCCTTGCACTCATGCACAGGAGAAACTGGAGCCTGCTTTTAGTACTTGGCACTGAAAAGCTGCAAGCTTTACACAGGCTCCTTAAATCCCATTGAAGGAAAGAGAATTTAACAGTCTAATTGTGTCCAGGAGAGCTGCCAAAAGATACAGTGAAGAGTTGTAACAAATGAATAATATTTATATAGCATCTAAATACAGTGGGTAGGTACTTAAAAGTGAAGAATGTGTATGCAAGGAAACTTGTGTGATAGGAAAAGCTTGGTTTGGTATCATGTTTGACCCCTTTTAAAAAAAGAATACATTTCACCAATACTCTTGAATTATTTAAGGATATTACCCTGTATATGGAAGCATGAGAAAAGCACTATAATCTTTTCCCCCTTCTTTTTTTTACTCTGTTGTAACTCTGCATTAGCTGGGAGGTGTTTAGGGGATGTCAAGTCATTGTGGGTTTTTCACTGAGACATTAGCTTTATGTGTGCAACTGTGATAATAATGCTAAACAGAAAGCTCAGAACTAATAGGAAAATAGAAATATTATGAACTCTTGCAATAGTGTTAGATAAATTAAATTAAATGTGTGTGCATTTACTATATATATATTAGCACTGTCAAAATCTTGCATACATCTATTTAAAAAGTAATACAGAACTAGAAAAAGTACAGAGGAGGCAAGGCATATAAAAAGGACTAGGATTGTACAGTGGCTTTCACATGAGGGGACACTTAGACAAAATGAGATTAAAATGATATTAGAAGACAATATAATAGGTGCAATTAAAGATAACTAGTGCAATTGGTTAAGAAGTCTTTCCTTGAAGTGTGAGCCAGACATTTTATGAAATAATGATTGCACAATTGTATTTCCCCCTCATTAAATTAAGTGTTTTAGGATGCTGTGTAATCTGAAAGCATAAGAACTTTTTTCCCCTAAAAAAGTAGTATATAGTAGAAGATTGATCCATCAATGGCTAATTGAAGCAACTTTGTGGTGCAGACCCACACAAGCTATTATTTCAAGCAATTTCTTCACTGTAAATGTGGATGAGTAGCCTATTTCCTAGGATAAACACAATACAGAATGCAAACCTCTGCAAATTAAAAATGGTGTATAAATACTAAATAAAATAGTCATTGCTGGCCTTTAATTGTTCATTTCATGCTCCATCCGAAACTACTGGTATTGGTCTCTGTTGGAGACATAATACACTTATGCCTGAGAGATGACTTCAGTTGAGGAACAGGAGATCAGGTGTTCTGGACTGTATGTTCTAACAAAGCTAGAGTGCATTCCTGTTTATGAATAGTATAGGGATTTAACCTGGATCACTCACTAAACTAGTAGCAGAACTAGGCCTCTTGTGTCTATTCTCTACATAGGCCAATACTTTTCGAAAGCACGGTGCCCTGTGTGGTCGTGCTAATTATAGTTCTGAGAGAAACCAAATCCTGTTCCCTACAACAGAACATTCTGAATGTTCTGAAGAGGCAGCACTCACCAGTTAGATGGAAGGTATTAGCTGACTGGTAG
Organism: Podarcis melisellensis; assembly: GCF_964234715.1. Classification (NCBI taxonomy): domain Eukaryota; kingdom Metazoa; phylum Chordata; class Lepidosauria; order Squamata; family Lacertidae; genus Podarcis; species Podarcis melisellensis. The sequence goes on along the minus strand of NC_138529.1, from coordinate 30,880,007 downwards.
GGAGAATATGTGGTTTGTATAAATGGTTACTTCAAAGCCTGTAAATCAACCTAACATTTGAAAATGCAATTCACTTATTACATTCTGTATGTGCAGAAGAGGTAGTGATACCTACTGTCTCTTACTATTAATCCGTGATGCAGTGGAATAAAGTAGCTTTTTAAATCAGTCAGTTATGCATCTATCAATGCTATTGATAGATGTATAACTGTCTGATTTTTTAAAATAATATCCCAATGAACAGCGTGCATATTGAGACAGTGAATTCCATAGATTATATTTTTATTATGTAAGGACACATTTTATTTTGTTCGTCTTAAGCTTATTGTTTATTATTTTCATAGGATGAATAAAATATTTGTATTACGAGAATGAGTGTTGGTATTTACTGTTTCAATAACACTTTTGATTTTTTAAAAAAACATCTTTCACATTTCTATTATCCAGACTTTTCATTAAGAACAACATAAGAACTTAAGAAGAGCCCTACTGGAACATTTTATAGGCCTGTCTTCTCCAGCATTCTTTTTCTGCACAGGCCAACCAAATGCCTATTGGGAACTCTACAGTCTGGAAATGTGGGCAGTATTCCTCTTAGTGCCTCTGAATCTGTAGTATATAGCCATCATGACAAGTAGCTAGTGCTAACTTTATCCTCCATGAATTTGCCTGACTCTAGGCAACCTAGTCCTAATATATTAAAGCTTTTGTTCTTAAAGAATATGAAAAAAATCAGGATTGGATTCTTACTTTGATTGGTTTGGATCTTTTGGCATTGGGAACCCATACACACAGGCTGCTTATTGTATTTCCTTGAATGAAACAAATTATATTCTAAGAAGCAATACTTATCTGAATACATACTAAAGATTTTGTGAGTAGAAGGAAGAACTGTGTTTTCCTACTGTCCCAGGGATTTGCTCTCTTCTTCCTTATCTAAAATGTGTCTGATGAAAAACAACTTAACATGATGAAACATCTGAAATTGCAGATTCATTTAAACCAGAAGAAATCAGGAACCAATTAGTTGGTTACATTTTGTGCGTGGGAACCAATTCTTGATCATAAAAGACGCTTGTAAAACATATAACAGCCTTTGCCTGAAAAATACACTTGGACGGCAAGTGCTGCCTCCTCCTGCTTGCATATGTAATACACTGGAACCCATTACCTTGGTTATCTTAAATTTATATGTATCCACACCAATCCTGCATTATTTATCTTTTCCTATATTACTGTAATGCTATATCAATTTCACTTTACTGAGACGTCTGTTATCCTTTGGTGTTTGGAATGTCCCTTAGGCTACTTGCATAAATGAGGCTGAACTACTGTTTGCCAGACCCCCGTCCCTTTTGCTTGTTGTTTTGCTTAAAATGGAAAACCACATTAATGTAATCAAACTTGTGCTCTCTATATATTTTCACAGACTTCAACAAGAGCTGGAGGCACTGAAAACAAGCTGGGATACTCAAGTAGCTCAGATATCCAGGGAGACAGTTTCAAAAGACCTTCAGATTCAAGCACTGCAACAAGAAGAGGTGAAGCTAAGAGCACAACTGTCTAGCATACTGCAAGATATTGAAAGGTGAGTGACTTTGTGAGCTGGTTAAACCAGTGTTTTCCTAGCATCTTTCTTCGTGATCGATCTTGGTGTACACCCAGCCACAATTTGGCCCACAGGCCAGAGATTCCCATTCCTGCTTTAGAGAATTTGATCCTTATGGAGAATGCAACACTCTCTAGAAGAGGCTGAACACCAGGCATTTGGACGGATCAACTGCCTACTAACAGTACCTCTCTTGCTGAGCTTCAGTTTGTTAACCCATGTCCAGTCCATTACGTCAACTAGTCACTGATCTAATGCATCCACAACCTCATCTGGTTTTGATGAAAAAGGATACAAGAATTGCATGTCATCTGTATGTTGATTATAATAAACTTGAAATCCCTGAATGGCCCTATTTAGCTATTTCACGTAGATGTTAAACAGAATGAGGGGAAGCATGGAACTTTGTGGGATCCTGAAATATGACTGCCACAGGGCCCAGCAGAACTCCCCCAGCAATGTTTTCTGGAAATGAACATCTAGGCAGGAACAGATGCAATACTGCTCATGTCCAATACAGATGGAAGTTCCAGAATGATCATGGTTGAAGGTATTGATAACCCCTGAGAGCCCCTGTTAGATCCAGGTGAATTTACTGGTGTTCATCTCTCTCCTGATAGAAGTCATTCCACAAGCAACCAAGGCAATGTCGGTGCCAAAACCAGGCCTAAATCTCAGTTGAAATGGATCTAGAAAATCAGTATCAACCAAAGGCAACCACCACTCATTTGAGTACTTGGTCCAGGAAAAAGATGTTTACCACTCACCTACAGTTGTTAATTCCTCCTAGTTCTGAGAAAGGTCTTGTCAGGAAGGGTTGCACTACCACTTGCTTTAAAGGGATACTGTTTATTTTGGAGCAAAACCTGCTTTTAACACTAGATGGTCCAGCCTCAACTGAGAGAGACCTTGTGGTCTGAAGACAGATAAAGGACCTGGGGCAGGCATGTGCCAGTAGGGCTGTGGATGATTTGCACATCAATAAGATGGATGGTCTTGCTTCTGATTCTCTGCTGTCACTTTGCCAGGGGAGGAGATCATATAGGTTCATCCTTGTGTTTGCCCTTCACTCACAGAAGGAAAACCCAGGGCAAACTAAACTCCATATGAGGCTGTGCGAATGGTACTGACCGTCTATCTTAAGGTCTGCTGACCTTTCAAGGCAGAAGGGAAAAAGAGAGGCAGGTGCACTGTCTGACATAATATTGGTGACTTCTGGCTCTCTGCCCACAGACAACTCAGGGGAGAGGGGGTAGGGGCTGACTCATGGCATGTCTTGCAGTGCTTTTAGCTCCCTGACATTTTTCTACCTTAGAGAGCCAGTAGGCTTTAAGACAGACGAAAGCAAGAGCTGAGCATGCAGGTTGACATGAAGGCAAGCATGCTCACTGATGTGCTATGGCTGTGGGCAAGCAGCAATTGGTCTGCTAAGCGCCCTGATATTAAAATGGGTGGTCACATGAGTATTAAGATCATCCAGTGATTAAGTGATCCAGAAAACCAGTGTGAGGGTGTAAGTCTAGTACTGGGGGAAATTAGGTTCAAATTCATACTCAGCCATTTACTACTAGTAGTATTAGTACAGCATTGGTATTAGTACACTATTAGTATTATTTGTTCTTTTATTTATTAGATTTATTCATCGCTTTACACCAGAGTTTCAAAGAGACTTAAACAGTTCAGTAACAGTGACCTGGTTTGCAAATCATGCTAAGCCAGCTATGACTTAGTGTAAACATGTAAGCATGTTTGGCTTAGCATGGTGTCTAAACCTGGGATCATGATTGAACTCTCTCCAGACCAGCCACATCCCCTCCAGGAGATCACATCTTCTCACTAAGCAACAATTTGGCTTAGAGTGCTATACATACCAGGCCAGTAGAAAAAATATAAAAAATATAAAACATTAGATACTCAGCTTGACCACCACAAGTTAACGCACACCCCCAACAGTGTAAGTGTAGTCACCAGTAAAAATTAATTAACCCAAAAAATTCCATAACAGCAGAACTAGAAATGTTAACAACTGAAGACCTGAAAGAAAAATAAAGGTGTTTGGTGCCAAAAATATGTTTATGTAGATGCCAGGCAACCATCTTTAGGGAGAGCATTCCATAGACAGTGGCGCTACCACAGAGAAGGTTCTGGGGCTCATAGACACCCAAAAACTTCTGTCTAGTGGTGATCTCACACTTTGCTGTATCTGGCTGCTGATGGACTGGGGTTCTTGCCTTATATGCTGCACACCTCAGTTGTAAAGGGTTAAAATTGTTGAACATTTTGTGACATTAAAATATAGATATTAAATTCATTCCCCCCCCATTATTATTATTTTTTTAAAATGTTTGCTTCATTTCTCCCTGTCTTAGGTATAAACAGCAGCTCTCATTAGCAGCTGAGAGAGAAGAGATTCTGGAAAGGGCTAAAGTGCAAATAGTCCTGGACTGGCAGCGGCGTTACGAGAATGCTGAAAGGAATCAATATCAGAAATCAGAGGCTCTAATACAGAGCCTGTCAACAGCTAGGGACCAGGTCAGAACTGCGTCATATTTGCTTAGCAGCTTAGCACAGAGCATAAGCAGAGGCATATTTCATGAGGGGAGATTTTATACCTTTGGACTTGTCATTCTTTTGTGCTTCTAGCAAATACTTGAGGGGTTCCACCATACCCAAGGAGTTGGCACTCTCTTCCTCTAACATATTCAGTCTGTGCCGACCCAGATAATGCACGAAAATGGTTCAGTTTTTAAAACTTAGATAAATAGCACCAAGCTGATCTCAATATAGTACTCGCTTGTTCTTTGCATGAGGATTATTTCTGCTTGCAGGTGAGAGTGGAGGCAGGTGAGGAGGAAAGAAGGAGCAACATAAGATACAACACAGGATGGAAAAACTAGGCTACAACCTTTTTGGATGCAGTTTGCAGGTGGCAAGGCAAGCCTATGTGGGGCTGCCCTTGGGCCCAGTTCAGAGGCTCCAGCTGGTGCAAAGTGCTGCAGCTGGACTGTTGATGTGGACACTTGCCAGCACATAACTCCTGTGCTCAAAAGCTTGCACTGGCTGCCCATACCTTGCTGGACCAGGTTCAGAGTTCTAACATTAATTTACAAGACCCTTAACAACTTGGATCCTGGATAGCTGAAGGGCTGCCTGATTTGTTATATCCCTGCCTGATCACTAAGGCCCACACCTGACTGTTAGGATTCTTTTCCTGTCCTTGCAGTCATGGGATTGTTTTTATCACATGAGGGTGTATGTTTTCATTCCACATAGTGGGAAGTGACGGAGACAGGATGTTTGTATTACTGTGTTCCATGATGTAGGACATTTGTTCCTTTGTTCTTTCTCTTTGCTTCCTGACGCTGAAGAGAAAGAAGCCGAGTTGCAATGCTCCGAGTGTATATATGTAAATAAACGTAGTCTAGCTAAAATGCTGCGCTACTGAGTCTGTCACGCGAACAGCCAACACACTGCTAGTCCTAAAGTGTACTGATACCTCTTGGTATCAGTCGCTGTGATGTTTGGGCTGGAGAAAGCTTTTGACTCTCCCAAATGACCGACCAGGAGGGAGAGAACATGCCAGCCGGGCATGTGTCTCTGCCAGGTTCCTACTCGCGTGTAGGACGCTCCTGACACTGACATCATATATGATTGGCAAGTGCTTGGCATGTGAATGTGGCTTGAGGGACAAATGGGGTGGGCCTAATTAGGCCTGTGGATGAGAGATTCCTCATCCCCTCTAAGGAATATGTCTTGATGAATAGCCCATTGCCAAATTTTATCTTGGATAAATGGAAGTGAATTGTTTACTGATTTAACAATGGCATGTTCTTTCATTTTTGGAAAGCTCTTCCACAATACTTTACATTCACAATGTAGATGGTCACTCTGGATTGAGTTCAATTCAAAGGGTAAGAGAGATTAAACATAGTATGTTGTCTGATGGTGATAAAATAATATTGAAGGTAGTAGAAGCTAGGGGAGTGTTCTTTTTTAAGAACATCTTCTCAAGTTGCCATCATTTTGTTTTGCAGGTTACTGCTGAACTACAGGAGAAGGAACAGAAATTGCATGAGATGGAAATGGTCCTTTCTGCTGTAACACTTGAGAGGGACCAAGCTGTTCAGGAACTTCGAAAGCATGGTCACACGCCAAAAGGAGTGAAACAGGTTAAAATTACTTAATTGCTGTTCCTTAAACTGAACTAATCCTAAAACAACTCACTTTATGGTCAGGGCTAGTTCTGTGAGAGAAGCCTTTTTTTTTTTTAAGGCTTTTTATGTAGGTTTTATTTAGGTTTTGTGATCAAGGGCACACAGTTCTTTTCAGACCCTTTGGATATGAGAACAACCTCAACAGTGACAAAATCCAATGAAATCATTTCCATATGGGGTTGGCATGCAGCTTTCATGTCACACGCAGTGGTGGCTGGTGCCAGTTGGGACTCATAGAGCAGAAGGCAGGGAGAGCAACAATAGCCAGTGACAGGAGGAGCCAGCAATTTCTAGTTTTCTCTTAATCCTCCTCTCTGCTGAGTTCTACAAGGGCAAAACTTGGATTAAGGAGGAAGAAGCTAATAGACAGTGCTACCCCCTGGACAGTTGTAAGTAGGAAATCAAGCAGGTAGGGGCTGGTGGATAGCAGATATATTGGTGGGTCAGTGCTTAATTTGTCCTAATGGAGCACTGGCCATATGTTATATATGCACATATTTTCATTTCACTGCATCTGCAGACATTGGAAAATCATGACGAGAGGTGGCTTTCCAATGTACATGCACTATGTGTACATGCAATAAAGCACACACTCTCCACAGCTGATAACTTAAAAGAATGATTGTGTACTGTTTCCTGTGCAGGAGTACTTTCAATGTGGGAATTGTGCAGCACTGGATGCAGCCTTGAGAGAATTTTTATTCAATGCAAAGTGGACTGGAAGTCCTGTTGCCCTTACGGTCTAAGCAAAGCATTAAAAGGGGGAGGTTTTGTAGCCTCTTGTTCTGAATAAGGATGAATTAAAAATGGATTTTTTTTTCTAGTAGATTTATTATTTTGCATGGTTAGAGAAGCAATTGCAGTTTAAAGTTAATTTAAGCAATTGTTCAGCAATTTCTGAAAATGTGATTGCAGAGCTAGATTATTGCTATTTTTTGGCATCTCCTGCTTTTAATCTTGCATGTATTTGGTGTTGTGGTTGCTTTTGAAAGGCTTTGCATTTCCTGACATAAGCTGAAGGAGAGTAGCTTTTTTATTATTTGCAGAGTCATTCTTGCTACCCTCTGCCCTTGAAGATTGTAGTGTGTGAGTAACTGGCTCTAGTGCCGTTTATGTACAACCAAAATAGAAAGTGGCCTGAAATCTCTCTGCAGAGCTTCCTCCTTAAATAATGTAGTGGATAGTGCTACAGTCAGTTATCAGGGGATGCTTTCTATTTTGGAGCGGTATGTAGAAAACATGCTGAGGAGTCTACACGAGCAGATCCAAAAGATTATGAACTTTCTTTTTCTTTTCTTTTTTATATTTATTAAGTTTCCATTTTATCACATTTAAACAAATCCTTATTATACTCATTACATATTTGCTCAATCGAGCTTTGACTTCCATCCCTTTCATCTCATGGTTTCCATAATACATTATTACTTCATAGGATTTATACATTTTCCCATTTACGTTTCACTTCTTCACAAATTTTTAAATAAATATAAAAAGGTACAAATTCTTAACATTGCAAGTTTTCTTACAACAACCCTGCTAGTGTTGTTAATTGTTTACGATTGTCCTTCAGATATTGTACAAATTTACTCCAGTCTTTTTGGAAAGCTTGATCATGCTGGTTTCGGATTTTCTCAGTCAGCCTTGCCAATTCTGCATAGTCCATCATCTTCGTCTGCCAGTCTTCTAGCGATAGAATTTCCTGTTGCTTCCATTTTGGGGCTAAAGGAGTTCTTGCTGCTGTTGTCGCATACATAAACAGTTTTATATCTCCTTTGGGATCTCATTCCCTACTATACCTAAAAGAAATGCCTCTGCTTTTTCCACAAATGTACTTTTAAACATTTTAAACTTATTATATATCATTTCCCAGTGAGCTTTTAACGTACTACAAGTCCACCACATGTGATAAAAATCTCCCTCCTTTTCTTTACCTTTCCAACATTTCTTATTTTTCAATCAAGCTTTATTGAAAGTTTTCAACATAAAATACAATAAAAGCCAAACTAATCTATAGACGCGGGTGGCGCTGTGGGTAAAACCTCAGTGCCTAGGACTTGCCGATCGTATGGTCAGCGGTTCGAATCCCCGCGGCAGGGTGAGCTCCCGCCGTTCGATCCCAGCTCCTGCCCACCTAGCAGTTCAAAAGCACTCTTAAGTGCAAGTAGATAAATAGGGACCGCTTTATAGCGGGAAGGTAAACGGCGTTTCCGTGTGCTGCGCTGGTGCTGGCTCGCCAGCTGCAGCTTCGTCATGCTGGCCACGTGACCCGGAAGTGTCTTTGGACGGCGCCGGCTCACGGCCTCTAGAGCGAGATGAGCACGCAACCCTAGAGTCAGACACAACTGGCCCGTACAGGCAGGGGTACCTTTACCTTTACCTTTAATCTATAGAAAGAGATAAAAAAGAGTAAAGAAAGAGAGAACAGAAAAGAAGAAAGGAAAGCGAGAGAGAAAAATGGACACAACACCCTCTATCACAATTATATATTAACATATTCCACACACAGAAGGATGAACGCTCCCATCTCTCACCTGGCAGCTTCCCCCTCTTTCCCCAGCCTCCCACCCTGGGAGATCCTCTCTGCTGTGCCCTCACAAAAGACCCTTCATTTTCCATTCACCACCTTCCTGGGCGTATCTTCCTTAATCCAAAATAAACTTTATAAACTTTTTTGAGGAATTGCCTAGAAAAAAAGTATACTTACACTGCTGTATGAAACAGTACACAATGGCCACATTCACAAGTTATACTAACTCAGTCTATATAAGTTTTTTTAAAAAAATCACAATGTGGATGAGCAGTTGAGTGGGGGACGAAGCCACAGAACAGCTGGATTAGGGTCACATCTGAACCAGCATTGATGGTTTGTTTCTCTTCAAACAAACTCTGATTTGAAGAGGAAAAAGTATTCCCCCACCCCTTGACTTCCTGATCATAAACAAACCATAGGCTTTGTTTTGAACGTAATCCTAGAACAGTCACCCCATGGTATGTTTTCCCACTCAGCTAAGGTAGGAGCAATGCAGGAATGCCTGGCTGCACATGCACATTATAGTAAACCCCCCAACCCTCCAATCTGCTGTGCTTGGTGTTAACCACTGAATTAGCATTATTTTTTATCCGGCCAGTGTCTGGATAGGATAATACATACTGTATATTTTAGAAGGGAGTTGGGCTAGAGGGATTATCTCATGGTCCAGAATGAGTAGATGAAATATATAAGTATAATATGAAAACATTCTTGGGGAAATGACTTCTGGCCAAATAAGAAAGCAATGTGATGTTAACATTTATTTATTTTGGGGGGAAGATTGGGAACAGTTCCATGACCGCTTACTATGTTGGTAGGAAGACAAGTGTAAGCAGTCATGAATTGCCCTAGCAGTATGACTAAGTAGACTATGGTATGCTATACTAACTACAAAAAAAAAAAAACCACCAGAAAATAATGCGAATACATTTGCTGGTTGAACTTAGAATGTAGCCTAAATTCCCCCATGCATAGTGTCTCTGGCTACAAAATGTTCAAGCATGAGTTCCATGTTAAAAAAAAAAACAAATGTAGAAATTCATAGGTAGTTTTATGCCTACAGTTTTCTAGTGCTGTACAAAGATTAAAAAACAAAAACGTTTCCTGTCCACAGACTTACAATGTAATAGACATAGAATCATAGAATGGTAGAGTTGGAGGGGACCTTGAGGATCATCTAGTCCAACCCCTGATACAAAAGGATAAAGGAAAGGAAAAGGAAAACAAGCAAGTGTTGTAGGTCAAAACTGGTAGAAGAACAAATGCATTTCCATGAGTAATACAGATTCCTCATTGTCGTGTGCAGAGGTCTAATAAATGCCTAAAAGCTATATTATGTTTTCTTCTTGGTGGTTTGACAGCTTGCCAACCTATTTTTGTAGCATATTTGACTCCAACATGATTCTGTAATAAAGGGCTAGTCATTTGTATCTATATCAAATAACTCTTTAATTCACTTTGGTTCAGCAGGACACCTTGAGAACACCCATTTAAAGGCCCTTATACACTTAGTGAATACCAGACACATATTTACTGAATAAAAATTATGGTCACCTGAATTTATACAGTCATCAAAATATATGCACATTCATCTATGAAATATGAGCAGTGATTTAGCATTATCGTGATATGCCCCTGTGTGAATTGTACTCATGTGTGATTGGATCCTGATAACAAAAAGTACTCTTTCTCTTATCCATCTGATCCTAAGGGGCATGATGGAAGTTCTATACAAGTGTATGAGATTGGAACGGGCTGGATGTGACTGAACAAGCTGAAACTAAATCCAGAAAGGCAGATGTACAAGTGGCTGGGGCTCCCTTTTGATCCCAATTCAAGCTGTTGTTATTAGCCATTAAAGCCCTAAACCTTCTGAGACTAGACTATCTGAGAAATTGCCTCCAGCCACATGAGCCCGTTTATGCACTGAAATCACCATCATTCTGAAGCTATGCTCAGTGTTTTCCTGCCAACTGATGTATGGTGGCTGAGCACTGAAGACAGGGCCTTTCCAGTCACAACACCCAAAACTGCCATGCCCTCCTGAAGGAGGCCTGCTTGGGCCCCTCATTTCTTGCCTTTCAGTAAGTAGCAAATACTTATCTCTTGCAGCAGCTGTTTGACTTCAAGTTGCTGTCAGCTTTGATGTTCATCTTGGAGGTTTGCTCATTTCCCAGTTCTTGCTCATGCTAAGTACAGCAGTGCCAGTGAGCTAGAGCTAGTGACAAAGCCTGTTTAAATCCTCAGTGCTGTGCTCTGTTGTTACCACGATTGCCATCTGTAATATCAATCCCTACACCAGTTTTAAATGTGTCTTGGCATATGAATGACTGAGAAATGTCATACTATTTCCAGGTGGATAGGCTCTGATCTTTCAGTGATCATATGGCTTTCACAGATAATGACCTTTTTCACACACAGTAGCTAAGTGGTACTGTATTGTGAAAGACTATTTTGAATGTTGAATGATGATAGAGATGTATTTGCTGCACTCTAGTGGTTGGCACCTGTTCAAAATACAAATATCCATCCTGTAAATCTGGAGAGTGTTCGAAAAGGTAGTCAGATTGAATGATTTCATAATACAGGAACTTCTTCCCTATTCGGATCCAGCTGTCTTCCACACAATTTTGTTCAGGCATCACCTTAAAACATTTTTTTTTCTTTGCAGGCACAGTAAGGGTGGCTCTGTTTGATATAATTATATCACCAATGGTTTTACACTTTAATAATTGTATATCAGATTATATTTTCTACTTTGTTTTTAATGTTGCTCAGGAAGAGCAACATTGTGGTGTGGTATTGTGTTGTGGTGTGGTGACATATGGTAGTCATATTGCACATACTCAGCATGTTAAATGGTGCTCAAAGGTCATTGGTAGGGTTGGGAACAAAACACACTTTGGGGCCTGCTCTCTGACATGTTTATCCAGCTACCATCAACATTCAAAACAGTGTCCTGCAAAATCTCTTTGCTATTGTGCGTGAAAAAGTTCGTTGTTGGTGAAATATGTATGAGCTCCACAAGATGAGAACCTGTCTATACAACATAAATTGTTTGGAGTTGTGGTCAGCTCACCTTGCTATAAAATACTTTGCCCAAGAGATAGACCTCAAGAATGTCATCTTGCTCAGTACCAGCACAAAAGTGTATTTGAACCACCAGGGTAGGTCACAGGTTTCTACATAGGGAGGCAGAGAACCTCTTCTATTGAGCCGGTCAATCTCGAATCATTCATTCATAGCACAGCATATCAAGGGGGATGACATAATAGAAACATCGCCATCCGACCCCACCCCTATCCTTCTTCCCTCCCCCCACCCCCTTTCTTCCCCCCTTTTTTTTCCTTCTCCCCCTAATGACTCAATAAATGAAACGGATTTGTAAAAATGTTACATGGAAAAAAAATACGAGGCATTATACTTACTTCTGTAAAACAAGAAAATCCTTCAAGAATTTTTTTTTAAAGGGGGGGGATGACAGTCAGGCAGAAGATTATCTAAGCACATGCCTTCTGCCAACTGCATTCCACCAGCACCTCTTGGGATCCAAACCAATATATTACCCTGAACCTGTGGGGCTGCTGTCATGTAGCATATTCAAGTTGTCATTCATATCATTAATGCAGCTTCACAAGTCTTAGAGCAGTACAATTCATCATACATACTTTGCAGCATTGGTCCTTTTTCTGCTGTGCACATGGCAGACATTTATATTATTTTTCTTTAAGATTCTATGCTTTCTTGGTGCATTTTACTTGCTTGCTTGAGTCCTTTCAGGGTGTAATTCTTGTTTGTTTCTTTAATTGTTTGGTTACCATGCAGGATACTGTAGGAACCACTGAACTAGGTTTTCCTTCTGCTGATATAAAGAGGTTACAAGAGCAAAACAGTACCTTGCGATCTGTTATTGCAGAAATGAGGAGAGAAATGGAGACCCTTAATATTCAGGCACTTTCATCTGACCAAAGCAAAATGGAAGCACAAGATGCTGGTAAGGCTGATGCTACTGTAGTTTCTTGTACTGCTGGTAATGTTGATTGGGTTAAATATTAACTGCAGAGTGTATATGCCCATTTCTATACTTTTCTTTTAACAAGCGCTTCACTTCTCTTAGCACTCATCATCTTCTTAACATAAATGTTTATATTCATATTTCAGTTGCCACATACATTTACGCTAATGCAAGATACAATGCATTCTTAAAGATCTTCAATCCATAGCAAAAAGTTACCATGATCATATGATAGATAAAAATCAAAGCTACATGTGAACAAATGGAGATCATTGCAGTTACATTTTGAGGGCAGGATCAGCACAGGCAAAACTAATGTTCTACTGAGACAGTATAGTTACAGCAAAACATTCCTATGAGAATGAATCCTATAGTTACAAAAAAAAATGTGGGGAAAGTGAAAATCATTTGATAAAATGGCTTTCAGTTCTTGCACAAACATTTGCAACTGCGTAAACTGAAAGAGACAGCAAGATTGATCTTGCTTTGCTGTAATCCCACATCAGACACTTCCAGTTTTATTTAAAGGCCACCTAAATATTTAAAACAATATCAAACTTAAATTACACTAGCTTAATCATGACCACCAAAAGCTAGGCCAGCATTGGTTCACATAGCTTCAAGACTTTTAATGGATGGGAAGCCCTATACATGTACCAAGTTGGTGAACTGGTAGAATAATTAAGAGGGATCGCCTGCTGATATAGTGCAGGCTTTCTTTGGAGTATGTCCTGTCCTTCCCCTTGGAATGATGCAGCTGCTATATACTAGCCAGGGCTAGGCATTCTTTGGGGGAAGTAATTCTTATTTGCACACACAATGAGCCTTTGAATACTTTATTCACACCTGCAAAGTACCTGGCTGAGATAGTTGTCTTTATTTTTTGCAGACTATGTTCAATCCTTGGAAGAGGAAATAAGAGTATTGAAGAAAAAATGTGAAGACATGGACAAACAATATGAAGATGCACCTGAAGTTCATGGAAAGCTATTTGTATCTTCTCTGAAGTCATCCAGTTGTGATAAAAATACTCAGACTTCCTCCCACATTACCATTGGACAAGACAGTAAGAGAAACATGTTGACAGATCTGCTTAAAATATGATAAATTTCCTAAAAGAGAGCTTTACTTCTGTTGAAGAAAAATCATGAAAACAGTGTTTGGGTCATCATTTTGTATACATGTGGATCACAGTGTTCATGCTTTCTTACTTCATGGAAGAACTTTCCATGTGAGAAAGCCACCTTTTGTAGCATTGGAAGGTCAATACAATTTCCTTCTAAAAACAGTGTGTTGATTTGTTTTATACAGTGGAATTTATACACAGGTCCTGAAATATCAGGGATATGTGTGTGAAATGATTGATATTTTCTAAACCCAGTTTTCCTTGCAGCCGTATGATTATTCTGATAGGTAAATTTCCTTGATATTTAGCAGAATAATCAAACAGCTTTTCACAATAATGGACCTGTTTTTCTTGACCTTAATACTGTATATATATGGCATGTGAACAGGAAAGACATGTTTATGGTAATATTTAGCATTCTGCACCAACTCAGCTTGCTGCCTGCTTTATCTGCTCTTTGTTTTTCAGATATAGTGAATCCAGATGAAGTTACTACCAAGAATTCTTTGGAAAGGCAAAGCATAAAGAAAAATCCTCAGATGGATTCAGTGAGAACACAAGAAACACAAGTGGTAGGAAAATACTGAATCTTTGTGCTCTTATGATTATAAAATAATGTTTTATGATTATAAAATAATGTTTTCAAGGGAACAAAGTTATAATAGCCAATCAATGGTTGGGAATATGGGCTTCTTTTAGTCGTAATAAAGCTAGTACTTAGTTTTTTTATATATTTGCTGTAAGAAGAATCATATTCTCTGGTCACAGCACTCTCTCATACAGTAGTACCTTGGGTTACAAACTTAATTTGTTCCGGAGGTCCGTTCTTAACCCAAAACCATTCTTAACCTGAGGCGTGCTTTCGCTAATGGGGCCTCCCACTGCTTCCACACCACTGCTGCACGATTTCTGTTCTCATCCTGAAGCAAAGTTCTTAACTCGAGGTACTATTTCTGGGTTAGCGGAGTCTGTAACCTGAAGCATCTGTAACCTAAAGCATCTGTAACCCAAGGTACCACTGTATATATACCGTATATGTAGAGAGTAATATAATTACAAACAAAAGACACCATCAAATTAGTAGCTAACTTTTAGAAACGTGATTTCTGTTCTCATCCAGGGGCAAAGTTCTCAACCCGAGGTAACTCTTCCAGGTTAGCAGAGTTTGTAACTCGGTGTTTGTAACCCAAAGTTTTTGTAACCTGAGGTACCACTGTATTTTAATCTAAAAGTTAGAATCTGTACTTATCCATCAACTTCCACTAGGAGGCATTGTAACTCTATGTATCACAGTTATTCCAGTCTACTAGGATACATGAATGACTATCATAAGAGGGCTGGTCTAATTTAACTGCTACTGGTTGCAAAGGAGAATAGCTTGTATTATTCCATCATACTGTGGGGGATGAATCATTTGGCTAAAATTGCAGCTATTCAATCTGAAAGGGATAAGATTTATCCTACTTTACTATATTCCCAAGTATTTTTTCCACATCAGACACCTCCAGTTTTACATAATGTCAACCACAGTATCAAACTTGAATCATACCAGCCTAACCATGGCCACCAAATGTCAGGCCCAAAAGGACTCACTTAGCTTTGAGATTTTCCATGGAAGAGAAGTCACCAGTGGTGCTTCTCTGCACATCCTTCATGAACCAAGTTGGTGAACAGGTGGAATAATTAAGAGGGGTCCCCTGCTCTCAGGGGAGATAAGAGATCACCATGAGGTATAGATTTACAGGTCTCAAGCTATTTGGAATATTTAGCCTAGAGGCAGCACGTTGCATTTTGTGTCCAGAAGGCTCAGGAACCAGCATTGGAGATGAAATGCTGATACAGTGCAGGTTTGCTCAGGAGTGTGTCTTTATTGGGATGATGTTTCTGCTGTATACCAGTCAGGACCGGCTCTACCATTAGGCAGAGTAAGGAGGCTGCCTCTGGTGGCAGATGCTGGGTGGGGTGGGAAGCAGCAGCAAAGTGCTGGGGGGGCAGAGAAGAAGAAGAAGAAGAAGAAGAAGAAGAAGAAGAAGAAGAAGAAGAAGAAGAAGAAGAAGAAGAAGAAGAAGAAGAAGAATAGTAGTAGTAGTAGTAGTAGTAGTAGTAGTTTGGATTTGATATCCCGCTTTATCACTACCCGGAGTCTCAAAGCGGCTAACATTCGCCTTTCCCTTCCTCCCCACAACAAACACTCTGTGAGGTGAGTGGGGCTGAGAGACGTCAGAGAAGTGTGACTAGCCCAAGGTCACCCAGCCGCTGCATGTGGAGGAGCGGAGGCGCGAACCCAGTTCCCCAGATTACGAGTCTATCGCTCTTAACCACTACATCACACTGGCTCACATAACTTACCTATTGTTTGCCCTCTAAGCTAGCCTTAGTAATATTCAGCTGCCCATCTAGTCATTCTCTATACATGGAATAGGAAGAGGTGCCATTTTGTCCTTCACTTCAGGCAGCAAAATGTCTTGGGCCAACTCTGACCCTGGCAGATTAAGGAGCAATCAGTGCTGCATGGGGTCTCCCCATTTCAGAGGGCTATAGAGTAGAAGTAGCCTCCAAAGTGGTGGCTTCATTTCTCAAGACCCTCTTCAGCACTTCTCATGGCACACAGTTTGGGATTAGTATAGGAATTTCATTTTTGTTTTGGTTCATACAACACACTATTCAAGACTGCAGTCTTTTTATGGTAGCTGTCATTTGGGCATAGATTTTATTCATTATAATGGAATATATACCCTGCCAAAAATTCACTTCATTTATTTTGATCCTTGTCATTTATTCTTCTAGAATTTAGTGACCAGGAAGCTTCAGGAGGACTCTGTACATCTCAGGCAACAGTTATTTGGCATGGAGGCTGGTGATGGACCCCATCAACTTATAGGAAATCATGCACAAGTGAGGCAAGGTAGATTGAAGGAAGCTGTGAGAAAGATCTGCAGTTTGAGCAAAGAGAAGCATCAGCTACTAGAGATGGTAAACAGACTAAGAGCAGAACTTGGAGCAGCTTCAAAGGAAGGTAATCTCATTGAGGTAGAAGGATCCTGGTTCTTTTATGAGAAATTTAGCTTCCTGAGATTGAGAACACTAGGAAACTGAAGTGTTGTCTGTAGTCTCTTTGCTGAGATTAAGAAATCCCAGTTATCACTTGAGAATGAAGTGCTAGTAATTAAGTTGCGCCAAGTATTGAATATGGTAGAAAAGCATGAATAGAGTATTTGTTTCTTACTCTTGGCTTTGGAAACCTTTGGTACTGGCACTGAAAGGTTAAGGTGGCAGCTGCATGTTGCATAACAGCAAAGAACTATGGTATGTACTTAAGTAATTTTGAATATTCCTGAAATAAGCAGTTGTATGTTTGATTTTCTTTCCTGGAAATTAACAATGCAGAATGAGATTATTGTTTAACAAAATTGAGGCCTAAATAGAAGCCTTGTATGAGAATTTCATTTCAAAGTTTGTGTTCCGTGGCCCAGCTTCTTTGAATGAAGTGACGAGGTAAAGGTCATTGCTTGGAAAAGATTTTCCCAGGCTAGTTTCTACACATCTCTTTAAACTTACATGCTGAAACACTGCCACAACAGTGTAATTCATTTACAGCTGTGAGCAGCAGTTTCTTGTAGGCAAGACATTTTCTATTTAAAAATGCTGTGTTAAATGCAATGTGGAAAACTCCTACCTATTTATTTTCTTAGGATTTCTAGGCTCTCAGGACTTCACGATTTCAAAGCAGCCTCAGGGACACACTTCATCTTGTGCCCTACATCCTAAAGAACTTGTCAGGGAGACTAAGCACCGTCTTTTGGCTTTAGAGCACCTCCAGTACCAGCTTACGACACAGGTAATGTAGGCCTCTTCTTTAGGCAACATGTCAGTACTTGCCATATGTGCAGAACCTCTGGAGTATTGCCATAAGGCTTGGTTCGGAGGGAAGCCTGTCCTGAGAATGCCAATCCCTCTCCTAGTCACAGCGATGACTTTGTGCAAACTGTGGACTGGAGAGTGACATGCAGTATGCTTTCACTACACGTGTTTTACAGGTAGAGTGGCTGCATCCCCCCCCCAGCAAAATTTTTATACCCCAAGATCTCACTGAATTTGAGAAATAAAGTAGACACAGCACAGGGGTTGGCAGAAAAGTATCTCCACCCAGTCCAGTGCTCTGATGGGGGTACAAATCATCTCTTCCTAGTCTTCAGATTGTTAATTTCATGAGCAGAGAGGGGGAAATAACCTGCTTGTGACCACACTGCAGAACTGGCATCCAGCCCCTGGAAGGTTGACCAAGGTGAATGCAGCCCTTGCACCAAAGAAGATTAGCTATCTCTGTGTATAGCAATCACTTCCATGGCATGCTGGAACACAGTTGACTGCAACTCTGACTTTTCTACCATGATCAGAGACAGCTCAAAGTATTGGAGGAATATGATATTACAAGATTTGAGATGAAGATGTCAGCAGATCTAATTGGTAATCACTTTTATGCACTAAGAAGGACCCTGGGATTACTGTGATTCCCATGAGTCCTTGGAGTCAATGACCTACATGAAGCAAGCCTAGGGAAACGGTCATACTGTAGAACAGCCAACTGGCTCATGATGTAAAATTAAACCAACAGAACTGGCTGCTCTGTCCAGTGCCTCTCTTCAGTTTGCAAGGGTAGTGAAGTCCATAGCTATTCACCTCTTTCAGTTTTGGGAAGAGATAAAGAACAGGGAAGCTTAAATTCTGTTTTAGAATTTCTGTGAAATGAAGCACCATTGAACTCGATGGAGCTTACTTCTGGGTAGACATGTATAGGAATGTAATATTAGGATGGGGGGTGGACTGAGGAGAGGAATTGATTCGTTGTTTTTGCTCATTTTAATAAAAAGATATGCTATTCAGCCATTTGAAGCTTAATTGATTAAAAGAGAACAACAAATAGATTAAGACTGTTACATACACACACACACACACACACAGTGGTACCTCGGGTTAAGAACTTAATTCATTCTGGAGGTCCGTTCTTAACCCGAAACTGTTCTTAACCTGAGGTACCACTTTAGCTAATGGGGCCTCCCACTGCCGCCACGCCGCCGCCGCATGATTTCTGTTCTCATCTTGAAGCAAAGTTCTTAACCCGAGGTACTATTTCTGGGTTAGCGGAGTCTGTAACCTGAAGCGTATGTAACCTGAAGCGGCTGTAACCCAAGGTACCACTGTATATATATGGAGAGAGTAATATAATTACAAACAAAAGACACCATCAAATTAGTAGCTAACTTTTAGAAAATGTAGGCAAACTGAAGTGCTGTAGTGATAAAAAGGGCTTTTATGAGAAGACAAGGCTTTTGGGAGCACCAGCCCAGCCTTAGTAAAAAACAACAACAACAAAAACAACAAAATCTTACAGTGATCCCTTATTGAAATATTTATAAGCAATATAGAATTGTTTTAGTTTTGTAACTGAAGAGAATTAATTGATGGTGCACTGACTTGCATGTGTTGTAAGTGCTCCAGTTTGTTAATGGGGTTTGGCATGCATAACCGGATCATGGCTGCAGTCTTCCAGAGCAGTGCAATAACCGGAGTTTGGGATTGTATGTAGAAAATCAGTTTTGACCACCACTGTTAGTGGAAGTATGTTAGGGAATGAGAGCTTTATCTGTTCTTTTTCTGAAAATATTAGTGCTTAACCTGTCCCATTTTATTAAAACATATTTCTAGAGAATTGAGAGAGAATCTTGTAATAA
This sequence comes from Podarcis melisellensis, assembly GCF_964234715.1. Lineage (NCBI taxonomy): Eukaryota > Metazoa > Chordata > Lepidosauria > Squamata > Lacertidae > Podarcis > Podarcis melisellensis. The sequence goes on along the minus strand of NC_138529.1, from coordinate 30,860,781 downwards.
GTCAAAGCTACTAATTTAGACTGTTCCTTCTCATGGCAGGAGTTACAGTATGCACAGAGAAAGCATGCCCCAGGAAAGTGTCCTTCTTTTGTTGAGAACTTAAATACTGAAAATCTCCCAAGAAGCAGCAGCTGTAGTGAAGAAGCAGAAATCCCTAAGAAACAGGTATAGTCCAACGTATTATATTCAAATACCCACCCCAAGCTGCTTCCTTCCAATCAGTGTTGAAAATATTTGTTTGTTTATTATTTGTATTTATAGGTGTTTAACCTTCTACTGCTTTGCTTCCCCGTAGCTCTCGGTTTGTTTGTTTGTTTGTTTGTTTGTTTGTTTGTTTGTTTGTTACATTTGTATACCACCCTTCATCTGAAGACCTCAGGGTAGTCCACAGCATAAAATACAAAATAAAAACACAAAATACACGTGAAAAACAAGAACAAAACAAACCCATAACCCCCTCCTCCCACATTAAAAGACATAGAATGTCTGCTTGAAAAAGAACATTATTGCTTGGAGCCTAAAGATGTATATTGAAGGGGGAGAGGATTTCACAAATGGAGCCATTGCAGAAAGGCCTATTCTTGTGTTGCCACATCATGTGGAGGAGGCACATGACGAAAGGCCTCAGATGATGATTGCAATTCGTATGGGGAGAGGTGGTCCTTGAGGTATTGTGGTCCTGAGCATGTAAGGCTTTATAGGTCAACACCAGCACTTTGAATTCGGCCCAGAAACTAATTGGCAGCCAGTGCTGTCAGGCTAGGATTGGTGTAATATGTTCAAACTGTCTTGCCTTGGTGAGCAACCTGGCCACCAAATTCTGCATCAGCTGAAGTTTCCAAATCATCTTCAGAGGCAGCCCCACATATGTCCAAACACTTCTCTGTGATCTTAAATCATCCAGCTCTTTCACCTCTAGGCACCCAAATGTCTTGTGTTCCCTGAAACAACTCTGCCTTATTCACCATTCTCCCTGTTATGGATGGAACTACCTCCCTGAACTGAATCTCCATGTGACCATCTCCTTAATTTACTTCAAATCCTTCACCAAAATTCCCCTTTCTTATGAAGCCTTTTGAACAAGCTCCTAGAGACCCAATGCTCTCCTTTAACTAAGCTGAAGTATAGTTAACTGGAATCATTGTATATTTCCCACCTGTTTACCCCTGCCTACATTTCTCTCACCTTCTTCTGTTTTTCTCTTGTGTCTATTTTTGCATTGTAAACCCTTTGGGATAGGAACACGTCCCCTTGTTCTTTGTAAATAAAGCAGGCTGTATGTAGATGGATCTATAATCAAGCTAATAAAATAATGTTGAACCCCATTGGACAGAAAACCATGTGGAGATGCAATTTGGAACAGAGTCCCCACAAACAGGAAAAGAGCTAAGCACTTCCCACTGTTTCTTCACTCCATATTTAACTCCCCAAGCTGCTTTTACATAGTAAACCCCATAGCATTGGGGTTCTATGTGACATGTAGTTGGCCCCTTTGTATGCTATTAGTAGTGTTATGTCAAGCTTAGTTTGTCTTTAAATTGGATGTGAATTTCCAGGTCATTCAGTTATGAAATATCAGTCCCAACCCATCTTGACTGGTGAGTTTGACATCAATACTAGGAAAGGTCCTTGAACAGGAAAGTAAACAGTCAGACTGTGAGTACTTAGGAAAAGATGCTGTGATTACTAAGACCCAGCTTGGGTTTCTCAAAAACAAGTCATGCCAGACAAATGTCATTTCTTTTTTTCCTTTTTTAAAAATAGAATTACAAGCTTGGTAGATCAGGGGAATGATGTGAACATAGTGTATCTTGATTTTAGTAAGGCTTTTGACAAAGTCCTCCATGATATACAGCTACTTGTGGAAAAACTGGGAAAATGTGGCTGGACAAGGTAACCGTTAGGTGAATTTGTAGCTGGTTGACCGACCAAACCCAAAGAGTGCTCATTAATGGTTCCTTGTCATCCTGGGGGGAAAGTGACAAATGGGGTGCCACAGAATTCTGTCCTAGGCCTGTTGTTGTTCAGTGTCTTTATAAATGACTTGGCCAAAGGAATTGAGAGGATGCTCATCAAATTTGCAGATGACACCATTCTTTGCTAATGCCACAGAAGACAAAATTGGGATGACCTTAACAGATTGGAGAACTGGGTCCAAACTAACTGAATGAAATTCAATAGGGACAAATGTAAGGTTCTACATTTAGGAAGGAATAACCAGCTGCACAAACACAAAGATGGGGGGAGGCGCCTGGCTTTCCAGAAGAACATGTGAAAAGGATCTAGGGGTCTTAGTAGACCATAAACTTAACCTGAGGAAGGAAACATTGTTAGCCATACAAGCCTACCCTTGGCTTTTGATATTTTCAGCTCATTTCCAGATGTTATTGATCCCTGGCCATTACTGATGGCATTCTGTCTTTTCCACAGATTCAGTCAAAATCAGCTGTTGGAAATCATGTCGCAGATTCCCCAAGGCATGAAACCTTAGTTCCACACCAGTCTCAACTACTTGCAAAAGAAAGTCCCAGCCAACTCCAGCAAGGCCTGTTGTCATCATCTGGTACTGCTGGCTCCCTGGAGGAAATCTGGCAGATTCTAGAGATGGGATCAAGCCCTTCTATTCTCAGCCCCCAAAGCACCAAAGAGCAAGGTAAGCATGGTATAGAATGAAGTGGCTATTTAATTTTGTATTCGAATCAGGTACAATACAGCAGTTTCTTGACGCATTATACCAGTAGACGTTGGAATGCCTCTGCCCTACTTATGGTGCAATCCACAGTGTTCTTGCTCTTTGTTTGCCAGTTTTGAAATGAGTGGAGAATACATGCACGCATGCCCTATTAATAGATGTCTGTAGTTTCAGCTGCACTACTTACTCTAGTACAGTGGTTTTCAAACTGTGCTCTGCAGAACTTTCCCAAAAGACATATTGTCCTTCCCTACTGACTTTCTCCTGCAATGTTAGGAGGGAGTGCAATCCCTTCTCTTGGAGCCCAATAAGCCTGTATGTACCCCAGATGAACTAATGTTGTGCCCAGAGCTTATTTCAATAGCCTCTGTATTGGATAGAGATCCAAGATTGGTGCTCAGGGATTCTTTGACAGACAAGGCAACTTCCTACTCCTCAAGAGTAGAAAATTTGAAAATTACCGTACTCTTTCTAGTACTGGGAACCAGCCATCCACTCTTTACTCTAGTTTTATATATAACTTTGAGACTGCTGCAGAAAGGCCATTTTGAGATTATCAGGTAAGCTTGTTAGAGACACACTATCACTGTTCTCAGTTAGTTATATAATTCAGCTCATTATTCCACTTTTGATAAAAATCTCCCAAGAAAGAAATGTAAATATTCATTGCCTGTCCTCATGACATGAGCTTTGTTTGGAGCAGATATAAAAGCACACCTTTAATATATTCTGATGCTGACTTTATAAAAGGTGAAGTTATTATGAATTAGTTCTTTGTATTAGAGTAAAAAAATCTCAGAAATAAATTTCACCTTGCATAGTGAAATGTACATATTAGAACTGTGATTGTAAGCCTTGAGTGCATTTGCACTTTCACAGTATTGTAAACCATAATAAATGGTTTACCATGAATGTGCAAGTGGCTCCTTCTTTGTTCCTTCCCTAATGTGGGTGGAATCTGAACAGTCATAATATGATGGCAAGGTTTGTTTTGGAATCTACAATTATGAGGATCAACACTAAGCCAGGGGATGTGGTTTGCTGCTTCCACCCACACTTGAGGAGGAATGAAGTCAGAGCAACTTACATGTTCACTGTAAGCTGTTAACTATGGTTTACTGTGATGTGCAAACATGGCCATTGCTTAAGTCTTCAGTTCTTAACATATTGAAATCACATTGAATTTAGCTGAACTTAATCCAATCATGCATATTTAGGATTGAACTGCTAGTGTCTGGCCAAGAGCTTTCTATATATTTAGGAAGGAAACCAAGGCACAAAATGAACACTCAAGCCCTTCAAGATCCTATTAAGTGGGATTGCTTCCAAACGACTCTTAAGGACCATCTGCTTCTGGAGTTTCCTGACAACATCGAGGAACACCGGACCAAGCTTAAAACATCCATTATTGCAGCCTGTGAACGAACTATTGGATATCGAACCAATGAACACCAGGTCTGGTTTGATGAGAATGACCATGAGATTTAATGCATTATTGACAAGAAAAGGAAGGCCTTTCTGATCTGGCAAAGAGACAGAAACTGCACCACTAAGAAAAAAACCTATGTTGACGCTAAGGCTGAGGTTCAAAGAAGAATCAGAGAACTAAATAACACCCGGTGGATAAAAAAAGCTCAAGAGGTCCAGCACGTAGCCGACACTCATGATGCACAGAGTTTCTTTAAAGCCCAAAGCCCATCTATGGGCCAATAAATCATGCCTCCTATGCTCAATAGACGGTACCAAACTTCTGAAAGATAAAGAAGCTCTTGCACTGTGCTGGAAAGAACATTACCAGCATCTCCTTAATCACAACTCCCCCATAGCTGCTGAAGTCCTCTCACAAATTCCCCAAAAACAAATTAGAGATGAGCTTGCAGCATCTCCAAATTGGGAGAGTTATGTACAGCTATTAACTAAATGAAAAACAACAAAGCCAGCGGACCTGCTGAGATACCTGCCGAAGTCTTCAAAGTAGGTGGAATTGAACTTACACAACAACTTCACAAGCTCATCGAAAAAATATGGGAGAAAGAGGTGGCCCCAGCAGACTTTAGGGATGCCGAAATTATCAATCTCTTTTAAAAAGGTGACAGAACAGATTGCAGAAACTACTGAGGCATCTTTTTATTAGCTGCGGCTGGATCTTAGCAAACCATCTCCTAAAAATATCTGAGGCTACCCTTCCTGAATCCCAAAATGGTTTTCGACCTTCGAGGAGGACAGTGGACATGATTTTCACTGCTTGACAGCTTCAAGAAAAATGCAGAGAGCAAAACCAGCCCCTGTATATGGTGTTCATTGACCTGACTAAGGCCTTTGATGCTGTAAATCGTAATGCCCTGTGGACTGTCCTTCTGAAAATCGGCTGCCCAGATAAATTTGTGAACATCCTTCAGCTCCTCTGTGACCATATGACAGCAACAATCGCAGATAACAATGGCTCTCAAAGTGAACCATTCACAGTGAGATCAGGTGTTAAACAGGACTGTTTTATTGCCCCAACTCTATTATTTTCATCGCCATGATCCTATACTTTGTTGAAGGGAAACTCCCCACCAGAGTAGAAATCATTTATCAAACAGATGGAAAGCTCTTTAATCTGAGTAGGCTGAAAGCAAAGGGTAAGGTTACCATAACTTCCGTCATAGAGCTTCAGTATGCTAATGACAATGTAGTGTGTGCACACTCAGAGGATTACCTCCAAACCATCCTAAATACCTTCGCAGAAGCTTACAAAAATCTTGGCCTATCATTCAACACCCAAAAGACCAAAGTGCTGCACCAACAAGCACAAAACAACCCCTCTGCAGCACCACAAATCCAACTCAATGGTGTAAAACAACCCCTCTGCAGCACCGCAAATCCAACTCAATGGTGTAACGTTGGAAAGTGTCTATCATTTCTCCTTATACAAGGTCCAAAATCCAGCATCACTACAAGTGATTGCCAGAGAAGAAGATATATTTAGGTATACAGAAAATGTGGGGTAGCCCCAAATAAGGAAAGGATTTTAGGTATACTAAAAAAAGCAGGCACTCTGGGTGGCTCCCAACAGAATGTTAAAAACACACTAAATCTAAATGTGATTGGAGAAATCATGACTCTTCCTCCCCCCTCCCAAACAATCCCTTCCATATCTGGTTCAACATTTATTCTCAAATTTGGTTCAACATCAAGCCGATTTCTATGCCAGTTCTTCATATATGAAAAAAATGTTGAAAATGTTTGTTTTGTAGAACAAAAGAGAACTGCACTGGTACCTCGGGATACAAACACCTCGGGTTACAAACGCTTCTGGTTACAAACTTCGCTAAGCTGGAAGTAGTATCTTGGGTTAAGAACTTTACCTCAGGATGAGAACAGAAATCATGCGATAGTGGCAGCAGGAGGCCCCATTAGCTAAAGTGGTACCTCAGGTTAAGAATGGTTTCAGGTTAAGAACGTACCTCCAGAACGAATTACGTTTGTAACCTGAGGTACTACTGTAGATGTTTCAAAGCTTTTCACCTAACTTCTTACAATCAGCAAAAACTTTTACCCAGAATTGGTCCAGCTTACATTCTTTGAGAAATGATTTCAATGAACCATCACAAGTCATGTCAACAAGTGCATCTTGCTTTTCCGCAGATAAAGTTAGTTGTACACCACCATATTCAAAAGGATTCCTTATCCATGAGTTTTCAGAATTTGGTGCAGGGAAGTAATCTCTGAAGCTAGTTGCTAAATCACACAGATGTTCATTTATGTAATGTTTTACTTCTGGTCAGTTTCCTCCAGAAATGTCTCCAGTGTTGGGATGTTAGTAAGGCTACCACCTTCTACTCGGCTTGTCCATAACCATAACTTTTTAATCACTGCCTCAATCTTATCTTCAGTGTAAAAAATATTCACATCACTACCTTGAAGGTTTGTGTTGAAAGTGTTCCAAGTACCGTATTTTTCGCACGATTGGACGCACCGGACCATAGGACGCGCCTAGTTTTTTGGGGGGGAAATAAAGGGAAAAAATTTCCCCTTTATTTCCCCCCCAAAAGCAGGTCAGGGAAACCGAACCAGGTCGAGGAACAGCGGGATAGTGGCGCTGCGCCTCCCTGCTGTCCCCCGAGCTTGTGGGGCTGGCTGATGTCTGCCTAGCGCGGGGGGGCGCTCTGCTTCAGGGCGCCCCACCCGCCGGGCGGCAGGCTGCTATCCGCAGCTTGGGGAGCCTTGCGGGGAACTGCTGCAGGGCTCCCCACGCTGCGGATGTATGCCTGGCGTGAGGGGCGCTCTGCTTTAGGGCGCCCCACCCGCCGGGCGGCAGGCTGCTATCCGCAGCTTGGGGAGCCTTGCGGGGAACTCCTGCAAGGCTCTCCACGCAGCGGATGTGTTCCCGAAGCGCCAGGCGCTCTGCTTTCAGGGCGCCCGACGCTTCGGGAAGCAGGCTGCTATCCGCAGCGTGGGGAGCCCTGTGAGGAACTGCTGCAGGGCTCTGCACGCTGCAGATGTCTGCCCGGCGCGAGGGGCGCTCTGCTTCAGGGCGCCCCTCGCGCCGGGCGGCAGGCTGCTATCCGCAGCGTGGGGAGCCTTGCGGGGAACTCCTGCAAGGCTCTCCACGCAGCGGATGTGTTCCTGAAGTGCCGGGCGCTCTGCTTTCAGGGCGCCCGACGCTCCGGGAAGCAGGCTGCTATCCGCAGCTTGGGGAGCCTTGCGGGGAACTGCTGCAGGGCTCCCCAAGCTGCGGATGTATGCCTGGCGCGAGGGGCGCTCTGCTTCAGGGCGCCCCACCCGCCGGGCGGCAGGCTGCTATCCGCAGCGTGGGGAGCCTTGCGGGGAGCTCCTGCAAGGGTCCCCACGCTGCGGGTGTGTTCCCGAAGCGCCGGGAGCTCTGCTTTCAGGGCGCCCGACGCTCCGGGAAGCAGGCTGCTATCCGCAGCCTAGACACGGCTAGCGGAGCGCTAATCCCGAAGCTTGGGGCGTGTGGAGCTCAGCGCGCCCCAAGCTTCTGGGCGCCAGCAAGGTCTCCGCTAGCCGTCGCGGGGCTCTCCCAGGGCTAGCGGAGACCTTGCCGGCACCCAGAAGCTTGGGGCGCGCTGAGCTCCGCACGCCCCAAGCTTCGGGATTAGCGCAGTGGTCCACTAGCCCTGGGAGAGCCGTGCGACGTCGCGGGGCTCTCCCAGGGCTAGCGGAGACCTTGCCGGCACCCAGAAGCTTGGGGCGCGCTGAGCTCCACACGCCCCAAGCTTCTGGATTAGCGCAGTGGTCCGCTAGCCCTGGGAGAGCCGTGCGACGTCGCGGGGCTCTCCCAGGGCTAGCGGAGACCTTGCCGGCACCCAGAAGCTTGGGGCGCGCTGAGCTCCGCACGCCCCAAGCTTCTGGATTAGCGCAGTGGTCCGCTAGCCCTGGGAGAGCCGTGCGACGTCGCGGGGCTCTCCCAGGGCTAGCGGAGACCTTGCCGGCACCCAGAAGCTTGGGGCGCGCTGAGCTCCGCACGCCCCAAGCTTCTGGATTAGCGCAGTGGTCCGCTAGCCCTGGGAGAGCCGCGCGACGTCGCGGGGCTCTCCCAGGGCTAGCGGAGACCTTGCCGGCACCCAGAAGCTTGGGGCGCGCTGAGCACCACACGCCCCAAGCTTCTGGATTAGCGCAGTGGTCCGCTAGCCCTGGGAGAGCCGCGCGACGTCGCGCGGCTCTCCCAGGGCTAGCGGAGACCTTGCCGGCACCCAGAAGCTTGGGGCGCGCTGAGCTCCGCACGCCCCAAGCTTCTGGATTAGCGCAGTGGTCCGCTAGCCCTGCGAGAGCCGCGCGACGTCGCGGGGCTCTCCCAGGGCTAGCGAAGACCTTGCCGGCACCCAGAAGCTTGGGGCGCGCTGAGCTCCGCACGCCCCAAGCTTCTGGATTAGCGCAGTGGTCCGCTAGCCCTGGGAGAGCCGGGCGACGTCGCGGGGCTCTCCCAGGGCTAGCGGAGACCTTGCCGGCACCCAGAAGCTTGGGGCGCGCTGAGCTCCGCACGCCCCAAGCTTCGGGATTAATGCAGCGCTCCGCTAGCGGTGGGAGAGCTGGGTCTCCCACTCCTAGCGGATAGCTTCCTGAAGCCTGGAGAGCGAGAGGGGTCGGTGCGCACCGACCCCTCTCGCTCTCCAGGCTTCAGCGAAAGCCTGCATTCGCTCCATAGGACGCACACACATTTTCCCTTGCTTTTTAGGAGGGAAAAAGTGCGTCCTATGGTGCGAAAAATACGGTATGTGAAAACATCTGCTAAGTAGGCTACCATACACAACCATGCAAAGTTGTTCAACTGATCAGAGGGAAATTTTGAACCTGTCAGAAAAAGTCATACTTCACTTAACTCAAAGAATCACTTCAGTATGCTTCTCCTTGACAGCCAACAAGGGGCTGTATGTTGGCTTCCCATTTCATCACACTGTTGTTGTTGTTGTTGTTGTTGTTGTTGTTGTTGTTTCCTTCTGTGCCCAAGTTTCATCCCTGGCTTAAATAGAGTAATTAGTTAAATACAATACTTATTTGGAGTAAGGTTTTTATTCTTGCTGATTACCCAATAGGAACAAGCAACTTTTTAATTCATTAGGATTCTGCCATGTACCTGCTTCCTCCCACCCCCAAATGTAGCCACATAGCTTCCCACAGAAAACAAGAAAACAAAATCCACACAGGTTGCCATTTGCACAAAATTAAATCATCAGAGGATTAGCTGTTGTGCTAATCATAGTGGCAAATTGCTTAGCTATTTCTCCATTTAGATTTCCAAGATGAGATATAACCCCAAATTCACTGAAAACCCTATGTACAAGCAGTGGGAGAATCCTCTAAACTTGAAAGTTGTTGAAAGCAATTAGAAATTATTTTCAATTAAAAAGTAGAGAGCAAAGGGAAGGGATCCCTTACATTTTTAAAAAAATGTGAACTAGCAAGCTGTTTGTGCACTCTATCTCTCCTCGCCTCCTCCAATAGCAAGAGCCCCAAGAAACTGTGTGAGAGGTTTTTGCCCAATCCCAGCTCACTTGTCATCCAGCAACTCTTTCACAAGTTTTGGCCCTGCCAACAAGCAGGCAATCTGGTCAAGAGCAGAGGCTAGATGATCTGTGAAAGGATTTCACTGTGCAGTTAACAAGATAAGTGAGTCCTCTGGCAGGGGATGGTTCTGTAGACACCCAGGGGTCCCCGGACCCCTAATTGGGAACCACTGTTCTAATCAACTAACGTAATAAATAACAAGATGAAAGATGAAAAAATCTTTTTTAATAATTCCAGTGGCACCTTTAAAGGTAAAGGGAACCCTGACCGTTAAGTCCAGTCACAGACGACTCTGGGGTTGCGGCGCTCATCTCGCTTTACTGGCCAAGGGAGCCGGCGTACAGCTTCTGGGTCATGTGGCCAGCATGACTAAGCCGTTTCTGGCGAACCAAAGCAGCACCTGAGTGGTACCTATTTATCTACTTGCACTTCGTGCTTTCAAACTGCTAGGTTGGCAGGAGCAGGGACCGGGCAACAGGAGCTCACCCAGTCACGGGGATTCGAACCGCCGACTTTCTGATCGGCAAGCCCTAGGCTCTGTGGTTTAACCCACAGAGCCACCTGACGAAGTGTATTACACACAAAAGCTCATACCTTGAAAGCTTATATTTAGTTGATCTTAAAGGTGCCACTGGAATTATTAAATTTTTTTTTTTTATCTTTCATCTTGTTATTTATGATGACTATGACAGATCAGCATGGCTATCCACCTGAATCTCTAATCAACTGAGCTATTCATGCTCATCATTTCATCTTCAAAGAAAGACTGCCCCCACAGCTTCTGAAAGGAATGTGAGGAGATGGGAAGTGGAGCTTCTGACGTCCCCTCCTAAACATCTTTAACTCTTGATGGTCTGCCCCCCCCATTTTCTGCTTCACATGCTTGTGATACAGGTGTGATTTTGCTGCTCTGTCAAAATGAAGTTGTTTTCTATCATTTCTTTTCTCATAGAAAATGCTGCTAAAATTCTTTATTCTCTTATCTGGGCTTGATTATTGCAACCCCGTTTGTGTAGATTGAAGCTGAGTTAGAGGTAGCATGATAGAAGTTTATAAAATTATGTACGGCATAGAGATAAGAGGATAGGAAAAGTTTTCTCCCTCATAATATTCAAATTCGTGGACATCCAATAAAGCTGAATGTTGGAACATTCAGGACAGACAAAAGAAAGTACTTCTTCACATAGAACATAGTTAAACTATGGAACTCACTCCCAGCAGTGGCAGTGAGCAATGGCCACCAACTTGGATGGCATTAAAGGAGCATTAGACAAATTAATGGAGGATAAGGCTATCAATGGCTACAAGCCATTGTGACTATGCTCTGTCTCAATAGTTGGAAGCAGCAATGCTTCTGAATATCAGTTGCTGGAAACCACAAGAGAGGAGAGTGCTCTCATGCTCAAATTCTGCTTGCAGGTTTCCCACAGTCATTTGGTTGGTCATTGTGAGAACAGGATGCTGGACTAGATGGGCCATTGGCCTCATCCAGCGGGTTCCTCTTGTATTCTTGATTCATTGTCTTAGCTCATCTACCTTTTTTACCTCTACAGTATTAGACCATCTCTTTTGCTTTTAATCTTTTCCCTACTGGCACGCTTGTTTGTTTAAATGAATCCACCAGACAATTTCACAAATTGAACAATCCTCTCCCGAGTAGCTTCAGGATTTTGATTAATTGGTTAATGTTTACCAAGGGCTTTGAAAATGCAATGTGTGTAATACACTTGCAGATTATTTTTATGTCCTGGTCTAGCAGCATTTCTATAGGCTGTGGCAGCGAGCAGGGATGACAGTATAGGATGGCATGTGTGCTGTTGGCAATGATCCACGTGCTATGGCAAAATTATTTGGTAGACCGAGACATTGAAGATATTGAAGATACTGCAGGTCAAGAACCTGTTGCTAAAGCAAAAACAGTGTTTGCACATGCAGATGTCACAGTAACTTGCCTAATGTTTCATGCTGTCAGCAGGTGAAACTCAACTGGCAGTTTGCAAGGACACCAATTACCTAATCTAGTATTGGAAACCTGAATGCAAAAAAGAAATTCTGGCTCTCAAAATGCAGATGCAAGTGATGTGTATATCTCAAGACTTTAAAATGCCACCCTCCATCACCTCACAGGTGAAAATAAGGACCGTTTTGTGTCCTTGTTGCATCTCTGCCTTAATACAAAAGATTGAGTTGATTTATACATTGCTAAACGATCTTTGCTGCATTTATTCAGGAACACTGTAGAGGGCACAGAATTGATGCAATGTAGATTTGACAATCTACCCATGTTATTCAGAGAAAGAAGCCTGTTCCCTTCCTACCACTTTATTGGCAGGACCAATAGCTTGGTTTGTTTGTTTGTTTGTTTGTTTATTACCCACCCTTTATCCTGAGGGCCCAGAGCAGGTTACAACATTGATACAACATTAAAAGTGGTTTAAAACAACTTATAATCATAAAAAGAATGTGGGTCCTATCAATATACACCTCAAGTGTCAAAAGCCAGGGTAAAGAGGTGTGTCAGCATAGTAAAACCTAACCCAGTATAGAATTCTCACAGACCGCCAGAATGAAATCTAAAAGCAAATTGTGTATGTGTAAAAATGCAGTCTTTTCTCTCCTCCCAACACCCTAATTCTTGCTTGCTAATTGGGTCCTTCTCCACACCCCCTTCCCTACTTTGCTTATAACTGAAATCTAGTTCTGTATTGGTAAATGGTGGGTATTGAGGGAAAAGTTTATCATATCACTTTACTCTCCTTACATGATCCCAGGGTCTTATCAGGGTGTGCAGTGGGCCCAAGCTACTGAAAGTATCCAAGTTTGTACCTTCTTCATACTATGGCCATTGTGGCACAGGTTGGCCAAGGCCTAGTCACCATAGCAACTAGTTATCACTCTTTCTCCTCATTTCAGAATGCGGAAGTCCAGGCTGGGAAAATATCTCTGCCCTCCCTTGCAAGAGGAAACAGACGGACTGTTGTTGAGCCACAGTTCTGAACTAAATATTTCTTTTGCTCTGCAGCTGTTGTCTAGTACCCAAGATCCCCCCTCCCCAATAGGAACAGAGCTACGGTTTGCTGAAGAAAACATTGGTATAACACCCTATTCCCCAGAACAGTCATATAACTTGGAGAGCTGTCTTCCCTGTGTCCTAACACATTCTTGTTTGGGCCAACTTTCAACAGCTGGCGTTTAGCAGTGTAAAAGGGATTTTAGTTGGTGAGATTATAGATGTGAACAAAGAGACTTTACCTAGAAAAGATTATTTGCATATACTTCTCACGAACAGCAGCACTGAGTTGACATGGATTTTGATCATCTCCTGAGTTTTAAAAGTAGCTCAAAGAGCTGCTGTTAGAAGAAGAAAGGCTGAAAAGTGACTACAACCAAATGTTTTCCAGCTCCTTCTCTTGCCTTATTTGTTAGACTATGATTTGCCTTATCCGTTGAGAAAATTACTGCATTCTTGACAGAATTAAGTTGATAACATCAACATATATGCTGAGTAGTGGGGAGAGAGAAAAATTAGGTTTCTATGGTTTGTGGTCAGAGCTCCAGTCCTTGGGGAATTATAGCTTCACATAAAAAGCTGCCAAAGGGTAGAGAAATGGGAAATAGTTAGAATTGCAATAGATATTGTGCTGCAATATTTGAACTTGGATGACGAAAACTGAAGAACCACTTTTATTGCAGCTCATTATGATTGGTCCAGTTGTCCTGGCTGAAATTTGGCTCTTATTGGGTCATATGTTACCTTTCACTCTTGCTTATGGGACAAAATTTCAACACTTTTTCCATCATGTGGGTAAAGCACCAGACAATGAGAGGTCTGAGTAGAATATTAACCAACAGATTTGAACTCCTTTCTGGCTCTACAAATGCAATTTTACTTTGCTGTTATGCAAGACTTTTCATCGTTCAAGTGCTTTACAAATATTAACTTATTCTGATGTGATTTTCTATACTTGACATTCCTAGTATCTGAATCTGAGCTTGTAAGTATGAGAGTGATTTTTCGTATGGAAATAATCGTAACAGAGCTGGACTGGGTAAATTCATCACACAAATGTTGTGTGTTTGGGAAATGCAGTGCACAAATGCAAAATTTCCATCCATTCAGTTATGTTTGAATAGTTGCATTTCTGCCTAGCCAAAGGCAAAATTGGAAGTTTTAAAAAAAACCATGTAAGATGAAGAGCTGATATTTCCAGAAAGACTGTTCTTCTTCACCTTAAAACAGTATTTACATGGAAGCCTTCAAGCTGATAATACAAACATCTTTCTGACTTAGGAATATCAGGCAAAATAAAATTCAAAGTCTTGTTTGATATCTACCATGCACTTTCTGATACATCTTAAAACAGTGAGTTTGTGGTAAAGATGAGATTTGAAGTGGGATTTGCTATAGGTGTTCTGGTCACTTCAGTACAGGATGTTTAACAATGGAGTGGTCTCTTTCATACAAAGAAGTAACAAATTGGCCCACAAATAAATGTAAAATGTAGTTGGTTGGTGACCTTAATAAGAAGTTTGTTGATCTGTGAATTTCAGGAACAGATATGTCTATACAGTAACAGATGTATCTGTACTTCACTACACCATTAAGAATATAGTGGGGAAAGGCTCTGTGCCTCAGATTACAGCACTTTCCCATCAGATGAAAAATCTTCAGGAGAAGAAAACATTAAAACAATCCAAATAAATAAAAATTGCAAAGCCAAACCTATTTCTCTTTCATAGGCAATAAATCACAAGGATTTAAAAGTTATCTTATCCCCCACCAATATGTCAACCTTCTTAACTGCAAGTGAAAATTATTTATTTTACAGTGTTTGTATAATATTTTTCAACCCTAATGGTTCACAAAGCAGTTCACAATAATAAAGTTAGATACATAGACAGATGGTTGTGTCCCCACAATAACAGATGCTGTTGATAGTATGAAATAGTGGTATAATATGACTTCTGGCTCTGCTCCCCGAATGGTGGCAATTGCAAATAGGGGTACTGGGGTGGGCAGATATTCTTCAAAGTGTTCTTCCCACTCCCCTAGACGTTCCTGTCTCCACTACTTAATATATGTTTATGCTGCTCTGAGCAATTGGCATCAAACTAAAAGAATATCCGTTTTCTCTTCCTTTTGATTTGCAGAGAAATCCCAGGTTATCCATGAACCAAAAAGACTTGAAGACTCTCAGGAAGAAGCCCACACAGAAAGAGTACCAGCAGCTGCCTTGACTGTCAGAGGTACTAAGTTTGAAGTTCAGACAAAGCAAAACCCAAACAAGTCATCTTACAACCGATCCAGAAAGCCCCACACTCCCCAGCGAATGGCCAAAATCCGAAACTACAACATAAAGGATTAGATTTTCAGTGAAGTAGAAATTTTTATATCTGAATTATGCACAGTATTTTGTTATTAAGTTGTGATACCAAGTTTAAGTCCTATTCTGTCCATGTTTGGTTTTGTAATTAATGTTACTAGTCAAGTTCCTTCTTACTTCCAATTTTGCTAATCAAACTTCATTGATAAATGTTTTTGACTGTAGAAAGTATTTAAACCACCTTCCTCTACATCTTGAGCTGGTAAATAAATATATGTTTCAGTATGCTTCAGATAGATTCCTCAAGAGTTTATCACACACAGAGAACTTTATTGCAGTTTATAGACCCAAAATACACAAAAACAAACAGGAAACACTGAATATGAACAGACCTAGTAAGTGACATCTCAGTTATATGTTCCAGTATTTTATTTTCCCAGATCTCCTGGTTCTACACTTATTGAACAGTTCCTACAGTTTCTCTGTATATAAAAGAGCACAGCTGCACTGTCCACTACCCTACCCCTCCACCTTTCCCAAAGGACAAACAGATAGGAAGGAAGGAAGAAAGGGAAAGGTGGCAGAAGGCTTTTCAATATTAAACTGATTAATCGTTCCTAAACTGTAACAATTTTACCAGGACTAAGCATCAGTTTATTAGCTCTTAACCACCAATAAAATTATCATGCTCTTATATGAAAAATATGTTTAAAAGATACAGAGGTGGGTTACATCAGCATATTCATGATACTCCACTCCAAAACCCCAAATAATAATAATAATAATAATAATAATAATAATAATAATAATAATAATAATTTATTATTTATACCCCGCCCATCTGGCTGGGCTTCCCCAGCCACTCTGGGCGGCTTCCAGTTTTTTTAAAAAAAATACATCAAACATTAAAAGCTTCCCTAAACAGGGCTGCCTTCAGATATCTTCTAAAAGTCTGGAAGTTGTTGCTCTCTTTGACATCTGGTGGGTGGGCATTCCACAGGGAGGGCGCCACTACCGAGAAGGCCCTCTGCCTGGTTCCCTGTAACTTGGCTTCTCGCAGTGAGGGAATCGCCAGAAGGCCCTCGGTGCTGGACCTCAGTGTCCGGGAAGAATGATGGGGGTGGAGACGCTCCTTCAGATATACTGGACGGAGGCCGTTTAGGGCTTTAAAGGTCAGCACTAACACTTTGAATTGTGCTCGGAAACGTACTGGGAGCCAATGTAGGTCTTTCAAGACCGGTGTTATATGGTCTCGGCGGCCGCTCCCAGTCACCAGTCTAGCTGCCGCATTCTGGATCAGTTGTAGTTTCCGGGTCACCTTCAAAGATAGCCCCATGTAGAGCACATTGCAGTAGTCCAAGCGGGAGATAACCAGAGCATGCACCACTCTGGTGAGGCAGTCCGCAGGCAGATAGGGTCTCAGACTATGTACCAGATGGAGCTGGTAAACAGCTGCCCTGGACACAGATTTGACCTGTGCCTCCATGGACAGCTGTGAGTCCAAAATGACTCCCAGGCTGCGCACCTGGTCCTTCAGGGGCACAGTTACCCCACTCAGGACCAGGGAATCCTCCATACCTGCCCGTCTCCTGTCCCCCAAAAACGGTACTTCTGTCTTGTCAGGATTCAACCTCGATCTGTTAGCAGCCATCCATCTTCCAACCACCTCCAGACACTCACACAGGACCTTCACCGCCTTCACTGGTTCTGATTTCAAAGAGAGGTAGAGCTGGGTATCATCCGCATACTGATGAACACCCAGCCCAAACCCCCTGATGATCTCTCCCAGCGGCTGCATGTAGATGTTGAAAAGCATGGAGGAGAGGACGGAACCCTGAGGCACCCCACAAATGAGAGCCCAGGGGTCTGAACACTCATCCCCCACCACCACTTTCTGAACACAGCCCAGGAGGAAGGAGCGGAACCAATGACTTCACCAATGACTTCACTCACTGTAGATGTCAAACAGAATGGGGAACAAGAGAAGACAGACCGCTGTAGAATGCAACAGCATACCTACCTAGAGGTAATCTACTAGTTCCACCTTCTGGAATCTGCCTTTCAGGTGGGAATGGAACCACCAAAACACCATGCCCCCAGTTCTTCAGTTAACAGGCTACTCAGAAGGATATCATGGCTGGTTGTATCAATAGTCACTGAGACGTTCAGGAGAATTAACAGAGACATGCTCTCCCAGGTTATCCATGAGGACAACCAGAGCCCTTTCTGAGCCAAGAACAGACATGCAGAGTGAAATAAACCAGCACTTAGACCCTTCCACTTAACTTTCTTCTGCTTAGATGTTATACCCAGAATGGGCAAGGTCAAGTAGACATGTGGCAGACTCTACTCCTCAAGGCATTTTGTCTGCATCCTCATTGCAGCAACTGAAATCAATCCCATAAACATAATATGATGGTGATCTGACCACATGTTGTGACTGATCTGCCAAACCCATATCAAATATGAGCAGTATTATCCCCTGTGTGAACAGACAAACATTGTAGCATACCTCTGAGGGTTCTTTTCCATCATACTGTTGGGGGCAGGGATTATAAACAGTGAGGTGTGCGCCTCCCCGCTGTTCCCTGACCTGGTTTGGAGGCTGGCACTAGGGAGAAGTGTGCTTCTCCCCAGCGCCAGCCCCACAAGCTCAGGGGACAGCGGGGAGGCGGAGCACCTCCATACCGCTGATCCCCGACCTGGTTTTGGGGGGAAATAAAGGGAATTCCCCCCCCTTTATTTCCCCCCAAAAAAACTAGGTGCGTCCTCTGGGATGAAAAATACGGTATATATAAGTGTCAGGGAACTGCCATTGGAACGAGAGGAGGAAGTGAGGCTCCACGACAATGCTGGAGAGGGGCCAAGTAGGGAGAGAGGCAGGTCTCCTGTTGGGGAAAATCAGCGCAACACCAGGGATGGAGCGGGGCCAATGGGGCAAGCAGAGAGCAGGCTCAGAGACTCTTCACTGGACACCAGCGGGGAGAGCACAGGTCCTCCACTACCCACGCCATCCCTGCGCAGAAGACTTCCGCGCATGGAGAGTAGGAGGAGACTGGGCGTCAAACAACTTTTTTGTTGGAAAAGGTTGAAGAAACGCCCACTGTCGGATTCTGCCAGCGACTGAACAGCCACAAAGTGAGGGGCTGTCCAGCCAGGAAAGGTTTAACCAGGCCACCTAGCCAGGAGTGGCGGCAACTTACGCACGAGCAACTCCATATAACCATTACAATAAGTGGTTTCAGTTGGAAACTGAAAGTGACAAGGGTGTTCTGTCATTTTCTCCTCTAAGTCTGTGCTCTAGTAAATTATTCCTGGGTACCAGTCTGGCCATGATCTATTGTTGTTTCTATTTTGTTGGGAGACAAATGTAGTCCGGGAAAAGCTAATGTAAATTTTAAAGCTGTGAGCTTCTGTCTGGTGAATCTGAACAGATGCAGTTGTAGGGCTTTGCTGTGGACAATTGATTTAATGACGTATTCTGGATAAAAAGCTGGAACCATGTAACTAACAATCAACAGGTTTCCTGTGTAGGGTTGTGGTATGCCCATTATGCGATTGCACAGAAGTGCATCTGAACCAGAAGGCAATCCTTTTGAGTGGCCTGCTCTAGGTTCAGGCTGCTGGTGAAGGGAAAATGAACAAAGCCCTGGTGCCTCTCCTCCATGAATCCGGATGATTCAGATGTAACCAATGTATCTCAGGTAGAAAAGAGTCTGAGAAAGCATTGTTCTAAGTAAACCATGAAGATGTCAACATACTGTGGAGCCATGAATGGTCTGCCACATCCAAACCACCATATTTCTGCCCTGTCAAGAACAACAGTGTGACTCACAATTTGCAGTGTGAGGCTTTGTTGGAACAGTCTATTGGTTGTCATGGTGGTCATGAAGTACTGTGCACCCTTGAAAAATAAAAAATTATATATATATATACCGTATTTTTCGCCATATAGGACGCACTTTTCCCCCTCCAAAAATGAAGGGGAAATGTGTGTGCGTCCTATGGGGTAAATGCAGGCTTTCGCTGAAGCCTGCAGAGCAAGAGGGGTCGGTGTGCACCGACTCCACTCGCTCTCCAGGCTTCAGGAAGCTATCCCCCAGCCCAGCAAGCTCCCAGAGCGATGCTGAAGCTGCGCGCAGCTTCGGCATTGCTCTGGCTCCCTTCTGGGGGCTGGGGTTGGGGAAAGCTTGGGCTTCCCCCACCCCAGCTCCGTGCCTGGGGGGGAAAAATAATTTCCCCCTTTATTCCCCCCCCAAAAAAAAACTCTAGGTGCGTCCTATGGGCCGGTGCGGCCTATAGGGCAAAAAATACAGTACCTATCTATACTCAAAGGCACCCAAAACAAGATGGCCTCAATGTGGATGAACAACTCTACAACAGCAGATAAAACAACACCTTTATCAGTTAAAGCAGGGAGACAAAATTAGAATCCACCTAGGCAAGGAGAAGGGATTTTTATAGAATACAGCAACTCCTCCTTCCTAGCCTTCAAGCCTGGGTTGGTGGTACATTGAGAATCCAGATGGATACAGGTGGCAAATCTCGCCAAGCAAATAAAATATGGATCATTTTAATAACAATATGCGTTGATACTGAGAGGCCATGGGATCTACCCATTTAAATCATGACCTCTTTGCTCCCACGTCGTGTTACCATGAAGCTGGGTTCCATAGAATAGTCACAAGAATGGAAAGGAAACTATTATCACTGGGAAATCAGTTTTCCCAATCTAACATATAAAATAACACTTCTTATTCTAATATACCACTTGAAAGCCTCTTTTGGCACCAAGAAGTACATATATAAATAAATACATGATTATGATGTTTATTTTGGGGAATAAGCATGAACAAAAAAATGATAAATATGAGAGAAAAGAAATAATGGGGCCCTGGAAGTTGCTGTTTTCCTTCTTTTTAGAAATGATTCTACACCACATGAAAAAAACTAAACAGGATTACTTTATAGAGCTCATGGGAAGCAGACATGATACTCCCCTCCCCAATTTATCCTGACAAGCCTGTAAAGTAGGTTAGGCTGTGAGACAACTAGGCAAGTTGCCCAATGAGATTCATGGCTGAGTGGGAATTTCTGTGTGGTCTCCTCAGTTCTGGTCCAAAACCATACCATGCTGTTTTGAAATACAGTACAGCTTGGAGCAAGCAAGGATATAATTCACAAAGTGACCATACTGAATAATAAAGGGATGTTAGGCTCACCCTCCTTTTCATTTTGTGGTTCTGTGCTTCCCATAGGCCTCTGCTAGGCCACTGTGAGAAGAGACAGCAGGCCTCTTCTTAAGAACCTAAGAAGTCACTTTAAGATTAAGCATTTACAAGAAGGGTAGGTGGATGTGGGTGGCTGCTTTATTGTGTTGCATTATAAGGGAGTATTACATTTCAGAGAAGCAAGTGGGAGTGGATCAGTGTGGAGTGAAGTTCAGAACTCCCTCCATTTCTGGGAAGGAGGCGAAGGAAAGCAGATAGCAATAGACCTCAGCGCCAGCAGAACAAGATCATACAAGTTCTCCACCCCAAAACTGAGGCGAGAAGCCTTTCTCCCCTCCAGATCCGGAGAGGCAAAGAAAAGCTCGTGATGCCTTCCGTGAGGAGAGCATTATTTGTTCCCAAACCGTAAGGAAAGCTAGTTAACTGTCGCCTGGGACTCTATACTCCCGTGTAGAGAGAACATAATCCCGGGAGCCCATTTAACAGAGCCAGAGTCTGCTTTAAAGGCTGAACTGTAGTAACCGAGGAAGCTCGCACTCTTCTGAGGTGAATGACCTGAAATAAGCCACAATTCACAGGCGCTTTCTTGCATCACCATCAGCTTCATTTCCTAAACAGAGCCATCCCCTTCAATACAGTCACCACATCACCCTATCTCCTAGCAACACCCACACAGCCTCTCAGATTGGCCAGGCAACGTACACTCCTACATCCCCCTGCCCCCTGATTGGACACCTCCAATCAATGACTTTAGGCCCCTAAAGAAAGTGTGGTTCTCTTTTGTACATTGCATTTGCCGGGTTCTGTCGGGAGGGGACGGGGAAGAAGTCGGTCAGAGTGTAACGAGGCAAGCAGCGCGCCGCCGTGAGCTCCCAGGGACACCAGTTGCTTCCTTTTTCCCCTCTAGGCCCCGCGCGCTCGGCAAAGCCAGGGAGAGATCAGCCTAATTAATTATTCCCCTTGCGCATCAATAGCGGGGGGGGGGTGCTACGAGGTTACACCAATAACAACAACAACAACAAGGCGGTGTGTGCGGGGGGAATTAAGTGCACTTTTCTCCCAGAAAGCCAAATCTCCTTCACGTCGAGTATTTTCAGTAGCGCATCAGCGCACACCAAGCACCTCGGCCCATCTGCTCCCCCGAGAGAGGCGGGCTGATTTGTTTCAATTTACTTCCCAGACGCTGAAAAAAGAGGCAGCGCCGCAAGGTTGGAGGCGCCAACTTCCCCTAGAGGGCTGGCCGAGCAGAGGAAGCGCATCCTCTGGGGCAGAAGTGCCTGTGGGTGGCGCTGCAGAGCCCACCGCGAAGCAGGGACACGCGCAGGGCCCTTCACACATCCCAGGCCCAGACTAGTTAACTTTCCCCCCCCCCGCCCTCGACGGGGTGGGTGGGTGGGTTGATAAATCGGGGTCTAGGAATGGCTCCCACACAATCGCAGAGGGTCCTAAGGATCATCTAGTCCAACCCTCTGCAGCGCAGCTTGAACCCGCAACTTGCGCGTTATCAGCACCGCCAGGCTCTAAGCGACTGGGCTATCCAGGCTTGACCCCCCCCCCCGAGGATTCAGTTCCGTGGGGGGAATCCCTACGAAACTCGAAAATAAGGTACAGACGGGGCGATCCCGCAGGTCGAGGGCAGGCTGGGTCACGCCGGTGCGTGCGGAGAGGCTTCCCCCGGGCATGTGATGCGCCACCGCGCGGGGCAGGCAGGCCGGCCGGCTGGCCCAGTTCCTGCCAGGCACCGTTGCGCTTTTGGCCAGGCGGGCTGAGTATGGGGCAGCGCGTGCTCGGCTGGCGCTGCTCTTTGGCTCGCTGCTTCCTCCTCCGCGCGGCGATGGCGAGAGGCTGCCGTGAGCCAGGGGGCTGGCATCGCCCCAGGGTCTGCGCCGGGAGGCCCAGCCCCAGCTCTCATTGGACTGCGGCGAGGAGCAAAGCTGTCAGCCCATGTGGCGTGGCCACCGGAGGTGGTGGCTGTTTAAATAAGCGCCGAGAGCTAGAGGGAGACAGTGAGAAAGGGACGCGGAGCGCAGCTAGGCGGCGCGGGCAGCCTCAGTTACGCATCGGGCACCGACGAGGAGGGAGAGAGGGACTTGGCGGCCAGGGACTTGGCGGCCGGCAGAGTAGCAGCAGCAGCAGCAGCGGGGCTTTTCATCGCGCCTCCTTCGCCGATCACCTTCCAGCGGTGGCTGCCGATCTCAAGGACCTGAGCAGGTAACCGGCTCGGGTTGCCGGGATGGAGGGAGAGGCAGCCCTCCTCCTCTCCGGATGGCGCTTGTATGAATGAAACGGAGCAGCCGGCTAGAGCTGCTGCGCACTTTGGGGCGCCGGGGCGCCTCTAGGGCTGTCCTCGGCTTGATGGGGGCCCTGTGGATGCCCTCGGTGCCTTTTCCCGCTGGGGCTGGTTTGGCCCCTTTGGAAGCAGCCATGATCTCTTCCTTCTCCTCCTCCTCCTCCTCCTCTCCCGGCGTGGGGGAGGGGAACCGGCCTTGGCGGCACCAGATCTCTAAATGCGTTTTCATTTTCCCACCCTCCTTATGCAAATAGGGTTGTGCAAATCTAGGCAGACTGAAATACGTCTGTTTTGAATAGGTCGTCCGGGCCCGTCTTCGAAATCGGAAGGCGACATCCATTTTCAGGTGTTGGATGAGCCTTCCCAAGTGAAATCAGCTCGGACCCGGAGGAGGCCTTGGAGGCGCAGGCGGGTGGGATCGGGTGGCTCTGCGGCTTGAGCGCAACATCTTTCAGAAGTAGCACCGGAGAAGCTTCCGATGCTAAATCAGGTTTTTGTTCTCCATTTTGATAGCCAGCTCTGTGGGGAACGAACAAAAGCTGTGGCTCTTGAGATTAAAACAACAACAGTGTGTGTTTTTTAAATTTAATTTTATTATTTTTTAATTAACGGCAGAATAAAATTGCAGAGGTAAATTGCTGCCTTTGAAATTTTGTGATGTAATGTGGTAGCAGTGAAGTTGATTTGAGGTGTGGTTTTCCCCCTGGTATTGAGGTTATGGAATAAAAAGGGGGAGGAGTGTTTGGCAATAAGGGAGATGGAGGCTAAGCCTTGCTGCATTGTAAGTGTTCTGCATCCAGCCATTTTGATACCAGGCAAGGAAGACAGTTACACTGGCACACTGAAGCCCATTATTTCAGCAGATCTAGGTAAAAAAAGGGGGGTTCTCTCCCCCCTTAATTTCCAGCTCTTACCTTTAATATGCAGAAGCACAGAGAAGGAGAGTTTGAAAGGTATAAGACATGCAGTAGATATTCTCTGCTGTCTCTATTGTGACATTAGGAAATGAGGACACCAGATAGTTTCTACTTCGTCACTTGCAACCCAAGTCTTTCACTTCTTCTCAGGTAGCTAATAAAAGTCAGCAATTTCTGCTCAGCATTGGGAAGGATTTTCTCTTTGTTTCAGGACATTCACAGAGCCTGAGATTATTCTATTGTTCTCGTAATGTAACCTTGTATTCATATTCCTCAGCTTGGCAGTATGATCCTACAGCCTTACTCTGTCCATCTCAGAGCTAAGGGATGCAGTTGTAATGCATTTTGAGCTATTTGTATTACAGCCAGTTAATTTTATTCAGACTTGCATAAAAACAGGTAAAATAAGGTAGTTCTCTTATTTCTCTGTTTTTTAAATTACTTTATACGGTACCATAGTCATGCAACATGGAGAATTTAAAGACAAAAAGTGTCGTACAGCAATTTATCTTACTAGATATTTTAAATCATAGAGGGTAACTGGTACCACGCCCCCCTTTGCTAACCCAGCTCTGTGGCAAAGTTGTCCTTGTCTGTGTTTTTTGTGTGCTTATACTCAAAACTGTTGTCCTAAGTGTCTGAAGTAAGATTCCAAACCAAGGAAGTCGGAATATTTCCCTTTTTGTCATACGTTCTCAACCTTGCTTAGAAGAATCTATTTTTTTTTTTTTTATAAAAATTTTTATTAAGATTTTTTACAGATTAACAAACAGAATAGGTTTCATAACATCCTTTCATTCTATTGCGGACTCCCTCACGTCTCCCGCTTCCACTTTCATCATTAAAAACGAATTTTTCCAAGCAAATTATCATCTTGTTTATGCTCTTAATTACAATATTTAGGTTAAACTCAAATAAAAAATTATAATTTAATGGTAGACAGTTATTTCTGCTCTGGCTTCCTTGTTAGGATTCAACCAAATTACAGTACTTTTGTAAATAGATCTTAAATTTCTTCCAGTCTTCTTCAACCCTCTCCTCTCCCAGGTCGCGGATTCTGCCAGTCATCTCAGCCAGTTGCATATAGTCCATCAGCTGCATCTGCCATTCTTCCAGTGTTGGTAGATCTTGGGTTTTCCAGCTCTTAGCAATAAGTATCCTTGCCGCCGTTGTAGCGTACATAAAAAATGTTCTGTCCTTCTTTAACACGTTCTGGCCGACCATGCCCAGAAGGAAGGCCTCTGGTTTCTTGGTGAAGGTATACTTAAATACCTTTTTTAACTCATTGTATATCATTTCCCAAAAGGCCTTCACTTTAGGGCAGGTCCACCAGAGGTGAAAGAATGTTCCTTCATTTTCCTTACATTTCCAACATTTGTTATCAGACGAATGGTATATTTTAGCCAATTTCACTGGGGTCATGTACCATCTATATATCATTTTCATTACATTTTCCTTCAGAGCATTACATGCTGTGAAGTTCAGCCCGGTGGTCCATAACCTTTCCCAGTCCTCAAACATAATGTTGTGCCCAATATCCTGGGCCCACTTTATCATAGCCGATTTAACCAATTCGTCTTGTGTGTTCCATTTCAGCAGCAAGTTATACATTTTTGAAAGTACCTTGGTCTTAGGTTCTAGCAGTTCTGTCTCCAGTTTCGATTTCTCCACCTGGAATCCTAACTTTTTATCAATCTTAAACACTTCCTTAAGCTGAGCATAGTGTAACCAGTCTCGCACTTTATCTTTCATTTTCTCTAAACTCTGCAGTTTCCAATTGTCTCCATCCCTTTCTAGTATTTCCCAATATTTTGGCCAATTGGCCTCCATATTGGGTCTTTTTCGGGCCTTAGCCTCCAAAGGTGACAGCCACCTCGGTGTTTTGTTTTCTAATAAGTCTTTGTATCTTGTCCAGACATTAAATATTGCTTTTCTGACAATATGGTTCTTAAAAACCTTGTTGATCTTAACCTTGTCGTACCATAAATATGCATGCCATCCAAATGCATTGTTAAAACCTTCCAAATCCAGCACATCCGTGTCCTCCAGAAGTAGCCAGTCTTTTAGCCAGCAGAAAGCTGCGGCTTCATAATACAACTTTAAGTCTGGCAGGGCAAAGCCCCCTCTTTCTTTTGCGTCCGTTAATATCTTAAACTTAATTCTGGGCTTTTTGCCCTGCCAGACAAATTTGGAGATATCTTTCTGCCACTTCCGGAAGCACTCCGTTTTATCTACAATCTGCAATGTCTGAAACAAAAATAACATTTTTGGCAATACATTCATCTTAATAGCAGCTATTCGACCTAACAATGAAAGTTTCAATTTTGACCAGCTATCCAAGTCTCTCTTAATTTCAGACCAACATTTTTCATAATTATCTTTAAACAGACTCAAATTCTTTGCTGTTATGTTTACCCCTAGGTATTTAACTTTCTTAACCACAGTTAACTCTGTCTCTCTCTGAAACCGTTCCGACTCAATATCTGTCAAGTTTTTTCCCAACACCTTGGTTTTTTGCTTATTTAGTTTAAATCCCGCCACCCGACCAAAATCTTGGATTAGTTGTAGTACTCTTTTCGTACTAGATTCTGGCTCCTGTAATGTCAGAACTAAGTCATCTGCAAACGCTTTAAGTTTGTATTGTTTCGCTCCGACCTGTATCCCTTCCACCAACCTGTCCCCTCTAATCGTGTTCAAGAGCACCTCCAGGACCGAGATAAATAATAACGGGGAAATCGGACAGCCTTGTCGTGTTCCTTTTTCAATTTTAAACTCTTCTGTAACCACATTGTTAACTATCAGTTTAGCCTTTTGTTCTGAGTATATTGCATCAATCCCATTCTCAAACCCCCGGCCCACTCCCATTTCTTTTAAATTCCCTTTCATAAACTTCCAGGATATGTTATCAAAGGCCTTCTCCGCGTCTATAAAAATTAAAACAGCTTTAGTATTTATGTCTGTTTGTAAAAGCTCCAATATATCTATAATGTTCCTTGTATTGGCAGACATATGTCTACCTGGGAGAAAGCCTGCCTGGTCTTTATGGATTACTTTGTTTAAAACCCTCTTGAATCTACTTGCCAAAACGTCTGCAAATATTTTGTAATCCACATTTAAAAGGGAGATGGGACGGTAGTTCTTAAGCTGTGTCTTTTCAGTTTCCGATTTTGGTATCAATGTGATGAAAGCTTCTTTCCACGATTCTGGCGCCTTCTTCCCCTCTAAAATTTCATTGCTGACCTCCATCAGTGGTTGTATCAAATAGTCTTTCAATGTCTTATAGTACTTGGAGGTCAGCCCATCTGGTCCTGGTGATTTGCCCTGTTTCATGTTTTGGATGGCCTGCTCAATCTCTTGTCGTGTTATTTTGCCATTCAGAATTGATCTATTTTCTTCTGACAACTTTGCCAGTCCATTTGTCTTTAAAAATTGTTTAATCGCTACTTCATCTTGTGGCCCTTGAGTGTATAATTTTTTGAAATATCTCTGGAAACACTTTCTAATCTCTCCGGGGTTCTGGATACATCTTCCTTCAATCTCTAAGTTTGTCACTGTGTTTAACTTTTGTCTCCTCTTCAACTGCCCTTAGAAGAATCTAAAAAACAATGAACATTTATTTAATGTCTCTAGGAACTGAGAAGTACTGCAACTTGCATTGGTGACAAAAGTTCCCTTTCTCCCACTGAAACAAATTGAGGCAAAGAACTTAATCTCTCAATTTACAAGCAATTCAGTCAAGGTTGACCTTACCTTAAAAGTAAAATGGTAGAACTGTCGTTGACTTCTGTGAGACTGGTGCACTGATCCTGATGGATCTGCTTGCTGTGTTAGGGTAAATGATTGTTGTATTGGTTTTATTTATTTAATTCTTTACATTTCATTTCATTTATGTTTGCTTAAAGTTCACATTTAGGGCCAAATGCACCCCCCCTTTTGTTAAACTAAGCTAGAGGAACTATTGCTATGGCCTGTCCCAAGTATTTATGTGCTAGCCCAGGAATTTGTGGTACCAGAATGAAAAATCAGGCCACAATCCTAAACACGATGATTGAATAAGCCCCATTTCACACAATGGAATTTACTTTTGTGCAAGCAAGAATCTTGAGCACAGAATTACACTGTACCAGCCCAATCCTATGCATGGTAACTCAGGAGCATGTCCCTTTGAGTTTACTCTAAGAAATATGTTTAGGATTAGAGCAGGGTTTCCCAAACTTGGGTCTCCAGTGGTTTTTGGACTCCAACTCCCATCATCCCTAGCTAGCAGGACCAGTGGTCAAGGATGATGGGATTTTTAGTCCAAAAACAGTTGGAGGCCTAAATTTGGGAAACCCTGGATTAGAGCATTGGCTGTGAACAAGTGAAACCAGCTGAAATCATTGGGACTTCCTTCTGAGTTAACATAGCTAGGATCACACTATACATTCAAGCATTTTAATTTAACTGGAGACTTATGGGTAGGAGGAAGTGGGTTTTGTGAGTGCATTCATGGTCACTGGAGGCTGCATATAAAAGAGAACAGTGCGAAGCTCTGTAGAAGAGAGGATATTGGCATGTATACACTGCATGACAAGTTACACCTGCTGAAACTCTCCCTCTGATGCAACTATCAGAGGTGCAGGAGCCCTGACCTCTTCTTCACCTGGCCACCCTGCATGGTCACAGGTCAGCATAAAGGGATTGGCCACCAAAGACAACACTCAGCTGGTTAGTCCCTATAATAAAAACGAAGTTAGGAGGAATCACTGATGTGACACTACAAAATAAGCACATAATTTTTCCATGCCTCCGAAGTGAACATGCTTACAACAAAGTGGTTCAAAATGTACACATAGAAGTGTGTCATCTTTAATTATTTAAAGTCCTTTGGTTTAAAAATCCATACCTTCATTATGTCCCTTCTCAGAGGGAGTAATTTGAAAAGGACAGTGTGTGGCTGTGTTCAGATATCATAATAAAGATGAATCATGGTTTCTTAGGACCACAATGTCCTACACTCTTCCCCTGGACTCAGGAGGTTTCCCCTGTCCCCAGTGCAACCACCAGGAGATGACTGGAAACATTTGCTTGCATTTTTGTTTAACCACAACTTGTTGCATTGCCTAATCCCGACAAACTATGGTTAATTTTAACAATGATTTGTTTGAAACAACCTCCTTCAAGCCATAGTTTATGAAACTAGCTAAATGAAAATGGGCTAAATACTGATTAAGTGAAAGTGAACATATCTGAAATTCCCCTCACAGCAGTGCTGGAGAAGGGAGCCCGAAAGCTCAGGGGAGGTTAGGCTCACTCACAACATAATAAACCATGGTTTATAGTGACGTCAAAACACAGCCACAGTCTTGAAATGATGTCAAAACACAGCCACAGTCTTGAAATGAATTTCAGTACACTTCTTTAAAATATCCTCCAGTTAAGAAAAGAAACAATGGGAGGGGGAGATACTTAATGAATTACAAGCAACCTGTTGAAATGCACTTAAAATGGCCTTTTGCAGGACAATCACAAGAAAAGAGTAAGTGCGTAGTTAATGTGCGATGAATGTACTCAAAGTGCTGTGATGAAACAAGTAGGTACTAGTGCATAATGCCAGTGAGAATGACTGGTTATTATGGGTGATAAATGAGTTAGCACAGTGCCACAAGGCTGCACAAATACTGTGTAAATAAGGTACCCTCTTGCAATGGTGTGGCCTCCTTTGGATGATTTCAGATCAGAAAATGCAGAAATCCGTATTGGAGAGAGCTCTGTGTAATACTGCACTAGATATTACAGAAATCTCAACGCATGCAGAAATAGTCCAAAGGCTGTCTAGGTGTGTTGCAAGGTCCTTTTGCATAACAGCGATCATTTAAACTTATTGACAAAGTCAATAGGAAAAGAAGAAGTGAAATTCGGCAGAAAGGCCAGTCACAAAGGAACACTATGGGAGAAAATGCTGAGGACTACTTCATAGACGCTTTCCTCTGTTCATGAAGAGTTCTCAAACGCTCATTGAATGCATGCTCACTTTGGCAAATGTAAAATATGAACCAAGCTAGGATGGATAGTTGATCATTATGCCTCCAGTCATAAAGTGCTGCTATGACCATGAGAACTGCTTCTCACCTATATTCTGTTATCCATCTTAATGCATACCTGGGGTTGCTGTGGACTGCTTATGTAAACCTGCCCTCAGAAGCAACATACCGGTAATTACTGTAATACTTATTTGTACTCACTTAAGCATATGTGTGGTTGAGCAAATGCTGTAAATTAACTGCCCATCCTCTGGTCTGTGCCCTAGGCCACAGTCACACTATAAATTTAAGGCACCATGATGCTACTTCAAATAGTCATATTCTCCCAGAGAATCCTGGGAGCTGTAGTTTGTGAAGGGTGCTGAGAGTTGTTGGGAGACCTCTGTGTCCCTCACAATTCCTAGAGTGGTTTCACAATCCCTTTTCCCAAGGAACATTTTGCACTGTGTGTGAAAAAGAGCTTCCCTTTGTCCGTCCCGAAAACACCAATGTGCAAGTTCATTGGATAATCTCTGGTTTAGCGTTATGATAGAGGGAGGAAAACTTCTCTCTATCCACTTTCTTAACACCGTGCATAATTTTATGCACCTCTGTAATGCCCTTATTCATGCTTCCCCCCCCAAACTAAAATGCCCCTCATCTCATCCCAGACAACATCACAGGCACTGTGTACCCAACATCTGCCTCCAACACTCTTGCCAAGTCCTACCCTGCCCCTTGACTGGTTACTTGGCTCAGATGGCAGTGTTTTGGCTCAGAGGATGCCTGGGTGACTGGTGTTCTCTGCCGTCTCTACTCTTCTCTCCCCAAGCCTGAGTGATGGGTGGTTTCTGCTGTACCCACTGCAGCACCCATGACACAATGCAGCATGTGATGTGCCTTGCTGTGTTGCTGGACCCCCATCAGCCAATTGTTTGCCTGGACAGTTGGCCCATGAGCAGATAGACAAGCTATTCTTCTCCCGCCTTCCCATTTTGGAGAAGAGCAGAAAAGTAAGCTGAAGGGTTGCCAGGCTAACAAAGACAGACTCCACAGAGCATGTGTAGCTTGCCACACACTATCTGAAGAAGTGGCACTGGGCAGCAGCTGCAGCAGCAGCACCGCAGTAGTCTATGGCAGACATCTGTGAGCCATTCACCAGCAAGTAAAACTAGGCCAAGAAGACACAGGGAAGAAATGGATGAAGAAAGTGGTGGCCAAGTGCTATTTCTCATCTGCTGCACGAGACGACAACATCATTTCACCTAATGATAGAGCTGCCCTTGCTTCAAACTCACATTTCGTACCTGGCCTCTGCTCCACCCTGAATCTTCATATTCTCTCTTTCCACCATTCTGATATAATTAGACTGCAATTACAACGGGACAGATACTCACGTTCACACTGTGAATAAACCTGATGCTGGATT
The DNA here is from genome assembly GCF_964234715.1 of Podarcis melisellensis. Lineage (NCBI taxonomy): Eukaryota > Metazoa > Chordata > Lepidosauria > Squamata > Lacertidae > Podarcis > Podarcis melisellensis. The sequence continues at coordinate 30,829,885 of NC_138529.1, read as the reverse complement.
GATAATTTTAAGCAACTCTGTAAAATTAGATTGATGATAGAATAGGTTGCAAGCAGAAAACCAGAAAGGAACCATTTTTGAAAGGCAGGACAGTAGTTTTTATGAGTGTGAAACTACATGTGACTGAGCATGCAATGGGGTCTGGTCCTGAAACACTAAAAGCACCTAGCAAACCCACTTTCCAGACCTGACAGTGAAATGGTTGTACAATGCCTACTTCATAGCACTTTCAGCTCTCTGAAAAAAATAATAATCTGGTCTTCAGCCTGTGTTTTTGAGTTTAATTACCGTAGTTAGCATCCCACTCTCCCTCTGCCTTGTCTTTCATTGCATCACTGAGGTTGATAGAAATATTTCTGCTTTATCTTTGTAATATCTCTTCACTTTGGCCATCTCAGTTCATATATTCTGAGCAGATCAGTATTTCTCAGCTTTATTCTGATACATATGATCCAAAGCACAGAAACGTTCCTTCCCTCAGAGGCAAATCATTCACTTTATAGAGGGAGTTAGTACTGTGCCCTTCAGATGTTGCTGAACGACAACTTATTGGCCCTGCTGCCTGGGGCTGAATACAGCTGTATTCCTACAACATCAAGAGCAGGGGTCAGCAAACCACTGTTCCTCAGACCTTGTGGGGGGCCGGACTATATTTTTTTTGGGGGGGGGGAATGAACGAATTCCTATGCCTCACAAATAACCCAGAGATGCATTTTAAATAAAAGGACATATTCTACTCATGTAAAAACACGCTGATTCCTGGACCGTCTGCGGGCCGGATTTAGAAGGCGATTGGGCTGGATCCGGCCCCCGGGCCTTAGTTTGCCTACCCATGATCATTATCAGGATCACTAGATCAGATTTTCGAAATGACCCAGTTGTTTGGAGCATAGGATGTGAAAATAAATGGCTAGGCTTTCAAAGGCACGACCAGAAGAATGGGATGTGCAGATGATCAATGGTACATCTGGGTTAGAAAATGATTAGGAGTTTATTGGGAGTAGAATTGCTTGCTGCTTTAAATTAGGATGATAGCACTTCCATTAAATAATGTACCCTCATGCTGTCTTTAAATTTTATATTGTACAACAGGGAGCTCTTCATTATTGCTCTGTTCTGCTGTCTGAATGACTTTTAAGTGTCTTGTGGACACCAGAGAAGAATACCTAGGAAGATTTACTCACTCTCTCTATATATATATCTCCCCCACCTTTTCTCCAAGGAGCTCAAGGAAGCATGCATGGTTCTCCACCCATTTTATCCTCATGCAACCCTGTCAGGTTTGTTAGCCTGAGAGACAGTGACTGGCCCAAGGTGAGCTTCATGTTTGAGTGCAGATTTGAATTTGGATCTTCACAGTCCAAGTCCCCACTACTGGCTATGCCAGCCAAGCCTGATGAGAACCCATAGACTCATAGAATTGTAGAGTTGTAGCTCCAACAGTATCTGGAAGTCACAGGACTCACCCTACCCCTGGACTATTTATTTATTGGATTTATATCCCACCCTTTTCTCTAAGGAGCTCAAGGTGGTGTACATGTTTTTTCTCCTCATTTGCCTCCAAATGAACCCCATGAAAAAGGCTAAGCTGAGAGGTAGTGAGTTGCCCCAACTCACAAGGTTCTTGTGAGGGCAAAATGGAGAAGAACCGTGTATGCACTTCGAACACCTTAGAGGAAAGGTGAGATATAATGTAGGATCAACCTAACCAACACCATTAGCTTTGTGCAAGGACTTCCATTTCTTCCCCCCTCTCCTTCCCTCATGTGCCCCACATCCCAAAAATGGTCTCTGGAGTGTGTCAGGGAACTCCCTGCTCCCCAAATTCAGAGGGAACGGGGGAAATCTGGAAGTGCACCATGTTGAATTCCACCCACTATCTTACAGAAGAACAGTTGACACCTGTGACTGAACAATCAATCTTTGGTCATTCAAGGTGTAATTGATGCCACTAAACAACAAGGAGTGTGAGGGAGGGGGGGATGTAGGGCAGTATGAGATAGCCCCCACACGCACCAGCTGTGTCCTTGGCGAGCTTGGGAATCTGTGTGTGCCAACATATGCATGTAAAGCTCTTTCATGTGTGAGGGGGCATCACTGGACCAATCGGAATCCCCTCATATGAAGGAGCTCTCTGAACATCCTTCAGTGTAGGCGTGAGTCACCTTCTCATGGGGCTGGTCAGTGACCCTGCTGTGCTACTGGCATGATGGATGTCCATTTGAATGTCCCAAACAAGACAAGCCAGCACAGAAATAAGGCTAAATTGCTGTAGTCATACCTCAGGCTGTGAATGTGATCAGTGCAGGAGGCATGTTCACAACCCGCAACGCCACATCTGCGCACACGCATGACGCAATTCGGCACTTCTGCGCACGCGCGTGACATCATTTTGTGTTTCTGCGCATGCGCGAGCGCCGAGCCCAAGAAGTAACCCATTCTAGTACTTCCGGGTTCGGTGCGGTCTGCATCCTGAAAACTCACAACTTGCAGCGTTCGTAACCCGAGGTATGACTGTATTTAGATGCTATTGTATGAATTGAATGCTTTCCTACATAGGAAAGGGAAAGGAGTTTCCTGATAGATGAATGAAAGAATATAATTGTTACTGATAATTATTGAAGACTGCAGTCCTCTTCCATTAAAATTAAGGAACAGGCTTGCAGCTTACTGGCTATGATCAGGAATTATAGTCTCCACTTATGCATTTCCATTGATCTTCCATTTGCCCTTAAATGAGCTTATCTTGAAAAGGCATTCTTACATATTTTACTGCACTGTTTTCATCTGGAGGGGCATTCTTGCACTATAACAACAAAAGAGGGACCAAAAAAAAAAGTGCTCAGAATATTTGTGGTATGACAGGATTTCAGCTGAAAGCTACAGGACATACAGTCATTGGAAACGAAGTGGTATGATCACCCTAGAACTTTAGCAAGCATAAGCATTATTGAAAGTGGGATTGTGTGTAACCACCTCAATACCATCATCAGCGCAAATCATATACTGTAAGCACAATAAAAAGGACATTTGGTGGTACCCATAGAATGGCGTAAGACCTAGAAAGGCTCAGTCTCTTCACTCTCACATTGCTTCACTCTACTTCCCGCCTTTAGCTCTAAGCTCAGCTCTGCACTCCAGAGCAAATCTGTGCTCTGAATCACTACAAGCAAGGAAAGGAAGCCAAGGAATCTGTCTGCACCTCTTCTGCTTCTTTATCAGTTAGCTTTGACTCCAACAGTTAGTTTTGCCTTTTTATCTCTGATGATCTCTTCTAGGAAGTCCTACCTACAGACTGGTGAAGAGTAGCAACAATAGCTTTAAATGAGTTAAACTTGCTCAGAGAGATTGAAGGTATAGTTTTATAGCTGAAGGATTTATTGTCAAGCTTGTTCCCCCCCCAAAAAAAGTGTTTTGGACTGGTTCCATAGCATTCAGAACTAAATATAAACTATGTTATTATATACTAAAATATGCTACCTCACTATTTAAAAGCAAATATTTTCCCTCCATACTTTTAGGTATGTCATAGATCACTGAAATGTTATGTTGAATTTTATTATCTGGATTGTCAACCTGCTTTGTTTTATTTGCTGACAACAACTGGGGGGGAAATTACAAACTGATTCATGGCTAGAGTTCATCAAAGCAGTGTACGAGATGATAAAACACAGTGCCCAGTTTCTGAAATCATTTCTTAAAAGCTCTTAAAACATCAGGAGCACTTCAACAATTGCACTCTGACAATTGTTCCACCAGGGCAAGCATTTTGTCTTCTCAGATGGAGCAATCTCTCCTTTCCTCCCCCTGCATGCTGTTTTGGGGGTTCTCCTGACTCCCCCCAATTTTTTGGGGGGGGCACATGTGGTGGAAGAGAGGGGGAACCCCATTGTGCAAGCAGATGTTCTTGTGTGGGCTTCTTTTGACAGAACTCATTTTAGTTAGAGCCCATCCGATAAAACAACATCTTACAAATGCTAGAAAACAACAAAACCATATCTGCAAGTATGCAATCGGTATTCCATGAGTTATTGGGTCACCCATCGGGGCAAGCCTTCTTGAATAAACATGCCTTCAATAGGCACCTAAACATAATGATGTTACTGCTCAGTGCGTGACTAGCTCTATTCAGTATATATATCCATTATTCAGCAGGTGACGTGGTCAGTAGTAATATTAATCCCACAACACACTAAAGCAAAAATCACTTGCTGCCCAATAATATCTCGGTCAATTCATCACTAGTAGCACAAAATTCACATACAGCCAGGTGTGTGCCCCTTTGCTACATTGCTAAATTTGCAGTTATCTGACTACAATGGACTAAAATTAATAAAATTATTTAAAAAGGACAGTCCCTCAGGAGGAGGGACGGAGCACTGGCTAGGATGGAAGCCACTGCAATATGTTTGACCCTGTTACAGTACTATTGCTGGAAGTAATAGACATGACAGGGTGGATTCTTGGCCAAGGTGTTGAAAGGCTTTTTCCAAGTGTTACAAGATGCCCCAAGTGGTGCCACCTACATATTGATATAGAATCATGGGAGGGGGCCCTCATGGAACAAATTTAGGCTGTGCATGGGAGGAGGAAAGGGAGAGAACGTTCAGCTGCACAGATAGAAATCATTGTACAGGTAGAAAATTTGCCGTAGTACTACGTTGGGTTCCACCCATGATATGGAATTTGATGTTATGAATCACGGCTATCGGCTTAAGGAGACTAACAGAAGAGATCGTAAAGGAAAAAGAGAAATTATATGAACAAGATATGATGTGGAAACACCAAGATAAGACTGGATAGAATTATGAATTTTGTTTGGACTGATTGGGACTTAGAGTTCAGCACTTGCATCCAGGATCTCCAAGCCCGCTGGTATATAAAAGACCACATCTGCTCATAAAATAGCTCTCATGTGGTCTGTTCTACAGGTATATCTTTAAAAGAATCTGATCTGCTGCTCAAAAGTATATGAAATTCATTTGCCCGGTGTTTCCCTGGTAATTATATATTTGTTTTTTTTAACAAGTGCATTGTAATTTTCTTGCGTGATTCATTATTGCTGCATAGGCCTGATTTTTCTTTTCTCCACTTGCTGTCTAGAGACAAGTTGAGAGATGGAGGAAGTGGTGGTTGCAGGCATAGCAGGGAAGCTGCCAGAATCAGAAAACTTGCAAGAGTTTTGGGAAAATTTGATCAATGGAGTGGACATGGTTACAGAAGATGACCGGAGATGGAAACCAGGTAGGTCTGGTGATCTTGATGGCCTTCTCAGTAGTGGCACCCTCCCTGTGGGATGCCCTCCCATCAGATGTTAAGGAGTATAACATCTGAAAGCAGCCCTATATGGGAAAGCTTTTTAAAGTTTAATGTTTTACTATGCTTTATATATGCTGGAAGGAACACGGGTGGCGATGTGGTCTAAACCACTGAGCCTAGGGCTTGCCAATCAGAAGGTCGGCAGTTCGAATCCCCACAACAGGGTGAGCTCCCATTGTTTGGTCCCTGCTCCTGCCAACCTAGCAGTTTGAAAGCACGTCAAAGTGCAAGTAGATAAATAGGTACTGCTCCGGCGGGAAGGTAAACGGCGTTTCCGTACGCTGCTCTGGTTCACCAGAAGCAGCTTAGTCATGCTGGCCACATGACCCGGAAGCTGTCTGCAGACAAACGCTGGCTCCCTCGGACAGTAAAGCGAGATGAGCGCTGCAACCCCAGAGTCGGCCACAACTGGACTTAACAGTCAGGGATCCCTTTACCTTTACCTATATACAGTGGTTCCTCAGGTTACAGACGCTTCAGGTTACAGACACTTCAGGTTAGAGACTCCGCTAACCCAGAAATAGCACCTCGGGTTAAGAACTTTACCTCAGGATGAGAACAGAAATCGTGCAGCGGTGGCACAGCGGCAGCAGGAGGCCCCACTAGCTAAAGTGGTGCTTCAGGTTAAGAACAGTTTCAGGTTAAGAGCGGACCTCCGGAATGAATGAATTACTTAACCCAAGGTACCACTGTATGCTGCAAGCCGCACAGAGTAGCTGAGGCAACCCAGTCTGATGAGTGGGATACAAATTATAAGTTGTTGTCAGGAGAAACAGAAACATTGGAAAGAATGAACTCTAAGGGTCATTGAGTTGTATGACCTTTAAGGAACAGGAACCACTCTGTTCAAACCTTCTGCCTCAGAGGTTGAATCCATCTAAATCCATGGTTCCCAACGTGGGGCACACGCCCCACAGGGGGGCAATTTGATTTTTAAGAGGGGCAATTCGAGAATGAGTTACTAACAGTGAATGGCCTTTTACGCTTCCTCCACGTGAATAGGAGTTCACCTTTTGAATAATAAGAATTATATGTCATGGGGGTGGGGGGCAATAAGGATTTTAGAGATGCTTAGGTGGGGCATGGCTAAAAAAAGGTTGGGAACCACTGTTCTAAATTAATCCAACCAAATCTGTCCGGCTTTCCCCCCTGTATAAATAGGAAGGAAATAACACATACAAGCTTGGAGAATAGGAAAATAAGTTCCATGATGTCTGCCTTTACCAAAAAAAAACACCTAATTAAACTATGGTGCTTTTGCAAACTCTCCAGCTGGCATAAGCAACTCTGCAAGAAGTTTTGTACAATAGCAAATAGAAATAGCAATAGCTGTGGCATACATAATAAGCACAACCAAGATGCAATTTCTAATCACAGAAGTGATGTAGAAATAGCAGTGTCATACATAATAAATGGCCTCGGTCCTGTATATCTGAAGGAGCATCTCCACCCCCATCGTTCAGCCAGGACACTTAGATCCAGTGCCGAGGGCTTTCTGGCGGTTCCCTCATTGCAAGAAGTGAGGTTACAGGGAACCAGACAAAGGGCCTTCTCGGTAGTGGCACCCGCCCTGTGGAACGCCCTCCCACCAGATGTGAAGGAAATAAGTAGCTATCTTCTCTTTAAAAGGCATCTGAAGGCAGCCCTGTTTAGGGATGTTTTTAATATTTAATGCTGTATTTTTTTAACATTCAATTGGAAGCTGCCCAGAGTGGCTGGGGAAACTCAGCCAGATGGGCGGGGTATAAATAAATTATTATTATTATTATTATTATTATTATTAGCACAACCAAGATACAATTTCTAATCACAGAAGACGTGATGTAATTTTTCTTTCTTCTTTTGAAATTTCAGGACTTTACGGACTGCCCAGGAGAAATGGGAAGCTCAAGGACATCAGCAAGTTTGATGCCTCCTTTTTTGGAGTTCACCCAAAACAAGCTCACACGATGGACCCTCAGCTCCGACTGCTGCTGGAAGTCTCGTACGAGGCCATTTTAGATGGCGGTGAGCAAAGAGTTCTAGAATTCTGCTCCAAAAGCCCTATTAACATGCAAATCAATCGTGTACAAATTGTGTCGCTTGCACAAGATAACGTAAACTATTTACAGACCAAAGCACACCAAACTTTGTTTTCAGGACAGCATATATGTAGGGGGACATGGGTTGGGGCAGGGAATCAAAGCAAAAAGGTTCTGTCCACTGCCTAGATTCTTTCTGGCTTCCAAATCTAGAAGAAATAATCTAAATATGGTTTCCCCCACTCTGTGACATGAGGGTTGGCTGTTTTTAAAAACAAAACAGACTTTTGGAGGAATTCAGTGTTGCACTCTTCTGATTGTTCCCCCCATGTGCTTTTCTGGGGTGTACATGATCCATTGGAGCAAATTAGGGGGAAGAGGGGAGGAAACCCTGTTGTGCTAGTGGGAGCCCTTCTACTGGCTTCAGCTAAGCACAGCAGTTTAGTTAAATCCAGGCCTTTGCCGAGAGATCTAGCTTCTATTGTTTGCCAGAACACCATGACCATGCATTTCGATAAACTTACCTTGGAACTAAATGATGAAACCACCGTTGTGAAGGCCTTGACATTTCTGTGTCTTTTGAAATTAGTGTCACACCTTTGCAAAGTTCCCGTTGCAACATGCTTCTTGCAATTTTGACAGTGAAAGAAAGATTATACAAAAGTATTAGCAACACTAATAACTGGTATCAGTAACGACGGGTAGCAGTGTTGAAAAGACGTGTTAGGAAATATGTCCACAGCTGACACGTCCCTCTCTGACAGAGCTCCTGGGATCTCTTGAAGACACGTTTTCCAACCTCTTTTGCTATGTCCTCCGAATGAAGCCTTCCTGCTCATTGGTGTAAAATGGAGACATTAGAGTTTCCGATAATGTGGAAAGTTTAGATAAAACTTTTTGAAATCTCATGGCTGGCAGAGACAACACTCTTCCATTTTTTAGGAATCTAAGTTGAGATGCATTGGTGGGCCTATGTTCTTATTCTATCATCTGTTAATTATTATTGATTTTTGTTTTGTTTTGTTTTGTTTTTATCCTGCCCATATCTGGCTGGGTTTCCATATAATGTTTATATGCTGGTTCCTTTTCTTGCAACTTCAATGATTCCTACAAAAAATAAAGTAAGATTCAATTATCTTAAGAATTAGGTTCATTTCACACATTTTCTCCTATATGTCACAGATGGGAGTCATAATCTGCTTTAGAGAGAAAGAGGATCACGTTCGCCAGCATTTTTTATAATCAGCAGGGGCATCATGCATTGGCTTGTTGTCTTGTGCTCTTTGGACACATTTCCCATTTAATATGCTCCCCACCCCACCCCCACCAGTTCAGCAATTCACTGCATATTTCAGGAAACAATGTGGGGTAAAGTTGTAATTTTTGCCTGTCTCTTTGCTTCGGGTCATTTCTGCCAAGAAAACTTTATACTCAAAAGGCTGTGAGGGAAGGACCATGTTTATATAGTTGTGTTTTTTAAAAGATTCCAAGTATTTATATACCACTTTCAATCAGAAAGACTGCAAACAGGAAAAAGAAAGTCAAAGCACCTATTTCAGTAATATAATAGCCTGGTTCATATGATACACTAAACCAAACCTTGGCTTAGTGAGGACACACAAATGTTGGAGGACCTTGCAGCCACTTTGCTTCTCCGTGGTCTTTTTTTTTGCTTCTGGACCATTGATTTAGCTTAGCATGAGAGATGACACAGAATGACAACACCTGTGAGCTTCTCCCACCATCCTTGCCCACATCCTATTAGCTATGTGGTAGGGATCATGTGAGGGGAGCAGGTGGCGCTGTGGGTTAAACCACAGAGCCTAGGACTTGCCGATCAGAAGGTCGGCAGTTCGAATCCCCACATGACTTAGTCATGCTGGCCACATGACCCGGAAGCTGTACGCCGGCTCCCTCGGCCAACAAAGTGAGATGAGTGCCGTAACCCCAGAGTCGGCAATGACTGGACCTAATGGTCAGGGGTACCTTTACCTTTACCTTTAGGGATCATGTGACTGAATTCCATGGTTGCCTGAGTTCTGTGATCATACACACTTTTCCTTACAAGCAACAATAGTTAAGATCTTTCATAAACTGCCCTTCTCCCCTTCTTGTCCCTACTTCTACGCCCTGGGTTGTGTTTCCTCCCCGCCCCTACGCTTTGGTTCATGGACCAAGCACTTAAGTGCCAAATGTTTCAAGTGACCTCATCCATTCTTTGACCATTCCACACCCTGCTTTTCATTTCTCACCTCCAAATATTCAATGATATTTATTATTATATTTCTAATATTTTCTTTCATTTGGTGGACTTCTCCCCTTTTAGGAATTAATCCAGCTTCCATTCGGGGCACGGACACAGGAGTGTGGATTGGTGTGAGTGGGTCAGAAGCTGGTGAAGCGTTTAGCGTAGACCCTGAACAGTTGCTGGGGTACAGTATGACTGGCTGTCAACGTGCTATGTTTGCCAACAGAATTTCATACTTCTTTGATTTCAAAGGTAAGTTTGCATCTATGGAGGGCCAATGGACCGATTATCTCATGGCAGGGCAGATGTTTAGTCAGACAGGGGAAGATGCAGGAAAGTTTGTGATGTAGGTGAACAGGATCCATAACAGTGCTGCAGAAGTCTTTAGTACAAAGAGTGTATATTCTTGATGGATGTTTTGCAAATTCTGATGGGTGAATTACTATGGCATTGTTGAGAATCACAGCACTTGACAAATGAATTGAAACTCTTTATTAGTAGGCATGTGTGGGTCAAACCAGGGCTGGAATTAATGTGCCACCATAGTTAACTTTCCTCTCTGTAAACAGAAGCCTCTCCTGTTATCATATCTTAAAGGCTTTGTTCCCCAAGAGAACAAAAACTATGGCCTTAAGAAAGCTGAAAAGGCAAAACAACTGATGGTGGCTTGTTGTCTTCTTTCTTTCATGGTTTTCGTTCCCAAAGGACCAAGTATGTCCATCGACACAGCGTGTTCCTCTGGTCTCGTTGCTCTGGACAATGCTTACAAAGCAATCCGCAGTGGACAATGCGACTCAGCCCTTGTAGGCGGAGTCAATCTCGTACTGAAGCCCAACACTTCTGTGCAGTTCATGAAGCTTGGCATGCTTAGTCCTGAGGGTGCCTGCAAATCCTTTGATGCTTCAGGTAAGGGGTTTGTTTTCAAATTCGGCCATGTTTTGGAAGCAGTCAGCAGCACTCCCGTTTTTGAGGGAGTGTAAATCTTGGTCATCTCTTGGTAAATTCTCTGTTTTTATAAGCTTTCTGTTCAACTGGTCTCCAGAAAAGACAGAGAAGGCATCACTGTTCTTTCAAGGCTATTCTGCAATAATGAACTGCTTTTAATTGCTTTGTTTTGTCTAAGAGCTTCTTTGTGGGACAAACCAAGCTTGAACCGAACCAAGCAGGCATGGAAGGCAGCTTGTTCTCAAAGTACAGGAGTATTTTAGAATAATAGTCTGTTCTTTTCCCAAAAGATTGGCTCTTTAATAAGAAACTAGGTAGATATAAATAAATAACTTCCGGGAAGCTTAGAGGGTGATGTCATACAAAACACAGCAAAATGGAACCAAATTATGAATACATAATACTAGGCAGGTCTGAGAGGAAACAAGGAAATGTGAGGTAACCTCAACCTTGTTCTTTTTCCTTTTCAAATGAAAGTATCTTCAAAGTTATGTATCGTTGGTATCTTGCACTAGTTTGAACGTTGCAGTTAAGTAAAACAGGTTCTTTGCTATCTGTGTGTGGGAAGACTTTTAACTAGCTAGAAAATTATAAATACACACATGGGCCTTTTTTTAAACTGACTGGCTGGGGAAGATCTTATCTATAACTTAATTGGATGATAAAGGTAAAGGGACCCCTGACCATAAGGTCCAGTCGTGGCCCACTCTGGGGTTGCGGCGCTCATCTCGCTTTATTGGCCGAGGGAGCCGGCGTACAGCTTCCAGGTCATGTGGCCAGCATGACTAAGCCGCTTCTGGCGAACCAGCAGCGCACGGAAACGCTGTTTACCTTCCCGCCGGAGCGGTACCTATTTATCTACTTGCACTTTGACGTGCTTTTGAACTGCTAGGTTGGCAGGAGCAGGGACCGAGCAACGGGAGCTCACCCCGTTGTGGGGATTCGAACTGCCGACCTTCTGATCAGCAAGTCCTAGGCTCTGTGGTTTAACACTCGCAATACTTTCTCTAAATCATTTAATCTGCTTGTTAGAATACTTCAGAGGCAAATACATTAAATCCACATAAAATTAATAAACAATACTGGAATAAATATATCACTAGCTATCTATATGAATAAGAGAAGTACAGTTACTTTAGAAGAACTACTAGGGAAAGTATGAGACACAGACAGACTGTTAAAACTACCACATTTGATATGGCAATGATTTGTTTAATTTATTTTCTTCTGCTAACCTTATTGTTTCAAGTAGTTCAAGCACTCAAATTTATCTGAACACAGCATTATAATGAGATGTAATCAGTAAAGCTATTACGAGCCTTATAAGTAGTTCTCACAGGAGTTTGTAAAATATTAAGTGTTTTTTAAATACCTTGAAATGAAATACTTCAAAACTAAACAAACAAGATATAGGACTTCCTTCCTTCCGCTTCTTCTCTGGGCACTTCCAGATTGTTGTCGTTTTCAGGTGGAATTCAGTCACATACTGGCTAATTCAGGTTGCACAATTATATTGCACAACCTGCTTCCCCAAAAGATCAGATTTTTGTATGATAAAGAAAGTGTTCTGGAAAGTGGGGAATAACAACACTTACTTTGATGCAACGTCATCTACCTTCCACACGGTCAAATGGGAGTGAGTTCTTATCAAATAGGCAACACTGTCTGATCTCCCTGCAAACAAATCAGGATAAACGCATGTGCCTTGTGTAACGCTACTATATTCTGTGAACCGCCCTGAGAGCTCATGATGAAAGGTGGTATATAAATCTAATAAAATAAAATAAAATCTGCTTTGTCTTGATGCCTTTTCGCAAAATAAGTAGGTTGAGAGGTATTTGAGTGCCCAACCATTTTAAAGATGAATAAGTGCTATTTGATGCTGGCTTTTGCGTTTCGCTTGCTCAGCACCCTTGAGAAAGTATGGCTAGAAACCCAACTATCTAAAGTGGATTACATGTGGGGTGGTGATGATGCTTCTCATGGCTCTGGATTTCTGCAGGGAATGGATACTGCCGATCAGAAGCTGCTGTAGTTGTTTTCCTGACCAAGAAGTCCCTAGCCAAACGGGTTTACGCTACCATAGTCAATGCTGGGTGTAATACCGATGGATTTAAGGAGCAAGGTAAGATTTGTTTAAAATTAATATCTGGAGCTTGCGACATTCTAAGATGCATCATGGCAGATGGAGTTGGGTTAGGAATAGTCTCGCCTTGTTCAGCTTGGGTGTTAACTGTTCTTTGTGATTAGGAACATAGGAAGCTGGCTTATACAAAGTCAGACCATTGGTCCATGTAGTGCAGTATTGTCAACACTGACCGGCAGCAGCTCTCTAGGGTTTCAGAAAGAGGTTTTCCCTAGAGATGCCAGGAATTGCATGCGCTCTGCCACGCAGTTCTTGCCCTTCTCTAGGATCAGATGGTGCATCATGGTGCTTATCTCCTCTTCCCCCTCCCCACCAAGCTGTTTTCCACTTAAAAAACAACAACCCAACAACATCCTTTTTGAGAAGCAACAACAAAAGTTGGTGTAAATGCCCGGATATTCAGTTAAAAATATGGAAGGCTAGATAGCATGCCTGAAGTGTGGAGGGAAGGGCAAGGCTGAAGGCTGAGCAGCGTTCAGTTTGCTGGCACGCATATCTGTCCATTTCCTTGGGAAAGCCGGTCTTACTATGTGGCCAAGGCACATGCTGCGAGCTCACTTATAATACATCCCTCTTCATCCCATGTGGGCTTCTGTAGCAGAGTGCTTCAGCTTAGACCCAAGCAATCCATTAAAGAGACAGCGTCTCTGACTTAAAGCTGAATGAATCCATATCCTTTGTTGTGAAAAACGAAGGTGCGTCCCAGTGACTGGGTCTGCCTTTCCTTAGATTTTGGAATGTGGTATAGTCATGTGTCATCTAGGGAGCACATGGAAAGCACAGCTCTCTTGGGTGTTAGCGGTGATGGGGTGGGGAAGGTGCTTCTGAAAGTAGCCTTTGCAATTTACAGTGTTGGATGCTCAATGTGAAATTTGTGGCATCCTCCTCAAAATACATAGCAGCTATGTGGTGCTTTGTTCAAAGCACCTTAGGAGAGCCTTATTCCCTGATCGAACTGAAAAACTTCCTGAAGCAAAGCTCACAGACCAGAGCAGTTTGCCGAGTGGGGTTAAGCCGCTGGATTGGACGGGCACATGCCTGTTGTGTCCTCCTGATGCCCTGCTTCGCAAGTCTGGGATGTGGGATCGGATTTGCAAAGCAGCGCGGGACTGGCAGGGGCAGTCTGAGAAGCAAAACATGCCCTTGAAAAAACTGTGCCTGGTGAAATGGTCTCCCTCGCCCCGCCCACTAGGCCTCTGACCACTTCATTCAGCACATGTTGCACTTAGAGGCAAATTCTGCCACAGCAGGATTTAGTTCACAACCTAAAGGAAGACATATGGATAATTTCCTTGTATGAACCCAGGAATTGACCATTCTTTTTGCTTCAGGTGTAACGTTCCCCTCTGGATGGATGCAGCAGCAGTTGGTCAGCTCCCTGTACAGGGAGTCTGGGGTTAAGCCTGAGGAAGTGGAATACATAGAAGCTCATGGCACAGGCACCAAGGTTTGCCCTCTCTCCGTGTCCCCTGTTCTCTCTCTCCTTTCTTTCATTCCACACTAGTTTCTTTTTAGTTCTATATTATTTATTGTATTTTATTTGGGAGCAGTTAGATTTCCCATTTGACGCTTTGCTTTCATAGACTGGCAGTTCCCATTTGACGCTTTCATTGGATATAATAGGTTACCTCATCTCATCTCCACTCACTCCACGATTCCTCTCAATATATTTCAGAAACGTTGGGGTTTGCACCCTGGTTTCGCAGTCTTAAATTCCAGTGTTAAATGGGAACATGTGTGGGGAGGCCAGGCCAAGACATTTTGGCCCCCGAGGGTGAACTGCAAAATGGCGTCCGCCCCTCTCATTCCAGGGAAGAAGAGATGAGTGAAGATCTACATCAGGAACAAGGGTGGGGAGGAGACCAGCAGCACCTCCTGTTTACCAACAGGGTGCTGTACAGGTGGTGTGGGGGGCTGCCAAGGCAGTGGCAGATCTGGACTCTAATGAGAATGCCTCAGTCATTACTGCCACCGTAGCAGCAGCAGCGGGCATTGTATTCCTTTCCCTACATTTAGTTATACACCTGCATACACAGCTGTTCAGAAAAAAATCTGACAGAGCTCACCAGACTTGAAATCTATCCAACTCTTCCTAACTTCCTGTCTTTCTCCATTACTAGGTTGGAGATCCTCAAGAAGTGAACGGCATCGTCAACGTCTTTTGCCAATCAGATCGACCACCGCTGTTGGTTGGATCAACTAAATCTAACATGGGTCACCCAGAACCTGCTTCTGGTCTTGCTGCTTTAGCAAAGGTAAAAAGAAAAGAAAAGTTGATGTCCATTTGTTTGTGTTGGGCAGGAGAAAGAGAGAGAGAGATGTTGAATCAAAATCTGTTGGGGGACTTCAGATTTATCCGTTGTAATTAGGGCAAATCATATGGGGGAGGGGAAAATAAGAAGGTCACTTGGCATGGACCTCAAGTTCAAGGGGGGGCGGGTCTCAGATGTAGTTAAGTGTTAATCTTTTGGCATTATCAAATGCCAAGTTTCACAACTTGTTTTTATGGGCAACAGACCAAAATGTGACGCACACACTGAGTTGCAGATTTAAGTAAATAAGAGATGTGATTTGCTAAAAGATCTTTTTGCTGCTGTAACTGATCTGGATTTTGTCATATTGAAACATTAAAATGTCCGTAAATATTAAGAAAAATATTTTGGTTCTGATTAGACCTCAAAAAACAAGTCCTCTTAGATCAGCTGGTTATGTAAACAAACTACTCACTCTTTGGGGGAAAGTTTGGCTACCTTATTTTGTTTCCGTGTGTCATTATTTTTAATATTTATGATGGCTAGGGGCTTCAAAGGCTAGAAGTGAGTGGGCCTTGTTGTAACACAGACATCCCCAAACTCGGCCCTCCAGATGTTTTGAGACTACAACTCCTATCATCCTTGACCACTGGTCCTATTAGCTAGGGATGATGGGAGTTGTAGCCCCAAAACTGGGCCAAGTTTGGGGGTGCCTGTTGTAACCAAACCAATGCACCGAGGTAGAGCTGCACAACTTGCTCCCTTGGGATGAAAGGAGAGTGATAAAATGGTGAGCAGAGGGAAGAGAAGGGGGGAGGGAGGGGAAAAGGCAGAAGGGAAAGATGTCTTGAAGAGTTCTTCCCTTGGCTTTGTATGGTGTTTGTGGCTGTAGGGTTCAGTGCAGCTGGGACAGATATAGGAAGCAAGAGTTGCAGTGGAGATTTGTGACCTCAAGAACGTTTGCTTGCCTCAGCAAATAAATTGTCCATTTTCTGTCATATTTATTCATCTGTCAAAGGAAAATGTGCCTTGGTGGTGCATTCATTGCTATGCAAAATAATGATGGCATAAATAGTGCAGTCCTCTGCATATCTGCTTGTAAGTGAGTTCCATTGAGTACATGGGGCTTATTCCCAATGAAGTGTGCATAGCCGGTCTCTGAAACCTAAAGCCTTGACTCATTGCAGTGCAAAACCACAATGGCTTTGTTTCACAGAAGCTCTGTGGATTTTGTTTGCAGCAGCATTTCTTTCACAATACACTTGCCCCGTGACACCCATCATTTCAGCAACCCTGATCAACACCAGTGTGTACAGTTCTGAGCCAATCAGAAAGCACACATTTTAAAAGGAAGAGGAACGGAACCTGTGAAAAGTGGGAAAGAATAGCTGGATGGTGAGAAAGCAAAATGTGTGGAATGGTCATAGCAGATAGGATCATAGTTCCAATACGACTAATCAGCCAACTATAATTAATATGTCACAGTGTATGACACAGCAAAATGTAGGGATTAGATGAGTGGGAGCTACAATTTGAGAAACAGGTTCTGGACAAGCATTCTGACTTGCTTCAAGGCATTTATCAAGTTACTTCACCATTCTGAGCCTTAAATTCTCAGTAGAAGATAATTCTGACCTGCCAACTTCTGAAGAATTGATTAGTCTGATATTTAGATATGACACAAGAAAAGGTGCTAAGTGAGGATATATGTCCTGTTTATATATTAGTATATTGAACTGCAATGATTATCTTCTAATGTAAAATTTGATTTCTGAGGATCTCCGGTTTCTATCCCAAACTATGCAAAATATTGAAAAATGTTCTTAGCCTGCACTGTTATGTTCTCTATTTCTCAGGTGGTTCTCTCTTTAGAGCATGGTCTGTGGGCACCCAACATTCACTACAACACCCCAAATCCAGATATTCCTGCCTTACAAGATGGTCGTATACAAGTCGTTACTAAACCAACCCCCACAAAAGGTCACCTTTGTGGTATCAATTCCTTTGGCTTTGGAGGCTCAAATGCCCATGTCATTCTGAGGCCCAACGAGAAGACATCGTCCTCGCCGGAGACTCATAATTTGCCACGATTGGTGCAGTTTTGTGGAAGGACTCAAGAAGCAGTAGAAACGTTAATAGAACAGAGCAGAAATCTGCAGCAACACACAGCACTTCTGAGCATGCTCAATGATATCTCTGGGATACCTGTGTCATCCATGCCTTATAGGGGCTACACCTTGATTGGCAGCGAGAGCGATGTGAAGGAGGTTCAGAATGCTCAGTCCTCAGGGCGGCCCCTGTGGTACATCTGCTCAGGTAAATTACATACTAATCACACATGCACTCTCCTTTTGTTTGAGCCTAGATTTCTAATTTTGCAAAGCTTTATGTCGTGCCAAATAGCCTTATGATTTATTTAATACAGTCATAAAGCTGAGTAGCTCACACTGATTATAGGAGGCACAGACACACACACATAGAAAGAGAGAGAGATTTAGGAAAGTGCCGCTGCTCAGTGGCAGAACGTCTGCTTCGCATGCAGAGGGTTCCAGGTTCAGATCTCCAGCAGCTCCCTAGTATGGCTGTGAATGTTCCCTGTCTAAAGCCTTGCTGATATAGGCAATACTGAACTAGATAGACCAATGGCAGTAAAAGGCAGCTGCACACACCGGTAGTATGAAATTATGCTTCTAGCTAGCTAGATGCAGTGCTATTTTT
This sequence comes from Podarcis melisellensis, assembly GCF_964234715.1. NCBI lineage: Eukaryota > Metazoa > Chordata > Lepidosauria > Squamata > Lacertidae > Podarcis > Podarcis melisellensis. The sequence goes on along the minus strand of NC_138529.1, from coordinate 30,812,236 downwards.
CTAGAAAAAGAAGTGCTAGAACTCACAATGAACACCTCCTCTTATAATGGCAATGGCGCCCACGTGAGAGGTGCCGGAACTGAGTTCTGGTGAGTTCCAGCTGGGGAAAAAAGCCCTGACTTGGAGGGTTTCATACCTTTTACATCTGAAGCACCACTCTCGATGTCAAAATAAAATGTCACATCCTTGTGCTTTTCACATACCTAGCAGCACTAAAAGCTACTCTTCTGCTTGTTCTATCCCATAGGCATGGGCACCCAGTGGAAAGGAATGGGGCTTAGCCTGATGCAGCTCGATCTCTTCCGGCAATCCATCTTGCGTTCAGATGAGGCTCTGAAAGACACGGGCCTGAAGGTTTCCGATCTACTCCAGAGCACGGATGAGAACACTTTTAACGACACTGTCAATGCTTTCGTTGGACTTGCTGCTATTCAGGTAAGAAGGAAGGTCTCTGCCTTTGCTTTGGGCCTCCCATGAAAAGGGACTCTTCTGATGGCTCACTGTTTTCCTCATCAGTTCTAGTGATGTACATCATGTAGACAATCATCTTTGCAACCCACTTTTCAGCTCGTGATCACTGGCAACTGGCTCCAGTTTCCATGCGAAAGGCTTTGCTTTTATTCTGGCACTGTGTAGAGGAAGCAAAATGGAAAGAGGAGCATTTCTGAACACTCCCATTTCACCTTCTGAGCTGTCCTGTCCTTAGCCCTTTTAAGGTGGCCGAGTGAGGATGTGAGCCTTTACAACGCCTCCATGCTGATTGCTTGTACCTACATAGGCATACTATCTCTTGCCATTATTCTGCAGGTTGGCACATAGAGACAAAAGTTTTGATGTTAGCTCAGAGTCTTGCTCTTTGTTGTTGCTCAAGAGCAGCAAGTTCTGCTAAGTGGGTGTCCGGATTTGAGTGTGACAATAGGGGGATGTTTCTGTTGAGTACATTTAGTGATGGGATCTTTGTGTACACGTAGCAGCACTTTCCTAAAGAGCTAGGGAAAACAACAGATGCCTTTTTGACGGCAGGCATTCAATAAGCCGGATGGGAGGAGGAAAAATCACTAGATGTGATTTTTTTTAAAATAAAGAAATGCGAGTTAAGGGTCAATGCTATTAGGCATTTCCTGTTTCCAGGGAACAATGTTTTGTAGTGAGTAGAGTATTAGATTTGGGCCTGGACTCCTTACCCAGCCATGAAGCCCACTGGGTGATGTTGGGCCACTCATTCTCCCTCAGCCTAAGCAGGTTGTTGTGAGGATAAAATGGTAAGGGGGAGAAACACTGTAGGCCTCCTTGGAGGAAAGGTGGGGTATAAATGTAATAATTAAGAAATAAAAGATTCATGTATCATGTGGCAAACTCCCCAAGGTAAGATTGCATATGCTGTTCTACATTTTGAGCCTGCTTGGCTCCCGCTAAGGAGGAAGCAGAGGGCAGCATGAGGGCAAAGAGGAGGTGAATGAGCAGTGTGTGTGGGCCTACTAGGAGATGCAACAGAATGTGACTGTGGATTGCATAAAGCAACTGATAAGCAAGATTTCCGCAAGTGTAGGAATAGGATAAGTTATTCAGCAGACCCATAAGCATTGTGCTGTTGCGGAATGAGGAAGTCAGTAGAGGAGGAGTGAAAAGGAATTTTGTATGGCTATGGCACTGAGAGGCTTCCAGCACATGGTAAAAACTCCCCTCATTTCCCAGGATTTCAAAGGCCATGTTTAGAGTCATTTTTTTCAGCCTGTCATCTTCCTCTCCCCCCATTTTTGTATTTTAACATTTATTGTCCTTTTTTACTGTTGCTTTTAATTGTATTAGATGAGTTCTGCAAATCACATTGCTTGTTTTTTATGTAAAACCACTTTGAGACCGCTTTGACTGATAGAAAGCGGCACGCGAGAACTCCACACAAAGGCATAAATAAAAGACTGCTGCCCATTTTCTAATCCCCAGATTGCACAGATCGATCTTTTAAAGGCCATGGGTTTGCAGCCTGACGGAATTGTTGGTCACTCGGTTGGGGAGCTAGCCTGTGGCTATGCAGATAACTCCTTAAGTCACGAAGAAGCTGTTCTTGCTGCCTATTGGAGGGGCCGATGCATCAAAGAGGCCAAGCTACCACCAGGAGGCATGGCTGCTGTTGGTAGGTAACTAAATGTGCTCTATTATTTATTTGTCAGATGATCTGTTTTAATTTTACCTTCACTTCACAGAACTGTTCTCATCTAGTTGCCTTAATGCAGTATGGGGCAGGTTTAAAGAGGCTGGATTTATTTACCTTGGGCAATATTTGATAAAATTCAGAAAAATATCAGAGTTTTTACGGATTGAGGTTTCGTTGCTGTTACATGCCGCTAATCAGCCTCAAGTGGACATTCTGTAGACCGGTTTTGTGATGCTTAAAAGCAGGCAAGCATTAATCAGAGCATATATAATATGTCTGACAATTGGTTATGTACAACTGGTTGATTATAAGTCACTTGGCTTATAAGGAGTCAGACAATTGGTCCATCTAGCTTAGTAATGTCTATATGGACTGGCAGAAAATCTCCAAGGTTTCAGTCAGGGTTCTCTCTCATCCCTACCTGGCGACGTCTTTGATCTTCTGGAATCTTCTGCATGCAAAACAGCTGCCCTACTTCTGAGCTACTGCCAGCCCCAAAGGTCCTTTCTTTTCAGATTGGTACCTACACCTACTTACATAGTTTCTTTAGGATTAGCAAGGTGCTGTTGGTATTGCACATTGTAAAATCAGATAAGAGCATTTTTTTTACACAGGAAATTCAAGTGTCACAAAATTGTCTCGTAACAATTCATCTTCTTTATACTATCTGAATGGTAGACAATAACTATAAACTATCCTAATGCATAGTACAAGGTAGTATTACGACTCTCTAGTAAAGCTACATTTCAACAAAATACCCTATGGAACATTTCCTTTATAAAGTATTCATTTTAAAATTGGTAAGAGATAGACCTAGAAGAGACTGTTATGAGGGCGATGGAGAGACAGGATTATATTAAATCTGCTATAGTTTAGGAAGCTCCTTAGCAAGATCTCATTGAAGCCCGCACTCAAAAGGTTCTATAAAAAGGACAATTTATGTGCATCAATCAGACCATAATCTGCATGGGTAGCCCAAATGATGCCTGCCTGATGTTGCTGGACTACAGCTCCTATCAGCCTTACCCATTAGGATAGTGCTAGCTCCATCACTAAGGAATTAGTGAGGTTCTACAGGGTAAGTGTTGATGCCTAAGCCTCAGAGGCTCAGTTACAGATAAATATTGTTACATATACAGACAGCAGTGATTGCTAGGTTGGTCAGTTTATGAGCCCTTGAGGGGATGCAGCAGGTTTTTATACTGATATTGCACATTGGTTTCAGTTTGCTTTGTGTAGCTTTGGAAATATATTAACTGCAAGGAGGAAAGGTTTGTGACTGGACCTCCCACTGCTGTGGGTACAACCCAACATATGGTTGGTTTGATCTTTTGCTAGATTAGCTTGATCTCTAAGCATCTAACCTCTGAGTATCATTGTGCTTTATGTAGCTGTAATTCTGTGCACGTTTAGTTATGACTCAGTACTTCTGAGTGAACGTGCATAGCATTGCACTGCACACCTACTTGTTTAGGGATTAGGATGTGAGATTTGGGCAACATTCAATCTAGCTGTCTGAAGAAACATCCTTTCATAAGAACCTATGTGTGTGTTGAGATCAGCAGCTGATTCTGTCGTTGGTTGTTCCACATCTAAGTTAAATCTAGTATGTGGCAACCAGGGAGAGGACTTGTTTTGTGGTGGCACCCCAACTATGGTATTAATCCGTCCCTTGTGAAATAGGATTGGTGCCAACATTTAGGAGTTTATGGCACTTACTGAAAACCCATCAATTCAAGCAGGTCTTTATAGGGGGTGGGGTGGGTTAGCTGCCTGTTGTTGTTGTTGTTGTTAAACCATGCTGGTACTGGTGTTTCTGCTGTAGTTTTTACTATATATTTTATCTGTTATGTTTTATAATTGTAGTTATTGGTTTTAATTTATACTATTGTACCCTGCCATGGTGCCAAATTGCAATGAAAGGCAGGCTGTAAATATTTTAAATAATATAAAATATCATTCTTGGTCCTCATAATTCCTCTAATGTGATGAGGGATTCAGTTCAAACTTATAGATGAACTTACCCCAGTCACAATTTCTAAAACCATTTCTGAACCAAAACGTACCCTTCCTTTGAAACTTACACTTCTCTTAAATGTATGTGTTTTTAAAAATATTTATACTAGGGTTAAGTGAGCATATAGATGCATATAACATATTTGGGGGAATTGCTTTGCGAAGGAATAAAAAAATTTAAAGAAAAAAATAACACTAAAATGCTGATGAATTTTCATAATGACTTTAAAAAAAATCAAACTGAAGTGGAAAATCAGATTTATGACTGGAAAAACGAGAAACTAAGAGAGACTAAGGAGGGACACGGGTGGCGCTGTGGGCTAAACCACAGAGCCTAGGACTTGCCAATCAGAGGGTCAGCGGTTCGAATCCCCGCGACAGGGTGAGCTCCCATTGAGCTCCCGTTGCTCGGTCCCTGCTACTGCCAATCTAGCAGTTCAAAAGCACCTCAAAGTGCACTTAGATAAATAGGTACCGCTCCGGCGGGAAGGTAAATGGTGTTTCCGTGCGCTGCTCTGGTTCGCCAGAAGCAACATAGTCATGGTGGCCACATGACCCGGAAGCTGTACTCTGGCACCCTCGGCCAATAAAGCGAGGTGAGTGCCGCAACCCCAAAGTCAGTCACGAATGGACCTAATGGTCAGGGGTCCCTTTACCTTTAAGAGAGACGAAAACTGATATATTTGCCCATCCCTAAGTAGTATGCAGCTGAAATGGTTGTAAGGAATGTGTTCTAGAATGTCCAGTCTAGTTCTAGCTGGGGAATAAGACACTAGGAAATTGGGAGTTGTTTTTCCTCACTTGCTCTTAGGGAAAACTTTCTTCATGTCTACTCCTAAGAGGGCTGAACTCATCTAAAGCAATCTGTCTTTTACAGGTCTGACGTGGGAGGAGTGTAAACGTAAGTGCCCTGCCGGAGTGGTCCCTGCCTGTCACAACTCTGAAGACACTGTCACTGTTTCAGGGCCTCAGGTGAGAACTTAGTATGAACCAATACTTAAATTGCTACATGTTTAGGATATCGAATGACGTGTCCTCATCACTGGAATTTTCCCCCGGGCCAAACCTCAGGAGGTCAAGAAGAGGCACCTGATTAAATAATGTCAAATTGAATTGAGAATGAAAGCAAACTCAGCAGAGGAAATGCTATCACTTGCATCTGAAATGAAGGCTAGCAATAAAGTTAACGCTAGCAGCCTGAATCTAAAGATTTGGCCGGTAAATCCCAGTCAGAATGCAAAACTCACCTCCTTCCAGCTGCAGCCCATTTCTTGTTCTTGGAGCTCCACAGTGTTTGGAGGATTTGGGTTTATATAATGGATATTATTGCATATACACTTAGGAATGTCGGATAAGCCATGTACGAGTAAGTTATGGTTGCTTCACAGGCAGAGTCTTATTGCAGTGTACCAGGCCCTTGTAACACCTGTTCAATGCTATTTCTTTCTTGCTTTCCTAAGGACTCTGTGGCCAAATTTGTAGCCAAGCTGAAAGCAGAAGGTGTATTTGCGAAAGAGGTGCTCAGCGCAGGAGTTGCTTTCCACTCATACTATATGGCGTCCATCGCACCAGTGCTGCTTAGCGCCCTGAAGAAGGTAATGCTCCTAAATACTTTCTCACTGGGGCGGAAAGGTTGCACATGCATTGTATGGTGTGGTTCTTTTTTGCTTAAGTCTCCTGTCTCATTTTTCTTATTTTCTTTCTTTCTAGGTTATTCCCAGTCCAAAGCCACGTTCCTCCCGCTGGATCAGCACTTCCATCGCTGAATCTCAGTGGCAAAGCGATCTGGCTCAGAACTCTTCTGCTGAGTACCATGTGAATAACCTTGTCAGCCCAGTCTTGTTCCAGGAAGGCCTGAGACATATTCCAGAAGATGCTGTGGTCGTGGAGATTGCCCCACATGCCCTTCTGCAGGTATTACCTTTGGAGTTCACTCATGGCCTGAAGCTGGAGAGGCATGGGGACAAGATTCTCCTTTTTCTAGTGACCACAATGGTTTCCACTCTGGTTCCCACCACCTTCCCTCATCAGTTAATCCTAAATTTCAGTGCAGCTTTCCCTCAGGAACCTAGTAATTTAAATGTATTCATTCACCACTGTGTATATGCCAGAAACCAAGGAGAAGAAAACAGAATCCGGCAAATAGATGAATATAATGTGTGAAAAGAAAGTGGCAGGGAGGATAAATGAAATAACATCTTAGGTTGTGATCTTAACATTTGTTGTCATGATCATTAAGATTTCTTAGTTGCTTATTACCAAGGTCTCCAAGCAACTTACACTGAAAGACATAAGCAATGAAATTTTGACAAAATTAGAGGTATTTTCTGTCTTTTTGCAGGAAGTGAAAGAATTGGTGACAACAGATAGGGTCTTTTTTGTTATTGTTCCTCAGGTGTAGGACTCCTTCCCAAAAGAGATCCGAGTAGGTTTTGCTGTCAAGACCCACCCTACTGTTAGGCACAGTTAGGTGGCAACCTCAGGCAGCAGAATTTGGGTGTTCATGAAAGGGCAAAATGTCTTTGTTGCTTAGTTTGTTCTTCTTGTATTTTTGCTGCCAGGGAGGGGAAGATGTCTTCTTTTGGTGTTCAGTTGCCAAAATAACTTGACTGGCCTTCAGTACTGTACACCTTGACTTGTGGCTGTTTGCTGCTCCACCTTGGGCAATAAAATGTCGTGAGCCTTTCTCGCCTACGTTATAGTCTTAAAGCGCCAGGTAAAGGCTGTCCTATTTACCTGTGCTTAGCATAGCTGTTACGGTAGTTCTTCTGGTTCGTTGGTAACTTGTGTTTTTTGATACGATGTCAGAGAAGAATTCTCCTTTGGTAGTTTTGTTTTCTTTTAAATAAGGGATAGCAGGGATTTTAGTCCTGCAACACCTGCAGGGCCACAGGTTCCTCCTCCCAGTAGCAGTTTGTTACTGAATAGAGATGTTGGCATTGATTTGCCCAGTGCCTCTGTCTGAAAACAGCACAAGGCAGCTATATAGAATTTCATAAGAGCCTACTCCCAGCATTGCATCAAGAGCTGCCCATGTTGCTGTGGAAGGGCTGGGCTGTAGTCACTCCTTCCATTTCTTTGTGGTCATTGGAGAAAAGATGGATAGCAAGTGTCTAGCATTCTGGTCCTTCTAAATACATGTCTCCCACCAGAGTCATGCCTAGGCTATTTTGTTTGTCTTCTGATTGAGATCCTTCTGGTAAAGGGAGACTGCTAATGGAGGGATTTTATTGGAATATGAGTTCAACAATGAGGCTCACTCCCATGTAACTAAGCTTATAAATGGCAGGCTTGGAGTGCAGTCCTAAGCCTTTTTTCTTGGTCTTTAGTTCTGCTGTCACCAATAGAACTAAATCCCATGTAAACGTAGTTTGGATCAAGGCACAAGTCTTATTTTGCGGCAGGATTGAAAAGGAAAAAAGTGTCTTGGCAAAATGTATTTGTTTGGGATGCCTCTTAAAGTCCCTTGAAGCCATAGCTCATTTATGGAGAGGATTCAGTGTACTAATGTAAATGCAAAGGTTTGGTTTGTGTAACCTAAAATTATGCAACAGTTGTTAAGCTCTGATGCTCTCTTGGCTGTTTTGCATATAACTTCTTTTCCAGTTTTTCTAGTCTAGTCTGTGGTTTTCTACTATGGATTCACTGTGTAAAGCACAGCCTGTAAAACTATGCGTGTATACCAGTAGTGTTTGCTGGAGTCTAGTGTTGTTGTGTTTTTTTTAAAAAAAACTTGATTTGTGTTTTACTTTCACTGAAAGCTGGGTGTCTGTAGATTTTTCCAGGAAATGCCTCGGATTCCAAGTTCCTTGAGCCAATTCTGTTCACGGGATACTGTTGCTGGTTAAAGCGAGGTGGGAGGGAGAGGATTTCCATTGATTCTTTGTTCCCCCCTATGTTCTTCCAAAAACTGTTTTGGAACAGCGTGGGTGGTGGTGCCAAGGGCTGTAATTAGCAAAAATCACCACATTCAGCAGGAACCTCCATTGGAGAAGTCCTTTCCATTTGCAGAGGCAGAATATTATTGTTATATAAAATGGTATTTCCTTCTGGGGTTGCCAACATTTTTCTATTGTAGAGCCAGAAAAACATTTGGCCACCTTGGCTAATGGTCTGTTTTAGAAGAAGGAAGCCAGTGATTTCTTTTCTATTCTGATAACATTTTGAACTCCACCTGTCTAGGCAATCCTGAGGAGAGCTTTGAAGCCAACCTGCACCATTTTACCCTTGATGAAGAAAGAACATAAAAACAACCTGGAATTCTTCCTGACACATATTGGAAAAATCCACCTTACAGGGTAAGGAGATGAGTGAAAGCTAATGAGAAACATAGGGCAATATCCAGCTCTGCAGCTCTTCTTGCACAGCAAACTTCTGTGAGCCCAATGGAAACTTCCTGTTCCCTCCAGCCCTTTGCACACCCTCAAACTCAAATCCAGACAAGGGTTGGGGGACCCTCTGGAAGAGAGATGAAGAGCCAATGAAATTCCCATTGTGCAAGTGGAAGACATTTTTGGAATAGATTGAATTATACCGTTAGTAGTCCCCCCCCCCCCAGCTATGTTGCTACCTTAAAGCAGGATTGAATGTCATGGGGAGAAGTGCTGCAGGGCCATTTATGACACGAGCATATTAGCAAAATGAATAGTGGTTGCTTTCATTTAGGTGAATTGAAAACCTAGTGTATTTGTTTCAAAAGCTTTGTGTAGGATCCAGCTTTTATAGCGACATAAATCTCTGTGTCTCTGAAACCAGAACTTCCATTGATGCCTGAGTTCCTTGCCATGTACCAAAAGGCTGTTTTGCCGTTTGAATAGAAGGGAGAAAAAATATTGCACATTTTTAGAAGAGGCCAGGACCACAGAAAATAGTGGTTGGGGGTCCTTAGTCCCATGTTGGCTCCTAGCTCTTGGTTTGCCTTCCATTTGCTACTGTTACTATAACTTCTTACTGTTGCATGCAACTTCACAAATTCATGTTTATGTGTGTTCTTAGAATCAATGTCCTTGCGAACAATCTGTTTCCACCTGCTGAATATCCTGCACCTTTGGGGACTCCTCTTATCTCCCCTTACATTCTCTGGGACCACAGTCAGACATGGGATATCCCGAAAGCTGAAGACTTCCCAACTGGCGCTGGTGGTTCTGGATCAGCAACAGTCTACAATATTGGTGTGTACCAGCTACTTCGTTCTCCAAAAGCAGATTACAGTGGTGCCTCGCAAGACGAATGCCTCGCAAGACGGAAAACCCGCTAGACGAAAGGGTTTTTTGTTTTGGAGGTTCTTCGCAAAACGAATTTCCTATGGGCTTGCTTCGCAAGACGAAAATGTCTTGCGAGTTCCTGCGGGTTTTTTTCCTCCCCCCCCCCCTTTTCCCAAGCCGCTAAGCCGCTTATCAGCTGATCCGCTAAGCCGCTAATCCGCTAAGCAGCTAATGGGCTTGCTTCGCAAGACGAAAAAAGCGCAAGACGAAGAGACTCGCGGAACAGATTCTTTTCATCTTGCGAGGCACCACTGTATCTTAAAATGCTCAAAATGGCATTTTCAGAATTTATCTCTAGGGGAAATGTATGAACTACCATACACCTTGTATCACTTTGGGACACAGGGATGGGCAGGGGTGCCAACTTGAATAAAATATTGAGGGGGGCGAGTAAGCCCCGCCCCACATAATCAATCACATTTGAATGTTGATGCCCATCAACTGGGTGGCACCCTCAAATATTTTATTTGGGGGGCCAAAGGAACCTCAACCCCTAGGAGCTGGCTCCTATGGGGATGGGGGACCTGTGGCCCTCCATACGTTGCTGATCTATCAGCCCCTGCCAATATGACCAATGGGTAAGGGATGGTGGAAATTGTAGTAAAACAAGCTTCTAAAGGATGCTGTTGCTTTAGCAGAATTAAATTGATGATGGGAAACTAGGGAATGGGGGAAAGAGCTGCTTTCTTTTAGATGTTTGCAGCATTGAAACTTATATAGTGGTGGTGGGGAAAGTGGGAATATTTGTGCTTGGATTTTGGCAACTTGTGGGAAACAGCTTTGGAGTCTTCTTGGGCCAGAGGTTTGAAAATATGCTTTGTTCATTTATTTATTTTATCATCATTGACAGATGTGAATCCTGAATCACCTGATAATTATTTGGTGGGTCACTGCATTGATGGCAGGGTTCTGTACCCAGCCACTGGCTACTTGGTGTTGGCCTGGCGCACTCTGGCAAGATCTCTAGGGACCTCCATGGAAGAAATACCTGTCATGTTTGAAGATGTTACAATCCACCAGGCAACAATACTACCTAAGAAAGGTGAGGCTAGTCAAAATCTCTGCAGCTTAGGCAATTAACATAGTCTGGTGAACCATGTTTCTGCAGGCTATGTTTGAACTCTAATATCCTGACAATTTCTGCCTACCTTGCAGGTGCAACACAGCTAGAGGTGAGACTCATGCCAGCTTCTCAACGTTTTGAAGTGTCTGGGAATGGGAATCTGGCTGTGAGTGGTAAGTAATTGCTCCTACTACAAGTACTCTGAAGAAATCAAAGGGGTGTTGGCCTTGCCATTCACTTGCCCTTTCTTCTACATACTGTGTCTCCTAGGAAAAATCTGCCCTTTGGAAGAAACCGCTCTGAATAACTTTCGCAACCAGCATATTGATTTGGAGATCCAGCCAAACACAAGCGCAGATGTCCGTTTAACCAAGGGGGACATTTACAAAGAGCTTCGTCTGCGGGGTTATGATTACGGGCCAACATTCCAGGGACTCTTGGAATCTAGTAGTAATGGTAAGACCATGTACCTTAACTGAAAGATAGGGCTAAGGATTATTACTATTCATTTTGAATGTAAGAAGGCCCTTGTTGAATCATAGCAATGGCTCCTCCAGCATCCTGTTCTCACAGTGGCCAACCAGTTGTTTCGTAGGAAAGCTCCAAAGCTGGGAACTGAGTGCAACAGCATTCATAATGATGATGATGATGTGGGGTGCTTTTTTTCATTTGTTATTATGGTATGTATTCTTGTGCTTGCATATTGTAAAGCGCCCTGTGATCTTCGGATGAAGGGCAGTATAGAAATTTTATAACTAAATAGATAATAAAAGAATACTTGTGATTCTCAGTAACTGTTGTTGAGAAATGTAGAGCCTCCAACAGTGTAGTTAGAACATAGCCATTGTAGCTAATAGCCATCAATAGCCTTGTCCACCCTTCCATTTGTTGATAACAGATGTTCACAATTAGGCAAGCTTTTGAGAAACTGGAGATCCGTCTAGGCATTGCTTCCCCTTAGCTAGCTTGGAAAGCACAAGGACTTTGGGGGCATAGCCAGTGCAGTTGATACAGAAGACAGAGATGTGAATAGTTTCTCACTTTGTGCTGCTGTTGTCATGCCGGTGGCTGTTGTGTGCTAATTAGATTGCTTCTTGTCCCCAGGGAATGTTGGGAAGGTGTTGTGGAGCGGGAATTGGGTGACATTCCTTGACACCCTGCTGCATTTGATCATCTTGGGGGAAACAGGAAGAAGTCTGCGCTTGCCAACCAGAATCCGCTCTGTTTGCATTGATCCAAAGTTACACCAAGAACGTGCACAGAAATACAACGATGAGATTGAAGGTAATGGGCATTCCCCCCCTTTTTTAAAAAATAGGGGCTCCTTTATGGACAACGAAATTCAAAAGTATTTGTGCCGACTTAAAGCAGTAAGATGGAAGGGACGTGGGTGGCACTGTGGGTTAAACCACAGAGCCTAGGACTTGCGAACAGAAGGTCGGCGGTTCGAATCCCTGCAACGTGGTGAGCTCCCATTGCTTGGTCCCTGCTCCTGCCCACCTAGCAGTTTGAAAGCACGTCAAAGTGCAAGTAGATAAATAGGTACCACTCCAGTAGGAAGGTAAACAGCGTTTCTGTGCGCTGCTCTGGTTTCCCAGAAGCGGCTTATTCATGCTGGCCTCATGGCCCGGAAGCTGTATGCTGGCTCCCTCGGCGAATAAAGCAAGATGAGCGCCGCAACCCCAGAGTTGGTCACGACTGGACTTAATAGTCAGGGGTCCCTTTACCTTTACCTTAAAGCAGTAAGATAGATTTATGGGAGTCATAAAGCTGTTAGCAACTGGATTTTCTCTTAGACCAAATTCAGAGAAATCCTTCTTCACCTACATTTTCACTGCTTTCCCAGTGCTTTCTGCTGACTCTTGCCTTGCCTTGTAGCTTTTGATGCTGTTGTGGACCGCTGCTTTGACACCATCACAGCAGGAGCTGTCCAGATCGCTGGTCTTCACGCTAGTGTGGCTCCTCGGCGCCAGCAGGAGCAGACCCCTCCCACACTTGAGAAATTTTGCTTTGTGACGTATGTGGAGAATGGCTGCTTGTCCTCCAATGCCCAGCTTCACTCCAGCTTTGACCATTGCAAAGGTAAGAAGATTCTTATATCACTATGCTTTCTGCGTCCGGTATGAAGTAGACACCCCATCTCATTTGGCAAGGAGGTATGGAGAAGCCCCTTAGGAAACGACCTTTGGGTCCGGGTAGGCATACATGGAAGGGACGCAGGTGGCGCTGTGGGTTAAACCACAGAGCCTAAGACTTGCCCATCAGAAGGTCGGTGGTTTGCTTGGTCCCTGCTTTTGCCAACCTAGCAGTTCGAAAGCACGTCAAAGTGCAAGTAGGTAAATAGGTACCACTCCGGCGGGAAGGTACACGGCATTTCCGTGCGCAGCTCTGGTTCACATGACCCGGAAGCTGTACGCCGGCTCCCTCGGCCAATAAAGCGGGATGAGCGCCACAACGCCAGAGTCGGTCACAACTGGACCTAATGGTCAGGGGTACCTTTACCTTTACCTTTTTAGGCATACGTGGAAGTCAAATGCATCTTATGAACAAATTATAGCAAAGTCAAAAGCACCAGCAACATAAATAATTTTGTTTTCATATTCCTTCACTCCTCTACAGAGTTGATCCAGAAATTACAGAAGAAGATAGCAAAGCATGGAGTCAAGTTGGCTATTCCAGGGCTAGAGAATATAAAGACGTCTGCACAGACGGAACCTGAGCAGAAGGGCCTCCTGCACATCCTTGCTGAGATCTGTCGCCTGGAGCTGAACGGAAACCTCTACTCAGAGCTGGAACAGGTTGTGACTCGAGAGAAGCTGCATCTTCAAGAAGACCCCCTCCTCAATGGCTTGCTGGATTTTGCTGAGCTGAAGACCTGTGTGGACGTGGCACTGGAGAACATCACCAGCCGCAAGATGAAGATAGTCGAGGTGAGCTGGGGTGCAGCTCTGCAGAGAGGCAAAACTTTTCTCCGTGAGTGTGCTTTCTCCATGTGTTAATGACACACAGTGCTTTTCATTAATGGCTACTCTTTTTGTTTACAGGCCCTGGCAGGAGACGGGCACTTATACTCGCGCGTCACAAGTATCTTGAACACTCAACCCATGCTTCAACTGGACTACACTGCCACTGACAGAGCCCCAGAAATATTGGCATCCAATGAGAGCCGTTTGCAAGAACTTGGTGTTTCTACTCAGCAGTGGGACCCTGCAAGCCCTCCTTCTGGAAATCTGGCAAATGCTGATCTCCTTGTGTGCAACTGCGCACTGAACCCTTTCAGGAATCCAGCAGAGGTGCTCTCCAACATGGCGGCCACAGTGAAGGATGGTGGTTTTGTCTTACTGCACACTCTTCTGAAGGGAGAAACTCTGGGAGAAATTGTCAGCTTCCTCACATCTCCCGAGCTGAAGGAGAAACCTGGTCTCTTGACTCAGGTAATTTTATAAGCCCTTGTTATTTCTCTTCAGTTGACTCTAGATCATGCTTTGCTCAGAGCAATGAGTTTGGAGTGGTGTTTCATTTTTCACTTTCCTTTTAAAAGGATAACTATTCATTAAAAAAAATCCAGAAATAATAGTTTTAGGCAGATTTAGAACTCTCCTCTGTTGTTTAGATTATTGGTTCCTATTCTTAGGGATTGAAAAGGCATACTAATTGTATGGTATGAACTGGTATCAAGTATTTTGTTTTGGGGGAGGGGGCATTTTTATGATTAGAAAAGAAAATGAATCAGTAGAGGATTCTTGCCTTGGAAAAACAGTAAATTATTTTGTTGTTCTACTTAGGGACAATCACAATGTATTTACAATAACTAAGACTGCAATCCAAACTCCAAATCCAGCGGTTCATATTGCAGAGGACTGTCTCTCTGCTCAGCCCAAAATAATTCCACCTACCTATCCCCTCAGAGATGCCAGGGTCACTCCTCTGGCATGGAACTGCCTGCTGAAAGTGCAGGCAGGTGGAGGTACTGTTTCTGGCATTCCCACTGGCAGTAGCCTGCAGAAATCCCCAAAACGGAATTCTGTGGGTGGAAAGGGGGAGCAGCTGAGCCATCCCAGGGTTCACTGGATCATGAACTGGCCCCATTGCCATCCCTAGACTGGCATAGAACAGAGCATGGTTTTGCCTGTGGCAGTGGTTACCCTGATCTGCCACACTGCAGTGCTGCCCAGCTGGGGTTAGGATTGCTCAGTATACAACCAGCCATGTAACTGCCTACCTTAGTGATTCACAGAAGCAACAATTCCCATCCATGTACACGACTGGGGTGTGACAGACACTCACCCGGCCTCTTAAAAAATTGCAATGCTACAACAACAAGGAGAGGTAATCTCAGAAGCTGAAATGTAGCCAGGTTGCTAAGCCTAACGGCAATAGATATTGGCAAATAAAATTGAAATGTTAGGCTGCAATCCTTTACACACTTACCTGGGAGTAAGACCAGTGCAAGTCAGTGGTGCTTACTTCTGAGCAAACATCCATAGGATTGCATTGTTAGGGCTGCAAGTACCTGGTTTATAAATATACTTCCCAAACAAAAATATTAACATTCGGTATATATTTCAATATATGATCAATATCGTATCTATCTATCATCTGCTGCGTGCAGCCCCATGGAAGTCAATAATTTTTCACCAGATGCAAAGAGCAGATCAAAAAGGCAAGAACAACAGTTAAAATCAGCTCTCAACAATAGAGTGGTGATTTCCAAAATCTTTGTTTTGTGAAGCCAGCAATTGAGACAATTGTTTGTTCAAGAATCATTTTCTTGGTCCCATCTTATACATTTAAATTTTATTGTCTTGGCAGGTAGAATGGGAGGACTTACTTAGCAAGGCTGGCCTGAATTTGGTAGCTGTAAAAAGATCCTCCTTTGGCGCAACCATCTTTTTATGCCGTCGGCCAGTTCCTGCGAAGGAGCCTGTTTTCCTGCCAGTGGATGAGACTCACTACAAATGGGTGGAACCTTTGAAGGTAACAGTTTTCAATATGGGAAATAGCTGCTTTCCATTCTTGTTCCCAGGCCTTTCATCTACTTCTCAATGAAGTTATTGGCTTTTTAAAAAGTGCACTCTCTCAGTTCGAGTGAAAGAGAGAGCTGCTTTATTTTTCATACTGTGTGTTCTGGAAATCCTTCTTTTCTGTGTTAACTAATCAGCTTGCCTGGGATCTCTCCTGCAGGAAATGCTAGCAGAACCTTCTGAACATCCCGTGTGGCTAACGGCTACCAGCTGTGGTACTTCAGGAATTGTTGGCATGGTGAATTGCCTGCGCCAAGAGCCCGGGGGCAACAGGATCAGGTACCAAAATTCAGCATCCAGTGACAGCATTCAATTTCTGTCGCTGCTTATGAACATCTGATAGAAATGTACGTGAACTAACACTTAGATTAAGTGTGTGCTTTACTTCCTAGGTGCCTTTTTGTTTCCAACCTGGACTCTTCTTCTCCTAAACCCTCCACCACCCCTTCTACCAAGCAGATGCAAACGATTCTGCAGAATGACCTGGTGATGAATGTTTATCGTGATGGGAAGTGGGGCTCTTTCAGACATCTCCAGCTAAAACAAGGTGATTCTTATTGTCATGGACAGTGAGCCTGTAGCAATATTTATTTCCACAACACCATAGGTAGCCAACACGGTGCCTTCCAGATGTTGTTGGACTGCAACTTACATGAGCCTGAGCCAAAGCGGCTGATGGCCAGGAATGATGGGAGCTGTAGTCTTCCAGTCTGGAGATCACCATGCTTGCTACTCCTGCCATAAGGTCTGGAAAACAAAAAGTAAGAAGACACTCCTTGGCCCAGTCTCTTTCCTTAGTATTCGTTCTTCTGGGACATGATCATCCTGATTCTGTGAAATAACACATGCCCTCTTGAACATTTGGCATCTGTTCAGCAAGTGGTATGACTTCTTTTCCAACTGTGATTACAGCACATGGTCGATGACACGTGACACTATTGTTAAAACATCTGCACTGACTGCCCATCTACTACCAAACCAGGTTCAAGGTCCTTGTGTTAATTTACAAAGCCCTGAACAATTTAGGCTGGGAGTACCTTGGGGACTGCGTAAATCCTTATATACCAGCTTAGTCACTGGGATCATCTGTAGGAGGGTAATTAGTTGCCTCCTGCATATTTGACACCAACACAAAGTAGAGCTTTTAGTGTCATAAGCTTAGTCCTGTAAAAAGCTCTGCCAGCAGAGATTTAGCAGGCACCTTCTTTTTCAACCTTTAAATCTCTGCTGAAAACTTTTCTGTGCCGCCAGGCTTGTGTCAGCAATTAAAAATACGCCTTTCCATAATGGTTAGTGGGTGGTCTCTGATATTAAATGTTTCTGTGTTTGTCTTATATGTAGATATTGTAAACTGCTTTGATATTTTTCATGATATAGTGGTATATAAAGATTACTACAAATTAACAAGCAAACACACTTTTATTTGCAACAATGGAAGAATGCTGACTGCTCTGTCTCCTGTTCTGCCACAGCTCAACCTCAAGAGCTGACTGAATATGCATTTGTGAATGTATTGACACGTGGGGATCTTTCCTCACTTCGTTGGATCGCTTCTCCGCTTCGCCACTTCCACACAACCAATCCCAATGTCCAGCTCTGCAAAGTCTATTATGCATCTCTCAATTTCCGTGACATTATGTTGGCTACAGGAAAACTCTCCCCGGATGCCATTCCAGGTGAGCTGGGGGGGAATTTTTCTTTCAAGAGAGACCTCACCATATTTTGACATTGTGAGTGACACACTGTCTATAAGCCATTTTGGGGGCTTCATGCAAGTGTGTTATCAAAAAATAAGGGGCACCATGTCTAAAAACAGGCACAAATACACAGGGGAGTGCTCAGAGCTCCGCAGTCATGATTTGCATGCAGAAAGTCTGCGGTACAATCCCCCAGCTTCTTCATCCAGGTAGCGATTGTTAGGAAAAATCTTCTGCCTAAGAAGCATTCCCAGTTACAGTCAGTACAGGGCTAAATGGTCTGATGGCCTGACTTACAGCAGAGTCACATGGCAAACATCTCCTGAGACTGATTTCCCTATGCACAATGAACTCCTGTGCCCTAGGCCAAATGGTCTTTCCTCTCCTCACTTCAATTGTGTTTTCGTCATTCATAGCACTGGATTAACTCTCTTGCATCACTTAGTATAATTAATTTAATGCAACAATGAAGGAAAGCTCCTTGAGCAATATATATATATATATATATATATATATATATATATATGCATGCAGAGCTTATTGGTATTAGCAAGTTCCTATTCTTGCTTTTCAAGGGACACAGGTGACGCTGTGGGTTAAACCACAGAGCTTAGGACTTGCCAATCGGAAGGTCGGTGGTTCAAATCCCCGCGACGGGGTGAGCTCCCGATGCTTGGTCCCAGCTCCTGCCCACCTAGCAGTTCGAAAGCATGTCAGAGTGCAAGTAGATAAATAGGTATCCCTCCGGTGGGAAGGTAAACGGTGTTTCCGTGTGCTGCTCTGGTTCGCCAGAAGCGGTTTAGTCACGCTGGCCACATGACCCGGAAGCTGTACGCCGGCTCCCTCGGCCAATAAAGCGAGATGAGCACCACAACATGAGGGTCGGCCATGACTGGACTTAATGGTCAGGGATCCCTTTACCTATTCTTGCTTTTGAGAGTAAATCAAGAAATGTAACAACATTGGTTACTGATTTGGAGAGGGAAGGGGCAAAAATGTTAAAAGCATCTGGTTGCTGCCACGTTCCAAACTAGACATCAGGCGTTACCTTTTTCCACGTGTTACACTTTATTGGAGTAGCTTCATGGGATCATTCCATTCTTTTTCAGGAAACTGGACATTGCAGCAATGCATGTTGGGAATGGAATTCTCAGGACTTGACCCTGCAGGGAAAAAAGTGATGGGATTGCTACCAGCTAAAGGACTGGCTACAGTGGTCGACTCTGACAAGAGGTTTCTGTGGGAGGTTCCACAAAACTGGTAGGCTAGTTTACATTTTCTTTCTTGTGGGGGCTAGGTAACATACACTCTGTCTGATCTGAAGACCTTTTAAAAGCAAACTGGGATTTAATGTAAATAATGCATCGTTAGCAACAGAACTATCTTGTGGTGGTTGGGTTTTTTTTAGTAGTATAACTGTTTTGAATTCATTGGCTAGTACTCTATGACAGAGATGCTGTTAGACTGCAACTCCCATTAGTCTTGCGTGTTCACCCTCCCTCTTCCCTCTGTAAAAAGAGTTGTGAGAGATGATAACTGGCTAAGAAAATATATGTTGATACCTGAGAAAGGCCTCTTTCCTTTTCTTCAGGACTCTAGAAGAGGCAGCCTCTGTTCCTGTGGTATATGCTACTGCTTACTATTCCTTGGTGGTTCGGGGCGGCATGAAGAAGGGCGAGACTGTGCTCATTCATTCTGGCTCAGGTGGTGTGGGCCAAGCAGCCATTGCTATTGCCCTCAGCATGGGCTGCCGTGTCTTTACTACTGTGGGTAAGTAGAGACACTCTTTTTCTAGTCACCCTATTGTCCTTGTTTTGTGGCCTTACTGATCATTCTGACACTCAATTGGAACAAGGCATTCATGTTTGGAGGTAGTTTATTTTATATTTTTTGAAGCAGTATTTTAAGAGTGTATGCATCACAAGTATGCCTATGTTTAATTCCACAGAGATAAACATGGAGGGAGTGATTAAGAAATTTTTTCCTGGTTATTTCATTCTTTTTTGTGGGGGGCAGTGAATTCTTGAATCTCTTCAGGAAGCATTAAACAATCAGCTCTATTCCTCTTTAGTGTGGGCCTCTACAAAAGAAAGTTGCCCGCAAGGGACTGGAGCTTACTAAAACAAAACGCTTATTGTCTGATTTCAGGCTCTAAAGAGAAACGTGAATATCTCCAAAAAAGATTCCCACAACTTGATGCGAATAGCTTTGCCAGCTCTAGAAATACCTCATTCGAGCAACATGTCCTGAAAACCACCAAGGGTAGAGGTAATATAGCCTTTTCCAAGGCTTAAGATTTAATTAGAAATTGGGTGTGTGGATTATTTAGTAGGAAGACAGGGCAGCATGAATCCTGTGCAGTGCTGGAATGTTATATTGTTCCTATTTGCAGGTGTCGACTTGGTATTGAACTCCTTATCAGAAGAGAAGCTCCAGGCCAGTCTGCGTTGCCTTGCTCAACATGGACGCTTCTTGGAAATAGGCAAATACGACCTGTCCAACAACACACCGCTTGGTAAGATTTCACTCAGATTTTTATTTTATGAGTATGGTCATTCAGAGAAACAAAACCACGCTACTCTTCAGTGGCCCCCAAACCACTTCCTGAGCTAGCTTTCTCCCTAAACATCTTGTTCCTAGCATCATAATAGCATGATGCGTGTCTCTAATACATTTTGCAATGAATCTGTGTGGGTGGTGTTTCTGTGGAACTGGCCTCTCTTAAGCCTTGCTCATGTAATCCAGTAGTTCTTACTCCCAAAAAATAGCAGTTTCGTTTCAAAGGCTTCTGTTTCTGTTTGTGCCACTGGTATGTGAATTGTTTTTAATATTCAAATGGAATTTGATGGTTGTGAAGACCATATGTAAAGCCCATAAACCTGTGTTGCTCCCCGTAGGAATGGCCCTTTTCTTGAAGAACGTGGCTTTCCATGGGATCCTTTTAGATGCCATTTTTGAGGAGGGAAACAAAGACTGGGAAATAGTGTCCGACTTGCTGACGAAGGGCATAAGAGACGGTGTGGTGAAACCTCTACGAACCACTGCCTTCAACAGAGAAGAGGTAGAAGCTGCCTTCAGATACATGGCACAAGGAAAACACATTGGAAAAGTTGTGATCAAGGTATGGTTGGTAGATCTAAAGACTGCATTTGTGACCCAAGTGTATGCAAACTGTGCTGATCAGTTATGAGTGGTGATAGTAAGGCCTAGGAGTGAGAGAGGGAAATTCAATGAGAGGTGGCGTTAACACTATTTATTATTTTTTTTATTAAATTTGTATACCACCCTATATTCACAGGTCTTATCTTAGGGTGGTTACAACATAAAATCAAAATATAAAGACACAAAATACATAATAACAACAACCACAACAACCCAATAACACACACCCCCTCCTCCCCAGCTTATTTTAAAAGGGCTTTGGATGTTAATCAGCCAAAGGCCTGGTTAAAGAGGGAATGTTTTTGCCTGGCGCCTTTTTCTGGAGGCAGCTAACAATTTTTAAAAATCCACAGAAATATTCAAACGAGATAACAAAAGTTTGTGTTAAAACTCCAGAGAGAAATAAGATTTTAAAAAAGACATGTAAATGAAATTTAAAATGCAGATTAAAACACAGAGCAGTTGAAAACAAATTGGCTCAGAAGGCCAAAGGCCTGTTTAAATGAAGAATCTTTTTCCTGCCAGTGGAAGATCATTAACTAGTGAGCTGGTTGAGCCTTACTACCAGGGCACCTCAAAAGTGTGGATTAAGTTTATTCTGATTTAGCTGGAGCTGCATCTGTTGGCACCTTTATTGGTGATATATCGGACTCAGTATAGGACCCACTGTGGGGAATATGTGAGCAGCTCTAACCCTAACACTTTGAAGAGGGATTGTTGTTCTCACTGAAACTCAGTGCATTTTTTCTAAAGAAAATGTTTAGGGTTGTTCTCATTTTCCTACTCATATTGAAATACTGGCCCTCAATGAGGCCAAACTTAGATTCACAAAATGTTTAGGGGTATGCATACCCCTGCGTCCTCTCAGTAAAAAACAAAACAAAACACTGCTGAAACTTAACACGATGTGGGGAGGGGACAGAAATCTGAGGATGTCCCTGCTTTTCACTAGACAGAGCTATTCAACCCTTGCCTTTTCCCACCTTCTGCTTGGCCCAAAGGGGATTGCATGACTAGCTAAACCCAGGGGTCAGCAAACTTTTTCAGCAGGGGGCCGGTCCACTGTCCCTCAGACCTTGTGGGGGGCCGGACTATATTTTGGAAAAAATTTGAACAAATTCCTATGCGCCACAAATAACCCAGAGATGCATTTTAAATAAAAGGACACATTTTACTCATATAAAAACACGCTGATTCCTGGACCGTCCATGGGCCAGAGTTAGAAGGCGATTGGGCCGGATCCGGCCCCCAGGCCTTAGTTTGCCTACCCATGAGCTAAAGCATTTAGCACATGCGCCTACTTTATTTATCATTTGCTTCTTGCATGGGATATCCTTTGCCAGCAGAGCATAAACCAAGGCTATAAAAACAAAGAGCATGCTTCAGTTTTTCTGTAGATTATTGTTTTTCATGAACTGTCTGCGCTATCATTTGCAGGTCCATGAAGAAGAGGAATGTTCCACAAAGGAAGCTAAGCAAACCCAGCTCTCTGCCATATCCAGGACTTCTTGCCCACCAAATAAGACGTACATTATCACAGGAGGCCTTGGGGGATTTGGGCTGGAGTTGGCTCAGTGGCTGATTGAAAGAGGAGCAAAGAAGCTTGTGCTAACATCTCGTTCCGGCATCCGAACTGGTGAGTTGATAATGAAAAGCATTTGAAAGGAAAGATTTGAGTTTGCGAGCAGTAGTCAAGAAATTGGGTCAGTTCATGATGTTGAAGAACAATGGTTGCAGGCTTTTTTTAATAAAAAAGGTGGGGAAATTATGTGGGGTGAGATTGGGGAGAGAACCTGAAATGGAGTTGTGAAGCATCTAGGTTTAGCATAAGAAATTCACAATATATATAGGAGCAAAGGCACTTGTTCATCTTTAAACAAAAGACAACGATTAATCCCATTATTAAGAAAGAAGGGGAAAATACTGACTGGAAAGTGAAGCAATGCGAGACTTCTGAGAAGAATAATTGCAATGAGAAGTATATCCATTTGCCCAGTGATTCTCATTTCTAGATTTTCACGATTTGCAGGTTATCAGGCTAAGCGTGTCCAAGAATGGAAACAGTTGGGTGTCCAAGTTCTTGTGTCAACCAGTGATGTCGGGACTCTTGAAGGGGCACAACACTTAATACAAGAAGCTTCTCAGCTTGGACCAGTTGGGGGCATCTTCAACTTGGCTATGGTGAGTGGCTCAAGATCAACATGGCTGTGGTAGCTTCTTATCTGCTGTTTGTTTTGGCTGGGCCACGTTAACAGGCAACAATTCTGATTAGCTTTCTTCTGCAGTGTGTTCTGGAAAGATCTAGACTCTAGAACAACCTTCCTGGTGGTCTCCAGATATCATTGGATTCCAGCTCCCATTAAGCCCAGCCAGCATAGCCTGTGGTTAGGGCTGTTACAGTCTAAAACATCTGAAGGGCACCAGGTTGGGGAATGCTGGTCGTGAAGACAGAAAACTATCGCTCCATTGCTCCACGTTTGTTGTTGTTTAGTCAAAAGAGGAAAGTCATACTGAGGTACTAGGGTTATGCTTATGAGATAGGAGAAGCAGCAGCCACCAAATGGAATGTTACCCTTCATTTTGTAGTCAGCAGAAAAACTTGAAGGGCAGGGGTGACGTTTCCTAGTAAATTTGAGGAGGGGCATGTTCTATTAGTTGTTAATGTTGTAAAAGAAGCAATGCATGAGGAGAACTTATCTGACCCTCATCAGGAAGAATCACTAATTTATATTTCAAAAATATCTTAGCTAGACTTGACTTTAAATGTATGCTTGTATTTTTTAAAAAAATATATAAAGAGCACACACTGGAGGGCAAATATTGTGTGAGAGTTTAACCATACCATCCCTAGCTGCAGAACTACTAATTATCATTCCCCTCTTTCTGCAACGGCTACCATTTGCGTTTTTAGACATGCAATTTAAATTTACAACAGTACATCCAGGTTGGCCCTTTGTCCAGAATTTGCTATTCTGTTTCCATATTTGTTTTGAAAAGGAAAGCATGATTGACTTGACTGAGTGGGGGACAAATGTGAAAAACACTAATTCCTGGTTTCCTATAGGTCTTGAAAGATGCTATGCTGGAAAATCAGACACCAGAACTTTTTCAGGAAGTCAACAAACCCAAATATTCAGGGACACTTAACCTGGACCAGTAAGTAGCATGTGAAGACTGAATATGAACAACTGTTCTACTTGATGATACTTAAGATGAGGGAGAGAGGAATCTTCATGAAAATGAGTAACAAATCATCTTCCCTGTGATGTTTCCCCCCCCTAGAGTAACCCGTCAAAAGTGCCCAGAGCTGGACCATTTTGTCGTTTTCTCTTCAGTAAGCTGTGGAAGAGGAAATGCCGGGCAGAGCAATTATGGTTTTGCCAACTCCACCATGGAGCGCATCTGTGAACAGAGACGGCATGATGGGCTTCCAGGTAACAGCACAGTCCCTCCAGCCCCGAGGAATTTCTTTTTGAAAGTAAAAGGCAAAAAACGATTTTCGCAGAACTAGGCATATGCCGCCTGATGCCTTTTGTGCACCACCAAATCTGTTTCTGCCTGCTTGCTCTATTTTGTTTTGTCATATGCTCCATAAACACCACCATGCGTTCTGTCTTCTTTTCCAGCCCTGGCAGTACAGTGGGGCGCTATTGGTGACGTGGGTGTCGTCTTGGAGACAATGGGCACCAATGATACTGTGGTTGGAGGGACTCTGCCACAGAGGCTCAGCTCATGCTTGGAAGTTCTGGATCACTTCCTCAACCAGCCTCAGCCTGTCATGTCCAGTTTCGTCCTGGCAGAAAAAGTCTTGGCAAAAAGTGATGGGGCCGGCCAGAAAGACCTCGTGGATGCTGTTGCTCACATTCTCGGTAAATATCACTCTGGATAATGGTGGCAATTCCGTGATGTTGTCTTCGTTGAAAATCTCCAGTGGTTAGCATAAAACAGCTATGCTGGTGTGAAATGAATTACCGGTAACAGCTGGAGCTGGCTATGGTGCTTGTAATGAATCAGCCCAGGAAATTTGCTACACTGTGTAGCTGAGAGGATTTTTACAGTGTTTTATTATAGTTCATGGTAGGGCTGCCATATGTCTGTGTTTTCCCTGATATACCTTGGATTTGTCTGTCGGAAATTACAGGAAATCATGAAAATGTCCAGGAAAACACGGATGTGTGGCAACCCATGTAGGAACTATCGATTATTATTTTTTTGAGAATTTCAGCAACTTTGCCAAAAACTGAATGACTTTTGTGTCCGGATTTTCACTTTCTGGAATACGGCAACTCTAAGTTCACGGCCACAGTTTTATAATGGTGGCCCCATACACCCTTTGTGTAGATATGCAGGAATTGTGTGTTTGTGTGTGTGTGTGTGTGTGTGTGTGTGAGAGAGAGGGGGGGGGGCACACCGAAACAGCAGAAGCATCAGTTAAGGCC
This sequence comes from Podarcis melisellensis, assembly GCF_964234715.1. Taxonomy (NCBI): domain Eukaryota; kingdom Metazoa; phylum Chordata; class Lepidosauria; order Squamata; family Lacertidae; genus Podarcis; species Podarcis melisellensis. The sequence continues at coordinate 30,787,416 of NC_138529.1, read as the reverse complement.
TTTTCTTCCCCTCAGAGCTGCTGAAATAGTTGCAAGAGTACCAGCCAAATTTTGAAATCTGATTATCTTATGCAGATTAAAAGTTGCCCTCTTTACAACTCCTGTGGTTTATTTATATCCACTGTTTCTCAAACAATCCATTGCTGTTACTTCAGGATTGTATTGTGCTACTCGCACTGCATCATCTCTCCTGGCCTGATTATTGCCTGCTATACTTTTTCATACTAGAAGACAACAATCAGCCCTATTGTTCCCTGGGGATGATTTCACAGAACTGGATTGCTGTTGAAAAGTTGTGCCATGCGTAGGCTTTCGTAGGGGGAAAACAGTGCATTGCAAGTGGATGCAAGGAGGATTAGGTGTGGGAGGAAATATAGTCAGAGGTTTGCACAGGAGTGGGTTTTAAAGGTGTGGACCTGTCACCTCCCTCATTTTTGAAACTTGGAAGAGAGAACATAACAGAGAACAAAAGTGGGACAAGGCACAGACTCGGGAGAGCATAAGTGAGACAATTATAGAGTGGGGACCAGAATATGGAAACGCTTAGCAGGAACTTACATGTGAAAAAAGGGACGCGGGTGGCGCTGTGGTTTAAACCACAGAGCCTAGGACTTGCCAATCAGAAGGTCGGCGGTTCGAATCCCCGCGATGGGGTGAGCTCCCGTTGCTCGGTCCCTGCTCCTGCCAACCTAGCAGTTCAAAAGCACATCAAAGTGCAAGTAGATAAATAGGTACCACTCCAGCGGGAAGGTAAACGGCGTTTCCGTGCGCTGCTCTGGTTCGCCAGAAGCCGTTTAGTCATGCTGGCCACATGACCCGGAAGCTGTACGGCGGCCAATAAAGCGAGATGAGCGCCGCAACCCCAGAGTCAGCCACGACTGGACCTAATGGTCAGGGGTCCCTTTACCTTTACATGTGAAAAAAAGGAATCGTTTCCAGTTCAATTTCCAGTGTTAAGGCTGTCAATGCCACTGTTTATGTGACCTCATCCATGTGCAAGAAGGTGGTGTCAGCAGGCTTGGTGAACCCCAAGGTTTGCAGAAGTACAAAAAATATTTGCAGGAGAGGAGGGCTTCTAACATGTAACCTAATGAGGATGAAGTGGCCAAGGGATACCGACTGATTGTAGGAGAGGAATTGTGTAAAACAGGGAGGTGGGCTGGAACAAAGCACCTGCTCCACCCAGCAGTATTCTGTTGCTGGTCACATTTGTAAGAGCAATCATATCACCTGCCAATTCAGCATATTCAAGCATGTTAAACTGCCACTCTTCCTTAGTGGGCACCCTACTCGATCTCCACCTTTGTGCCAATAAGATTCTAGCCACAGTGGTGGCATATAATAATAAATTCTCTTTTGGGGGGAGGGTGGGGACTTCTGTTGTTACCATTCCCAAGAGGCTTTTGGGGGGAATTTTCTTTTTTAATTCATTGTAAATTACTTCCCAGAATCCCCAGATCACTTTACAGGACCACCACATGTGGAAAAAAGATCCCTCTACATTTCCAACATTTTCCTTTCCCCCTTTTTTTCTTTCTTTAATTGTTCATTAAGAACTGTTAGAAATAGTATGTTTATTTTTCTTCCATAGTGGTACTTTTTCTTCAATGACAATGTTTGGTTTTTGGCCATAAAAAATGTTACTTGACAAAACCTTTAAAAAGCAAGCAAACAAAACCGGACAACTAAATATCTTAGCACAGTTAAAAAACAACAGCTTTCCCCCCAAAATAGTTATTCTCTCATTTCTCCTTCTTCTTCTTCCACACCCCTTATATAAAGGACATTATTGCACCTTAGCAGAACTACCTTTTTCCTTTTTTAACATTTTTGCTAGTTTGGCAAGTCTTAAGTACCTTCTGTGGGTCATTTTCATCATATTTTCTTTTAATGCTTAACATGCCAATAAAATTCATATTTACTGTCCACAAATTTTCCCATAGTTCATAATTAATATTATAACCCACATCCTGGGCCCACTAAATCATACTTGATTTCACAAATTCCTCTTTCGTTTACCACTTTAGCAGCAGTTTATACATTTTTTTAATAATACTTTTACTTGTGTATCTAATAAATCCTTTGTAAATAGGGATTTTTGTTCTGCAAATCCAATTTTTAAACAAACTATTCTTGTCACATCGTGCATGGCTTACACAAAACAGTGGGTTATTATAGGGAAGCATTTACAACCCTCCTGTTTCCCCCCACTTCCTCTGCATGCAACTGTCTCTTCCACTATGCTCCAATCCTTTCTTTGAAATAAAGACCTCCTCCCAGTGGCGGAGAACGTGGGAGCAGCTCGCCCCATGTGTTATCACTGGGGTGTGTGTGACAAAATCCCCCCTGGGTGGATTGCGCTGCACTGATAGGGACGGGGTGCGTCGTGGGGCCTCAGCAGTGGACAGGCCGTCCCTATGGGCACCACGTGTGCCCTCCCTATGGGCGCCGTTTGCCCCGCCCCTGGGTGCGCCGTCCCAGGTGCCTGAGAGGCTTCCTCCACCGCTGCCTCCTCCCCCCGCTTATCTTGTCCGAAGTCTTATATCTTTTTGGTTCTAGCTGACTAACTATTCAGAATACTGTCCACTTCTTCCTACCCTCTTTCAACACTGGCTGCGTTTGCACGTAATGCTAAACGAAATTCAGACAAACCGCCATTAACCTTAACTGTGCTTTCATGAAAAGGTGCTGAGTCATTTAAATGTTGGGAGATGAAATCAGCCGGCTTCAAAATGTTATATAAGAAAGTGGCTGATTTTCAACAAACCATAGTTAACTGCAGTTTCAAGTTCAGATCTATTGCTAACTGTAGTTAATCTAAAACAGAAGTGGAACTTCCAGCCTTGTAGTCGTGCCAAGAGAGGGTGGTTTAAACTTTGCAATTAAAGAATATTCTGCTCACCAAAGTGGCCAGCAGACTTCAGACACTGATTTCTAAACCACTGGAACATAAGATTTCAAGATAACGCTCAGCCATTTGTATATTTCACTTACATAAATACTGGCTATATAGTGTGGGAGTGTTATACAACAAATACAGATTCTCTCCCTCTGCTTTGACCTAATGTTATTGTTCACTTTTTCATATTATATTCTTATAAAAGTGTATATAACAAATTATTTAGTGTGAATTATTCTTTTTACAATAGGCGTATTGAATATAGCCTTTAATGAATGTTGATTGTTTCTAATTTAGAAAAAACACTGGTCGAGAGTTCTGATGATCATTTGTTTATTCTCATCATCATTTGATGATCTCATTCTAAAATTGCTACATTGCTCACTTTCCCTCTGTCAACACCATCATTATCATTCCTCCCTAACAAACCAGCAATGTGGACATATATTTGAGCTCTTACTTTCTCTTGCATTGCACAAATCATTTCCCAACATTTAAATGACTCGGAACCTTCTGGATCTGCTTATTTTCTTCTTAGATAACGTAGTAAAGACCTCATTATATCCTACTTTGATTTCCCGAAATATTCTTCTTCCATACCTGCAATACAACCATTTATTCCCTGTAGTGAATGCAAAATATACTCCTTATAGTTTTCAAGTTTTATACTGCTGCTTAAATAACTTGTGTATCCAACATCAGGCATTCTCAGTGTAGTCCCATAAAAATTAATGGACGTGACTGACTTAGGTCCACTATTTTCAGTGATTCTACTCTGAGTAGAAATGTTGGCTACCCTTTGTCACCAGATTTAAAAAGGCAAGCATTTTAAAAACCAGCATCTGTCTCTTTCTTCTTTGGTGACATCCTGCTCCTCTGTCTATGCCAGGCAAGGCCAAACCTGGCCCTCCAGATGTTTTGGAACTACAATTCCCATCATCCCTGACCACTGGTCCTGTTAGCTAGCGATTATGAGAGTTGTAGTCCCAAAACATCTGAAGGGCCAAGTTTGGCCATTAACCTGGTCTATGCCCATGCAGTCACATGCTTAACCACAGGAACTCGACTCATGCACAAGGCAAGAGTGCCCTGTGAATATTTCAGGATGAATTTAGCAGACATTTATTAATTTAGCTCCCGTAACATTCATCCGTGTTCCCCGTCATTTATATTTCAGCCTCCTTGGGGCAAAGAGCATTTACCAGTTTGTAAAGCTACCATTGCTTTAAAGTTTAAACAAATATATCAGATAAACATCGAGGAAGAGTTTGGGAACTTAGCTGAAGGTGTTGATCTAATTATTATACAGTTTGAAATAGTGCATCAAACATGGTTAATGAAAGGGAGGAAATCATATAAAACTGAATGCCATGAAAACACAGTGCGGTATCTGAATGGCCCTCTCTTTGCTGACCTGTTATAGGATCTTAAAGACTCATTTTTTCCAGTCAGCATTTTGTTAATTTTAGGTTACTGTTTTATCTGCTACTACTATCTTATTTACTATTGTAATGATTAATGAAAATAATTACTGAAAATTGTTTTTGGTTTTTCTCTTTTTTTTACTGCTTGCTTATTTACTTCTGTATTTTAAAGTGTAGCAATCATCTTGGTGAGGGTTTTTATGCTAGAGTGGGCTAAAAACCATAGCTGTCAACTTTCCCCTTTTCTTGCAAGGAATCCTATTCGGAATAAGGGAATTTCCCTTTTAAAAAGGGAAATGTTGACAGCTATGCTAAAAGCCCATTTAAATAAATACATAGCAATGTTGTGTCAGCGAGGAAAAAAGATCTGTGAAGAAATTATTGACAGTTTGGAGGGGCTTGAGAAGCAGTAAAAAAATATATATATACTTGTATTTCTTTCTCATAGGTGTCCGTGACGTAAGCAGCCTAAATGCTGACACCTCCCTGGCTGATCTGGGCCTGGATTCTTTGATGGGTGTAGAAGTGCGGCAAACCCTGGAGAGGGACTATGACATTGTCATGTCAATGAGAGATGTCAGGTTGCTTACCATTAACAAACTACGAGAATTTTCTTCAAAACCAGGGACCACAGACAGTAAGTATGTCTGGTGGGTTAAAATCTGCCCTACTTTGGGTTTGTGACACTTAAGGAAGGGGTGATGTAGGTAGGAGCTCTCTACCTACCCAGAGAAAGGGTTTTCTGGTTTCCAGGGCCAGCCTTGACATCACATGGGTGATCCACGATTCAGAGCTCCCAAAGCAGCTAAATGGGACTGCCACTTGGATTGGGCCTAAGGAGTCTTTCACCATTTCCTCTTATGCTGTTTGCCCAATCAATACCCACCCAAAAACTGCTACTAGCTACCTGGGAGCAGGGAAGATAGATGCAATAACACCAGTGTGGTGTAGCGGTTAAGAGCGGTAGTCTCGTAATCTGGTGAACCAGGTTTGCGTCTCCACTCCTCCACATGCAGCTGCTGGGTGACCTTGGGACAGTCACACTTCTTTGAAGTCTCTCAGCCTCACTCACCTCACAGAGTGTTTGTCATGGGGAAGGAAGGGAAAGGAGAATGTTAGCCGCTTTGAGACTCCTTCAGATAGTGATAAAGCGGGATATCAAATCTAAACTCCTCTTCTTCTTTATTTTATTGCAGAAGCAACAGAGAATGAGTACTTTTTTCATTTTCTATGTAGTCAACATATAGTCTAGAACTATTGCATATTGTTTTCTCTGAAGATAACTTTTTTTGGTTTAATTCCAAAAAATAAAAGCTCATTGCACAATTGATTCTGCATTTGAAAACAGATATAAGCAGTCCTGGTAATGGGGGGGTTTACCCACACCTGCCCAATGATATTCTGGGTATGCCAAGTGATACTAGTCCCAAAACCAACCTACAATCTGCTCTTATATTATCTTATGGGACTGAATGTGCCATTAACTGGTTCATAATCTGTTTCTGTAACTTGCTTTTTTTTAAGCATCATCCCATGAGACAAAAGGCAGTCAAGCAGAGCAACCCAGATTGGACTTTAACAACCTGTTGGTTAATCCAGATGGACCAACTGTCTTGAAACTGAATGAGGTGAAAAGCACGGAGCCGCCTCTCTTCCTCATTCACCCTATCGAGGGATCTCTCTCAGTTTTCAACAACCTTGTCTCTAAACTACGTATACAAGCCTATGGACTTCAGTGCACAAAAGGTAGTTCTGTGGTGCTTATTGATTGTCTAAACCAGAAGTCATCCTTGTCAATGTAGCTGGGATCAATTCACATCTTTCACAAACATTTTGCTGAATACTAGCATATTTTGCTGAACAATTTGCTGAATACAAGCATATTTTGTCCATGTGTGTGTGTACATGGGGAAGTCTCAATGCCATAAGACAGGTATATGGTGATAATTTACTTCTGGAATAAGGATTCCTTTGGGACAAAACACTTATTCCTTTAATTTGGGGAGGGGAGCACCAAGTCAAAATGGTATATTTTAAAACAGTCCTTCCCCAGCTTGGTGTCCTCCAGATGGTTTTAACCACAACTCCCATCAGAGCCAGCCAGCAGGACAAATGGTTAGGGATGATGGGATTTGTAGTCCAAAATATCTGGAAGGCGCCAGGTTGATGAAGTCTTCTTTAAAACATAGAAAGGGTTCCAGAAAGAGTGGAGGCTGAAATTAGCCATGATGGTTGATTATGAGTCTGTTCCTCGATCATGTAGGCAGAATCCAGATGTCTTCATTGCATTTAGCATGTAGTAATTTACAGAATTAAGATTTCTACAACTATATAGAGTAGGTTTCCCCCCCTAAACCTTGAGGTTAACTTTCACTTGAAAACATACATGCACATACAAGCACAAGTATATATATTATAAGGCTCTTAATAGAAAAAAATGTTACAAAAAGTAAGCATTTGCTGCCAGAGGCTCAGAAATAAACAAGTCCAGACTGAACATCTCTGCTGTTCGTGACAAAAATTATCCATATTCTAAAAAAGGTAACAATTTTGAAACGGTAGAAACTTGTCTAATTTATTTCACTTCCACAGTTTGGAATTTTGGCTCTTTAGAGCAACGTTCTAAAGATTGTGGCCATGATCATCCACAGCCTGATTCTTTTCCTCATTTCACCTCTTCTCACTACTAGCTGCTCCTGTGGACAGTATACAGAGCCTGGCATCCTATTACATTGACTGCATTAAAAAAGTGCAGCCGGAAGGCCCCTATCGGATTTCTGGATATTCCTTTGGTGCCTGTGTTGCTTTTGAAATGTGTCGTCAGCTTGAAGCTCAGCAGAATCCCTCCCATTTACCCAACAGCCTGTTTCTGCTTGATGGTTCTCACTCCTATGTAGCAGCACATACTCAGGTAAGAGACCAATCCAGCTACAAGAGCCACTTGGGAAAGATTACACATCCATGTAGGAATAGCACGCAACCATGTATTTTATTGCATGTGCACATATGTGAATTGCCTGCCATTTCCTGTTGAATCAATTTCTGTAATGGAAGCTGGAGACCAAACTGAGATCCCACTGGATATTAGTGGGAGAAAGAGGGAGCTCCACACTGATAGAGTGACATTGTTGTCGCTCAGCAAGCAGAGGCTGGTGGAAGCAGGCAGGGCTGGGGAAATCTAACCCGCCTTCTCTGAGCCTGGCACAAAGGGGTTTGAGCTTGTGCCTTTGCTAAAATTCAATTCTGTGTCTTAAGATTATTTTAACATGAATTTTCTGGTGCTCCGTCCTCTCCCGCCAGAGCTACAGAGCCAAGCTAACTCCAGGAAACGAGGCTGAAGCAGAAACCGAAGCATTGTGTGCCTTTGTTCAGCAGTTCACTGGCATGGAATACAATAAGGTAATGCTCTTTGGCACCGTTCACAGCTGGGGTGGGGGGAGCACATTTTGCTCACAGCAGTTTCACTCTAGAAACTGCACCTTGTAGTAAAGCTTTCCTGTTTGTACCGTTTGCAGTTGCTGGAGATTCTTCTACCCCTACCAGATCTGGAAGCTCGTATAAGCGCGTCTGTTGATCTGATAACTCAAAATCACAGAGACCTCAGCCACGAGGCCCTTGCCTTTGCTGCTGCTTCCTTTTACAAGAAACTGAAGGCAGGAGACAAGTATGTGCCTCAGAGCAAGTATCATGGCAACGTGATGCTACTGAAAGCAAAGACCCACAATGAGTATGGCGAAGGTCTTGGAGGAGACTACAAGCTCTCAGAGGTTAGTAACATTAACAGAAGAAACTGGAAGGTTTTCTGTGGATTTTCACCCACCACAGCCCTTAAAGTAACATACCGTAATTTTCGCTCTATAGGACACACCCGACCATAGGGGAGAACGGGGGGGGGGATTCTTGTTCTCCCCCTCTAAAACAAGGTGCGTTCTGTGCGTTCGAGGTGCATTCACCCGAAGCCTCCGGAGGCCAGCAGGAGTTCCCGCTGGGCTCCAGAGGCTTTGGGTTCCTTTCGACCTGCTCTTTGGGGCTAAGCGCTGCTTTCCCCCACCGCCAGCCCCAAAGACCAAGTCAGGGAGCAGCACAAAGGTGGCGTGCCGCCTTCCCGCTGCTCCCTGAGCAGCCTTTGTAGCCTCCGCAGGGCAGCAGGGGAAAGGCACCCTGCTGCCCAGCGGAGGCTTTGCGCAGCTAACCCCAAGTTAGAATAGCGAGACGGGGCGCTGCGTAGCTCTCCGTCTCCCTGTTCTGGCTTCGGGCTTAGCCGCGCAGCCTGCATTCGCTCTATAGGACACACACACATTTCCCCTTAATTTTTGGAGGGGAAAAAGTGTGTCCTATAGAGCAAAAAATACGGTAGGTTGCAGTCCATCATCTAGTTCACACATCACATATGCTTTTAAGTCCATTGAAACCAACAAAACTAGCCTGCTTGATGGTTTGCAGCCATCTTCTAAACATCTCTACCCCTCACTGAAAACTGAAGTGCTCCAAAAGTCAAAGCTTAACAGCTCATAATGTAGAGCTCAAATGCTTGATGCAGCTCCTGATCTTTACTTTCTGCAAGTATTTTTCTGACCTACGAAGCAGCAGCAGCTGAATATTTGATCTGCTAGGTTATGGAATGATTATCGTAAAAGAAAAAGGTCTTAGGCTTTGCTTGACATGTCTTTGGCTGTGATTGATTTAAAGAAGATGAAGGAAATGTGGAAAGTAGTGAAAAGAAGAAAAGGGTCATGAGGAGTTCCTTCTCATTCTCCTGAATGGAAAGGCAGAAGGTGTATGAAACTAAGAAAGTGTGTGTGTGTGTGTGTGTGTGTGTGTGATGTTCTCATTTATATCTTTGTGCCCTGTGCAGGTCTGTGATGGGAAAGTGTTTGTCCACATTGTTGAAGGAGACCATCGCACGATCCTGGAAGGAGATGGTGTCGAGTCAATTACTGGGATCATCCATAGCTCGTTGGCAGAACCTCGGGACAGTGTTCGAGAAGGCTAGATACTTGAGAAACTTTACTGTCATTGCTAGAGAGAATTCAAAGCTAACCCTTAGGACAACCCCAAGGAACTCTTCCTGTAATCCATCATGTCATCTGCTCCGCAGCCAAGTCTAGGATGTCCAAATGACCAGAGTCCCCCCTCCCCTCTCTCTCCAGTGCAGTGACATTATTTTTGCACTGTTGCAAGGACCTGTATCGAGGGCGACATTTTACACCATTTGCAGTACACACACACAAAAAAAGAATTAGCAGACTGTGTGTGTATTTTGTGCTTTGTATTGTATTGTATTGTTGTCTAGAAGTATTCCAAAGGATAAGTGAAACTGACCAAGCCTAGGGAGTAAGGAGGGAAGCTGCAACTGATTTTGGAGGCACATTTGTCTGTGAAGGAGTCAGTTCTGTAGCAGTATCAGTAAGTTAATTCCAGGGAGGCTTTTTTGTAACTATTATTTCTAATCTGAAATATTCTAGGTATTTATTTTATTGTTACTTTATTAGAGGCTCGCTGTTTTAATTTGTCATTGGCTAAATGATAAGGACAAAATATTTGACTGTGGAGTATTTTTTCCCCCTGCGGCTGTTTGGTTGCCTCGTTTTTACAAAAGTAAAACCAAAATTGACCTTTAGAACAATGTGGTCATTTGGAATGGAATATAGATTCCTATGGTAAGCACCACCTTTCTCTACAGAGAGGTGAAGCTGCTTCTGCTATGTTGCTGGTCCCATATTCAGTCTCTGATGGAAGGGAATCCAAGCTTGGAGCATGTATAGCGTCTTTTCCTTAGCAGAGGTTGGGGGCAACTTTAAGATAATTCCTGCATTCATCTGGAAAATGCATGGATCAGATGTATACAGCTTTCTGCACCAGTGTGGTAATTTCCCCCAAATACTTTCAATCTAGCTTCTTAATTCCCCCCGCCCCATTTGCTGCTTCAAGGGTTGCTCAGACTTCATATGAGTTCTTGTTCACAAGAACCTGATTTAACCCTCCCACTGCTGAACCATCTCCCCGTCTCATCCATCCAAAAAAAGAAGTCTGTAGTAGTTATGAATATTTGCCTAAAACCCCTTTGGAAAAACAAAAACTGGAAGCAGTAAGCCTTTTCTTGCCTCATCTGTGTTGGATATGCTTGTAGAAGAATCGGAACATCTTTGCTGCAACAATGATACAGAGGAGACACATGGAGCGATCAGTATCCAGCAGGATTGTTGTGCCTCCCCAAACTGCTTTAGAATCCAGGTTCTCTGCTGGGTTATTTTAATTAGTGCTGGGGCATAGAGATTGCACACAAGTTCCATACCTGCTGGGAGCTGGTTGGCTAGGTGATCCTCTGTGGACAGGCAGCTTAGTGGCTGGTTTTAGTTTTTAATTTTAAGGAAAAAATTCCTTGGAAATCTGAAATGTAAAATGAATACGTTTTCAGATCAGACCTGTTCTGTTTTGTGTGTGTGTGTTTTCATTTTCATTTTTACATTCCTTTGGTGAAAAAGCTCTGGAGCCCCCTTTCTTTTGTGGCTCTCCTGGAATTAAAGGTGACTTAAACTCTGCCATGGCTTTCCTTGACTCTTATTTCTATACTCTGTGCTTATTAATTTTTACTTGCATTTTCTATTACTTTCTGGAAGCAGGGGTCGGGGTGGGGAGAGATACCGTACACCCCCAGTTTCTTCAGGTACTATAGCTTGGTGGCTGCAAAAACCTTATCCAAGTTCATTGGACAGTGGCTTCCTCTTGCTTTGATGCCTCATGCATGTATAATCAAATAACCATGCTACATGACTGGAAATCATGTAGTCTCAAATGTTCCTCTTAGTTCTTTCTTCTTTTGTGGTTTTAGAAGCTCATCAACCTAACTGCCTTCATTTCCCCATCAGTGGAACAGGGCTAACCACCATGCCAGCTGCTTTGAGAACTGCTGTTAAAAGTGCTAGTATTCACAGGAAAAATTCATTCAGGGGACACATTTGAGTAGGTTTACAGTGCAATCCTATACATTTCTATTCAGAAGTAAGTCCCACTGAGTTTAACAGGGCTTCTTCTCAAAATGTTTTTCAGATTGCAGCCTTAATAAGCCAGCATCCCTCAAGTGGAGGAGGTACGAAGACTGTTTAAACCAACTTACTTGCAGGAGCTAATCTGTGTGCCATAGGCAAGCGATCTGTAATAAACCTAAAAACTAGAGTGGAATCTTTCCAGTAGCGAGGCTAGTTCTGAATTGTTTTTACTCTGAAATCTGAAAATGTGGGATTCTCTTAGGCTGCTCTCAAAATCTTTAGGCATTACATATAACGTTACCATTGTAATCCTTTATATGTATATGCTGAAGTAAGCTCCATTAAGTTCAATGGAGACTTACTCTCAGGTAACTTTGCCTAGAACTGTGGCCTAATCAGTTTGAGCATCAAGCATTGTTTGCACTGTTCATGTTAATTCAGGGTTTCCCCAACCTTGGATCTCCAGCTGTTTTTGGACTACAATCCCCATCCCTGACCACTGGTCCTGCTAGCTAGGGATGATGAGAGTTTGAGTCCAACAACAGCTGGAGAACTAATTTGCACTCAATCCCAAATTTTGCGAGGGAGCTCCTACCCTTGTAAGCACTGCTCTAACCTTCAAACCTTTCAAAAGAAAGGAATGAACATACATTAGGCGTGGTACTTGCCATTTTGACACCACCACTCCCACCCTCCCCACACATATGTGCAGTCATCCTAAATTATAGTCTAAGATGCCTCTCTTCTGAAGAGAAATGTCTATTGACAGAAATGAAATATATACTTCTGAATTAAGGCTAGGGCATGTTTTCAAGGGCTTAGGTTTGGAGTGTCCTAATTGGTTGTTTAAGCATTTCTATACTTCTTTTCAGAACAACAAAAAGTTCTCCCAAGCACTATAAAAACATTGTTTTTATTTTTTAAAATATTCAAAGTAAAAGTGAAGAAAGCATGCTTAAAGGGACAGGTTTAGTTATGTGTGCAATGGGAAGGACTGGGGGAAAGAGTGTAATTTTACAGCTCGCTCCAGATTCCTTAGCGGTGGATTCCAACATGTCAAATTTATCCCGCACTGAGTTCATGAGGATTTGCTCCCAGGTTGCTGTATAAGATTGCAGCCTAAGCCTACTTAATAGCTGAGACAGCCTTGAATCCACACTGATCATTAGTCATTATATACAGGAGCCAATTTGCAGTAATTAAACCAGAAGTGTTTAGTGTTTTTATTATTATTATTATTAGAGAGCATTACTTACGGCAATTCTTAAGCAAATGTTCAGGCTGCTAGTTGTAACATTGGGATACAGAATGCATACTTGCACTGAGATGTTTGGGGGAAAGAAAGATAAAAGTTCTTGCATTATTTATTTCAAAACAAAAGCTATTAATTCAGGAATGTCTAAAGCTTTACCATGTCCCATGTAAATGTTTAAGTTGTCCCATGTTGAGTGGAGTCTGCTTAAATAAAAAACTTACCGGAGTCTGTATTGCATCTTAGCTCCCATTAGTTTACTGTGATGAACATATCTGATCATATCTAGCTGTGCCAACAGCTAGCATTTGATACACTCTTGCATGTTTTAAGTGTGTGCGTTTATTTTGCTTATACAAAATTGAGCAATGCTGCCACCTGTTGACACTGACCCAGAGAAGGAAGAGAAGAAGAGTCAGCACCACAAGTCATGAAGGCCCCAAGACCAAGCTGGAGCCTGATCCTGTCAGTTGGGAGCTCCTTGAATCACATACTCCTGAACAAGGATTCCCCCTCCCTCCAAAAAAAGCCAGGTTCCTCTGAGGTTCCTGCTCTCTCTACGCTAGGAATCTCACGCTCCCCAGTGCCTGCTTATCACCACAGGCAACACACCAGGCAGGATCTAACAGGGAGGCAGTGTGCTATGCTCTTTAAGGTTCTTAGGTCTCATGAAATGGGTAGAGTCTGAGAAGGGTAAAAGCCAGGAGGAATAAATAAGGGCTCAGTGGATACAATTTGTCTGCTCGGAACTATCCAAGGTCTTGCAGTAACTGCCTGGCCCTACTGGCTAGCCCATGGGTAGGCAAACTAAGACCTGGGGGCCAGATCCAGCACCAATTGCCTTCTAAGTCTGGCCCATGGACGTGTTTTTACATGAGTAGAACGTATCCTTTTATTTAAAATGCATCTCTGGGTTATTTGTGGGGCATAGGAATTCGTTCTCCCCCCCCCAAAAAAAAAATACAGTCCGGACCACCACAAGGTCTGAGGGACAGTAGTCCAGCCCCCTGCTAAAAAAGTTTGCTGACCCCTGGAGCCTGACTGACTGAGTACAGGCAGCCCCCTGTTTACGCATGTTCACTATGTGAGCGACTGTATACCCGGAAGCAGAGCTTTTTTTCTTGGGGGATGCAGGGCGATGCATACCCCTAAACATTTTGTGAATCTTAACAGGAGAAGAAACTAAAAACGTTTTTAAAAAATAGTTTCTTCTCTAGCACGGTGAATTGTCAGTTCCGTTGCTACCCCTGATGGCGGCCTCATTTCCTGTCATGGTGTTTTCCAAGTCTCAGATGGAATGAGAGTACCCCTAAACATCTTTTAGAAAAAAAGCATTGCCCGGAAGTGACCCAGAAACAACAGAAAGACATCACTAGAATGTTACTAAAAGGATGGAGGTGGAACGGGGTGGGGGCAGGGCAGAGCAGAGTGAAATGGAGTGTTTTAAGACTTTTCCGATGGGTTCCAATTATACACAATTTCACTAATATGCGTGGTGCCTTGGAACATAACCTCCATATAAATGGGGAGCACCTCTCCTTCCACCGAGCCTCATCTGTCCTCATGGGCTCCTGCTTGGTCAGTTCAAGTTGGTCCACAGACTTTCACATTGCAGAAAACAACCACAAATGGTTTCTTCTCTCCTCATTATATGGAAACAAATACAAGAAAGCCACTAACAGTACATTTTTCATTGTTAAAATGTAAACAAGATTAGGACACAATGAAAACCAGTAGCTGTAAAAGTTGCTTACAAACTGTTATAAATTGGAACACAAACATGACAACTGATTCACCTACATGAAATCGTGTACTTATGACCAGGAAGGCCTACACTAGGAGCAAAATTAAAACACAGGGCCAGTACAGGAAGTGGTATCCCTGTGTTGAGTCCTCCAACAGTCCCTTCTTACATATAGTACCAGTATCTCTCACCCATAGCACAATGCTGCCACATCATGCATTTCCCACTTACTGACTGCTGCTGATAGGGACAAGAAAATGCACAATACAATGACCTCATCACTTAGTAATAGAGTAAGTGTGACTACACCTTTTGGGAGAGCAGGGGAGCGCTTGAGAGAGGTGCTGAACAGCGGCAGTCCTTTTATCTCTAGTAATTCTCAGTTCTGCCCTTGACTCAAAGGTGGGGTATAAATAAATATTTCACACACACACATATGCACATGCCTAAATTCATAGACAGCATACAAAGGCATAATCTCACAACCCAGGAAAGGGAGGGGAGAGTTTGGCCCTTGCCCTAGCTACCCCATGCAGCCGCATTCCACTATTATTGCAACCAATGTCAAAGGGAACAAAACCACAATTTTCCTACAGTACTACATGCCTTATTATCATTATTGCAGGGATGCAGGTGGTGCTGTGGTCTAAACCACTGAGCCTCTTGGGCTTGTCAATCAGAAGGCTGGTGGTTTGAATCCCCGCAACAGTCAGTTCATGCCAACCTAGCAGTTCAAAAGCATACCAGTGCAAGTAGATAAATAGGTAGCGCTGCGGCAGAAAGGTAAATGGTGTTTCCATGCACCAGTAGTGGTTTAGTCATGCTGGCCACATGACCTGGAAAAACTGTCTGTGGACAAATGCTGGCTCCCTTGGCCTGAAAGCGAGATGAGCGCCACAACCCCATAGTAGCCTTTGACAGTATTTAACCGTCCAGGGGTCCTTTCCCTTTCTTTTTTATTATCATTATTAACAAAATTAATATACCACCCTATATCCGAAGATCTCAGGGTGGTGTGTGTGTGTATAAATTATTTTATTTTATTTATACCCCGCCCTCCCTGGCCAAGACCGGGCTCAGGGAGGCTAACATCAGGTGTATATATAAATCAAAATAAAAACAACAACCCAATAACTTCCCCCCCCCCACACCTCTTCTTGTGTTGAAAAATTCTCTGGTGTTTTTTGCCCCGGGGTATTCTACTAACTCAAAGAAACCTCGCTGCCCGCCCCGCTGTCGTGTGAGAGCTTTAAATGCGCATAAGGCGCTTCCTAGTATGGGCGAACCTGACCGCTAGGGGGAGGCCGGGAGGGGCCGGGTTTCCGCGCGGCCCCTTTCCGCCCGCGCCTCCGTTTCCGAAGGAGCCCGGTTTGAAGTTGCACCGCCGCTGTGCCGGTCGGAGTGGGATGGCGGAGACGCCGTCCGGCTGTCTCAGCGCCCTGCCCGGGGCTCTGCCTCAGTAGGAACCAGGTACGGGGCGGGAGAGAGCGGAAGGTTCGGGCGAGGGGGCCGTGTACTCAGGCGGGTAGGCGGGTAGGCGGGAGGGCGCGGCTCCCGGCCTAAGTCCTCGAGGGCGGCCGCCCTGTTTGAGCAGCGCTGGGCTGGGCGCGCTTTAGAGCCGAGAGGCAGGAAAAGCCTTATGGCCCCGGAAGGTCCTCCGCCGGGCAGGTGCCTCGCCTTCTTTAGCGCAGCTCCTTTTCTCCCAGGGTAATGCCAGCCTAGAAAGGAGCGCGGAACCGGCCCCTGTTGCTCTGTTGCAAAGGGTGTGGGGGGGGGGGGTATATTACTAGCGCCGTAGAACAGCTGCTCTTCCTTCTTTTATTTATCTGACCTTAAGAACATGCAAACCTACCTGGTTGGGATGGGAGAGCCTCCACTGCAGGGTTTTGGGTTTTTTTTGCATTTTCATTTATTCCTTTGTATTTTTTGCCGCTTGCTTGTAGTAAGACCTCCTTAGTGGTTTACAAGACACGTTTAAATGATGAATAAAAGCAGTTTAAAACAACTTGCATTAAAATGAACAGTTGACAAAAGAGAGAGAGAGACTAAGACACACTGGCAATAGCCTTGCCTCCACCAAAATGTGCTTTCGGTATAGTGTTTAAGCAAGTTGATAAAGCCGTAATCACAACAAAGTAGGCAAACCGAGCAATCTGCTTGCTCTAAGCAAATCAAAGTACTTGCAATCCCCTGCTTAAAATCCCAGCCCTCTGTGCCTCACTGCAGTTTAGTTGGAACTTAAATGCTGGCACCATGGTGACAGAACAGCAGGGGTGGGGAGAGACAGGTGAGCCGCAAAGGGGCAGCTGGGGTGGCTCCTTTGCCACCATTGTGCTTCCCCCCAATGCTGCTGTTTTGGACTTAGCAAAATAGTAGGCTGAGGAGGAGGGAATCAGTGGCAGAGTGGGGTGTTTTTTGTGCGGCTGTCCCGGGCTGACCCTCTGTGGCCTGTCTAAGCCACAGTTTGGCCAAACTTTTGGCATGAACATATTTGTCAGCTGTGGACTGTACTGATATGAGGCAGCAGTTGGGTATCCCCAGCCTTCATAGGACAGAGGGAGTGGTATGACTATCACTTACCTTGAAGCTTTGGTCCACAGCCCCTTTTTCTTGCAATACTTTCCCCACGTGAATGATCTAAGGATAAGAAGATGAAAGTGTTGCATTGGTGCTATTTGTATAGTAGTCTTAATATAACATCACTTTTGAGCATTGGCTTGCTAATGTACAGTAATGCAATTGTTACAATAGATCAGATAAAAATATCAAAATGAGTGTTGCTGTGATGTTATGAATCCTTTTTTTGAAATACTGTAGTATCAGACAGCTCACACTGATGTTCACAGAATCATCAAATGATGATCATAAAATATAAAAAGACAAGTAGTAAATGCAAGATATTCCAAAATATGGGATACTGTGTAATCCTGTAAAAACTCTTATTTGCTCTTGCTCTTCACTAACAATCACCTAGTCCTAGAAGAACATAGAAGAGACTTGCAAGTATCTGAATTGCACATTACAGGGCTCTGCAAATATTTATTCTTCTTGCATTGTTTTCTTTTGTGTGGGTTTTTTGGGGGGGGGAAGGAAGGGTTCCCCAAATGTTTTGTGCATTTTTTAGCATGCTTACTGCAGAGAGCTGTGTATGGAACAAAGCTAAAAGCCATATAAACTGTTGCTTACTTACTAGAATCTATTAGAGAACCTTTTGTTTCCGTTTTCTTCCAGTCAAAGGAAGATGCCCAAACTTGAGGGCTTTGAGTTCTGGAGAAACACACTGAAAGG
Organism: Podarcis melisellensis; assembly: GCF_964234715.1. Classification (NCBI taxonomy): domain Eukaryota; kingdom Metazoa; phylum Chordata; class Lepidosauria; order Squamata; family Lacertidae; genus Podarcis; species Podarcis melisellensis. The sequence goes on along the minus strand of NC_138529.1, from coordinate 30,769,820 downwards.
TGCCCGTTTTGTGGTTGCTCCCATGGTGGATCAGAGTGAACTGGCTTGGAGACTGTTAAGTCGCCGCCATGGAGCCCAGCTGTGTTATACCCCTATGCTGCATGCTCAGGTCTTTGTCAGAGATGCCAATTACCGTAAAGAAAACTTATATTGTGATGTGTGCCCTGAAGATAGACCTTTGATTGTGCAGGTAATAGCTATCACACAATTTTGCTTTATATTTTTATGCTGTCCTTTAATGGTGGCTTTTGGAAGAAATGGCTTTAAAATAGATAGTGTTACAACAGCTATTGTAGAATAATAATTGCCATAACCTTAAGGCCAAAAGATGCATGTCTAGCAAGCCAAACTCCCCTTCTGGGTCATGGAATGCAAGAGTTGAGACAAAAGGACTGCCCAATCCAAGCCCTGCTGTGCTCATGGCAGAAAGCAGGAGCTGTGTCTTCCCCTCCCCTTCGCCTTGACTTAAAAAGAAAATAATTCCTTCCCTTTGTTCTCAGTGGATTATCACACCAACTTCAGGGCTGGCATGTGTTCCTTATTCTCGGGGTGTGTCAGGTTTTGATTCTAGCAGATCTGGTGCCTCCCCTGATCCCCCATTCCAGAATGCCTCCTTTTTGCCCTCTCAGAGCACCAAGAGCAGAGGAGGGGTTTTAGTTAGGAGGCCTCTGTGGGTGCACCTTCATCTCTGTCTATTGACAAAGAAATTGCAAATTCCTGTGGTCCCCAAGGATGCCCTCCCAAGGACCACTGGATTCTGCCTTCTCGGTGGTGGCACCCACCCTGTGGAACACCCTCCCACCAGATGTCAAGGAAATAAACAACTATCTGACTTTTAGGAGACATCTGAAGGCAGCCCTGTTTAGGGAAGTTTTTAATGTTTGAAGTTTTATTCTGTTTAATATTCTGTTGGAAGCTGCCCAGAGTGGCTGGGGAAACCCAGCCAAATGGGTGGGGTATAAATAAATTGTTGTTGTTTTGTTTTATAAATGTATTGTCATAGTTGGGTGTTAAAGTTGCCTCTCACTTATTCTTTGGCTTGTATGCCTGTTTCACAGTTCTGTGCCAATGACCCAGAAGTGTTTGTCCAGGCTGCCTTGTTGGCTCAAGATTACTGTGATGCTATTGACTTGAATTTGGGGTGTCCTCAAATGATTGCAAAAAGAGGTATGTGCAAACCAAAACCTTAAATAATTTGGATGGCAATGCTGTTCACACTTACATGGGCGGAAGCCCCATTAAACACAGTAGGATTTGCATCTTAGTAAAAGTGCATAGCATGGCATTACTAAATGCTCTTGAGCAATTCTAATCTGGATTAATTTGTGAAACTTTACAGTCCAGTCCTAAAAATGTTTACTCAGACGTTGAACATGAATTACCATCCAGTGAGTGTGTTTAGGGTTGCAGGCTTGATTTGTGCAGCAGACTCTGAATCAGTCTTTAATGGTATATGCATTTTAAACCTCTCATAAAGTTTAAGTGCTGTCTCATGTAACAACCTGCTGGCGCCTTATAATTTAAGCTTCTTATATTTCTCTAATTTAAAAGACTATTTAGGAAACAAAGAAAGGAGATTCTGTAGTCAGGTAATGAAAGGACAGACCAGGCTTCTAGGAACTCTAGTTGGTGTGAGCAGAATATGAATGTCATTAGAACTATGTGCTGCAAATTTCAAATCCTTGCAGTTCTGGCATAAAGAGTGAGATAATAGTTTGTTGCTATGTTTATTTTCTAAATACATTTTGAAAAAACAACGTTATGTTTCCCTTTCCCTGCCTAAGCAGAAACATTACTGTGGGTCCGCAGTTATAGTTTTCATCTATACTTACCTGTTTTATGTCAAAAACTTTCCTATCGATGTGTCTCTACTAGGCTGTGATTTTATGGGTGGTTTTTCTTTGTGTATGTGTTTGTATGTAGGTCACTATGGAGCATTCTTGCAGGAGGAATGGAAGCTTCTTCAGAAGATGAGTAAGTCCATGATGCTCTTGAGAACGGAGTAGGAGAAGAGCAGAATAAATAAAAAATGCAAGGGATTGTCTTTGGAGCTAATAATAATAATAATAATAATAATAATAATAATAATGTTATTTATATCCCGCCCTCCCCAGCCGAAGCCGGGCTCAGGGCGGCTAACAACAGTAAAATAGTACAACATTATAAAAACATTATAAAAATTAATTAAAATCAAAATTGATGGCAACCATAAACTAAAGTTCTGTAAAGATTGCCAAAGGAGGCAGTCAGGCTGCACCCTGACCAAAGGCCTGGTGGAACAGCTCGGTCTTGCAGGCCCTGTGGAAAGATGTCAAGTCCTGCAGGGCCCTAGTCTCTTGTGACAGAACGTTCCACCAGATCGGAGCCGCAGCCGAAAAAGCCCTGGCTCTAGTTGAGGCCAGCCTAACCTCTCTGTGGCCTGGGACCTTCAAGATGTTTTTATTTGAAGACCGTAAGTTCCTTTGTGGGACATACCAGGAGAGGCGGTCCCGTAGGTACGAGGGTCCTAGGCCGTATAGGGCTTTGAAGGTTAAAACCAGCACCTTAAACCTGATCCTGCAGGACTTGTCATGCACCAAGCAGGGCATTAATTTTGTTCCTTGACACATGATAGGATGGTTCACTGTATACTATTTGCGGCCTGTCTCATTTTTTTGCAAGTTTCCAGCTGCTCACAAATTTGCAGCTATGTTGAAGCACACAAACATGGTCTCTGCTTATGATTTGGAGTATAAAATGTGGAATTTGCAACCTCGTGTTCAGTGGCTCTGAAAATAATCATGTAGGTGTAAATGGAGCTGTCACCTGTATATCAATGGGATTATCAGCACATTGCTTTTGGGAGGTTGTCACACACACAGGAACAGACTCTGAAGCCTAATCCAGTTTCAGGAGTTGGCGACCAGAAAAAGCTCTGAAGCAACCAAAACTGAGCTTGGCAGGCTGGAACGCAACTTAATCTAGTTTGTTCTAATATCTTGTCTAACCTGTAGCATTGTCATTTGACTGTTGTGCTTGAACCTGGGAATCCCAATCAGTTATGATGCATAATAGATGGTCTTTGGCAAGTTGCTCTTAATCCACTTTAGCAGATTGTTGTGAAACTAAAAAAAAAAAGAGTTTTGTGGAGGAAAGACAGGATGTAAATATAACAACTATACATACACAGTGTGCATTCTTTAATTTTTAAATTTAAAAAGGAGGCAGCAATTTTAGAGGTCAGTTGAGGTGCATTGTTCATTAATGTATCAAAGAAGTGAAAAAAGGAAAGTAAAGCTGTTGAGAAGGGGGGGGAATGAAAAGGAATTTAAAAGCTGCCCTATAACACAGTTCTTTGGGCTGCTTACAAAAAAAGAAATCAGCAATTAAATGTAGAATTTTTAAAAGCATTACAACTACAGTAGATTAAAATCAGAGAGAGCAGAGAATAAAAATCACATAGCTAAACAAAATTAAGACCACAGCTTCATTTAAAAGACTTGGGAAAATGAAAAGATATTTGCCTGGTGCTGTAAAGATATTGAAGGAAGTGCCTGGCAGGCCTATCAAGGGATAGCGTTCCATAGCCAGGGAGTCACTACTGAAAAGGCCCTTTTGCCCCTAACCACCTGCTGGTGGGGGCAGCTGATAGAGAATCTCAGATTTCAGGGTCTGGATAGATATATGTAGGAAGAATAGATGCTTTAAGCAGAATGAACACACTTGTGTGGAAAATATGCATAGTAGGGTTCAGTATTTCGTGGCTTTGAGGAAATACCATTTTGGGTTTTTTTACTCCATATAGTTACTTCTAGTTCTCCCTCCAAGCACTTGTCATTTCACTAGCCTTATTTGGAAGTGGATGGTTAGTATTGTCAAACAATTGGGAGTCAGAATCCTTGCTGCAAATCCTTTTGCAAATCAGAATCTACTGCAAATCGCTCAAGAGATCTACCAGTAGGTCCCATCTACCTTCTGCCCATGCCTGGCTGATAATATAGTATAAGCAGTACACTGGGTGGAAGGGGGTGCTGCATCAGAAGCTGCCAGAGAAGACAACTTGCATCTCAGACTTTCCCTTGGCCTGCCCCTATATTCCCCAAAGCTTCTGAACAGTGTTGGGATGTGTTGCACAGTATTGCAGTGCAAGAGAAGGAAGTGTCCTAAATGCGGTGGAGCAATCTTGTGCCAGCAGAACTGCACTGTGTGCAAATTTCATCCACCCCATTTTAGGCCCTTCCACCCTACCCTTCAGATACAGTTCTGTGTCACACAGCACAAGCTGTCCCTCTGAATAATCTCTTTGGCTAGTAAAATGGTCTGCAGTGGGGAGGTTGCATGGGCTTGCCGCCTTTCACAACCACTGGATACGGCCCATGATCTTTTGACTTCAACCAATTTCACAACTGTTATCTTTGTCTGTTTTCCAGTTGTGTTGGCTAATGAGAAGCTCTCTGTTCCCATCACGTGCAAAATCCGTGTTTTCCCAGAAATTGGCAAGACTGTGAAATATGCCCAGTTGCTGGAGGAGGCTGGTTGTCAAGTAAGAAGCTGGCTGTTCCTGTTTTGTTGCGAGCTCTAATATTCTTCATTCAAACATATATATACAGTAACTCAGTGATACATTTTTTAAAATAAGTCAAAGTATTTTTTGACAAAGTTAGAAATAAAAATTCAGGGAGGAATCCAATGTCACATTATGTTGGTTTTTCTATCAAGGCAATTATTTCAGATTGCCAGACAGAATGAACCCCCTTCTTCCTGCCCCCGCTGCTCTGGATTTTGCCCCCTCCTCAAAGCCAATTTCTGGGGGAGGGGGAGAAGCCCCATTTCACAAGGGGAAGTCCTTGCATGGGCTTCCACTGACAGTACTCATTAGTCGAATCCTGCCCAGCTTTCCTGACTTTGGTTGTTGTTTTTCAACCATCTGGAGACATACTGTTTTCTCCTGTGAAAAGAGCCAGTAACATATTAGAAAAGAGAAGATTGCTGAACGATCAAAATGGAAAGGAGCAGGAGAGATTCCCAACAGTGCTCTTGCTCTAACTGTATATTTAGAAGAAGCTGTAGTCCCATATCAAAGTTTCATTATTGATTCAAATTAATCCGGGATAAGGCTTACAAGATGAGCTCTATGCATGATTTATAAAGACACGGCCCTGGTGACCATAGATAATTTAGCTGAAATGGGAGGATTCCCCATAAATCAGAATCCCAAGCCAACATGTGATATACCGGAAGCAAGGAATCCTGCCATATTTCATATGCTGCAGCAAAGCAAATGTACCAAAGCTATGTGTTCGTCTTACCTGCATTGAAAAACAAATACAACTCTGTTCCAGCTGCTGACTGTCCACGGCCGCACAAAAGAACAGAAGGGGCCTCTTGCTGGCGTGGCCTCCTGGGAGCACATACAGGCCGTGAGGTAAGGGAACTACAGTTTGCAAGGTGTTGGGGAGGCAGTTTTCCTAACCTAAACCTTTGGCTGTGGGGTGAGATACATACATCTGAGGGGAGGGGTATTATGCATGTTGCTTTAACAGCATTAAAATGTGTTTTGTTTCCAGATGCTCTTGAGTTTGCTTTCTGTTTTAGCTTTACTTGTGCATTTATTTGATTGTTGCTTTTGCGTTTCTGTCTGCTGTCATAGAAAGGCTGTAAACATCCCTGTGTTTGCAAATGGAAACATTCAGTACCTCAGTGATGTGGAACAGTGCATTCAGAAGACAGGAGTTCAAGGTGTCATGAGCGCAGGTAGGAAGAGAGAGCTCCT